>NC_044322.1:85818110-86478667 GCF_007399415.2 Gopherus evgoodei | reverse complement strand
ACCAAATCCAATACAGGAAATCATCTGTGAACTATATTAATAGATTCTAATATCTAAGGCCCATACATAGTCTAAAAATTGAGAGATTTAGCTCTTTAATCAGAATATACTCCAGGGTTGGGTAAGTATTTGCCTACTTGCTAGCCTAACCATATGCAATAACCAAAGTTTGGGGTAGTTAGTAGCAGATGCTTACTACATGTGAACTAGCAAACCAAACAGAGAAAATGAAGCATTTTGATTCAATTAAGGAAAATACCTTGCTTGGGAAATGTCCTTGTATTTTATAACTTATATATCATATCTGTAAATTTTACTGTACATATATTTTGCCATGGCATTTGCAGAAAATTATTTGGGAACCAGAACATTTGCTCCACGTAGAGAAAAGGATATTCAACAAGGTTCCACTTGAGTAATTTCCTAAATAGTCTTCCTTCTGGAGAAAGGGAAAGGTTTGCTTCCTGCAGAACTGACTTGGGGATAAGGAGTGTTCCACACACAAAATCACCAGAGTCCAGAACAATACAAGGAAAATTCCGATACCTCCAAAGAGCCTCCATCCCCAGCTCTTTCTCTGCCCCCAGGGAAACAATAATTCATTCTACTAGGGACTCCTCCAGTCCTGACACTGACCCAGGAATCCTCTCAGGTAGACTCAGATGTAAACCCAAGCAAGTTATTGAACTATGAAATTTCTGAATGTGTGTGTGTGTGTGTGTGTGTGTGTGTGTGTGTGTGTGTGTGTGTGTTGGGGAATGGCTCAATTATCACACGGAATAGCTATCTCTTCCTCCCACACTCAACTCACTCCTTATAAACTACAGAGAGCAGTATCAATAGAGAAATATCCATGGGACTGGGAGAAGAGGGAAAATAAACAATGAAGTGGATTTGGCTCACTTGTTTTCTGGATTCCCAGATGGATGTGCTGGATCTCAATCACCTTAAGGGAGTATGGGAAACAATATGGCCCTAAAACAGTAGCAGATAATGTTTTCGATTGGAACCAAATCTGCCACAATACAGGATGAGTAATGGAGTATGAAATGCATATGTAGTAGCATAGCAGAGGTTTAATCAGTACATAGTACTCTTTTGATTTATACTTTCTTGTGAATCAGGACCTATTATTTCTCTGCAGTCAACTTAATTAGCCTCATTTCTCTAAGTGAAAGCTGAAACATTTGACTTGCTGCATTATATAAAGTGTCAGGCTACTTTTGGCACCAGGAATTATTTGTCACTTTTTCCCCATCAGACACTGCATGTACATTCTTCGTTCAAACCTATGTAGCTAAATCTCCTAAAGCTGAAACCATCCATGTGAGGCAACTTTTGAGGAAACAGCTGGAATCAAATGATTGTTTCAATGGGATGCACTCCATATGGTTTGGCTAAGAAACTAGTCATATTAAGACACCCTTTCATGTAAAAAATGAACTGGAATTCAGTGTTCAGTATAGCGCTCTCTTGTTTTATTTTTAAATATTGAGTCCCTGATTCTCAGTTGGTGCAAGTAAAGAATTATCAAACTTAGGCACTTATATGGACCCCTTACCTTAATATCTGAGCATCTCATAATATTTAGTGTATTTATTCTCACATCACCCCTGTATGGGGGTGTGTGTGTCAGTCCTATTGCACACCCACCCACACACCTTTGTAAAATAGGGAGGGAAAGCACAGAAAAGCTAAGTGAACTGCCCAAGACACACAGAAAATTTGTTAAAAAGCAGTGAATTAAACACAGCTCTGCTGAGCTGGAGGCTAGCACCCTAACCATCTCCTGATTGACTTCTGGGGGGTTATAACAGTTTACAAAAGCTGAGGTGGGGGTCAATGTTGCTCAGAAGTGAAATAATTTAATTTTTTTCACATACTGTGTTCAGAAAGTGGAAAGCAATATAATTTCACTGAGGTTTAGGTTGCATGCAGGATAGGACAAGAGTTGTTTTAAAAAAGGAGAATAAAAGGCCACCTGAAGGTGCTGTTTCAATCCTGTCTGTCCTAGTCTCTGCCTGCCTAGGAGTTTCTTGCCATTGTATGTAGTTATGCCGAAATGTGGAAATGAAATGCTGCAAAGACCAGCTGAAATTAAGCACAAAAACTAGAATACAACTATTGCCAAGCAAAATCAAGAGATAAGCTTGAATACATGACCTATATCTTATGCTGCTGTCCTGGCAAGTATGTTCAGGATGGTTTGGTTTTAAATCACTCCTTCTGTGGAAGTGCTATAGCTAATTGAATTGTTGGTTATCTTACATTCTAATAGAGCTGTGCATAGGTTCTGGGTCCCCTTCTGTGGAACTCTTTACTGAACTGAGGCCTTTGGAAAAAAATATGCAGTTGTAGGTGTCTAAAAGGCTTTTTCTAAAAGTCCAAAACTCCCATTGGCTTCAAAACTTGGGAAGTTTTAAATTGTTGTTAATATCAAATAGAATAAAAATAGCAAGTGTTTTGTTTCCACAGCCCATACAGCTCCCTACCGGAACTGATAATTTCTTCACTCTGATATTCCTGTCACTTTAGTACCTAACATAGGTATTACAGATTGAATTCCAACATCTGCTACAATACAGGCAATTAAAAGTGAGAATTATTCTGTATGCCAACATGAGGACTTGAAGAAAGATTTTGAAAATCTCTTTGCTGTGACCTCTGCCTTGATTCATTAAAGTTTAATTTTATTGTGCCAAAAGTCAGTTTCTTTATTCTTATTAAAAGTTAGGCCCAGTCATACCTAGGGCCAAGTGGACATTTTTTTCTCTAATTAATCATAGAATTTGTCTCTTGCCTACCTTTTTGTTAATTCTGTCAAGTATTTCATACTGAAGAGACATAATTCCCAGAAAGACTAGAAGAAACAGAACTATACAGTTTTACAAGTTAAAGATAAAAATGATGTATTTTTATGTTTCTTTAAATCTTGAAGTACAATAAGACCTTCTTCAAGGGAGTTCATCTTTTCAGACATCTTCACCATTAATCTTTGGGCACTTATAAAATCTATCAAGTGTTTTAACAAGTTTATGGAAAGGTTTTGCTTGGTAAGATAGCAATTTCCACTTGCAAAGAGGATAATTAATTCAGAGAGAAGTAGAGTAAGAAATATTCAAAATAATTGTTTGAACCAAAGCACAGGTAATGCTTTTTGTGAATGAATGGATTCCTTTCTACTTCAAGAATTACAGGTTCCCCAAGGGAGGGTGTAGATATCATCTTTCTTATTCTTCCCTGAGCAACCAGTCAAACAAGAATGATTTTGGAGGAGACAGTCCACCCTTCTGCCCTAAAAGGTCATTGCACTAACACAGCTGTTTATGTCCTTACTATAGATGGGGATGGAATTATAAATATGAAAATGATTTCTCTGAAATAGGCAAGTGGCCTATCTTAACAGTTAGAGGTATGAATCAATCCATAATAAATTATACTAGACTTATCCTATGATATCTGAGCACCCAATAAACATCTTTAAAGAAGAAACAGCCCACTATACAAACATGAATACCCCCAAATATGTTTAGGGTTAGATCTGCTATATTTACATACACTGAGTCAATGGCATCACTCACTACCAAGTACCCCTTTACCAAAGAAGGGGAGAGTCTGGACCACAGACTTTATAAAAATGTAACTCCCTCACTCTCTCTCATTGTTTTTGGTGCCCTAAAAAGGAGAATATTTAAAAAACTTCATATACAGCATTTCAAGGAAATATTCTTTGTCAATGAAAGGCCAAATCATCAAGAGATCTGTACATGGGTAGTATTTAATAGTCATCCACTTAGGGAACTCAAGCAAATTGTGAAATGGAAGTAACTTGAAACAGGGCAGGAAATGTGAAGGTTTTGTTGTTTTATGAAGGGCTCACAGGACTATTGTTTATATGCAGAGGATGGAATTAGAGAATCTTTGAAGGGAATTATTTATATTGCTGTTGTAAGAATGACATTCCAAGTTTGTTATCAAGAGTGACATTTTGTGTTGGCTATCCATTTTAGGATACTTAGGATACTTAATTCAAAATTCAATACCAGTAGAATGATTGCATGCCACTGCTACATAAATGAATAACTGAACCATCTAATGAAATTTCTCTCGTTGATCCTTATACTTAGTTAAAAGCATCTCTGTGAAACACATATTCAAAATATAAAATTGGTAAATGGAATATCTGCTTATTCCCAAAGATAGATAACATCTGGAAGATACACAGGGTTTGTAGTTAGTTCTAGTATGTACCTACTTCAAACAAATATAAATTAGTAAATAAAAACTACCTCTAGTGACAGTTGTGTTTGTGGCTGAAAATACTCCATTCATCCAAAACCTTAAAGCATCTTCCCTCCTTCATGAAGTCTACAACTGTGGTACACTCCAATGCTCCATAACATTTTCACTTCCATCTCTGACCACATAGCATATGTACCCCCAACTTTATAAAAATAGCATCTAACAAAAAGCCTGATGACCCCCTCACCCCATATATATCAATATTCTCCTGAACTGAAAGTTTGAGTCTTTAAAGCTTGTGTAAAAGACCCAGGTTCTCAAGCTAAACATTGTCAGACTCACATGCTCTGTAAGTTATGCGCAAAAGGAGACATGCAACACACTCTGACTGGTGGGTTAGACAAACAAAATGTGTCGAAGGAGAATCCTCCACAAAGGAAAACACTAGTCATCTGCTCTAGGTCCTATCTCTGGCCATCCATCATCACCACTGCTGCCCCAGTTGTCTGCTATGATCCTGGGGTGACTTCAGGCAGTTCTCATTGGGACCCTGCTCGGAATCCGAGATGAGGAGGTTCCCCTATTCTCATGTATAACCATGGCAGATTCCTCTGCTGCCTCTTTACACTTGCTGATCCAGCAGTGATAGTAGGCTTTGTTGGGCAGGACAGGATATGAATACCCTCCCTGTGTTCTGTAGGTGACCAGTGGTTTACCTGAGCCCCTCCAGCCAATCCCTAATTCAGATTAAACCCTCCTTTCCCTACCCCACTCCCAAACTGAAGGAAGGGATCCCTAAAGGAGCCACTCTTCGTGCTTGACCACACAAAGCCATTGGATATGTTTATACAGCAGTGTAAGCCCAGGATCAGACTCGGGCTGATGGTGAAATTCACTTCCATCTACATATAAATCTCTCACATTAGGAACCTGCAGGGCTGGAGGGTTAGAGCCTGAATCAACCCAGGATTCAAGCACTATTGCTTTGCAGAGTAGACACAGCTCACTGCCCTACCCTCCACCCCAGACTCGGGTCCTAGGAATTCCAAGAATTGCCATTTGGCTCCAGGGAAATGGAAGCAATCCCTCTTGTTGTACTGCAGCAGCTTAGTATTTAACTCTTCCATTATTTTCTGAACACCATGCTTCAAAAACACCTTTGGAGAACCTTCTGTGTTTGCAATGGAGACTGCTTTATGGATACAGGAGCACAGCCAGATTTTGATGACTCTCTGGTTTGAGACCAGCAAAATAGTAAATCAGGGGTCAGCAACCTCTGGCATGAGACTTGCCAGGGTAAGCACTCTGGCGGGCCAGGCCAGTTTGTTTACCTGCTACATCGGCAGGTTTGGCCAATCGCAGCTCCCACTGGCTGTGGTTTGCTGACCCAGGCCAATGGGGGCAGCAGGAAGCAGTGGCCAGCACTTCCTTCGCCCATGCCGCTTCCCACCTCCCCCATTGGCCTGGGATGGTGAACTGCGGCCAATGGGAGTCATGATCGGCTGAACCTGCCAATGCAGCAAGTAAACAAACTGGCCCTGCCCACCAAGGTGCTTGCCCTGGCGAGCCGTGTGCCAGAGGTTGCCAACCCCTGCAGTAAATATTTCTAAGAGTACCATGAAATAATGAAGAAGCTGTTAGTGTTACAAATTTACCAGACAGTTGACCAATGCAAGGAGTGGATTAAACAGCTGAAGACCAAGTATCAGAAAATCAGGGACCAGAAATTCACTTTGGACAACTCACCAACATCATGCCCATTTTATGTGGAGTTTGACTGGGTATTGTGATAAATATGGAGTCAACTGTAGTGCATGATGACCTGCTCAACTGGGATGGTGACCTGCTGGCCCCAGAATTCAGCCTGGGAGGCAGCAGCAGGCTTTGAGTGAGACCAATGAAATGACTGTCCCAGAGGAAACTTTGACCCAGGAGGAACAGCAGCATATTCTGGGACTCTACTCAGAGGAACTATTTGCTGTCCCCCCCAAGGAACAATCAGCTGTGGAACATGAAACAGACACAGAAGGGACAGAAGTCACCTCACAGCCTGGTAAATTTCTGGCTCTAATTTTACTGCTTATTAACATAGGAATGGGAGACATTTCCTTTCTATGAACCAATTTAAAATTCATTAGAAACCTAGGCTAGCAGCATGATTCTACTAATTGTGGGTTGTATGCCAGTGTCCTGGCATCTCCCTGCTCACTCTCTCACTCTCCTCCACATACCATGTGGAATTCAAAATGGCACCCAGGAAATGTAAACAATAAAAATGCCTCAAAAGTGATTTTTTTTACCAGAAAGGAACAGAATTTTGCTATGGCATTCCTTATATTCCCATGCCTCTAAAAATGACACTCTGTAATCATTCAATGGTTTAATGAGCCACCAGGAAACAGTGAACAGGGGGAGGGGAGGTGGAAATGTGTTTCATTCACAAATCAAATCTATTTCAGTTAAATGCAGTCCATGTAGTCTATCAGTGACAAAATCATGTGTCCCAAATTCGACTGGGGTTTTAAGAACATAAGAACGGCTGTACCGGGTCAGACCAAAGGTCCATCTAGCCCAGTATCTGTCTACTGACAGTGGCCAATGCCAGGTGCCCCACAGGGAGTGAACCTAACAGGCAATGATCAAGTGATCTCTCTCCTGCCATCCATCTCCATCCTCTGACAAACAGAGGTTAGGGAGACTATTTTTTACCCATCCTGGGAAATAGCCATTTATGGACTTAGCCACCATGAATTTATCCAGTTCCCTTTTAGACATTGTTATAGTCCTAGCCTTCACAACCTCCTCAAGTAAGGAGTTCCACAAGTTGACTGTGCACTGCATGAAGAGGAACTTCCTTTTATTTGTTTTAAACCTACTGCCTATTAATTTCATTTGGTGACCCCTAGTTCTTGTATTATGGGAATAGTAAATAACTTTTCCTTATCCACTTTCTCAACATTACTCATGATTTTATATACCTCTATCATATCCCCGCTTAGTCTCCTCTTTTTCAAGCTGAAGAGTCCTAGCCTCTTTAATCCTTTCCTCATATGGGACCCTCTCCAAACCCCTAATCATTTTAGTTGCCCTTTTCTGAACCTTTTCTAGTGCCAGTATATCTTTTTTGAGGTGAGGAGACCACATCTGTACACAGTATTCGAGATGTGGGGGTACCATGGATTTATATAAAGGCAATAATATATTCTCATTCTTATTCTCTATCCCCTTTTTAATGATTCCTAACATCCTGTTTGCTTTTTTGACCGCCTCTGCACACTGCATGAACATCTTCAGAGAACTATCCACAATGATTCCAAGATATTTTTCCTGACTCGTTGTAGTTAAATTACCCCCATCATACATACTTCATTTGCCATTTTGTTTCCCAATCACTTAGTTTTGTGAGATCTTTTTGAAGTTCTTCACAATCTGCTTTGGTCTTAACTATCTTGAGTAGTTTAGTATCATCTGCAAACTTTGCCACCTCACTGTTTACCCCTTTCTCCAGATCATTTATGAATAAATTGAATAGGATTGGTCCTAGGACTGACACTTGGGGAACACCACTAGTTACTTCTCTCCATTCTGAGAATTTACCATTAATTCCTACACTTTGTTCCCTGTCTTTTAACAAAGGGTAGGAATTAGTGGTAAATTCTCAGAATGGAGAGGGGTAACTAATTTTGTCCAATAAATGAGCGTATGCTTTTTCAGTGCAACCCACACTAGCATTAATAAATTGACCTCTGTGGTTCCACAAGTGCCTTTTTAACAATGGAGTAGTAACCTTTGTGATATATGTACTCATGCACTTTTTGAGGAAGACAAACTATGGACATGAATCCCATCAATGATCCTAGCAAAATTTGGAAACCACATTTGTTCAAAGCCAGAAGTTACTTCAGGAAAATATTTCATGCCCGCTACCTTAGGGTAAACCACATGCCAGATTGCCTCAGAAATCTCACCCATCACTTTACCCATAGTCGATTTTCCAACACGAAACTGGTTGGCAATGGATCTGGAACAACCTTGGTGTAGCAAGCTTCAGATGGTTATGGCAACTCACTTCTGGACAGGCCAGGCTGCTCTCATGCAGGTGTCCATACACGAAGGGTCAGGACAAGCTGCTAACACAGAAATGTGGCTTTTTCATACAAAAGTTCTGGACCGATTGTTGGTCATCCCAGATCTGCAATACGACATGGTCTCACTAGTCCATACTTGTAACCCATTTCCAGAAGCACCAGCCTACTTAGTGGACATCGGTGGCTATAATGAGGCCATGTTTACACTTATCAGAGATCAACACTGCTGCGATCAATGCAGCGGGAGTGAATTTAGCAGGTCTAGTAAAGCCTGCAGAGTGCTCTCTGGTCGACTCCGGTCCATTGATGCAGCACAGTGAAGACACCACAGTAAGTCAACCTAAGCTATTTCGACCCCAGCTGTGTTTTTCACATAGCTGGAGTATTGTAATTTAGGTCGAATTATCCCAATAGTGTAGACAAGGTCTGAGTGTCATAAGCAGCATCAGCCAGTTTAAGTCTGTCATGTCTGTGTCTTTCTCTTCCCTCTCCTGCTCTGTGATAGGATCCATTAATTGCCTTCGGTGCGTCCGAAAATGCAGCCAAAATATCCACCAGCATCTCACGGACACTATGCCATTTTCCTGAAACAGAAGTGAAAAAGCAAGTGAAAGAAGTTCTTCAAATGGTACCTCCATCATGTTGCTTGAGCGTAAAGAACAAAATGACTGCTCTGAAGGACATGTTGGCAGGCTGCTCAAACTTCCTATAATTTGCTGGGCAGGCAGTCAACTTTTCCCATAGTTTGCCACATTTCAGAAGAGCACTAAAGAATCTGAGATATGGTTGGTCTGATTACAGTCTGCATGACACCAGAGCCCTAAATTCAAACCCAGGTTAGAAAATTCATAACCTAGGTTTGACAATCAGAATAGATCAGGGGTCAACAACCTCTGGCGCGCGGCTTGCCAAAGTAAGCACCCTGGTGGGCCAGATCAATTTGTTTACCTGCCGCATCGGCAGGTTCGGAGGACCACGGCTCCCACTGGCTGCGGTTCGCTGTCCCAGGCCATTGAGGGCTGCGGAAAGCCGCGGCCAGTACATCCCTCAGCCCACTATGCTTCCCGCTGCTCCCATTAGCCTGAGACAGCAAACCACGGTGAGTGGGAGCCACAGTCAGCCAAACCTACCAACATGGCAGGTAAACAAACTGGCCCGGCCAGCCAGGGTGCTTACTCTGGCGAGCTGTGTGCCAGAGGTTGCTGACCTGTGGAGTAGATGCTCAAGGCCTGAGTTCTCTACCCAAGGTCTGCTGACTTGAATTCCACTTATCTTGGGTTTACATTGCAGTGCAGAAACACACTTTGAAGTTACAGGGGTTGCAATATTTTACGCATCAACCTCTGTTCCCATGCCTCCTGGGGAGAAGTGTCCAGTGCAAGTACTCATTCCATAGGAGGTCTGGTTCCCTAATTGATTGGAATTGGTAGTAGGTTTAGGGGAAGATATTCGGTAAACAAAGCAGGGAATGGGATAGGGACTCCTAGTGCCTGGTTCTGAGAGAAGACATGCCTCATTTCTCAGGCCCATGATCCTTGTACAATGGGAAGGCATTCAGGGTCCCAACAATAGGCTGGAACCAGGTTTGGAGGATGGACCAGGGTGGAGGGCTGATGGCTGCCCATGTAGATGGGAATGAATGATGACTGTGTGTGAGTTATTTCCAAGATAAATTACATGAATAACTTTGCGGCCTAATGAAATCACATCCCTCTCGTCTTACATGTAGGACATTCTTCCTACATGTTTGGGACAGTGGCCAGCGGGTTACACAAGCAAAATGCGAGAAATGCCTGCAATGTGCATTTTGGTGCTTTATTACCTTATTAGGAGATCATAGTTTTTACATACAAAATGCTTTGAAAATCAGTCTTCTCACATTGTGAGTCCTATGCAGCCATAGCATCGTCTCACATAGATAGGTGGCAGAGTATGAACCCATTGATCTTAAGATACCTAGGATAAATTGCTAACCCCTGTCTAGACCAGTCATGTGTGAAGGACTTGACACATTCATACACAACTATTTACTAGTCAGAATACTAGTGCCTATCCTTGGCTCTCAGAGAGGGGTTTGGTTTATAGTGGTTAGAGATAGGATAATGCATACGGGATGAATCACTGAAAGGCAGTGTAATGAAGAGGCTAATTATGGGGTTTGTGGTGTTAGAGATATGGATTCTGAAATGAGCTTGAATAAGCTCTCTGTTAAGTAGAGGGGATGGGGTCCTCTTCTCTTCATAGAGAACTACAAGAGAATTTAAAGAAAAATGAGGCAATCCAATGAAAATTGCTCAAAGGAGCAATTTTTAAACTTTTAGTATTGTCTCTGAAACAGCTCATTTTTCATCAAATGACCATGAAGCATTCAAATAGTACTCAGAATTCATATTCTACGCTGTGGTTTGGACCATTTCAATGAGATTTTCACAATATAAAAAGTTTAAAGCTTCTGTTGCCCTGAACTCTGTAACACAACGAACTTAACTATGGTACAGCTCCTGCTGCACTATACTTCTGAAAACTTGTTTGCATTGCAGTACTTCTGCATGACCTTTTACATAATTATGATCATAGAATTGAGTTCCTAATTAAAGACTGAATAGGACAGAACTTGGTAGGGTCTCACAGTAAACTGATTAGCTGAAAAGAACATTGTTCCTGCAAAGGAAAACCATGGGTCACCTCAGCTGATGTAAATTAGTGCAGCTCCATTGAAGCACATCAGCAGAGGATCTAGCCCAATGCCTCCAGCCTTTTAGTGTTTTTTGAAAGAGTAAGTGAAATAGCAAATAAGGGTTACCCAGTGGACATAATTTATTTGGGTTTACAATAAGCTTTTCAGATAATGTCCCTCATAAAAAAGAATACTTTAGAAAATAAACAGACATGAGAGAGGGTCAAAAGTCATCATAAGAATTAGTTAAGTGATCTTAGTTAATGGCTGCTCCTCTGAATGACAAATGATTTAAATCAAAAACCCAGGGGTTGTACTAAAACTGGGCTCACTTAATATTCTTATTTATCATTTGGAGGAAGGAGTAAACAGCAAGATGGTTAACCTCTTGCTTTCACATGAACGTTTGATACATATCCAATCACTCTGAGCCTGCCCAGGAAGCAGGTTGGAGGATTTCAGTAGCTCTCATCTCTCTGCAGCACCACTTACTTCCAAGAAATTTTAAAAGCATTGTAGCCATGTCTTTCTAGATTGAAGAATTCAGGTGGCTTCGTTTGTTTTCTTTTTACAGATAATTATATGTTATGCTGATGATAGCTCATCTCAATTGATTAGACTCTTCCTGTTGATATGCATACTTCCACATTTTCATGTTCTCTGTATGTATAAATATCTCCTGTCTGTGTGTTCCATTCTATTCATCTGAAGAAGTAAGCTGTAGCTCATGAAAGCTCATGCTGAAATAAATTTGTTAGTCTCTAAGGTGCCACAAGTACTCCTTTTCTTTTTGCGGATACAGACTAACATGGCTGCTACTCTGAAGCCTACACAATGAATATGTGAGATCAGAGTATTGGTAGGAAATTATCTTTACTTTCTGACCCCAGTTCTCTGTCAGATGGCAGAGGTTAATATCCTGGCTCCTATTATCCATGCCTTTGTATCCTCACTATTGGAATACTGTGATGTGCTTAAAGATCATTGACAAATTATAGCTAGGTCAGAGTGAGACTGTCAGCCTGCTAAGCAGTATCTTCCACGGGGAGCAGATTAACCTGTGCCCTATATTCTGCATTGATTTCTTGGGGAAATTTAAGCTGTTATTTTAAAAACTATTAATTAATAATGTCTTGTTTACCTTAGAAATTGACTCTTTCCATATGTGTTTCAATGGCAGTTTATACTCATCCAAGACACCAGTGCTAGTGTTTCGTTGGTTAAAAGAAGAGGGAATTGTTGGATACATGTTTTTCCTCCCCTTGATATGCCTGAAATGGCATCTGAGGACCCTCAGGGCCAGATCTAATAGGGACTTAGGTGCTAAGTCCCAGTTTTGTGAAATCCATAAAATACCCACTCAGCTGCAACTTATACCTGTAGGCACCTAAATTTTTATTGTAAAAGTTCCATAAGCACCTACGTATCTGCCTCTGGGCATCTGAACTGCTGCCTCAGGTAGTTGCCTGGATGCCTCTTTCACACTCTAGCCTCAGGGCAATCTCATACCAGGTAACATTAGGTGTTCCTCAGACTATCTCATCTATGGGTCCTGGTCTGAACACACCTAGCTCCACACACAACAGTGAGGGGAGGGGGCCTTCCTTGTAACCTTTAGCCCAATGAGTAGGGCACTCACCCGGAATGTGGGAGACCATGTTCAATTACCCTCTTTGCCTGAGAGGTAGAAAGGATTTGAACAGAGCTCTGCTACCTCTCAGGCCAGCATTCTTAACCAGTAAACTATAGGATATTCTAGATGTTCTGTTGAAACCATTGCACTTATTACATATGAATTGGGCCAGAGAAAGAGTGAAAATGACTCTATAGTCAGGGTTAGGCACTCAGCTGAGAGGTGGGGAATCCCTGTTTAAATCTCTTATCAACAGGCAGAAGGGGGAATTAAACTGAGATCTCCCATATCCTGAGTGACCTTAAGCACCATAACCACTGGGCTAAAAGCTATCAAGGAAGCCTCTTTCCTCCTCTGTCCCAAGAGTATTTTGTGTGGAGTTAGGCTGACACCTAAGTCATTTTCACACAAAATGAATTAGACACCTAAGCAGCCTGACTCCAGGAGAGGAGGTCCCAACTGTGGATCCCAAGAAAAGATAGGTACCATACTCCATGAAAGTGGCTTAGGACATACCCCCCTCATCAGCATCTCCCATGTGCTGGGTTTTGTGGATCCCTATCACTCCCTATTTATTGTGTAGGAAGCCTATCTTTGGCTTTCTGGATCCGTTAATTTCAAGGCATCTAAAACCATAGGCATTGAAATGCCTATGTCAGTTTGTGGATAGGAGTTTCAGTTTCTCTATTCTTTAGGGAAAAGGGGCTGTAATACAGCCAGCTCTAACAATTTTTTTTGTGAAGATTTATATTATTTTCTTAAGGCCTCATCTCCCAGAGTCATGAAAATCTCAGCTTTCATTAAACAGCTCTCATGGCTGCAGAGAAAGCCTGAAAATATGAACCATCAAGATTCAAAATTCAGAAGGCAATTAAAAAACCCACTATTGCTTTTAAATCTCATGATTATGTTGGGGTGGTGGTGGGCAAGAAGGGTTCCTCACACATTTTTTAACACCTGGAAGTTGAATGGTGTTCTGGGGTTGACAGGTAAGGGAGGTTTTTGAGGGTATGGAGGCTGTTGATTAGCACATTTTAAGCTTATGGGGCCATTCATATAAATCAACATAGCTTCATTGAAATCCATGTGGTGGTATTGGTCTACAGCAGCTGAGGAGCTGGCCTTGGAAAATGATTGTGGGGAGAGGAGAAGAAAGGGGATCTAACTAATCATCTAACTAAGTAGGAAATGAGAAAACTTAGTGAGGACTTGATTGAAGCATTTAAAACTATGAGGTACAATAAAAACTGATCAGCCCCCTGGTTTTACCATCTCCCATAATTCAGAATGAGAGGATCACTTGAAACTTAAAGGTTGATCATTTAGAACAAGCAAAAAGACATGCTTTTATACAGACCACATCTTTTGGGTTCACTGACACAGAAGCTCAGCATGCCAAAAAGTGTTGGATTTTAAGAAGTGCCAACCAATAATTGTGTAGCTATAAAATCAAAGATAATAAGGGTAATAAAACATCATGCTTCAGTGAGCTGCTCATTTTCTAGGGTCATGAAAGATTCTACCCTCTTGCACCACTGAACTGCATATTATTGTACAGCTGGTATTACCTTGCTGTGGGGAAGAATGTGGCCTCCTTTCTTTTCCTGCACCCCTTATTTATGCTTATGCACTCTTACTATAGTAATAGGGACTAAATAAGCACACACATAGATATTCTTCCCACTGAAGTAAATAGAGTTATTCACATAAGGATGGACTGTAGAATAAGCTGCTTGCTCTATCCTGATCGACTATGGCAAATATTATGGGACCCAATAGGTCAAATCCTTACTTGCATGATCAGTTCTTATATACATGAGCAGGCCAGTCCTCAGTGAGACTGCTTGTATGTGTAAGAGCTATAGAATCTTCATGTAGTGCATGTAGGAGAATAGCAAATACAGGGCATAACTAGAACATGCTGTGCTCTGGTTATTCCCAGCTAGCAGTTGGTCTCTTAAGTAATTGATCACAAAAGAGAATCTGACCTAGAATTTCCCGTAGTTAAGATGGAGATCTGCTAAGATCACTGCAGGGACAAAGATTCCTGAGCCATACATCATAAAAATATAGAACTTGCCATACCAGATCAAATAAGCACCCCAACTAGTCAAGTGTCCCCTCTCTGAGAACAGTCAATGCAAAATGTTTCAAAGGAAGGTTCAAGGAACTCAGAGTGGACAGTTATAAACAAGGAAACAGAGATTTATTATAAATTCAGTAACCTTTCAATCTTACACGTGTATATATGTGCACACTGCACAGCTGTGACTTTGGAAGAGTGTCGTTAAGTCCTCAGGAAGAGCAATATATCTACCTTAGAGAACTACAATCAATCTTAATTTAGTGCTGCCACTACCAGTAAACCAAAGAATCATTCTTCAAATGATTTTTCTTCAGAATAATCAGCTAGTGTTTGAATAGTAATCTTGATTCAGAACTTAAAAATCCCCAATCACTTTAATGTTTGAAATAAAAAATGGTGTCTGAAATTTCATCCTATGCTATATAAGGAACTGAGGGAGAAAGTTAATGATGTACTGCAAGTATTTATTAATTTATTGCCATAGTGATATGGGTTTTTCCTCTAGATCCGTATTTCATGTTTTCCCCAGCTCTGTTACTGTTCAGCAAGACAAACTGCTACACTACTGTATTTGCCTTCCGGGTGGTTTTGTAAAATCTGTTCTTTCAAAGCTGCCTTTTTAGATTTGGTGGATAAGGCAAAGAGCAACATTTCATGTTCCAGAAGAAGGGAGTTTGCATAACTGATTTATTGAAACATACTGAAGCAATTGGTATTGTAAAATATTATGAGTACTCAAAGTGCTTTTTTCATTAATCACTGTAAATGGTTCTGACATTTTCTAAGGGCTAATTTTGTTTGGAAATTATTCATACCCTTTGGGTAAAGTGATTTGTTATTTAAAACTTCTTAACATAGTGGGGTGATAGCGTCAATTTGTGTCAGGCGAGAATTTACGTAGCCTTTTTTGGGGTCGGGGAAATCCGCTTTCGAAATATTTTTTTATTGCATTAGCTGCTGGTAGTTGCCTTTATTAATAACAATTAACATTATGGCTGTACTTTTTCATTAAAAAGTACAACCTTTAATGGTGCAAATTGGCAAATATCAAGGGACAAACTTAAATTTCAAATACTTATTTTAATGACCAAATATTGCTTAATAAGATGCTAGAAATGCAGAGACTTTCTACTCTATTTTTTAGCTTGTTGGAACTTTATTTTGAAAAAAAATATTGAAGAACCAAAGAATATCTTGTTTATGACTTAAAGCACATTTCAGTAAAATTAAACACAGCTTTTGAATTTTCTACAGTATTTGTTCATTCTATTACTTTTGGTGCAGAATTCTGTACAAAGAATTTATGCTCTTTCACTCATCACTTGGCAGTGCAGCATAACATTACATTTACATGGCTCTTTCTGAACTTGCACAAAACAATGCAGTACATGTCAGATCTGGAAAGTGTTCTGGTCTAGCCTGTCAGGGATGACCTAGATAATATTTAGTCCTGCCAGGAGTGCAGGGGACTGGATTAGATGACCTCTCCAGGTCTCTTCCTGTCCTACAATTCTATGACTTCAATGATGACATGACCTTATCAAATGCTTCATTTTTTTTCTAAACAAAATTTCATCAACGTTGATGTTCTCCTGGAATATTTCAATGAATTGGCATTTTCCAACAGAAAAAAACATTCCATCAGAAGGTTTTTGACTATCTTTACATACCTTCTATATTTTATATTAACATGTGATCTCCATATTTGGGGTCGGGAAAAAATTTTCCTCCTGGGGAGATTGGCAGAGGCTCTGGAGGTTTTTCACCTTTCTCTGCAGCGTGGGGCACGGGTCACTTGCTGGAGGATTCTCTGCACCTTGAGGTCTTTAATCCACAATTTGAGGACTTCAGTAACTCAGACATAGGTTAGGGATTTGTTACAGGAGTGGGTGGGTGAGATTCTGTGGCCTGCATTGTGCAGGAGCTCAGACTAGATGACCATAATGGTCCCTTTTGACCTTAAGTCTATGAGCAAATGTGGGAGGCATTCCTTTTCTTTTATCCGTATTATGTAAATGTGTCTTTAAAATAAATGAGAGCATTGGGTTTAATTGAGAGAGAGAGAAAGGTTCTCTTTCCCTGCCATATGCAGTATTATAGGCATAGTCCAAAAATATCAGGCTACAGCAGGCTAGCTGGCAACCAGAAAGTCACATACTTATTTGCCAAATCATGTACAGCTGTGTTTGCCAAGGACAAACCATCTGTAGTACATGCCCTTTGGGGAGGCAATGCCTTGTCTTTCTGAATGCCTAGTTTTTTACTGGCACCATAATAAAGATGGAGAATGGATGCAAAAGGTATGTTGGAATACAAAGGTGGATAGCTTACCTTGGTTGCATGCCTGAGAATTCGTGTAGGCAGACAAAGATACAAACACAGTCTATTGAAAAACAGAAAAAGTTTTGCTTAAGAATAACATTTTCTATATGAAAAATATTCTAAAAATAGATCTCTACTACAACATAAGCATTTTCAGCAATGCAGGTATTGTTTTATTTTTCAATATAAACTATTTGAAGGCTCAGGGACCTTTTTATAGATTACACAAGAGCAAAATATTGGATGAGATTCTCAGTGGAGGAACACTAATTTAGTCAGATGACAATCTACTAATTATTTATATTTTCAAAAATGTCATAAATGGGCAGTTTAATTAATTATTACAAACACTTAACAAAATAAAAATAAATTCCCTCAAAACTTTGGCAAATGTCAGAGAAAAGAGGTGATTTTGCAGCATATCTGGTATTTTACCAAATATGGGGATGATACCTAAACACCATAGTGATTAGGTGCATTATGGATGAATGATCTCAGGTGAGTAGTAATGTTCAGTAAAACCATACTTGAGATACGGGTTTCATTCTTGCTTGCTCATTCTCCAGCCCAGAACACAAAATATCTTGCATTACCCATGAGCGACATGTGTCCAAGGTAATTTTGTTTACCACCTGCTAGCTCTGATCTTTATACATCCAGGAGGTCCCAGTGAAGTGAAATAGGATTCTAGTCTGGGACTAGTAGATGACAGAACAGCTCTAGAGATTAAAGCAATACTGCTGAGAAATTCCAAAGACAGCTCCATTTAATCTTCCTAAAAAGTATGGATATTTATACACAAAGAAATAACCTTTTAGAGAGGCTGTCTGAAACAAATGGACAAGTAACTGAGGGAAAGAGAGACTGCATTTGTTCGTGTGCCTCCCAAATATAATAAAAAGTGTGACAGAGACTTCTCTAAATCAAAATATTCTGTGTTCCTTTTATAAGTTTTACCCCAAATTTAATATGCTTTCTCAGATAACAAGCCATCAGAGTTCTCATAAAATCATGTGATCATCTTCATATAACTATTCTGTCAGTGGGGTTGATTGATCAGAATCTTATACATTTGAATATTGACAACTAGAAAAGTGAATTATAATGATATTAAAATCAGAAAGAAAAGTTTCATATTTACTCACAAATATATGACAAGTACTACAAAAAAGGTTATTTACAAAGTGCCATAAATGAAAGCTAACACTTTTCGTTAAATATCTTGGGCCAAACTCTGTCTTCATTCAAGCTTTGCATAGTTGTAATGCATGGCAGAAATTTGGTCCATTGGCATATATTTCATTTAGTTTTAATAATTAATTTAATGATTACCCAAAAGGAATATGATTTAAAAAGTACTTTAACAGTATTTTTAAAAGGCACTGCAAATGGATACTAAAATGTAGACACCTTATGAATGAATTGCAATTTACATATTGTGCAGTAACTCCTTAATTGAAACATTACATTTAAATAATTATTTTTGACCATTTATCTATTAGATGGTGCATGCTGCTTTATGATAATAAGAGATATATTTCTCAGTTTTAATCTAAATATAATTAAATTCTTCAGCCCTATGAATATCACTTTCTCACTGTAGTGTCACATTGACTTCAAAGATTAAAGAAAGCCTGATTTAATGACTTGAGACCAAGTACACTTGTTTTCGTTTATTACTGAAGCATGTAATTGTTCCAGTTCACACTGGTTTACTTATTTAAATCTATTGCATTCTGTATGAAACAACGTAGTCTGACTTTTCTCCATCAGCCTGGTTTCCATTTCTCCAACACATTCAATGACAGAAAGCCATATCCAGTTTTCAGATGGCCATTTCTTAAATAATTTACTAATCCTGCCTTGAAGACTGCCTTGTGCATACATCAGTGTTAAAATCTCATCTACATAAATTGTCTAATTTATCTCAGTCAGCATGTATAATATGATTATCAATGTGTTTTTTCAACATTGTTAATGGATTAAAAAACAGTGAATTTGCCTGGAGGTCATCAGTAAAGCATACACATGTTTTATGATGTAATATGCTTTAATTGGGCTGACAGAAGGACATAAGAACATGGCACGTCTCACAATTTTTTTAAAAAAGGAATCTTTTACCCTTTAGGGGACAGCTATACCTTTGTAACTGTGCCACCGTTTCCAAGGGACAGATCTAAAGGTGCAGTTCTCTCAGAGTGCAATACCATAATTCAACCCACTTTTAGACTGTGCTGATCTGGTGACAGCACTTCCTGTATACAACCATATTACACCAGTAGGTTCAGATAGCTTTGGCACATGTTATAAGCTTCTTTCTGGGAGCAGTGACATGGGATACTTCAAAATAAGCATTATTTATTTGTCTATAGGGACATAGAGGGGAAAAAAAGGGTTAAAATAATGAAAAGCTACACAAGCATCCTCTTACCTAAATGAAGAATTCCTTTCCAGTTTAAGTAGGTCCCTCTTGACTGCCTCCCTAACAGTGTGTGTCTCCTTCATATCACAGGCTGTCTTTCATCCATTTCAAAGTTTCTTTGTTCAAGTGTTCCTTCCAAAAAGATTTCCTGAGGTTTTGAGCAGGGCTTCTGAATCTGGTTTATGTGAGATAGGGTCAGAGGTAGTCTTCCACCAGTATGTGCACTTTACTGTCCATTTGAACACCAGGAAAGTGAATTAGTCATTACTGGGTTCCCCAATGCTGGAATTAACCCTTAGGATTTCCTAGAGCCAGCCATACCACAATAACCACCAAGTCCACAGAGATCTATATAAAACATTCAAAAATAATACAGATATATCCCACATTCTTCATGAGCCAATTCAAAGTCTTTTAATCTTAAAAGTATTTGCACAATTATTCAGAATGTCCAGAACAAGCTGAACTTGCCAGTGAGACTAAGGGCTTGTTTTCACCTACAGCAGTGTAGCAGTGCAGCTGTGTGGCAGTAGTGCTTTAGTGAAGATGCTACTGTGCCCACTAAATTTCTCTAGTCAGAATAGTTAATTCATCTCCTTGAGAGGCTATAGCTATGTCAATAGGAGAAGTGCTCTCTATACTGGCAGTTACATTGGTATAATGACATCACTCAGGGATGTGGATTTTTCACACCCCTGAGTGAAGTTGTTATACTGATATAAGTTTGCAGTGTAGACTTAACTCTAAAAATATGAAGGCATAAGGATTTTATCTGGGGGGGACTGGAGCCGGGGAGAATAAAGAGGTCAAATCACTCTTATTATGGGAATCTGAATCAAATCAGAGAAATAAATAGAACTGCATAGGTTTCTGCAATAAATTACTGGTGAATGTTTGGTGAATGATGCCAGGATGTAAAATGAAGACCAGAGGATTAAATCCATTCACTTGGCAGATATATGGAAAAGTCTGAGTATTATGTGAAACGGGGAAAACAGCAGCTCCTTATAACATGCTGGCCAGGAATCTGGCACAATCAAAAATTATTCAGAAATAGTCATGTGCCTGTGTCATAAACAGATAGCTAAGGGTTAATGTCTCTTTCACCTATAAAAGGGTTAACAAACAGTGACCTGAAACACCTGACCAGAGGACCAATCAGGAAACAAGACTTTTTCAAATCTGGGTGGAGGGAAGTTTTGGGTGTGAGTTTTTTGTTCTTTGTCTCAGTTCGGTGACTCTCTCGGCTCTGAGAGTGCTCTCTCTATCTCCAGGCTTTCTAATCTTCTGTTTCCAAGTTGTAAGTACAAGGATAGTAAGACAATAGGTTTATATTGTTTTTTTGTATTTACATGTGTGTAGTTGCTGGAATGTGTTAAATTGTATTCTGCTTGGATAAGGCTGTTTATTCATTTTTTCTTTTAAGCAATTGACCCTGTATATTGTCACTTTGATACAGAGACCAATTTTATGTCTTTTTCTTTCTTTTTATATAAAGCTTTCTTTTTAAGACCTGTTGGATTTTTTTTTTTAGTGGGCGCTCAAGGGGATTGAGTCTGCAGCTCACCAGGGAATTGGTGGGAGGAAGAAGACAGGGGGGAAGAGAGAATCTCTTTGTGTTAGATTTACTAAGCCGGAATTTGCATAACCTCTGGGTGAGGGGAGAGAAATATTTGATTTCTCGGTGTGGTGTTTCAAAGACTTGAAGCAGGGAATCTCCTAGAGTACCCAGGGCGGGGAAATCTGGGAGGAGGTAAAGAGGGGGAAGGGAAGTGGGTTATTTCCCTTTGTGGTGAGACTCAGGGCATCTGAGTCTTGGGGGTTCCCCAGGGAAGGTTTTGGGGAGACAAGAGTGAGCCAGACACTGGAATTCTGGCTGGTGGCAGCGATATCAGATCCAAGCTGGTAATTAAGTTTGGAGGTTTCATGCTAGCTTCTCATGTTCTGAACTCTAAGGTTCAGATCTGAGTAGGAGAGTTATGACAGCATGCCCACACAATTGCTTGATGTGAGTGTCAAAAGAGATAATTGAGTGTGAAGCATGCAGCTAATGACAAATATGGCTTATATGTCTTTCTCCCTCAATCAGGAAAACATGCATTTTTAAATATGAGATTCCTGCACACAGCCATACTGAAAACATGATCAAAAAGATTTGATATGTCCTGAACATTACATAAGCTTGTTTATCTCCGTTCTCTCTTCCCTAAAGTGTCTCTCAACTCATTCTGACAGCATCAAAGCCTCAAAGTTGGGTACCCCAACACTGAGGCACCTCAAATTACTCATAATGTTTGAAAATCTTGGTCTCTGTACCATAAGAGATCCTGGTAAAGGCAATTTCAGTAGAGTGAAGAGAAGACAGAACTAAGGGCATCAAAGGGAAACTTGGAGGTGAGGAAATAAAGCCAACTTGAGAAGGCAGCACGCTGAAGCATCCTGAAAACAAAAGGGAGGAAGCAGCTAGACTGATATTTATATAGGCAGGCAGGGTCAAAATAGGCAATCTCTCCCCTTCCCTTCACCCGAAAGAGCAATACAAAATCCTGTAAACTAAATTCAGATTATGTTTATATCATGGCAATTCAGTTTGTTATTTTTTCATTTGAAGACCACCTTCTTGGAGACAGCAATTAAGTCTGGCAATGTATCAGCACTTATCGTTTTGGAGCTTGATTGAGGTTTGATTTTAATGACTTTGTTTTTGTCAGTCTTTTTAATTCGCCTTGTCATGTTTATATTTTTCCTCTAAGTCCATTTCACTTTTCTTTCCAATAGTTAGCTTTTATGTTCTCTTGGATACGCTTCTCTTTGTAATGTATTCTCTAGTCCTATTCCTGTATCCTATTAAAATAACCTCTCATGAGTACATAAAGATTGCTTATCAACTTTGAAATGAGACTGTGTTGGATAGCTTCCCCCCACCCATCCCAGTTTCATGTATACTGTTCCAGATTTCTCTTAATGACCAGGATCCCAAGCCTATAGAAATCAGTTTTAAAACTTGGGCTGGATAAAGTCATTTGGATGAAATAAGAGACAACCACAGCATGCACCTGAAACAATAAACATTTTTTAGTGAAGTCTGGAAAACGTAAGATTGTTTTAAAGTTACTTTTGACTTAATTATAGCTGTTTATTTTGGGTCACTCCCATTGGCAAGCAGTTAGTCACACAAGTCCCGCTGAAATCAGCCACACTTTGGAAGTCAGTTGCAATCCAGACCTTATTTGGCAAACTATTGTATCAACAACACTTCCTAGTTCTGGTTGAGGCTGGAAGCAGACGTGCTAAAATGCAGTCAGAAAAGCAGTTCCAACCAATTATCCAATACATTTTATAACTCATTTTTAATTGATGCAAGTGCACAGACCTATACAAGGTTGTTGCACTTGTCCTTCCTCACCCTCTACTGCTATTTGTTACCCTTACCATTTGGATTTATAAAATCCTTGAAGTAGGGAGTACCTATGTGTTTTCACTTGTTCTGTGAAATGCCTGTGGAAAGTTTTCTATTCTCAGACACAGACATACCTCAGTTTCCCTCAATCACTAGGTGTTTTAATCCTTAAGCCAAAATAAACAACACCACTTCTGAGGAAATGGAAGTCTGGAATCAACTAAATGAACTATTGCTCCAACACACATTCATAAACTTAGCTCCTTAGTGCAGCACTCACCAGAAGTTATTTACATAAAATCTTCTCTCCACAAGTTTCCTTACTTTCTTGCCTGCCTCCTGGGTTTCCTCCCAAGCCCTTTTCACAGATTGCTTCCCTAGCTCCCTCTCACAGATCTTCCCCAATCCCCACTCATTTTCTCACTGAGAAAAACCAGCTATAATTTTGACCCTGTGCCCAGAAAGCCATGTTGTCAGTCTCATGGTTTCCAAAGTGCCTAGCATGCTTTCAGGCACTATGAAAATGAATAAAGGGCCAGATGGTGACTTCCTGTTGCCATATTATTCAGTGGAGTAGAAGGGTGAAAGGCCCCAGGATGTAGCTTAACCACATCACCAATCTGCACATGGCAGGGAGAACAGGCTCTCAGAACTGCTACTCTCCCCCTGCAAAGGTAGGCAGGGAATTTTGCTCCCTCCCCACCTTCCTCAATAATGCACTGGCCAATGTAGCTCTGCCAGAGGACAGGGATAAAGACAATTAATCGGTGACTGTTTAATATCAGTAGATTATGCTTTTCACCTGGGGGAAAAAAAGCCTCTCAGAGAATCACAATTCCTTCCCTGGGCTGCTCCAAGAGCTGTGAAGTCTCAGAACATGAATCACACACTAAAATCCTGTACACAGTTTTGGCAATATAAAGAGTCCTTAGTATAAGAAATAGGTCCCCAATCTTGTCCTACATAAATTAAAAATAAGTAATTGTAGTAATTGTAGTATTTCTAGTCCAAGTAGAAACAGTAACTAGGAATTTCACAAGAGAGCCTATCTATGAGA
Source organism: Gopherus evgoodei (assembly GCF_007399415.2). Taxonomy (NCBI): domain Eukaryota; kingdom Metazoa; phylum Chordata; order Testudines; family Testudinidae; genus Gopherus; species Gopherus evgoodei. The sequence goes on along the minus strand of NC_044322.1, from coordinate 86,454,740 downwards.
AATCCAGCCAAATTAAGCAGACAGCAAGACTTATCTAGTTTGGATAAAGTTCAAATAAGTGTCAAAACTTTCAGAACTGAATCCCCAGTCCAAATGTATTTTTTACATTACAGTTTAGAAAAGAAGTTAGGAGTTTCAGACACTGACCCCAGTCCTGCAGTCTGTACATCAGTGATTCTCTCCTGTTAATGGTGGTGGTGTGTGAGTAAGAGCTACAGTTTCAGGATCAATATTTGTATGTCTATTCCTATGTCAGCCTCAGCATCTAAATTTATTTTGACTTTATTCACTTAATACTGTGTAACGCCAACAGCCCTCAGTTGTCGGTGGGGTGGATTGAACCTGGGACCTGTGGAGCCTCTACTGCAACGTTTCCCAAACTGGGGTTGTGGCTTGTGTAGGGAAAGCCCCTGGCCCACCGGTTTGTTTACCTTCCTTGTCCGCAGGTCCGGCCAATTGTGGCTCCCACTGTCTGTGGTTCACTGCTTCAGGTCAATGGGGGCTGTGGGAAGCAGCGGCCAGTGTGTCCCTCTGCCCACATCGCTTCCAGCAGCTCCCATTAGCTGCCTGTTAGCTAAGGCTATAGAACACACTCATTACTCTCTCTCTAAGTGGTGTCGGTGCCGCTAGATGGGCCAGAAAACAAAACTCAGGAGATGTGTGGGTTACAACTGCACTTACTTTTAACCCTTTAGTACATAAGTGAACCATAGAGTAACAGTACTAACAGTAGTAGCAAAGTCTGCTTATTCATGTCTGAATACTGGTGACATCGTAACAGAATTTTCAGAAGTCTTGTTGATCAATTGTTAGTTTGCACACTCAGCAGTTGTATTCCCAGTGATCTGACACACACCATCTATCCATCTCCTCACTAGTTACCCTGGCTTCAGTGACCCATTACCACTCCTTCCATGGTAACTTTCAAGATTATTTCCTGATGTGACCTAAGTACCTACATTTGCACCTGTTGGTTTCTTGAAGCAGAGTCTGCTTCTCTCCAATCATACTTCTCACTTAAGCATTCATCTTCTTTCCTGTCCGGGAGATATGCAAGAGTCTATGCTGGCACCACTTCTCAAGGCTTCAATTTTCTTCTTGTCAGCAACATGTGTTTCCCAGGCTTCACATCCATAAGTCACTATGGAAAAAAAAAAAGCTGAAAAGTCAAGCCTTTGCACGTTTCAAGAGACCATGGTTTTCCCACACTTTGTTGAATATGTATAATCCCAGATAATTAATTTACTGCTTCTATAGCTTGACTGTTAAACATGATGTCTGCTTGCATCCTATTACTGTCAATGCACATGAATTTTGTTTTTGCCACATTCAGAAATAGTTTTCACTCACTGTTTTCACAGACTTTGATAGTTGTTGAATTTCACTGATGCTTGCAGCAAATAGTGTTGTATCATCAGCATATTTGACGTCAGTTAAAAAGCACCCAACAATGGAAATCCGAGCTCTTTCCCTTTAAACAAAAAATTTCAGGGATTGTTTGATAATACATTTGGCATATATGTTGAAAAGACTGGTGAAAAAAATGCACCCTTGTTTCACACCCTGCCCAATAGAAAGCCGCTTACTATCACCCACTGCTGTTCATACTGTGGCCTACTGTTAACAGGAGAGATTTGCAATGAGTTCAATGAGAAGTTTTGGAATGCCCATGCCACCAAATATCCTCCAGAGATAATCACGGCAGACAGTATCTTTGGAGTAGTCAGTGAAACATATGATCAGTGGGTGATTATACTCCCTGCATTTTTCTATGGTATGATGGATATCCATGATTTGATCACATATGCCTTGTCCTTCTCTGAAACCAGGTACTTACGGGGATAGCTTTGCTTCTATCATTTGCTTCATGAGATCCTGAATTATGAAGAGCAGCACTTTACTTGCATGTGACATCAGGAAGATGGTCTGATAGTTACTGCACTCTGTTATATCCCTTTTCTTTGGTAAGTGCAGAAAAATTCCCTTCATTGAGTTGTCTGGCCAATTTGTGATTATCTATATGTCATTGTAAATTTTCCATGGGTAATTGATACCACAGATACTAATTGCTTTTAGCACTTTTGCTGATATATTTATCCCTGGTGCTTTCCAAGGCTTCATTTTCATAATAATATGCACCACCATCTCTCTCAGGATTGCTGTACTCTCTTTTCTGTCATCCTGTGTTGTATGCAGTGGTGCAAGTGGAATCCATTTCTTACCAGTAGGGGAGGAAGTGTAGCAGATAAAGGAGGGCACGTGACCTCCTCACATGACCCACCATGTGATTACTCCCCACCTCACCCCCAGCCTGGGGTCCCCATGCTCTTCCCATCTCCTCCCCATGATCCACCCTCCTTACCTGCTTCCACTGCTCCAGAGACTTCGGAACCGCAGCAGCAAAAGGAGCAGAATGTGGGGCCGCTGGGCATCCCTATGCTGCAGCTCCTCCGGTGATTCAGGGCTCTCCAGAGAACCGCGGTGGGGAAAGGTGCAGAACGCTGCCAGCTCCTATGGCAACTGTACACCCTCAGCCCAAGCCTCCCCATCCCTCTCTTCTGGTGGGGCTGCCACTGTACAGATGGAGCTGGAGAAGACACAGCTCCATGGAAGAGCAAGGAGCAGGGCTGGGATTCTGCTCCTTTCAGCACTGCAGTTCCCAGGACAGCACTGAACCACAGGGCTCTCCTGGGAACTGTCCTGAACCATAGGTCTCTCCTGGGAACTGCAGCAGCGAAAGGAGAAGAACATGGGGCCACTGGATGGCCCCATGCTGGCAGCTCCTCCAGCACAGCTGTACTGCCCCCAGCCTCGCCCCCAGCCCTGTCCTCTGCCAGGTCTGCTGTACAGATGGAGGAGACCCTGCGTGGAAGGGCGAGGGGTGGTACATCTGCACTGGGGTAGCTGCTGGTGTGGGGCCACCCAGCAGCCCCATGTTCTGCTCCTCCTATGTCTTTCTAGTATGCCGCACCAGCTATAAATATCTTGCTGGTATGGCTGATTCTTGTCTTGCTGGTCAGGGCTGGCTCCAGGCACCAGTGCAGCAAGCAGGTGCTTGGGGCAGGCAACGGAAAGGGGCAGCATGTCCGGCTCTTCAGCAGCAATTCGGCAGCAGGTCCCTCAGTCCCGGCGGGAAGGACCTCCAGCCGAATTGCTGCCAAAGAACTAAGTAGCAGCGGTAGAAGTGCTGATTGTGGCTTTTTTTTTTTTGCTGCTTGAGGTGGCAAAAAACCTGGAGCCAGCCCTGCTGCCAGTTGTATGTGGTTCTGATGAGATATTACAGATTGCCACAGTAATCTCTCCACCTGTGTTTGATATTATCATTTTGAGTAAGAATTCTGCCATCATGGTCTTTTATCAGGTTCAGTCATGGCAAACACTTTTTAGTAACAAGTCTGCCTACAGTGAACATACCTTTAGTAATATCTTTGCCTTTATAATTCTCAAGTTCCTCACATTTTGCCCTCATGTATTTGCTCATCTCATCTACTCTGATTTTGAATCTGTCACTTAAATTCTTTTTATTTTCTCTTGTTTTCTTGAGTCTACAAGATACCTTTTCTTTCATTCTATGTCCTTTTTTTTTTGCCTGCTCAAATACCTTCTCCATTAACCAAGGTGAAGTTCAACACTGATGTTTCAGCATATGTGTCTAGTAGGCTTTGAGTATGATAGTCTTTTATTTTATTCCAAAGTTCATTCAGGCTCTTTCACCTGCAACAATGATTCAAATCTGTTCTGTACAGAAGTGTTGTAGCTTTTGTTAATTTTGGATGAGTCCAGATGCAGTGGCCCTGCTCAAGGTCTTATCTTTTTAATTTTATGTTGAGGCTAATATTTGATGACCTGACCTGCACTTGGGAATGTCTTTGTCTATAGAACACTCAATTTCCAGAGTACCTGTATCATTACATAGTCAGTTTGATTCTTTGTCATGCTGTCAGATGGTCTCCGTGTATATAAATGTTTAGGATGCCAGGTGAAGTTGGTGTTTGAAGTGAGCAGATGATTACAGCAGCAAAATTCAACTAAATTCACTCCTCGATAATTTTGTAAATCCAAACCATTGTATCACATTACTTCTTTATGATAGCTTAGAGATCCAGCTTTTGCATTCAGATCTTCAATTACAAGGGAGATGTCTTTGCTTAGTGTCATGATGAGTATCTTTTCAAACTTTTCATATAACTCAATCACCATGGCAGCAACTACTGCTATAGGAGCATAACCTGTACTATTGACAGATTAAGTGACTTTGTTCAAAGGTGAATTAAAAAGATTTTATTGCTGATTGAATTATTACCAAGAACACACTTTGATGTCTCCTTGGATATGATAAATGCAACTTCACTTTCTCAAACCCTAAATAGTACCCTACGTACCCATGCATAGTCATGAAATGACCTCTACCTATCCATTGCAGCTCTGAAATTTCACATATACTTGTCTTACATCTTTCCAATTCTTTGGTCACAATGGGGAGCTTCAGTTCAGACATACTCCTCACATTCTATGTTCCTATTGTGATGATTCATTTATGAAGGTTCAGGTCATTCTTTTCCTTGATGTAAATAAATATCAGGCACTATACTTCCTGAAGGATTTGATACAGCACCAGCGTAATCACAAACTGGTACTCCTGATGGCCAGAACCTCCTGCCCAGGATAATTTGTCATGTCTTTTGGCCTGGAAGGAGTCTCACCATCCAATGTCACACATGAATCATATTGTCTTTCTTCTGCCATGATAGTTTTCATGGGAGAAAATACAGATGAAGTTTACTTGTTGGCTTCCCTATAGTTTGTGGCTGCTGTTAGTTAAACATTGGTTCTGCCTTTTGATGACATTTCCTCCATTGTGGGTCCCACTACCCTCTCCAGGCATTCATCTAAAGCTCTTGGAACTCCCTTAGGCATTGGCCAGTTGCAGGTAGGCATGTTTACTGTCATTATGGCAGGAGGCTACAACACATTCTGCACTGAGCTGCAACAATGCAATATCAATATTTTCTCTATTTAAAACCATTTACTTTATCTTCCCATGTGTTCTGGGTTCCTCAGTGGAAACAGCAAACTCTAAGTAGGATAAAGTGATCAGAATGCAGTCATGTCAAATACTTTTACAAGTAAAAGTAACTTTTTTTAGTAGTAAGAACTAAGAATTTGGGATTTCTGAGGAGGAATTCCACAAAACCTCAGATTTCCAGAAGTGGCTAGTGATTTTTGGGTGCCTTCGTTTCTGAGTGTCCAACTTAAGACATCTCAAAGAAATCTGATTTTCCAGTTATGATAGCTCATCACTCTCTCAAAATACAGGTCTCTTTAACTTATCTCGTGTTGCATATCTAAAAATGGAGGCACTGAAAATCACTAGTCTCTTTTGAAGGTCTTGGCTTAAGTTTCCTGTAAGTCAGTATCTAGTGCAGTGGTGGGCAAACTGTGGCCCACGAGCCACATGATATCCATCAGGGTAATCTGATTGCAGGCTGTGAGACATTTTGCTGAATCTGACCATCCGCAGGCACAGCTCCCCGCAGCTCCCAGTGGCCGTGTTTCACTGTTCCCGGCCAATGGCCAACATCCCTATGGCCTGCCGCTTCCCGCAGCTCCCATTGCCCAAGAACAGCAAAGCCACTGGGACCTGCTGTGGGCCATGCCTGTGAACAATCAACATCAGCAAAATGTCTTGTGGCCCGCAATTAGATTATCCAGTTGGGCCGTAGGTTGCCCAGCATTGATCTAGTGGTTGTGTTGTATCCCTGCAGCATGTTTTCAACACTGCAAATCCTACCCCTCTCAATCTTAAATGAGGATGATACTGTATAATAGGAAACAAAAGGTTTGAAAGAAACTTGACAGCCAGTCCTTTTAGTGCTTTACATGTTCTTCTCTATGTTTGGTAATATAAAATTCCTTACATGTATCTTGTTTTTTTCTGCTTTTTTATAAATATTATATAATTTGAACCTGAAAAAAAAAACGAAAAAGAGTGAATACAGGATGCATGAAAGATGCTCAAATTTTCGTCTATAATCCTCTTAGTAGCCACAGGGGAAGTATTATAAAGTATTGACAATGGTGACACAATCTATCCTCCATTGCTCTGAAAGTATGCCTAACCCCCAACCTAGAAGGCATACCTCTAGAAGTAAGAAGTTTATTTCCTCCATAAATCAGTTAGTGCCTTATTTCTTTTCTAAAATTGCTAATATGTGGTAGTTTATGTTGTAACTAACTTATCTAATAGTACCTGGACTGATATCATCATACCAATTGCATATAGACCACTGAACAGCTATCAGATAATTTTCAATTTTTATTGGCTTGGGCTAAATTTTGGGAAGTTTGGCTTGGGATATTTAAAAAAAAATATCTGCTGCCTCCATCCTGAATGGCACTCATTTGCGCAGAATATTGTGATGATATGGAGCTGAAGTGCATATAGTGCATCTCAGGATAATCATATAGGTCCACCCAAAAGATGTAGTTCCAGGATAAGGGCCCTAAACTTTAAACAAGCTATGCACACCACAGAAATGTGAAGCAGCAGGCAAACAGTAATTAGATTTCTCTTAGCTAATATCCTAATCTGGAATCCAAGACTATTCAATAAATCTGAGATAGGACTAATTCATAAGAATAGCCATACTGGGTCAGACCAATGATCCATCTAGCCTATTATTCTGTCTGTGACAGTGACCAGCGCCAGATGCTTCTGAACAGAACAGGGCAATTATCAAGTAATCCATTCCATCATCTAGTCCCTGCTTCTGACAATCAGAGGTTTAGAGACACCCAGAGAATGGGGTTGTGTTTTTGACCAGCTTGGCTAAGAGCTCTTGATAGACCCATCTTCCATGAATTTACCTAATTCTTTTTTTAACCTAGTTACACTTTTGGCCTTCACAACATTCCCTGGCAACAAGCTTTACCTGAAACATTCTGACTGATTTTTTTCAGGGAAGTTTGAGAAGTTTTGACAGAAATATTACATATGCATTTGTTCCTTCCTGGAAATATCATCATTAATGCCTGGATTTTAAAGTTTGGTTCCATTTGGATATGTATCCAAAAAACAAAACAAAAACAAACAAAAAAAGCAAACAGATGACTCATTCAAAGTTTAACAATTTTACCTAGAAATAGGACTGGAGAAGTTATCAAAAGATCCAGTGTTTTTGCCAAATCTCATTGTTTCCTTGTTCTGTCCAGGCCAGAAACATAAAAACAAGTGAACAGCTTTTTCTGCAGTATTTTAGTAGTGGTACATATAGTACCAGCCAAAACTATTAAGTGCAGAAGCATGCAAACATTTGAAACGGTTACCTTAACTTTTCTGGATGAAAATTCAAGTCAGCTCTTAATTCATCCATCCAAGCTGATGCTCGGCTCCAGTAATTTTTCTGTGTTCTATATACATGCCTGAGAGCACTACAATAATATTTTAAGTGATGTATTGTTGTAAACTAATTATTTTTATGACTTGCATTGGATTTGGGAATATCATTCCTCTGATTTGTTTAGCTAGATGAAAGACAGCTCCACTTTATTAAAAAATAAAGGAAATAGGAAAGTACTAACCTGAAGAATATTCTCTTGCAACAAACATTTCTGTGCATGCAAATGCAGATTCTGGGCACAGAAACAGGCATGTTTGCAAAATCTGCTTGCACAATTTCAGAGGCTAGATTTAAAGTTTTCCCTTCACATTTAATTGCCTGATTCCTGACATATGTTGTTAAAGTTGCCGCATCATCCAACACTTAATTTTACCATTAATTATGTAACAAACCCACACCTACTTTGGAATATCCCAGCTGTTAAAATGTTGCACAGTCTGTCAACTTGAAATTTCATGGCACCAGCAGAAATAAAATTCAGATCCGCCTGCACCAAAACCCCAGTGCTTTAGCTGTTGGCAGTCGAAAGCCTACAGAACACAGCTGGGAAGCTCTGATTCTGCGCAGGGGATGGCAACAGTGCATATATTGTAGCTGACACCTTACGAAACAGTCAGAATAAAACTAGGATACAAGAGGCTTTTACTATACAACTGAGGTGGTGGTGCCATTTGATTTGATTGACAGATTGATTGAATATATAATACTATAGCTGGAAGGAGGAAAAAATATAGCTATTGGTGATTGTGCAAAAAGCTGAAAGCAGCTGTAATAAAACTTGGTTGGTAGTCAGTAATTGATAGCCTTTCTACTGATAATTTGCTCTGAGCACAAACGGTGCACTGTACTGTTATTTATAGTATAAAACTTATTTAAGATATTTAGAAAGTTTGTGCTGTGGAGTTAATCACATTTACTCACCTGGCTTCCTTGGCTTCCTCAGATTTGCAGTCTTTCCTCACAGAGGTCTGTCATTTATTTCACCAGAAAGTAACTTCCAAGACCTTTGATATTTTATTTGGAAATCTGACAGGGAAAACAGCAGTGCTGCTATGTTCCATTGAAATCCAATATCTCTGCAGTAGCATGGAATGGAGGATCCAAAATTTCTACTGCTAGGATATTAGTTATTAAGTATTTCAATTCTGTATCTTGTTATACCAGGCTTTTATGTTCTCATTATTGAGAAGTGCCCTTGTACTGCCTCTTTTTAACTTCTCAGTAGTATTTCTCCATACTCTGGAAGCAACTAAGGGTCAATAGAGCAAAGTCATCAATTGCTCATGAAGTGTCAACAAGCTCAAGTTTTCATTTTCAATATTTACTCTTTTCTCTTTCAATTCACTTGTTTTCCTGGAAATTCTGAACAAAATGCCACAAAATTATTCAGTGGTTAGTACAAGAAATTCAGAAGCGCATATGTAGCCCAAAAATTTATGCAAATAATTGACACTTCAAACATTCATGAGAAGCAGGGAATTTTTATTATTCATGCACAGTTAGCTTCTGATGATACAGTACTTTATTTCCTACAGATGTCACAGATGGATCTTTACTTTAACAGTCAAAAGTCTTTTAGCAGTTATCAAGCAAAAAAAAAAAAAAAGATCTCCATTACAGGCTCATACATGTTTTGAGAAGGACCTTACCAATGGCACAACTTGAGAGTAAGGTATTATTCAGTGACATTTAATATGGTAGAATCTGGACTTATGCGCAAAGAATTATCTAAAGCTTTTATGACTTCATTTAGGCACAGTGGATATTGAAGCATGGGGCAGAGCCATCACTCCACTGAGTGGGAGAGAACTCCCTATTCTCTCCCAACGCATGCACACAATCTGGTCGTATATTTACATATAAACTGTTGATTTTATTTTATATAGAGCTCCATATGTTTATGGCAATGTACAGAGAATTATGCAGGCTGAGTCCACGCTCTGAACATCTTGCAGCCTAAGTGAAACGATTACCATTTTATTTAGTTAGGATAAAACTAGATGAAAAGATCAACTACTGAATTTGGGGCAAAGACTAACTATGCCTGTCTTTACATATGTGCAGTGCTTAACACAACTCTGAATGAGGCCTCTAGATGCTACTAGGATATTAAACAGTAGAAACAATAAGATGGGGGTGGGTATAGGGAGAAAAAAAGACCAAGGAAAAATGAAAAAAGGAACAAAGCTCCTGAAAAAAACCCACTTTATTACAGTGAAATTAGATAATCCAGCTGTTTCTATATATTCTTCCCTTGATGGAATTTGATGCAGAGAGAAAGAGATGAGGCTGGAATGGAGACAAAGGTTGGAGCAATGAGAAAAAAGCTGATAGTTGCAGTGATATTTTGAATGGCCTGGGCAAGTGAAAAGAATAGAGGCCAGAATAGAGGAGGTTGTTGTAGTTATAGCAAAAGATAAACAAGCCGTGGACCCAAGTCTGAGCAGTAGGGAGGGACTAATCTGATAATTTCTTTTTTTCATTTCCCCATATGCCCTTCTTCTTCCCCTTCTCTGCTATTATTGCCTGTTTTTTGCTAGTGGCTTTGCCCCCTGGGCCTCAATCACACTTACCTAGAGATTATTGGTCAAATAGTGCAACTGACCCTCCCAGTATGCATGCTGAGGTGTGGCTGGTGGACACTTGGCTACCTCCCATGGAGTACTGCTTGTAGTACTAGGGGCCTCCAGTGGCGGGAAAGAGAGAAGCACAGAGCTAATGGGTTACTCTGAAGGACTTGTCAGTTGCTTTCCCTTCTCTATGACAACTTCAGAAGACAATAGTTAAGAAGCTTGCCACACTCCACTCTCTCTTTCCGTTTCCAGTCTGCTTTCAACACAAGTCCAAAATTGGGGGAAATCTGGTTTGCCTCATCTTCTCCCAGAAGTGGCAGATCATCATAGATCTTACCCAGTTAGATGTATGGTCTATGGAGACAGGAGTTACACCTCAGGAGATCTTAATTCAAATGTTCTCTTAGGTGAAAAGTGAGACTCATTTCAGTGGGAATGCCCTAGTCACTGGATATTTTTACATAAGCATACCAAAAGTATCCAAGGATATAAATAACGCAGTTGATTACTGATTATCATTTGCATGATTGCAGCAACACTCAATACATGGGTACTGTTTTGCATTGCCAAAATACTCAAGAAGCCATGGTCACCTCACTGAGGAATACAAATGTAGAGATGCAGGTTAGAGTGTGTGGTATATTGAAATCAGTGTTATAGTTACAAAATGTCACTTTAAATGCTAAGGATTTTCCTGGTGCTGCTTGCACGATAGTGGGCTCTGAGGGAAGCCTGTCATCTGGAGCCTCAGCAATCAGTCTGCAAAAGAGCCAGTCTGGAGCAAAGTGGATTGAGTTGTGCCTCTGTCTTAGATAGCAGTATGCTACGCATCTCTCAGCTTTTGGTTCTCATGTTTTAGGGCTTGTCTACAGCATGGGGTAATGTGTAAGAGTATCTGTGGTTTGTTTCTAACTCTCCTTGTGTATATTGGGACCATAACAGAATAAGATGTATTTATAAAGCTTTGTGAGAAAACATTCATAGTGAATTTTAGCACTGTGGGCTTGGTGCAAAGCCCACTGAAGTCAATAGGAGCTTCTCTGCAGTTTTGAATAGGCTTGAAGTTAGGCATTTTTTGTATCTGAGGCCAGAATTTTTAAGAACACTGATTTTGCCTACAAATTTATAACACACCTAGATAAGGTTTCATGATAAAGAGTATGTATTCTTTGTGAATTTACAGAATGAATAATATAATAGTGTATTTGTGTCAAAATATGCACATTGAAGAAACAGTTTTGCTGCCTCCTGTTCAGTCAGATATTTCATAGCATCCAACCAAGAAGGAATCTAGAATCTGATTAGGAAATATGTCACACGGAGTAGGAACTACAGCTGCCAGATGTAAGTGGTAAGTAGAAAGTAACAACAAAGAGACTGACTGAGGGACAGGAAAAGCAGACTAACAAAAAAACCTAAAATAAGGACCAGAATAAAATAGCAGGAAAAAAGGAAGAAGTAAAATTTTCAAAAGTGTCCAAATGAATTGGACAAAATCAATACTATGCAAGCTCCTAAGGCACTTTAATATCTTTGAATTTTTTTAATCCTGAATCTCTCTCTGCTTCTCTGTCTCTCTCTCTCTGTATATTAGAAAAAAAAAGGCAAATGAAGAACATAATGCTCCAAGAAAGACAGTTAAAAGTAACCAAGTCATACATACAGATACACAAATATTTGGCAACTAATTCCACTAGAGTTCTAGAGTACATAATTAATTTATGAACATTTAAATTTCAAGGAGCTAATTTTTAAAAAAATAATGTAACTCTCTTTATTAACATACTTACCTTATAAATGTAATTTTAAATAAGAGTCAGAATACTGGTTCATTCTCTTAAAATGACTAAATCATTCTCTTGTTCCAAGTTTTTAATAGTACATCATTCCATTATCCAAAAGCAATTCAACACAAATGAAAAGTTTCTCACAGATGACTGAACGGTCAGGACAAGAAAATGTACTTTAGAATCTATACTGAAACATAGGAGGTTTCTGTGTTCAATTAAAGCTTTTTAGAGATTAAATGAAACTCCTTAAATGTGATTTTTAAAAGTTAATTTCAAAAGTAAGATTTTGTGTATCATTTAAAGGTTCACTGAATTGCTTTCAAAAAATAATGTTAAAAACCTATTTAAGATTACAATTCATTGATAGAATACATGTGTACTCCTGAAAAATAAAACTACATGCATTTTAAAGTTGAATCAAAAGTTTTTTAATTGCCAAGACTTGAATTCAGGCCATCATGAGCCTGTGTTTTTCCTGCAACAGACAAATATCATCAACAACAAGAGTAGGGGGAGGAATTCTCACTGTGTCAGTGATATAAGTAAAATAGCAAGAGAAAGACAGAACCCTCAGGACTCAAATTTTAATTTTGGCTTCAAAGTGAGGGGAGATCAATTTTAAACAATTTTGCTTAAAATAGAGATCTAGATATATAAAATATTGTATTAATGGATACTGGCTGAAGCTGCAAGATTTGAAAATGGCTCCAGATTTCAAACTTCCTACATTTTGGGGATGTTGAGATCTGGGGTGTTGGTTCTGGCAAATCTCAAATTTGATATTAATGGAACTACTTGCATCAAAGAAGTTAACCACAGATGTGTATATTAGCAAGATTACCTCCTATGGGTCAGATGCCCTTAATTTTTATTGAAGTGATAGAGAGCTGAGATGTTTAAGTGCTTTGCTGGACTGAGAATAATTGCATACATATAGTTAAGTATGTGACTGAGGGCAAGAGTTCTCTGCACCTTTTATAATGGAACCCAGGAAGTTTGGCCATTTATTTGTATGGAATTGGGCCTTTCTGGAAGTTTTCCTCTCCATTTCCTACACAGTTCTATTGCTGACAAGTCCTTAAAGCTGGGCCCTAAACTACACTTGGATGTTGTGATGTAACAGGGCTCTGTGACTCCCCTTGCCTGCAGCCACAAAGCCATTTCCCTTCCATAACCTGCCCCTTAAACTGGGCAGGATGGACTACGGGATGCGCAGGGCTAGGGGCAGCACATGTATGCCTGCAGACAGGTCCTCCCAACAGGGGAATTCTCTGCTGGCCAGTTGCTGCCAATTTCCAGACACTTTACACTCCTTTAAGAGTTTGGCCTTAATGTTCAACACTGATTCATGGAATCATACAAATGTCAGACTGGAAGTAACCTTGATAGGTCATCTAGTCCAGTCCCCTGTACTAAGGCAGGACCATGTATTATCTAGACTATTCCTGACAGTTATTTATCTAAAAAAACTCCAGTGAACAGAAATTCCACAACCACCCTAGGTAATTTGTTCCAGTACTTAACCACCCTTACAGTTAGGAAGTTTTTCCTAATGTCTAATCTAAATCTCCTGTACTTCAATTTAAGCCCATTGCTTCTTGTGCTGTCCTCAGTGATTAAGGGGAAGAATTTATCAACCTCCCCTTTATAACAACCTTTTACATACTTGAAGACTGTTACCATGTCCCCCTCAGTCTTCTCTTTTCCAGACTAAACAAACCCAATTGTTTCAATCTTTCCTCAGAGGTCAATTTTTCTAGACCTTTAATCATTTTTGTTGCTCTCATCTAGACTTTCTCCAATTTGTCCACATCTTTCCCGAACCTTAACTGTCTTCATGTGCCTATTTCTTAAAATTATGTTATCTCCTTATATTATTTTAAATATATTGTCAGTGCAGTATGATACAAGCTGGAATACACAATACAAAACATATATACAAACTAGACATGAAGATATGCAACTGAACATACAGATCCCATTCTGCTACATCAGAGCATTTCACCTTTGTCAAACCAGTGCAGGGAGCATACTCCAGGCCTCTCTCTGAAGATAGCTTCCTATCTGCCTCCTCCTCTTAATGCTGGAGACTGTGATACAATGGCAGATAAGCAGAGATGCTTGAGATTACATGAGGAGAAAGATAATCTAGTTCCAAACCATGTAGAGCTCTATAAATTAAAACTAATACCTTGAACTGTTCTCTGAAACAAATACTAAATCAATGTCCTGGAAATTAGCTGTCATGTGCTTCCTGTGAAAGGCACTACTAGGTAAACGAGGGGCATTTATGTTTTACAATAAGTTATGATCCCAAGTGCTTTACAGAGCTTACTTTAATAATCCACTGAGGAGATGTCAAAGCCATGGATAACTGTCGCAAAATCTAGATCCAAAAGGAAAGTTCAATCACCTACTCAGGTAGAAAGGGGAAAGAGCACTTATATCCCACTCTAAGATCAGCCAGGGATGCAGCAGTATTCTTCAGATTTGTTAGTAAGATGCACGAAGTTGAAAAAGCAAACAAACAAAAAACCTTCTGTTGAGGAAGAAGGTGTCACATCTGCTCGCTCTTCTGGATATTTTTCCTAGTCAGTAAGCATCATATCCTTCTATGGTTTCAGGGTTAGCCATCAAGTTCTTATCCAGGCCTCAAGCTCAACTAGATACAGAGACTTGACAGGATGAACTATCTAGATGTGATATAGACATACACCTGAGTGTCTTCCGCATGTTGATGGCACCACAGTGAAAGCATGCTTACAATGTTGGCACATTAGTATCACATATATGTTGAGGAGGGAAAAGAACAGATTTTTGTAATAGCCCACATAGGAGATCTCTTCGGATGGTTGACCCCTTCTGGGTCATTTTATAGAGAAAAGAATAAAAAAGATTAATTAATGGAAGCACATAGCAATAAACACACATACCTGAATTCTTTTCCATTCTCAACATCTCTTTTGTCCTATAGTTTATGTACTAAAATTAGGTTAACTAAGTAACTCCGAGTAACTTCCCCTTTGGTGGTACTCACAGTCCAAGTCAACTCCTCCTGTGTCTGATCAGGAGTTGGGAGGTTTAGGGGGAACCTGGGCCCACCCTCTACTCCAGATTCCAGCCCAGGACCCTGTAGATTGCAGCTGTCTATAGTGCCTCTTGTAACAGCTGCATGACAGCTAAAACTCCCTGGGCTACTTCTCCATGGCTTCCTCCAAACACCTTCTTTATCCTCACCACAGGACCTTCCTCCTGGTGTCTGACAACGCTTGTACTCCTCAGTCCTCCAGCAGCACACCCTCTCACTCTCACTCTCACTCTCACTCTCACTCTCACTCTCACTCTCACTCTCACTCTCACTCTCACCTCTTGCTCCCAGCTCCTCACACACACACCACAAACTGACTAACTGGGAGGTTTTTAACTAGTTCCAGCCAGCCCTTGATTGGCTTCAGGTGTCCCAATCAATGTAGCTATCTCCACTGCCTTCTAGAAGGGTCTTAATTGGCCCCAGCTGTCTTGATTAACCAAGAGCAACTGCCATTTGGTTACCATGGTACCAGGGATTTGTTTAGCCTGGGGCTAACATACCTGTTCCTCACTACTTTACTGTAGCCATCTAGCCTTGCCCCATCACAGTAGTTCCAACAAAAAGGAGCATGTTCATTAGCCTGCAATAGCTGGAAGTACACAGAGTGTTATTGTACTTTATGGGAATCCCTATACAAAACAGGCAATGAAGAAAAAACATGCATGAATGGGATCTTATGGGAAAGTTCAAGATTTTAATGCAGAAAAGGAAACTCGGCAGCAATATGTAGAAAGATTGGGCCATTATTTTCTGGCAAATGAGATAAGTACAAATAAAGCAATATTTCTCTGTGTCAGTAAAACCTACTCACTTTTAAGGACTTTATTACAAGTTCTGAAACCAGGAAAGAAAAGTTTAGAAGCACTGCAACGGATTTTAACTGAGCACTATACTCCAAAGCCCAGCAGTATTGTGTCATGTTTTAAGTTTTATCATCGGATGAGGAGGCAAGGTGGATTTGTTTCACTGTAAGTGGCTGAGCTTAAAATGCTAACTGAATATTGTTCGTCTGGAAATGTCCTGAAGGATATGCTGTGAGACAGATTTGTTTGTGGTATTTATGATGGAAAAAAATTCGAAGATAGTTATTGGCAAAAGGGAACTTGACCTGACCCAGAGCAATAGAATTGGCAACAGCTATGGAAGTAGCAGTAAAAAATTACAAGATTTGCATTTAGACTACAAGGGTAATCAAAATGATTCTATAAACAAAATGAAAAGCCAAAAAAAAGGGGGTCAGGTTCCTGAAAGGAGCTTCTGCTCTGGCATAATAAAAACATTTTATGTAAACATAAAATGGCCCAGTGTCATAAATGCCTCAAGGTTGGACACTTAGCCAGGAAATGCATAAGGACCTAACAACCAGCAACTATCAAACCAAGCAGTTAAACCCCATAATTACAGAGAAAGAGGAAGGAAGCAGAGTGCCTTTTTTTCCTGAAGTGGGGAAGGAAGAGACAGAGAAGGAGATATATATTGGTATATCTACATTACAATTAGAAATCCACAGCTAGCCCATACCAGATGACTCATGGTTGTGAGGCCCAGGATAAGGGGCTGTTTAACTGTGGTGTATACTTTCAGGCTTTATTTGGGGCCCAGGCTCTAGGATCCCAGAGGATCCCAGAACTCAGGCCTTGGCTACACTGGGCAACTTTCTTGCTCAGGGGTGTGAAAAAACACCCCCCTGAGCGCTTCAAGATACAGCGCTGCAAAGCGCCAGTGTAAACAGTGTTGCAGCGCTGCAAGCTAATCCCCATGAAGAGGTGGAGTGCTTGCAGCACTGGAAGAGCTCTCTCCCAGCGCTGGCGCTGTGACCACACTCACACTTCAAAGCGCTGCCGCGGCAGCGTTCCCGCAGCAGCGCTTTGAAGTTTTGAATGTAGCCATACCCCTAGTCTACAGCCTGAGACTGAACAGCTACACTGCAGTTAAACATCCTTGTAGCCCAAGCCCCACAAGCCCAGGTCAGCTTGCATGGGCCAACTGTGGGTTTTTACTTGCAGCGTAAACATTGACACTATGTGCTGCATAACAGGGAAGAAATTGGGATCTTACGACGTAACAGTACAGTTAAACCATCAGTAAGTACATATGGAAATAGATACAGGGTCTTCAGCTATAGTGATTAATGAATATGCTATGCTAAATGGGTCTGAGGCCACGAGTGAAGGCAGGAATGACCCTGCATACCTACACTGGAGAACCTGTCCAGGTGATAAATTAAGTGCTAGTCCCTGCAGAATATAAAACCAAAACCAAAACAATTTACCAGCCTTAGTTATCTGAGGAAAAAGGTAAAATTTGTTAGGCAGAGATTGGTTGAAAGAAATAAAACTGAATTGTGAAGAAATATTTACATTAGACCCAGGTAATAACACCCACAACTCCAGGAAGCTCTATATGATCATCCCATAATTTTTTAAAGAAGGGTTAGGGACATGGAAGAGGTGTGTGTGGGAAACAGGGTTTATATTCAGGATTGGGGACAATCTATATACTTTATGCTGTCAGAGAAAAAAAAGAGACTGAATTGGACAGGTTAGAAAATTTTCAGAATAGGCTACCCCTCTAGTGCCAGTGGTAAAACCCAACAAGACTATCCATGTCTTTGGGGATTATAAAGTAACAAGTTACTAAGATAGGCAATTATCCCATTTGGTGAACAAAAAATTTGTTCGAGGTGCTAGGTGGACGTAAAAAATTCAGTAAACTGAACATGTCACAGGCATACTGGCAAATAAGACAGGAGAAAGATTGTAATAAATTAACCACTGTAAAAACTCACAAGGTTTACAGAAATACAATAGATCACCATACGGAATCAGTAGCACCTGGAAATTTTCAGAGCCATGGAAATTTTATTGCAAGATATTCTGGGAGCTATAGTGATGATTGACTATATCCTCATCACTGGCAGAATGATCCTGAACATGTTTCAATGCTGGAGAATGTGATTAAAAGATCAAAGGTGGCCGGATATAGCTTGAAACGTGCACTACAGTATAGACAAGGAGGAAGTTCACTCTGTGGCAGCCAAGGTCATAACTATTGAACAAGCACCAGCACCCCAAAATACCACTGAGCTCAGAGCCTACTTAGGTATGTTAAATTACTATCATAGGTTTCTTCCAAATGTTTCAGCCCTTTAAAAACCTTTACATGACTTTTGATGATGAAGACTCCTTGGCATCAGGGAAAGAAACAAGAATGTTTAAAATGCTACTGAAATCCTCAGAGCTCCTTGGTTCATTTTGACCCAGGCAAAGAATTAATCCTGTACTCCAATGCTTCATCATATGGGATGGGGGAAATATTGTCCCATAAAATGAGAGATGTTAGAGAAAGATGAACTGGATACATTTCCAGGACCCTGCATAAATCTGAATGGGATTACTCTCAGTCAGAGAAAACCTCACTATTGTTTTTGGCATAAAAATATTCCAATATTTATACGGGAAAACTTCTACCCTTTTGACAGATCACAAACCACTGGTGGGACTCTTCAGTGAAAATAATGGGGTGCTAACAATGACAGAGGCTCCGTATTAGCATTGGGCTTGCACATTAGTTGCTTATAAATATAAAATAGTTGATAAGGCTGTACATCAGCATGCCAATACCAGTGCTCTCAGTTGATTACTGTTACCAGGCCCAGCTGGTTCAATGGAACCACCAGGAGAAATTGGGGCTACTAATGGAACACCTATACCAGATCCCTGTAAAAACTTCCCAGATAAGAAAATGCACAAGACAGGATCCAGTCCCGACCTGGGTCATGCAGCACATATTACATGGTTGGCAATGTCAGAGTAAGGGGAAAGAATTTTGCCCATTTAGGAACAGGTACAGAGCTAAGTATAGAGAATGGATGTAAACTGTGGGGCACAAGCATCATTATTTCCTCATAAGGATGAGCTTAGGTCCTGACTGAATTGCCTAAAGTACACCCTGACCTTTTATGTGTGAAATCTTTGACTCAGAGGTACGTATGATGGTGAATCGTGGATGAGAACCTAGAAAAAAGTAGTAAAGGGATGTCAACAATGTTAGTTATATCAGCAGACCCTGGCATTGGCATCCCTTCATCACTAGAAAGGGCCAAGACAGATTTTGCAGGCCCAAACATGGGGAAGGATGCCCACTCAGAATGTTTGGAGGTACATGTGATGACCTCAACAACATCCACGGCTATCCATAAGAAGCTCCAAAAGGCCTTTGCCACATGCGGATTACCAGCACTACTAGTCACTGGCAATGGACCAAATTTTACCAGTCTGAAGTTTAAAGATTTCCTCAGCAGAAATGGGATTAAACATACTCAAACTTCTCCATACCATCCAGCTTCAAAATGGGCTATCAGAAAGAGCTGTGAACTTTCAATGAAGGAATGAAGACAATGATTAATGGGAGCCTGGAAACAAAGATGGCTTGATTTCTTTGACATACCAAACCACTTCTCAAATTAAAATGGAGTAAATCCAGCCCAGCTGTTAATGTGTTTGAAGAACTACGTATATCCCAAAAGTTGTAATACATGCCAGCCAACCTGGATTCCAGGTACTATCCTAGAACAAATTTGACCTTTGTCTTTTAAAATCACTTCTTATGATTGGTTGGGTGGTAAGAGGATATCAGGATCGAGTCCACTTACCAAACGACATACAAGTGTCTGAGCCTGAGCTTTTCAGTGAGAACTATTGTGAGATGCAAAGGTCTAGAGAGGATGAAAGCTAGAAGAGATGCTGCCCAGAATATCTGAGTTGGAGATATCTACTGAATCATTGAACCACGAGACTGGGAGAAGAGAGTTTCTTCAACGCCCAAGGTTTCATGAGCAGCTGAGCAGGGCTGCTATCCAGCAAGACAAAGAAGAGCCTGGTGTTGTTTAAAAGACTACATCTGTGCTGTAAATTAAGAGGGGAAGGATGTAATAAAGTGACTATGAAGGGGAAACTTAAGAGGGGAATGACTCAGAACAATATGGTCTGGAGACATGCTTCATGCTTTGACTTTGCTTCCTGTTTTTTGGTGGGGATTGTACCATCATTTTGAGTATGTAATTCCAACAATAAAACAGGATTCTACTTAACCTGCAGTAACTGTAAGTAGACAGTGTGGAATTGTACCCCATGGGAATGCCCATATAAAAGTTTATCTTCAAAGTGATTAATTTTTAAATCTTAACGTATTAACTTTAGCTTTTTATTCTTTTAAACTTTGAATATATCTATGAACAGGACAGTAGTCAATCTAGTTCAGAATCCTGGGAGGCTAGTATCAGACAATTCAAAGGAAGGTGCCAGAATTCATTTAATGGACCATTATGGTATAACACAATCATATTAGGGTATGTTTAATACTTTTTTGTTGCTTTCTGAAAAAAATAATTCTCCACAGTGTTGAATTCTAAGAGCACTAGACGTTCCTATTAGTCTCCATTTTCAAATGACTCCTCCCTGTTGTCAAGGAATAGGTCTAGGACTACTTACTTGCTGATTTTTGGGTTGTTAAAATCCTCCATGAAATACAGTATCCTGTGTTCTCCAGCTGTCTCCCATCTATACATAATCTAGAAATTTTTCGTCTTGCTGTTCTACAAACTTTGGGTCTATAGCTGATGCGCAATACAATTTCTCCTTTCTTTCTCATTCTTCATAACCATCTCTAAAGTACTTCTTTTCTATTTTCTATATCATTGTAGTGTATCTCAATGTTTTGGTAAATGGGCTGGTTGGTAATTAATGCTACTACTGCACCTTACCTCCTCTATACAATAAATTGCATCCATTAGTGGTGATAATCAAGTTCAGAGAATTTTCTGATCTAGTTTCAATTATGCCCACTTAGTTCATGGCTCACTAGGTCATGTTGTTTATGAAAAATAAATTTTATTTTCTGAATCTTAAAAGTTAACTTCAGAATTGGCACAGTTACATGAAACAGCATAGACAGTGGAAATAATCCTAATTAATGCCCTGGTCTTACTATAACCTACACACTCTCTTGGGTTTACATACTGTGAGTAGTCCAGTTGCAGCCAGTGAAGGGCCTATGAGAACAAGTGTTTAGTAAAAATGTGTTTAACTACCATGGAATGGATGCAGACGTATCATAGGCATAACCCAAATGCCACGTGATAAAGTACAGTACTAGAGACTGTTCCAACTAGTGGTTTTAATTTTCTAATGAGAACCTCTTTCAGATGCCAAATACGTATTCACATCCATGACAACTCTTATTCCTATTAGCTAAGCAACCCTGAAATCAGGATGTGTATTAAAACCACTTTCTTTTCTTTTCTTTGACAGAAAATGTTTATAAACCTGCTGGAATTTTCATACTATATTCAGGGCCATCGGGGGGGGCAAGTGGGGCAATTTGCCCCTGGCCCCGCAGGGGCCTCCACGAGAAGGGCTAAGGTTCACCCCCCGCCCCGCCATCCCCCTCGGCACCTCAGCACACACGTCCAGGAGCACCCCTGACAGCGCTGCAGCGGCATGCCTCTGGCGGGGCCTGAGCTCCTCCCCGCTCAGAGCCGCATGATAAGGGGGCGGGGCTGTGAGCTCTGGGCCGAGTGGCAGGAGCTCTGGTCCCATTGGAGCTCGCAGCCCCGCCCCCTTACTACGTGGCTTTGAGCGGGGAGGAGCTCAGGCCCCGCCGGAGACACGTGGCTGCAGCACTGTCCAGGGACACTCCTGGACGTGCGCGCTGATGCTCCGGGAGAGGGGGTAAGCGGCCGAGGCCGGGGGGTTGGATAAGGAGCAGGGAGTCCCAGAGACTGAAGAGTCCTTTTACCTCTGTACTATAGTTACACTGTTGAGGTTTGCACCAATGTAGTTAATGCCCAGTCAGTGTTTCCATCACAATCAAGGTTTTAATGAGGGTGTTAATAGAATTTCTCTGCCCTGAAATTTGGTATGAAAAGATATAGGGACTAGATAGCCATGGAGGTTGCTGGACTTGCCTTTTCATCTCTTGAGATCCAGGACCAGCTGGTGCACAGGAGTGCATTCTTGGGGAATTATTAATGTTGCAACAGAACCTAGAGGTGTCAGGTAAGATTAGGGCCTGTCATGGTATAATTCCCCATTCTGAACCTTAGCGTCCAAAAGATGAGGTACCAGCATGAATTCCTCTAAGCTCAATTACCAGCTTAGTACTTGTAGCGCTGCCACCAACCAGGAATTCCAGTGCCTGGTACACTCTGGTCCCCCCAAAACCTTCCCCGGGGACCCCCAAGACCCAGACCCTCTGGATCTTAACACAAGGAAAGTAAACCCTTTCCTTCACCGTTGCCTCTCCCAGGCTTCCCCTCCCTGGGTTACCCTGGAAGATCACTATGATTCAAACTCCTTGAATCTTAAAACAGAGAGGAAAATCCACCTTCCCCCCTCCTTCTTTCTCCCCCTTCCAGACTCTCCCTGAGAGAGAAAGTAATCCTAACACAGAGAGAAATTAACCTTTCTCTCCCCCTTCTCTCCTTTCTCCCCACCAATTCCCTGGTGAATCCAGACCCCGTCCCCTGGGATCTCACACCAGAATAAAAAAAAACAATCAGGTTCTTAAACAAGAAAAGCTTTTAATTAAAGAAAAACAGTAAAGATTATCTTTGTAAATTTAAGATGGAATATGTTAAAGGGTCTTTCAGCTATAGACACTGGGAATACCCTCCCATCCTAAGTATACAAGTACAAATTAAAACCCTTTCAGCAAAATACAAATTTGAATTCCTTCCAGCCAAATACACATTTGCAAATAAAGAAAACAAACATAAGCCTAACTCGCCTTATCTACCTAGTACTCACTATTCTGGACATATAAGAGACTGTATCAAAGAGATTGGAGAAAAACCTGGTTGCACGTCTGGTCCCTCTGAGCCCCTAGAGTGAACAACAACCAAAAACTAACAGCACACACAAAAACTTCCCTCCCTCAAGATTTGAAAGTATCCTGCCCCTGATTGGTCCTCTGGTCAGGTGACAGGCAAGCTCACTGAACTTGTTAACCCTTTACAGGCAAAAGAGATATGAAGTACTTCTGTTCTATTAACTCTTACTTATCTGTTTATGACAGGGTCCCATGATGCTAGGCACTGTACAGACACCCTGCCTCACAACACTTCTAATCTGAATGGACAAGACCAACAAAGAAACATTTATTTCCATTTTAGAGGTGGGGAACTGAGGCCTGGGCTATAAAATGACTTGCCTCAGGTGAGACAGAAAATCTGTGACAGCCAATATTGAGCACACATAGCACAAACTCCAAATCAGCTCCTTAACCACAAAATCATGCTTTCTTTCTGGGGGCTCTCTGTTAATATTCCAAATCTAGAACAAAGCTGAGGTGCTTTTCCCTGCCACTGCAGACATTTACTCTCTCTCTGCATGTGATAAAGCATTGCTCCCAGAGATGACTCAACCCTGGGGCTCATAAAATACTTCTCAAGATCAAATACTTTGCTTGTGGAATGGAACAGAATGGACCAAGCATTTGGAGTGTAAACATAGCCTAGGACCAGTCCTAGGACCTAGAGCTGGTCAGAAATATTCCGGTGAAGGGTTTCTTTGAAGTTTAGCATTTGTTGAAATACAAGTGTTTTGTCAAGTTAGTTTGGTTTCAGTTAAACCTGCCTGGTTTCTGCCAGGTCACCTGCTTGACTCCTAACAACCCACCTGCCAGACTGGTTCAGAATCCAGGACTCCATCCTCCCTATTGAAATCCTCTGCAAAATAGAATATCCTTCCCCACACAGCTCAACAAGGGACCAGGGCGGTTGGATAAGGAGCAGGGAGTCCTGGGGACAGTCAGGGGACAGGAAGGCGGCAGAGGTTCTGGGGGTGGTGGTTAGGGGAAGAAGGAATTGGATCATTGGCATTTGGGGGTCTGTCAGTTTGTGAGGGACCCCATGGAGCCAGTCTCTAGGAAACAGATAAATGCATGGTGGTTTTAAGTCCATAAATGGCTATTAGCCAGGATGGGTAAGGAATGGTGTCCCTAGTCTGTTTGTCAGAGGGTGAAGACGGATGGCAGGAGAGAGAGCACTTGATCATTATCTGTTAGGTTCACTCCCTCTGGGGTACTTGGCATTGGCCACTGTCGGTATGTTCTAACCTAAATGAACTCAAAGTTATGGAGACAGATATGAGTCAAGGAAGCCAGCAGAGTATCAGAAACCTGGGAAAACCTCTGACTGGATGGGCTCAAGTGTTTGGTCACAAGCTGAGGTGGTTCAAAAGTTTTGGATTTTTTTTTAAGCAGAATTTTTTATTGTTTCTTTAAACAATCACACACAGCAAGCAGCAAATATTTGGCCACACACTTCTGAAATCCCAAATCACATTCAGCTTTTGGCAGACTAATTTCAGCTTTTCAATTTAAAAAAACACAACAAATTTTGAAGGAAAGCAGACATTGTCTGTGATTTTTTTCCGCTTTTTAAAACCCCCTAGTTTTTAATCCAAAAAAAGTTTTTACGGAAAATATTTGTCCAACCCTTTTAATGAGCTTTAGTGCCTTTTAGCACTAGCTGATGCTGAGAACCAGTGATACCTTGTAAAGGTGACTTGAAAAGAAGTTTTCTCAAAACTGGGTTTGTACTGAGATACGGAAGGTTTTTAAATGTTTTTTTTTCCCAGGGCCCGACAGGGGCGCCCATGAGAATACAGTATTCTATAGCATTGCAAATTTTTTTTATGGAAGGGGCCCTCAAAATTGCTTTGCCCCAGGCCCCCTGAATCCTCTGGGTGGCCCTGACTATATTTAAGATCAGACATAATGAGTTAGAACAAAATTCTTTCATTATTAACTTATCAAAAAAATATGCTACGTGTTTCATGGTAGAGTAGCTTTCTTTTTTATCTGCAAAAGACAATCTGTTTTAGTAGTACACATTTACAGAGGTACATTTGGGCAAAATGCCAGTCAGATTCAGGCACAAACTCCACTATAGCACTTTTTAAAACATATCCAGTAATATTAAACAAGTAATGGGAAAAAATGCTGCACTTACACTTTTATAGCACTAACTTTGTCTATTTTAAGTATGAAATTATATAATCTTTCAGTCTGGCACAGTTCAGCAAGGTGAGCAATTTCTCCTTTGCTATAGGTAACACTGGTCTACAATTTTTGAGAAGTCGTCTGCTTCAGAGATAAAATGTGCTATTTATTATGTATTTTGATGTGCTGAATTCAAATATGACAATTAAAAGAACTGATTGGCTACTGTTTCTAAGATATTTCAGTTTTTACATTTTATGTCCATGTATATTGTGTAGATAGTAGAGTTTTAATCATAAATTGTAAACCTAGGTCTTTTCATGTGTTTATGGTTGCTTTACATGATAATATTTCACCTATCCTGTTTATGTAACACTTTAAAAATAAGCAAAAGGATTATATAAATAAAATTTATTATGAAACAAAAGGCAAAAAACTATTCTGTACACAGTTTAGTCCTATTCAGTGTCTACTCAGCGCTTCTTGGCTTGTCTCTTGTATTCATTAAATGGAGCATCTCTTGTCACTGTCCAGCAATAGTCTGCAAGCATTGATGGGCTCCATTTGCCCTGATAGCCTGCCAGGAGATTCCACTGCTGTAGTCTGGAGCCTAACAGCTCTGCTTTACTCTTGGGTAGTTCCAAATCCCTGACAAGGTCATTCAGTTCACCTTATGTTATGAGGTATGGTTCAGAGGAGGAGGATGGGAGAAAATGTGGGTCCTGTGACATTGATGGTTCAGGACCAGAAGTTTCATCCTCTTCCTCTTCCTTGTCTGACTCAAGTGAGAATGATTCTGGTGCATCAGGAACTGGCAGTCCTTCTCCGTGGGGTACTGGGCGTATAGCTAATGGAGTGTTTGGATAATGCACAGTCCACTTTTTCTTCTTTGACACACCTTTCCCAACTGGAGGCACCATGCAGAAGTAACAATTGCTGGTATTATCTGTTGGCTCTCTCCAAATCATTGGCACTGCAAAAGGCATAGATTTCCTTTTCCTGTTCAACCACTGGCCAAGATTTGTTGTACAAGTGTTGCAGCATATGTGTGGGGCCCACCTCTTGTCCTGATCTCCAATTTTGCAGCCAAAATAAAGGTGATAGGCTTTCTTAACCATAGTGGTTACACTGCGCTTTTGTGATGCACAAGTCACTTCACCACAAACATATCAGAAGTTATCTGCACTGTTCACACAAGTACGAGGCATCTCTGCTCACTTTGGCTAAACAGAAATGCGTCCCTTTGCAAAATCCAACACTGACAAAGAAGAGAGCATGACACTGTATGATTTCTAGAGCTGATATAGGGCAATTTGTTCAGCAGAGTGATGTAAGCTTCATTATGATTGCATCATCCATGACTTCTAGGAATAACATGATACGATTCATATCACGTATGATGCAATACCAGCTTCAGATTGCATCATTCATTGTTTTGCCTAAAAAGCAAGTACTGTCCAAACCCAGTCATAGATTTATTCATAGATCCAGTCAAAGATGTATTTAGTCATTTCTGGTTTAAATTGAGATCCCTTCCCTTTATAACTCACTTATCCTCTGCCCTTCTCAAGTCAAGGGTCGTATATACTGACCCAATAGCATATCTTGAAAACTAGAGCCAATCAACAATTTTAAGCATCATTTTCGTTCTCAGTGACCCAGAATTAGTAAAGTTGGACTACGTTTATTTCAGAAGCATTTGGCTGTAGAGCAGTGTAATCATTAAAAGAAAAGCGCATTCTCCCTTTCTGCCTATCTGATTTTGGATTTTCCCCCAGAAAGATACTGGATTTCTCTAGAAAACTCCAATGCCAGATTGTTACTGAAATTTGGAAGTAGCAGTAGGGCCTATTAGACCACTGCTGAAATTTTGAACTGTTTCACAATTCTAGTGCTGGCATAAGGTCTTAGGAACAGATGCTGCAACTGGATTCACGTGGGTTGACTTTAATGAGGCTCCATGTGAGTGCATGTGACTGCTCACATGGAGTCAGTTGCAGGATCCAGGCAGGCTCTCTCTCTTACTATGTGTTTGTACAGTGAACCGCATAAATCGGACCTCTGTAAAGACTGGGGTCTGTTGAAGCTACTGTAACACAAACAGCTAATATATAATAACAATATGTACTTTTTTCATAGTGACATAAGAATGAGTGTATAATAAGCTATGCCACCAGCAAGAGAAAACATAAAGACATCTGAAGCAGTAACATTAGTAGAATTGACCTGAACAGACCATGATCTGTGCTGAGTATCTGCAACTCCAGCTAAAGTTGATGAGAGCCACAGATGCTTAGACTAGGCCCTAGGCGTCTCAAGCTGGGCACTCAAATTGAAGCATCAACAATTAGACACTGCCTTTGAAAATATGACCCATCATGAATGTCAGCCTGATTAAGGTTACAGTACCTTTTACTTATTTTGAACTGTAGGTTTTTTAGTCAGTTAAGATTGCCAGGTATATTCCCACCAAAAAAGTGTTTAGGGTATCAAGTAACTCCCCAAAGTATGTAGAATGTAACAATGTATTTAATATCCAGTCTCACTTCAAGAAACATAGCCAGTGTATTCAAACACAAAATAACAACACCCCAAAAATAAAATCAAAAGGGGAGCTTAGCTATTGTTTATCAGAAGATTATAATTAAGATGATCATCAATATTTACTGACCTGCCAGGTAAGTATAGACAAGTGCTCATTCAATATTTACCACAATGAATCTTGAGGCTTACTGCAATATGAAGTCGATATTTGGCCTCTTTGAAATATCCAGATCAAAATCAAAGCACAAAACATTTGAAGCTTGCTTTCTTTTGGTGTCACTGGGCACTCAAAATTCATTCTGGGTTTGCAGATAAGATCACAAACCTGATCCATGTATCAGAGATTTTGGTCAATTTCAAAGGTAACCTAAATTTTTGATTCCTAGATAGGATAGGGTTGGTAAAAAATGGGAGTTGCAGCCCTTGTTCTGGCTCAGTTCTTCTTTCTTTTCCACTACAAAATGCATTGAAGTGGAGAGCTCTTTGATTCCATGCATCTAGACTGCAAATTTCTCCATGTTCAGAAATTGTCATTTTTTAGGTGTCTAATATACCTGTAGCAGAAAGTAGCCATATGAAGGACAATTCTTATTGCACCTGTGTACAATGTGTCTCATCACACATATAAATAATTCAAGGAAAAACATTGTTCCTTTTCAAATGACCAGAGGAGAATGTAGAATACTTCTACTGGCAAGGGGTGTTGCTGGTTGACACGGGGCTGCTTATTGGGCAGTAACAGTGAATAGAATTAAAGTTTGATCAACAAGAAGGGTATTACCACAACAATCTTTTTACATTGTAAATTTTATTTTTAAATGTATATCACAGCTAGTTGTCCATGCTGTACTAGCTACAATCCACTTACATAAAATTATACCAACTCCCCCTCAGAGCTGGTTGAATAGTTAATTGCAAAATTATAGCAATTATTCATTAGTTATTTGCCAACAAGTGTATCTGTTATTTGACTAACTCTACTTACTGTATATATAAGGCTAGATCTTCAGCTAATTTAAATGGGCAAAGCTCCATTAAAGTCCATGAGCACAGCTTCCCTTACAACATAGATGTGCCCATTTGGCCCATAGTGGAAAATTTTCTGAGAACCAGATGTTCTTACACAGTGATGCCACTCTGTATGTAAACTGTGTAGAGCCCATTTTGCAGAGGCTTTGCCAAAGGATCAGTATTTGGTCCTAAAATTGCAGTGGGTGTTAAACTGCTAGCACTGAATCTAACCAGGATATGATCAATAATATGTAACATAATAAAAATGTCTATGCACAGGAAACAAGTAGACCAGAAATAAACTGTAGTGAGATATAAAAATCTAAGTTAAAAATGAGTTATTTACAAGGCTGTACACAAATTGATGCCACATGGACATATATTATAGAATGCCAACAATAATACAGCAAATATCTTTATGGTACTGTGATTTGATTTCAGATTCTGTTTCGTAAGCCAAATATAACATGTCTTTCATTTATAGATTATAATAATGAGCCACTTTCCAAACCGAGAGGGGGAAGGGGACAAAAACAAAAACAAAAAAACAAATTTGCTTTTCAATTGTTACTCTGCCTTCATGTCTCAAATATTTTGAAGGTGCTCTGAAGATCAGTACATGAATCTATAGGTATTTCATTTAAAGTAATGGGCTGAGTCCCCATTGCCTTGTACCTCATAGTTTCATTTTCACTTGTGAAAAACAAGTTCAAAGAGATTTAAAAAAACTAACAAATCAGAATGGTAGTGATTTTAAGTTGTGCTGGGGTAAGTGACAATACAAGAAGTAAGGAAGTGGATAATTGGGTCCCATTGTTTTTGTTTGGAAAATGCCACTCCACATCCAAAAACTATAGCAGCACCTTGTTTCTGTATTTAATACAGCAGTTCTCAAAAAACAGAGATGGCAACTTGAGTGGGAAGAGTGTCTCAAAGATATAGTGCATAACCGGTCCAGACTCCTGTAACTTGCTCTATTAGTTACAATAAAACTATTCTGAATGCATAATTCCAAGTAATGAGATACTAAAAACAGAACTGTGGCAAACAGGCAACTGGAGATTTGACTTCTAATGCAGTAGCTAGTAGTTGTGATGTTAAGTTTTATTAAAGAATACTCTTCCTAGACTAAGCAAATTTTTAATATTAATTTTATTGTAATGAAAACTTGAGGGTACCATTTACAAGGTGATAACCATATCCCTGAGCGAAATCAATTCTGAAACCAAAAATCTCTCTTTTTTTTTTCAGGTGCAAATTTTATTAACTTATGATCCTGTTATTACTCAGTTAATAGGAATGACCTCGAGGTTATTTTAAAATGGCATTTTAAATTGGTAACCTTTAAAAAGAAAGAGAAGAAAAAAGATGACAAATAAAATAGGTTGTCAGACTGTGGAAGATATTTTGTTAAGAAAGTCTTGTATGCTTTTCAACAGTCTTTTGTCAGAACGTCTTTCCTCACTCCACATTTTCCACCTCTCTTCCCGAATTATTATTTTCCCTGTGTCCATCATTTCGCTCCCCAAGGGTCAGTAAGAAGAAGCCTACATAATAGATATGATGGGGCAAGAACCATTAAGGGACATTTAAGGGCATAAAATCATGGGACAAAATAATCAAAAGGTGTTTTTGTTTATATGCAATTTTCCTTTAATTATTAGGACAACCACATTTCCTCTCTGGTAATTTGTTCTTTTCTTTCATGCAAATTTGGGGGCCTTCTGCTGCAGCAGAATGGCATGACAGACACTGAGGTAGCATCTTTGTTGCTGGCAAACAGCTTGAAAGCAAAGTTAATTAAAGAAGCTACCCAAGATCACATGGTCAATCAGTGACAATGTTGAGATTAGAAAAAGCCAGGTCTGTGCACTAGCAGCTCAACCAGAGATTCCCAAAATGATCCACAACATTCATAATTTATATGCATAATTACTGCTCCACAATTATGCATTCCAACTAGGTAGAGTGTGTGTGAAGACGAACAGTTAGATGTCGTTAGAAAATAAAGTCCCATTTGTGTAAAGGGAGTAAAGTTGGTAAGAAATAAAATACTGTATGTGTTGTGTGCCCCAGATATGGTTTGTTAATCTTGGAATACTACTTTAAAAAAGGGAGTGGGGTCATTTTTAATAACCATAAAATATGCAGAAAAAACAAACATATTTTTATTTCAATGATTTTATCTTTCCTTTGGTGTTCATGCCCGAAGAGGCTTACTGGACACTGAGGCACTTGCTTCCAGTCCGTCACATTCTGAACTTACAAAAAAATTCGTTGACTCTGATTTCCATAGGAAATAAATGAAAGTCTCATCACTGAGACATAAAAATATACTATTTGGGAAAAATACATTTTTTGCAAGTACTCTCCAAGGATGCTCTGCAAGCGTCATTCTAATTTAGCTGCATTAAATCTCATGTCACTGGCCCTGCTATACAGACATTGTAGGCTTGTTCAAAGGACTCCAACTCTAATGAATTTTCCTGCAAATCCTTTGTCTTTGACAAGAGTAGCCCAAACCCTGATGTTTCTATTTATAGAATTCAGTATGCTTAGAAAACAAATATTACTTACATTAATACAAATATAAGAGTGTCCTCAGAGCCTGTCAAGAAACATGTAAGCCTTAGGATGAAATATACTAGCTATATCATATTGTGTTCTGCTAAAAAGTAAGTGGGCCAGAAGCATCTACCCTTTATCTTTATGTTAGGAGAAACAACATAAAAACCTGTTCCTACAGTGCCTTATAATTACACTGTTTCAACTGTGTTTCTGTCCAGGACCCAGCTTCTCTCCAGAAGTAAGCTACATGTAATAATTCTTTGCTTTAATACATCCCATGGCTATCCTTCTTTGGCATGATTTCTCCTTTGAATAGAGTTCCTAAGTAATGAACATCAGTCTTTAAATTAACATAGGTAAAATGTATGTTCATGAACGTTGCATCAATGGCAATGTATCAGGTTTAGAAAATCCCTCGGTGCAATACAAACACTATCCGGGTGAAATGACGAATCAAGATTAACTTCTATTTCTTTTGCTTTCTGTTTGATAAAAGGAAACAAAAAGGCCTACAGCAGTTTCAGAATCCTGACCTGCTGTATAAATGAACACATAACTCCACTCAGGATATTCTCAGGATAACTCCACTGAAATTAGTGGTATTATATCAGTTTAGTCCGCACTTTACATCAAGGTTACAGAGATGTCTGCATATTCCCAGTCTTGGAATAGTTTGACAAGCAATACCACAGATGAAAGAAAGAGCAGAGTCTTCATTGAATAATGACTGAAGAATCATTCTGCCAAACCTAGTATTAGACCTGGATGCAAATCCAATACATAATGTTTTGTAAAAGTGAATTGTACTCCATGTGGCAAGCCTGCATATTTCAATAAGGCCAATATATTCTAGAATGCAACAGATGTAGTCACTCCTCTGGCAGAATGGGGTCTAAGAAGACCCAGAGCGGAGAGCAAAACTTCTCTATAACATATTTCTAAGCCTGACCCAACTGACTGGGGACTGAACTGAAATGGCCTGACCTTTTGAAGTGCCAGTATATGAAATAAGTAAATTAATTAATCATGTCTCTAGGTGATATGAGAGCACCTTCTTTGCATCTAAGATATTTATTATTTATCTGTATGGAGGCTTGGGAGAAAAAACCTCAAGTAAATTGATACTTTGATTAACATGGAACTCCAAGACTACCTTTGGAAGGAATTTAGGATGTGATATGAGAACCACTCTATCTCTATGGCTAGTAGGAAGGGTCTGCCACCAGCATATGCAGCTCACTAAAACTTCTAGCTGAAGTGATTGCTGTTATAAAAACCATCTTTATAGAAGGTGAAACAGAGAACAATCCAGTAAAGGTTTAAATGGGGAAGATAAGAGACGTGTTAAAATCAAATTCAAATTCCATGCACAGACCAGGTAACAAACTAGAGGATAAAGGGTCAATAAACCTTTTTAAAAGTTTTTCACCTGCTTGTGTGAGAAAATGGATTAATCCAATATGATTATGGCTTGCTGCTATTGCTGCCAGATAAAAATTAATAGAGGGTACAGATAAACCCATTGTCTTTAAATTTAACATATATTACTAAGTCCAGCTTTATAGTGGCTTGTCTATATAATATACTGCAGATATGTTGTCTGTTGCCAACTGGATCATTGTATTCCATATCTAAGGAGGAAAAGCCTTGGGAGCTGAACACATAGCTTGCAGTTCTAACGAGTTTATGTGTAATAGAGATTTGCTGAAGTCCCAACAGCCCCCCAACTATAAGGTTGTGCATATAGGCTTAGGAGCTCATATTAGGCATATCTGTGGTCACTTTTAGCATAGGAGGAGATGTGCTGAACAATACACCTTTAAGGACATTTTATGGCTGCAGCCATCACATTAGCCAACAGCAAATTTCTTTCCGCAGTGTATTTTTGCTATCTATTTTACTGTTTCCTACTTTAAAAAAACAGTGTTGAAGTGGCTTCATCTTGAGTCTATCGTATGGAGTCACATATGTTATAAATGTCAAGAGGTCTAATAATTTTAGAAAACATATTGCCCTTTGAAAGCATTGTAGCATTAGTATCTTTATGATAAATTATTTTCAACAACCTCTCTATCAGGAGAAAAGCCTTTCCCCTCGCAGTCAATGATTGATTCAATGAAAGGAAACTTTTGAGATAGAATCAACAGGGATTTCTCTCTGTTTATAAGGAGACGCACAGCTTCAAAAAGAAGAGGTCATTTTAATGGCTTCTTCTTATTCCTCTTTGGATTGGCTCTTTCTTGGTGATCCAAGAGGGGTTTTAGGCCGTGGAGGTAATGGCACCAGATCACACTCTCTCAGCTTCTCAGCTCAGTTTTTCTCCAGTGGAAAATGTGATCTGATCAGAAGAGGTGTGTGGAGCTCAATGAATTTGAGCCATAACCGCTACTATATGTTGCTGACTTACCCCAAATGGGTCCGAAGGTGTTAACTTCCAATCTTTACTCCCAGATATGACTTGAGATCTTAAGTCCTAGACTTCATTTATGACAATTGTGAGTGATATGAGGAGCTGCTGGAGATGTGCTTTAATTTAGCTTCTCTCTTCCTTGGAACTAAGGAAGACATTCTTGGCCCATCCAGCAGATCCCTAGAAAGGTTGTCTGGTACCAGAACTGTTGTAGAAGGCATCATAGTTAAAGCTGGATATCAAAACCTGGCTATCAGCACTTCAGCTGATTAGGAACTAGGCCTGTCTCCAAAGATTTTACCTCAGATTCGGATGTTTTTTGGATCTGGAGATAATCAGAGCCTACTCTAGTCTCCTACTCTTATTATTATTATGGAATCTCTTAGGGTTTTCAGATCCCAAAGGCATAGCTGACAGGGCCTCTTGTTGTAGAAAAGCCTGCAGCTCATTTTGTCTCTTCTTCCTGGCTTGAGGAGTAATTTGTGCTGAATATCTCACTGTGTGCTGGTGAATGATTTTTGCCCAAATGTTTTAGGCACTAAACATGCACATCCAAAGATGGGAAGACCACTGAGCACAACACTCATTTCTTAAATTCATGGTTCTTTTTAATGCCTTCACCACAGCTTATTTCTTATACTTACATAAACTAACTTATTGTAACTAATATAAACTTATTTTAATATGTATATATATAGAACCACAAGTAATCTAAGACACTTAACAAGTATAGTTCTAATGGATCTGTAGAGGTTCACATCATAATACAGTGGTGGTTAGAAAGAACAGAGATGATAATGGTGCCAACGCGCTCATATGGTCATGCCCCAGACATGCTCAAGTGCTATTGCATGTAGGAGAGGGGCAAGTTACTCCTTAAAATCACTGCTACTAGAAGATTCCACCATCCTGGCTGCATCTGGCTGATGTTTTCCAAGAGTAGGAATATTCAGAGGAAAACTGAAAAAAGAACAAGACTACATGTGGGTAGTTGCTGCATTTGGCAGCATATAAAAATGAATTTCTCTAATATAGCAGGGGGAGGAATGATATAAATACATACCACACTGATGAGTATAGTGTAAATACCTAGATCTAATTGTGTCCTCTCTTGTAACTACAGTCTTGATTTGGTGAGGTATGTAAACAATGGGACATCTCACATTCTTAAAGTTAGGCACACACAAAGTTAGAACCTTCCTGAATTAGAGTCTAAAACATAGAAAACAAAACAAAACACTTTATGTGTGTGTGGCAAGGTAGGGTGGCACGGTAGGATGGGTGAATCATTATCACCACCATTGGCAGACAGAAATCAAAAAACGTGTCAGTTTCCTCAATTATATTTCCCATAAAATCACATATGGAAAGCATTGAGAGAGGCCCGTATATATACCAGGCTGCAGGTAAATATAAAGTCATTAACATTAGGAAACAAATCTGTGTCATCTTCTCTCACTATAGACAACAGGGCGATAGCAGCAGACAACATTACAAGACCCAAGCAAACTCAGGCTTTCGGGCTTATTGTAGAGTTATCTCCCAGCCTGAAGCCACTTTATCTCAGATTTACAAAGGTACCTACAAAAACAACGAGGAGTCCAGTGGCACCTTAAAGACTAACAGATTTATTTGAGCATAATCTGTTAATCTTTGAAGTGCCACCGGACTCCTCATTGTTTTAGTGGATACAGACTAACATGGCTACCCCTCTCATAAAGGTACCTCGGCATCTGAGTCTGGGGTTTAAGTTCCATTGTGATTCACAAAACTCCTGCCTAACACTGTAAGTGCCTAAGTTTCTGCCTCTGGGCACATGCACTGGTGCCTCATCTAGACATTTGGATGCCTATATTACACCTACGTCCACAAATGATTCACAAACTTGGGGATGATATGTGGATGAATGCTTGGCCTTCATTGTCTATGTGGCCCAATGCA
Organism: Gopherus evgoodei; assembly: GCF_007399415.2. Lineage (NCBI taxonomy): Eukaryota > Metazoa > Chordata > Testudines > Testudinidae > Gopherus > Gopherus evgoodei. Next base: position 86,419,407 of record NC_044322.1, on the reverse strand, counting down.
ATAGAAATCCTCAGAACTTGCCTGCTGGAGTAGACCCCATTCAAAACCTTGTTGTCCAATGTTTAGAGCACTAACTTGAGAGGTAGGAGATCCAGGTTCAAGCAAGTCCTCCCTCTGCCTGATGAGGGGAAAGGATTTGAACAAGACTCTCCTATACCTCTCAGGGCAATGCTCCGACTATGAGATATTCTGATGAGGGGCTCCGTCAGTCTTTCCTGTGGAAACTTCTCTGCTGTGTATAAATATTTAAAGAGTGATTGGCCCAGACAGTAAGAGAGAGAATGACACTGTTGTTCTGTGATTAGGTACCAAGATGGGAGATCCAGGATCTAGTGCTACTGCTTTAATCACTGTTAAGTTATTTATCCAAAGTGGAACAGCTTCAAGAGAAGACACTGAGGGAGTCCCCATCAGACTATCCTGTAGATCTGCGGTTAGAGCACTGATGGAGGTAGTATCCCTTGTTCAAATCTTGCTGCTGCCTCCTCGGAAAACTAAATGTAGTGTTAGAAGTTATAAAGTGGGTGCTGCTGCCGCCACCAGCACCACCACCACCTCCTCTGTTTGTGTGTGGTGTTAGGCAGATGCCTAACTCATTCTCACAAGGAACAAAATAGGTGCCTAAGCCACCTGACTCTGGGAGAGTGAGGATCTATTTGTGGATTACAAGCAGAGATAGGGTCTTCCCTGCAGCCTGGACTTAGGTGTTTCTCTCCTAGAAATGGGGCAGGACTTAACACACATCCCTCTTGTCAGCATCTCCCACTCTTAGGTAGCTTCCTGGCCTGCAACATGGCTTTTTTGGATCACAATACAAGATTCCTATCAGTCCCCATTAATTGTATAGCCATCTTGGTGTGTAACTCAGGCTTTGCTGATTACAGGGTGTTCCTGGGATTTTCTAGGGGACTGTAGCAGGGTAGTCACACCTCTCTGGCCCTGAAAGGGTTAAACCAACCCAGAGAAGGGGCTGTGGCAAGCCTGGGCTGAAAGGGGAAACAGTTACAGTTGGGGCCACACCCCAATCAGGGCCCAGCTGGGCCTTATAAGAGGACAGTGGGCCAGGAGCTCAGACAGAGTCTCTCTCTAGCTGAAAGAGGAGGGCCTAGCTGCTGGGGAGCTGAACAGGGTACTTGAGTAGAGCAGGGCTGGGGAAGGCTAGAGGAGCTGGGGAGCTCCAGCCTGGAAACTCCTCAGGCCTTGATAAAGATTAGAAAGGGACTAGGGTTGCAGAGGGGCAGCCCAGGGTAGGCAAAGGCAGCAGGTCCAACCCACTCTTGTCTATGATGAGTATCTTTTACACTGAAGTCTGCCCCAGTGAATGGAGGCTAGATAGTGACTGGCAGTAGCCCAAGACTGAAGATAGGTGGGGATAGGGGATTGGGGGTTCCCCGGGGAGGGGAGACCCAGAGAGCTGAAGAGGTACTGCCAGGGGGCAGCACCCAAGGTAAAGGAGCACCGGGGTCTGGGAGGGACATGGGACCAGCAACAGGTGAGACCCGGGCCTGCAGAGGGAGCTCCTAAGGCTGGAGAGCTAATTCCCTGGATGACCAGCAGGAGGTGCTGCAGGGTGAGTCATCACACCATTACAGGGCCTAAAAAGTTAAGTATTTCAAAGATTAGTGTCATAACACCTATGTTCCTTTGTGGATCCAGGCTCTCAGTAAATAGTTTCTCTCTCAACTGTAAGTCTATGAAGATCTTGCATGCTATTTTTCTTTCACAATTTTCACAATTACAAGTTTTCCTATTTTTTCTTAAGTTTAACATTGTCCCTCCTACCCCAGAACCTCACAGATTAGCAGATGCCAGAGACAGTTGAGGGTCTGTTTGTTTAATATGTATCAGTAGCTCCCTGATCTGTTTTTTATTTTGAAGGACTCAAGAATGCTGGCTATACTTTAGCACCATGCAACTCTTTGCAATGAATCTCCATAAGATTTGGGTACTTTGTTGCTATAGCAAAGCTATTATAGGCTGACACAAATTTCTACTCATAAATTACCAGACACATAGATGAACATGATATTCTTCGGAGGAGTCAACGCAGCTTTTGTAAAGGAAAATCATGCCTCACCAATCTATTAGAATTGTTTGAGGCGGTCAACAAACATGTGCATAAGGGTCATCTAGTGGATATAGTGTACTTGCACTTTCAAATAGCCTTTGACAAATTTCCACAATAAAGGCTCCTAAGCAAAGTAAGCAATCATGGGAGAAAAAGGGAAAGTCCTCTCTCATGGATTAGTCAGTGGCTAGAAGATAGCAAGGAAAGGGTAGGAGTAAATGGTTTCATAGTGAAGAGAGGTAAATATCAGGGTCCCCTAATGATATGAACTGGTGCCAGTGATGTTCAACATATTCATAAATGATCTGGAAAAAAGGAGTAAACGGTGAGGTGGAAATGATTGCAGACAATATAAAATTACTCAAGGTAGTTAAGTCCAAGGCTGACTATAAAGAGTCACAGGGGATGTCACAAAACTGGGTGAGTGGGCAACAAAGCGGCAGATAAAATTCAGTGTTGATAAATGCAAAGTAATGTACGTTAGAAAACATAATATCAACCATATATACAAAATTGTGGGGTTTAAATTAGCTGTTACCACTCAAGAGAAAGATCTTAGATTCAGTGTGGCTAGTTCTCTGAAAACTTCTGCTCAATGTGCCGTGGCAATAAATAAATAAATAAATAAATAAATAAAAAGCTAACAATGTGAGGAACTGTTGGGAAAGGTGGTAAACAATAAGGCAGAAAATGTCATAATGCTACAATACAAATCCATCTTGAATACTGTGTGCCGTTCTGGTTGCCCCATCAGAGAAGGGTAACAAAAAATTATTAGGCGTATGGAGCAGCTTCCATTTTAGGAGAATTTAAAAAGACTGAGATTGTTCATTTTAGAAAATAGACACCAAGCAGGGATGGTATCATTAATTGTATGGAGAAAATGAATAAGGAATAGTAAATTATGCCTTCACATAACACAAGAACCAGGGGTTAATGAAATGAATAGGTAGGTTTAAAACAAACAAAAGATAATATTTCTTCACACAATGCATAGTCAACCGGTGGAACTTGTTGCAAGGTGATGTTGTAAAGGCCAAAAAGAATTAGATAAGTACATCTTAGCCAAGATGGTCAGAGACACAACCTCATGCTCTGAGTGTCCCAAAATCTCTGACTGCCAGAAGCTGGAACTGGATGAACGGATGGATCACTCATTAATTGCTCCATTCTATTCCTTCTCTTTGAAGCAGCTGGTGTTGACCATTGTTGCAAGACAAGTTATGGGGATAGCAGGGCCATTAGTCTGACCCTGTGTAGCCATTCTTATGTACTCCATCTTCATGCTGAGAATAGATCCCATTAAGTTTTGTTTCTACTGATTTTTGAGGGGATAAATTTGTAATGGTAATGTCACACTAAGATGCTTTGCATAAAGTATGTACAACAGGGATCGGCAACCTTTGGCACCCGGCCTGTCAGGGAAATCCACTGCTGGGCCTGGATGGTTTGTTTACCTGCAGTATCCGCAGGGTCGACTGATCACAATTTCCACTGACTGCGATTTGCTCTTCCAGGCCAATGGGGGCTGCGGGAAGTGGCATGGGCCAAGGTGTGTGCTGACCACTGCTTCCCGCAGCCCCCATTGGCCTGGAAAGTTGAACCAGGACAATGGGAGCTGCCATCGGACGAACCTACCAGAGGATTTCCCTGATGGGCCATGTGCCAAAGGTTGCCGATCCCTGATAAATAATATCTCTAGCTATTAGCATTGCAAGCTTAATCTAATGCATGACAATTAGGTGCTTTCTATGTAGTTTTCGTTAGCACTGAGAATGCAAGGCTGATTAGAAATTATTTATGATGACATATGGAGATTTGTCCTGCATAGCTGAAAACATACATGTATAATAAGCAAACATGACAGGAACCTTTTAGGTTTTACGATAAATTAGTATCGTAATAATCAGATTTAAATAATATTTTATATTAATAGCTTCATCACTAACACTAAATTAATAAATCATATTGTGGGGTGGGGATAGCTCAATGATTTGAGCCTTGGCCTGCTAAACACAGGGTTGTAAGTTCAATCTTTGAGGGAGCCATTTAGAGATCTGGGCAAAAATCTGTCTGGGGATTGGGCCTGCTTTGAGCAAGGGGTTAGACTAGATGATCTCCTGAGGTCCTTTCCAACCTTGATATTCTATGACTCCATTTAAGTTCTTCTCCATAATGAAACAGAGAATTAAAGACATTTTAAGTATCTATTTCATGGTATAAAAATAAAGTCACACAAATTAGGAATGGTTAAACTCCTACAGTACAAATTTCTTTTAGCTCCCGTATGTTTCATGGATAGAATGAGGAAACTGTCCTTTTGCTCTGACCTGTGCACGATTATGTTTCACAGGATGGGTCAAACCAGCAACTATTTTGTTTGTGAATTCATTGCGTGTTGCATCTAGTAACAAAACATTTCTAGCTAACCAGAGATAGCCTTTTCTATTTATTTAATGCTGTAAATAGGTAATCATCATTTGTTTGTTACAATGACAAATTTGGTAAGCCCTAATGATTTTTTTAAACTCTTCTTTTACGCAACAGAAACAAGACCATTCATTGTGCAGGAAATATTTTCCATATTGAATTAATTTATTACAAAATGTAGAAAGAAGTCTAAACTAGTATTGACTTTAATTCCTTTCCTTCATAACCACTTAAGAATCAGAAAATAATTTATTTTCAGATTCATGCCTGGAGTAACTTAATTAAAACCATTCAGGGAGAAATGTTGTCCACTTTGATTAATCTCAGCTGGCACTGATAATTACTTATAATTAATTAATAGCAGAATGATTTGAATAATATATAAAAAAAACTGGCCTGGAACTGTGTATATACCCCGGACAAACCAATTAACTCCCCCCCGACATTCTCAAACTTTTAAAGTAATTTTCAGTTACCAAGTAGGCAGTTAAACATATATATTTCAGATTGCAGTATGTGCAATATGTGTGATTTATCCTTACTGCAAAACCCTTAAACTTTCCACTTTTGACTTTCTGGGATGTAAATTTGTAAACTTAATATCACCCTAATATATAGATTACATATGATAGAGGCACTAATATCTACTTCAGATATCAAGTTGAGTTTTCAAAGGTAAAGTAAGGATGAACCTTCTCTGTTATGTGTGAATAATATAATGTATCCTTCCTAAACTTACAGCATTCAGTGCTTGTCTACACTTAAACAGCACTGGTACAACAAGACTACTGTAGCACAAAGTAAAGATGGGAGAGCTTCTTGTGCTTGTAGTTTAGACCAGGACTCAGTCTTTGAGCAAAGATATCTACACTGTAAGCTCAGTGCATCTGAATAGACCCAGGTTACGACTAGAAATCAGTGAACAAAACTTGACCAGTGACAGGACACCAGCTGTGAAATTGAAGGATAAAAATTCATGTGCATTTTATATAACAACCTGGGATATGGATTGTGCCAGCTTTTTTCCAGACCCAAAGTCCAGAGTCTGGTCAAGAGACCAGAGGCCTAGCAAATAGTAATTATCTAAGAGAAAAGCAAAATAAACAAAACAATATTGCCTTTGCTAAAAATATGCTTGGTCAGTAAAAATGCCAGATGTTAAAGTAAAAACTGAATAATTATGTTTTAGATTAAACAAAAAATCCCTGTTCCTATTGTGTTAGTCTCTTCTGTAGGGAGAAGTTCTTCCCATAGATCCAACCTTGAGTGTATGAAAAGTTGGCACGTCAGTATAAGATATGGCATCCTTCCACCTCCTTTCCAAGGGACCAATGCCTTGCCTTTAGACACACAGAAAACCATTTTTATTGCCATATACTTTCACTGTTTCTTTGCTTTAACCCCTAGGAATGTACCTGTTAAACAATCAAAGGAATTGCTCCATTCCTATGGACCCCAAATCAAAATTCAACTTATATATTTTATACTAATAACATTTTAATAACATATTAATTAGATGTTAACTTGTTAATTTGAGACCATGGGCGGAGACATTATGTAACCTGTTAACCATTGGCTAATGTTCTATCTTGTCTTGCTGCAAAACCTATCCTGGGGTGTGGATCTATATATTCTATTGTAATCAATTGATTGTCAGTGTCTCTGAGCCTAATAAGCAAGGTGGCACTCCACCAGCGCTGTGTGTGATAAACTCCTATGCTTGAACTCTACACGGTGTGAATGTATGTCCTTCAGAAATTCCTTGTCAGAAGAAATCAGACTGAGCCCAGACCCTAATGGTGTTCAGACCAAGGTATAACACTAAAACTTTTCAATACACCTTCTTTCAAGAAATAGTACTCTTAAAGATAACCTGCACCCCAAAACTCACCTTCCTCTGCCCTGAAGTAATAGCTACACCTGTTTGCCCTGGAGCTTTGTGCTCTGTAAGTTTGTGCAGAACTTTGGTACATAGTCATTGACCATGTGAAAGGGAGAAAAAATAAATAAAGGATTTTTTCCCCCCAACTTTCAAAAGACCTCTTAACTTTGCAGAAAAACATTCCACCAAGGAGGACATTCTAAAATAAAGTGTATTACATCAGTTCTGGAAGATAAATTTTACCATTTTATATGTTTGAAGTGGCTGTTAAAACACTTTCCCCTGATTGTCCTCATGAACTGAGAATTGGCCCAAAATAATTCATTTTCATAACAAGGTCTAGCTAATTCATTCTTGCGTTAAATTATAATTCATTTTTAATCTTTATGTCCCCCCAAGAAGGGATGCCTTTCTATTGCTATTTATTCTTTATTTATCTCTGCTTTCAACCTACCATTATTATGGTATCTGATATTGCAATCTTAAAATAGTAACAACAGGAATAGGTTCAATTTGTTCCATTTCCCATTCCTGATATAGTCATCTTGGGAATTAATTCATATATTGCAATTTCTCTGATCTTAGCGGAGACACTTTTGTCATAAGAGACACACACACACACATCAGAATTATTATATCCAAGGTAGTCTGTGAAAGACCATATAGTTTCTACGCTGATATAGTTTCTACACTGACATTTTTTAGGGTCTACATTTTGTTTGTTTAGTTATTATTATTCTTTGTCCCATTGCTTAAATTATAATGAACAAGATAATGAATTACCAACCCTCAAACAAACACTGAAAAGATTAAGGTAATGATTAGGGTTTATGTATCATTGTGGACCAGGGATTATATCAGGGTTTCTCAAACAGGGATCACCACTTGTGTAGGAAAAGCCCCTGGCGAGCCGGGCCAGTGTGTTTACCTGCCCCATCCGCAGGTCTGGCCAATCACACTCTCATCATCCGCAGATCGCTGCTCCGGGCCAATGGGAGCTGCAGGAAGCGGCATGGACTGAGGGACTTAGTGGACGCTGCTTCCCGCAGCTCCCATTGGCCCAGAGCAGCAATCCACAGCCAGTGAGAGCTGTGATCGGATGGACCTGTGTTAGATAAACACACCGGTCCAGCCCACCAGGGGCTTTCCCTATACATTTGGCTACCCCTGTTTGAGAAACCCTGGATTATATACAGTCCACAAGAGGAGGCTTATCACAGCTCCTCCAGGAAGTCAAAAGAGTAGGGCAAGGGTTCTCAAACTGGGGTTGGGACACCTCAGGGGGTCACAAGGGTATTACATGGGTGGTCGCAAGCTGTCAGCCTCCAACCCAAAGCCTGCTTCACCTCCAGCATTTATAATTGTGTTAAGTATATTAAAAAGGGTTTTTAATTTATAATGGATGTCACACTCAGAAGCTTGCTATGTGAAAGGGGGTCACCAACACAAAAGTTTGAGAATCACTGAAGTAAGGGATGATGAAGCTAAATAACTGAGATTCTAACACTTCCAGAGAGGTACAACCTCTTACATATTCTGATTCAAACTGGATTCTCCAGGTAAAAAACAAAGAAAAGGTTTTTTGGATAAGTAGCCTGAGATAAAACTGATTTGGGGCCTCGGTCTTGGCTCCTGATTAAAACATTGATTAATCCATTGATGCCAAGGCCAGAAAGAATCATTGCAGTCATCTAGTCTGACCTCCTGTATAACACAGGCCATACAACTTTCCCAAAACAATTTCCAGAGCAGATCTTCCTGAATCCTGATTCAAAAATTGATATGAACTTATAACCACAGGGAAAGCCCAGTGAGGGAGTTTGAAGGACTGGCACCTACCAGAGCCTTATGTTAAGAGTTGAAGGTGACATCTGGTAAGCTTTTTAACATACATCCATATAGGTTATTTTGTTGGTTTTATGTGCTTTCTTTACAATGTTTTTATTTTAAGAACAATTGTGCTTAGAAGCTTAGGAGGAGCTGGATGGTCTGTTGGGGATTGGGTGATAGGCAGTCAGGCCTAGTGTTTAGAATCCTAATACCAGAGCCAAGGTTCAAAATTAGGTTACCTAGAGTCAGAGAAGACAGGAGAAAGGATAGGACTGAAGCATGAGTGGGTGCAAGGCAGGGTCGAGGCTGGAACAGTGAAGGAGGAAAACAAGAACAGGACTCTTGGACTGAGGAGAGAATGCATGTGCATTGAGTAGCAGTGAGCTGCTGCTGTTGGGCTTAAGAACAGCCTGCCAACTTCCTCAGCCAATGAGACTGAGCAGTCTGTCATGCAGCCTAGCTGACTTCTTAGGCTGTCAGGAGACTGAGCAGGTATGGCTGCAGGGCCTTACTTCTCATTCCAGACTGTTGGGGAGAAAGCAAAGCACAGACACTGACCTTTTAGGAAGAATGGTTACTAAAGATATCACTGTGTGTCTCAGAGAACTCTGCAGCATTAAAAATCCCAGTCAGAAGGAAGTGAGATGGAGGTCTCTTCCCAAAAAAGGTGACATCTGAGAGCTGGAAACCTTTAATGGTACAGTTCCTCTGAAATTATGACTCTCTTAGTTTCTCAGAGGGAGAATTTAACCAGAGTATCACACATTCTGGGAAATATGTTTTAAAGAGGGCATACCCACCACCATTTAGCATACTGGCTTTTGTGGATACCATTTAAAGGTGCGTATCTCTCCTCATTCATTATTACGCAGGGAGCTTGGCAGGACCGGTGCAAGGATGTATCGCTCCCTAGGCGAAACTTCCACCTTGCACCCTCAACTGCCCCCCCACGGCAGCTCCCCCCCTCCGCCCTGAGGTGCCCCCCTTGCAGCAGCTCCCCACCCTCCACCCTGAGGCACCCCCTACCCCAGCCCACCCCTGCTCCGTGCACGAGCACCCCGAGCACTCTGTAGCTGCTTCACTTCTGCGGCCTCCCAGACTTGCAGTGCCAATCAGCTTAGGCAGGGGCAGGGGTGAGCTGGGGTGGGGAGTTCCCCTGCATGCCGCCCCTCCCTCCCCCTTACTTGCTGCAGGCAGCTCTCCCCGTGCTCTCCTGCCCCAGCTCCCTCCAACTAAATGACGGCGACGTCTGGGGTGGCCGAAGATCCAGCCGCCGCGTTAGCTGCTGAAGAAAATCGCGTCTCCCAAATCCTAGCACTCTAGGCGACCTCCTCGGTTGCCTAAAAGGTTGCACCGGCCCTGGAGCTTGGGCATCTAAATCATGCTTTGTGGTTCTCCTTGTTCTAGTGCCTTCAAATTAGGTGTCACAATGCCTAACTACTTTTGTGGGTTCACAGTGACCAATGACAACTTTTTTTTTTTTTGGAGGGAGTGAAGGCGGGAAAGAATTTTGCTAATTATCAATTTTCATTACAATGAAATATTTCTACCCCTTTTGGTGGTGAGGACAGTACCAGTAATGTAAACTGAATCACATTTGTCTTGTTTAGTTTGCAACCAGAAACACTGAAAAACAGTAATAAGATGGGTGAATTTCCTCCAGTCATCTTTACTTCCAAGTTAAATTCTTAGGGACAGCGTTCTTTAGTATTCAGGAGACTTTCACAAGCCCACAGACACCAAGTGGCAAGAAACAGCAGCTACTTTCTGCCACAATACTGTGTGGAATTCCAATTTGTGGAATTTGATACAAAAAGGAGTGGAGAGGAAATGAGGTCAGATCAGAAAAAAAAAATATCCAGGCCCTGATTCTGGGATACAGCACTCCTAAGACTCTGACAATTCCCTCTTCTCTCTCTGTGATGTTTCTTCCCACATCTGGTCTCCAGCTCTCTGTTTAGTTCATCTCCACTGGCACATTTAGGGCCCACAGTTCACCACTGATGAAGGGCTACTGGTGGCAGGAATGGTCAGACTGTAGTGTGAAAGGGCTCAGGCCTTTTTACCACTATGTTATTTAACCCTGCTATCAGGAGGGTAAGATGATATAATGATAAAAATAGCTGAGATCATCTGAACCCTGTCTCTATGTTACATCTTTCATCAGTGCTGGTACTCATGGAGCTGCACCCATTCAGAATTACAGATCTGAAGAATTCTATTGTGGATTATACCTATATGGCAGATAACAACAGGTTCAATGCAGTGCAGCATTATGACAGGACAACTACTATGTGTTGCTTTTCTTGAGTATGGAATTAATTTGTTATTAACATTGAATCTGTTTGTGAACAGCAGTAGAACTAGATTTTCAGGTTTTTTTGAAAAATTCTAATTTTTTCCCCACTCTGAAACAGAATGAAACCAAAAATTCTGAAGTTTCTACAAAATGAAATTCCCCTAGAAAATCATTTTCTCTCAATTGAAACATTTTGTTCCAATTTCAACATTTGGATCACTAGTCTGACCACGTATGCCCCAATAGACTTCCTGATGCCAACTGGCAGAGGCCACAGGGTCACACTGGTCATCATAATCATTGTGAGATGTATGTACACAGGAGTAATGTATATACTCTTGAAAATTATGTTCTCTAGCCCTTGTAGTGAAAAGCAGATCACTTAAAGGTAGCACTGAGACAAACTTTTCCACACAGGAGATGGGAGACACATATCTCCCTAGTAGACCATTGTGTGTTGTGCATCTTACAATAGGAATCTATTAGTATACTGTGTCAAATGCTAATGAAGAACATGAAAAGACTTCAGAAGAAAATTAACAGGAAGAGGTAAACATCATGGAAGAGGGGAAACTATTTTCAAATGAACATCAAAGCTCTGATCTGGTGTATCAATGGGTATGTCTAAATAAGGATAAAAGACCTGCAACATGCCTGAGATGGCCCGGGTCAGCTGACTTGGACTCATGGGACTTGGACTGCAGGGCTAAAAAAAATAATATACAAACATTCAGTCTCTGGTTGGAGCATGAGTTCTGGTACCTTCCAACCTTGAAGGGTCCCAGAGCTCGAGCTCAAGCCTGAACATCTACACAGCAATATTTTTTGCAGCCCGAGCGTGAGCCAGCAGACATGGGCCATCTGCAGATTTTTCATCCCTGTTTAGATATACTCTGAGAGTATAGAGACACCCTGACATCCTTCAATCTTTGAAGACAAGCTGCCTGAAAACTTGATCTTATGAAAGGAGGATCTCAGCCACCCTGGTTGAAAATGATGGGAAAAGAACTTCGGATAAGCTAACACTGAAAAAACAGGGAATATCTTGTGAGTTAAGTTAAGGCTATAAAAAGTGTGTTATGATTTTGTTTTCTGTGTAACCATTTGTTTCCAATATTCTTACTATGCTTTGAGTCTGTGTTCTTTTGATAATAAGCCTTTTTGTTTTTCACTATAAACATATCTACATGTTGTGTGCTAAGCAACTGGTGTGCACTATTTCCTTTAAAGTAGCAAATCGGAGACTTCTGTGAGCATTGAGAGGAACAGGGCTGGGCACTCCAAAGAGATACTCAGAAGACTGACGGGTTGTTGCGTGTGTATATCACTAACCTGTACAGAGAGGGCAAGATCTGCAGAGGGCTGGAAGGCAGTGCTTGTATTGCCAGAGGTTGGTGGAGTCAGAGAGCTGATCCACAGCAGGCACAGGCAAGATTTGGTCCTGCTAAAGACATGTGGTAGAGAAGTGTCTCATGACACTGTGTACCTCTGGAAACATCACAATACGGCAATTCCTATGTTCTCATCATCACAGTATCTGAATAACTTCCCAGTGCTAGAGGAGAGCACTCACAGCCCTTTAAATACTATTTAATCCTCTAAAGCCAAATCATGCAGTTCTTATCAAGCAACAGTCCCATTTACTCCAATTGTTACCTGACTAAGGATTGCAGATACTGACCTATAAATGGTAGGAATACAATTTTACACAGAATGACTGTACAGCCATGAATTTTACATAAATAGCTTTAAAATCTGGGTCCAAAAATAAAAACAAAACACTTGCAGTTGCTTCAGCTAAAGCTATGTTTTTCCACTGTCTAAAATTCAATTGTGTGTATATTTGGAACTAAAGGGGGAGACTTTCAATTATTTAACTCCAGTCAAAAAACAGTGTATTCAGTTTAATTTCTTTCAGCAGCATTCACATTTCCAACAAACAAATCCATCAGCCCAAAATTTGTTCAAAACAGAAATAAGAAAACAATACTTTTACTTCTACCCTCCCCCATTTGCAATAAAAAATACTTTGGATTTACTCCTTTGGAGAAATCAAAACAACCTCATTCAGTAATTTCACTCCAGCAGCAATAAAAACAAATCAATCAGACAAACTCTGTTCCACAAAACATGTATAAAATAACTATGCCTTGTTGAAAAATATGTATGTCCATTGCACATCTTAGAGGCATAACTCTGTCAAACTTTCCTTTGGTAACAAAACCTTCTGAATTACATTCTTTAAACTTTTCAGTACTAAGGATTCTTTGCAGGTCAGCATCAGTAGCTGATTCAACTGTAAAATCTTCATAGGATTTCAGCAGTTAATGATGGTTGCACCAGTCTCTGACATGGATATTATGAATAAACAACAGAGCTGAAAACAAAACCAAATTTTCTGGGCTACCATTATCTCCTATTAATGCAGCAGACCTGCTGTGCTGCAGCCAGTACAAGTCTCAGTCATAGATCATCAGTAGACACAAAGGCACTCCATTCACCAAAGCAAGAGCAAAGGTTAGAATCTAATACGATTATTTAAAAATAATCTTCCATGGAATATGAAGGTTAGGAGCCAAAGACTGTCTTGTACCCTGAAAACTTATGTTTTGGGGATTTCCATTTAGATTCTAGGGCTAGTTGGATGATTTAATACAGGTGAGTTCTTTAGCATGACATTTTTTAACAAAAATTCTGAATGCTTTTATTTATTATTATACTACTCCTACATACTTTTCCAATAGGTACTATTTTAAAAATAAATTAAAATATTCTGTATCGTAAAAGAAACTTAACCCAATATGAACATGGAGCAGGAGGGAAAGTGTTTTCTATTTAAAATCCTGGAAATAGAGATGGGTAAAATATTTGGAACAAAATATGATATGGTCAATGTTTGTGTATTTCCCCGTTAAATTCAAAATCAGGCCCTGATTCAGCAACTGGATCCATATGGGTGAATCTTGCCATTATGCAAAGTCACACTTGGGCATATTGTTTTGTTCAAGCAGATCCAATTACTGCAGTTTGAGACAAAGAGTTCTCACCATATGCTAAAGGCAGGGAATAGTTCTTCACTCCCCACACGAGAAAACTCCTGGACACACCTGAGGAACAAAGACTGAGTTCGGGGAAATGCTGGACCCAGGCTAAAAGGATTTCTAGCCTGTGTATGAAAGACCTGTGGATTCCAAGCTGTAAAGGAAGAGCTGCTTGCTCCTTAAGAATCTGCAGCCTGCTTGTATCATCGGCCAGGGTAAGAATTTGCTAATTCATCTCTTATCTTTCTAGTATCTTAGACTTAGTTTGTGTTTTTGTTAATTTACTAAGTAATTTGCTTTGATCTGTTTCCTATCACTTAAAATCTATCTTTTGTAGTTAATAAACTTGTTTTTGCTTTATCTAAACCAGTAAATTGGAGTGAAGTGTGTGGGAAATTGTAGCTCAAGGGGAAAAGGCTGTTGCATATTCCTCTCCACATTGAAGTTGGGGGGGAATGCTGAGTTTACACTGTACAGTTCCCTGTGCAGAGCAAGACAGTATAATTTTGGGTTTATGCTGCAGAGGGGGTGCGTGCCTGGGGACCTGAGAGTTACCTTGGCTTTAGCCTTTCTACATGCAGTGGTTAGGCAGAGAGCCTGCATGTAACTGCACCTGGGTGCGTTCCTACCTGTGTGAATCCTTGTGGAAGTGTAGGACTGGGAGCAGGGCTGCAGCTTGTCACAGAATCACACTGAGAGAGGGAGCCCAGGCTGGTGGATCAGAGGGCTCAGTGGTACCTCAGTTCTAGGAGGTATCCTAGAGGGGGATCTGTCACACTGGTTATTGCTGAAAATACATGAGTATGATATCATACTCAACCTTCTTTTGTTTGAAAATTTCAGGATGACAATTTTGACAGGTGAGAAAGCAGGTGGAACAAAGTTTAAACTAAATTATGAAAAAGTCTTTCCACTTTTTCACAGTTCCAATGAGAAGCACATGCCATGTCTGATACTATCTATATCAGAAGCCATGGCAACATCTGTTTTGGCAACATGAGCATCTTCTACATAAAAAGAGGAGTATTGAAAATCATGCAGGCATAAAGCAGAAGATAGAGCTGAAAAACTCCTTCTGGGTCATTCTAATGCATTGGTTGCATAGAGAGAGAGTGTTTCTTTAAATTTCCCAGATGTTTTATCTAGTATTTTAATGACCTCTAGTGACAGTACCTCAACTATATCCTTAGATAAATTTCTCTGTTGCCTAATCACTCAAGGGTTTTTTGTTTGCTTTTAAACATCAAACCTATGTTTTCAGTTAATATGTTCAAGGAGTTAGGCTGACAAAAGACACCTTTCTTCACATGATTGTTTCACAGAAATTTGTAGACACCTATATTATTGTTTCCTCCTTTTATCACAATGATGTGGCACATATTAAGTTCCACTGAGTCAAATGGGAAGGGAAAAATTATGAGTCCTGAGAATATTACAGCAGAGGTACAAGATGTGAGAACAGAACATGAGAGCTGAGGAGGGTGTTTTCAGAACCCCCAACTGGAGCAACTTAACTATTTCACTCCAGGCGGTGTAAGGAATAAATCAAAAGGAACACAGCATCTCCATCTGATAAGATTCATGTAAGTAAGTGTGCGCTATATAAAACTGGAGTTTATTAGATTTAAGCACACACAAACATAAGCAATAGCTTTAGAACATCCCAGATATTTACCTAACATCTGGAATGGTATTGAATAATTAACTTCTGGTTCGCAGTGGCCAGTTACTTACCCACTGGGGAGAAAGGGTGTCTGGAAAAACATCTCTCAAAATGGCTTCAGAGGCCTGACCAAAGTACATTCTATTAGGTAATCTTTTTAAACTAACTTCTACAAAACACATAGGTCATAACAACCCCTACTGTATCATCACTTTTCTAACTTTCAATAAACTTTTAATATCAGAGGCATCTAGACTCAAGGTTTTCCAACCACTATGGTTTTTAGTCTCAATTGTTTACTTGTTTGTCCCTTCCTCCCATGCTGATTAGCAGAAACTGTAGCTAGTTTTGACCTCAGTTAATCCACAGATCTTCTGAGTGTGGTGATCTGTCCTATCTAGTGGCACCGAGCCCAATTAGAGATAAATTAATAAGTCTATTCTAGAGCCTTCGCTAAGAGTCATATGGCTTTTTGCTCATGCAGTAGAGATTCACACATTTAGCTCCAGAGGTCCCAGGTTCAATCCCACCTGCTGACAACCTGGGTGTGTTGGTGTTACACTGGCTTCTGAAAGCCTGTCTCCAAATTAACCTGTAAGTATGTGGTGTTCTATTCCATTATTTCATGGTGGCTGAATGCCCATAATATGATTGCAATTAGCTTGATCACATTCTGGAGAATACACATCCCTCAAATCCAGGGCAATGGTGGCGAGGGAGGGGATTACATACATAACTCATTACTTACTTCCACTCAATTTAGTCCTTATTTGAGTTCTGATGAACTTGGATATCATATTAATACTATTTTGTCATTGTTAAATGCTTATGTTGCAGTAGTGCCCAGAAGTCCCGATCAGTATAGAAGCCTCATTGCACTGGCCATTATACAAGTATAGAAACTTACAATCGTGTGTGTGTGGGGGGGAAACCAAAACAAACAGGTTGGATGGAGGTAAGTGGAGTACCCTGCAGGGCATGACCAGAATAGATATAATTTTTAATACTTTTGGTAATTATGCTTGTTATTACCTCTTCCTTTAACAATTATAGTGTTGCTTTGGTTTTCTCTGGTCTACAATATTCCCCTTTATTCCTCCAACATTTCCTCTTCTTTTCTCTTGTCCCATCCCTACTGGGATATTTTAGGGAAGAAAAGTGCAAATTTGCAGTACCAGCTAATATCATGCCCTGTCTCCAATTGGCTTTTCTGATTATCTGAGGAACCTGAGACTGAATTCTCCCCATTTGCCAGTCATTGGATGTTATATCAGATGCTTATCCCTACCAGTAATCCTTGCTCTCCCTTCACTCAAGATGTTGTGAAATCTAATGAGAGGAGTTGCATCAAATACTACTCTCCTGACATAAGAAAACAGATCAGTGACAGTTTTACCAGTTGAGGTGGTGGGGCAGATTAGGCCTTGTTCTTCATGCCCCACCATGATAGAATCACTTATCCATGATGACATTTCTACTACTGTCTGCAATTCCTTCCATGTTGTAGTAAAGGAATACTTTACATTCCTCGCATAGGACTTAACTCCCTGCTGCACATTAATACCTAGATCTGTATCAGTAATTCCTGTGCCCATACCTGGAAACTCTTGTCTTTTGCATACCTACTCGTATCCCAGCTCATGCCACTAGCTGCGCCTATGTTTCTGAAACAGACAAGACTGAATATGCTTGCTCTAAGCCATATACAGGATATGCACAGGAAATGAGAATGTATTTGCTACAAAAAGCCTGAAGTGGCCTTAAATTGTTTCTGACCAAACCACTCCAAAGCTAGACATTAAATCACCATTAAAAGACTCATGTTAATTAATGCAATATTCTTAATAATTCTGTTCAGAATATCCATTTAAAGTCTATTGATGTAAAATTCTCAATAATTATGTCCACTGATGACATCCATTAAAACTCTAATAGCAACTTAGAGAAAAAAATCAAGAAGAATTTTATTGGATTTTTTCTCCTGAATAAGGTTGTGGACTTTTTAATGGATAGCTTAGAAATTGTTAATGGTAAATTAAAGATTAGACCCTAAAAGCAAATTTTATGTCATGGAAATTATTTGATATGGCTGAAGCCACTGCATGATTTTGAACAAGCATCTTTAAAAAAAAATCTGCTATAAGGATGGATTGCATCAGAATGAATATCATAATTTTACTTTGGGTTACATTGGAGAGAGCTCTTTTGCCCAACTATTACAGATAAATAACTCTGAGACAGCAAACACCCTTTAGAATGAACTAAGGGAAAATTGTAGCTGCTTGTTTGCCTTGTTGCCCTGTCAGGCAATGAACTGATGAACTGTAGAATTATTAAGTTGTACAGGCAGGATCACCCTGAACACTAATGCCAAGAACTATTTAGCCCTGTCTCAAACCACTCAACTGGGAGAAAATAAGATAAGATTGGAGTGACTACTTCTATACACCAGTGCCTCTTATCTCTCATTTAAATGCAGTAAACTTTTGTATGTAGTCCAAAATGTGGCTTTGAGTTCTGTCATGCCTCTTGCACACAAGTTATCAAGTATAGATGGGACTGAGAACAATCTCAGAACTTTACATCTGTTATAGTATTTGGGGATCATAGTCTGTATCAGCAAGAGGATTGTTGTATTTATTTTTATAATGAAGGCTTAAACCTGCCAGTATCCAGCTGGGCCAGGTTTGGGGGAGGGGAGGGGAGATGGGAAGAAACCCTGTGCATTCAGCTGTGATGTGTCTACAGAGCTTTTCTGCACCTCAGTCCCTGCCTAGCTGGTTAATTTGTGACAGTGGCCATCTTGGCTGACACACTAGGACCTGAACCACATACCTTCAGAGCTAAGTGGACAAACTTTTATAATTTGAGCTAAAGAGACAGCCTCTGTAGCTGGGGGCTGTAACAAAGTCATACCTTAGGGGCTTGGGAAGTGGGGGAATATATAATACACAATGATCAGTGGGTTTCATATGCTTTGCCCCTCAACACCTCATTCATGCTTACACAAAAGGATGATGCATGTAGCCTACCCTGAACGTTGTCCCCTTAGCTCAGCAGAACATCCCCTTTCTTCTGCTTGG
Source organism: Gopherus evgoodei (assembly GCF_007399415.2). NCBI lineage: Eukaryota > Metazoa > Chordata > Testudines > Testudinidae > Gopherus > Gopherus evgoodei. Next base: position 86,401,111 of record NC_044322.1, on the reverse strand, counting down.
GATCCTCTGCTGCCACGGAGGCAGGGTTAAGAGTTGCACAATAATGCCATAATTTTTTCCAACAAGTCAACATTTAACAGCAGGTACTAAGAATTGATATTTGAGATACAAGAAAAACATTGCAGTCTCTCGGGCACCATTATGTGTTAACCAAAGGTCTAGTTGTGACTGGCTTTTACTTAGGTGCATAGATGATTGAAAATACGGAAGTCTCCCCACCCTATTCGCTTGTGTGCTCTTGCCAGAAGTCTGTCACCAGTATCATAATTTCTATATGTTGTAACTTTAAAAACAAAACAAAACACACCTCTTGTGCAAGTACAATAAGTGCTAAATTTAAGGAGAATGTAACTAGCACTGAATTACTCAGAAGATAGAATGGATCTCTGTGTTCCTTTAGAGAAGCACCTCATGTTGACTGACTTGGAGTTTTACTTTACTTTTTTCTCCTTCAGATTAAAAAGGCCTCAGATAAGACATTTTAGTCTAAAATTTTATCCTCTCTCCTCATTTCTTTTCTTAGGCCCACATGTTCACACTGACTCACAGACCAAATAATATACTAAGGCCATGTCTACAGTTACCAGGGATCAATGCTGCTGCTATTGATGCAATAGGGGGTTGACCCACTAAACTGACTGCAGAGCACTCTCCGGTTGACTATGATACTACACTGGAATGAGAGGAATAAAGTTAATGGGAGATTATCTCCCATTGACACAGCACGGTGTAGACACCACAATAAGTCGACCAAAGCTACGGTGACTCAAGCTATATTATTCATGTAGCTGGAGTAGTGTAATTTAGGTTGACTTACCCCAATTGTGTAGATAAAGCCTAAGTCACTCTCACAGTGAGATCACCACACAGCGATCTTGTTTTCAATGCCTCTGTTGTCCCAGTAGCCCCACTAGTTTCTCTTCATTTGGATCGGTTTGATGTTTTCTTCTCGTTCTGTGGTTTGATTTTTTTCTTCTCTCTCATGACAAATTTAATTGGCAAAGAACATTTCAAAGTACTTTTGCAAGTGCCTGAATCTGTAGTGACCAATTTATTTCAGCTGTGGTTGTTTTGATGGAAATACTGTACACAAGGAAATTCTAACAATGTGTAAACAAGATTACCATAGTAATAAAAACTGAGTAACATTACCTGGGGTGCATTCATGTTAGTTATTTCAGAGTAGCTAATGCAGTTTTTATTTGCTCTCCATCAGAAAGATTTTCTGAGAATTAAATCAGTTATTTCCTTTTTCTTTTGATCTATGGGGAGGAAAATGATATCCCATTTCAAAGAGCTGAAACTTTTCAGAACATAGGAAAGAACATTTTACAACTATCAATTTTATGTAAATTACTAGTGGGAATTGTTTTGTTGTTGGGGAAAAAATGAGAACAAAGTAGTTGTACTGGAGGCAAAAAGTGACTGAAAGGCTATCCAGTTGCTTTTTGGACCCAAATTAAGATTTAAACACCGATTCCATACATAGTAGACTTTTTAAAATAGTTTGTAACAAGTTTTCAATTAAATTACACAAGGTCCTGTTTTCCTTGCTATTTTGGATTATGTGGTCTCATTTACAAATTATTTTCTATGTTCTTTAGACAAACATCAGGAAACTGATTGCTTCTAATCAAGAAAAAAAATGGTAACAAAAGAGGCATACTTGCTAAACATTTCCATCAATCACAGCTTGAAAAATGTTCATGCACAGTTGAAATCCTTAATTTTGAAAGACATCATACAGGTTAGATTAATTTAGGTCGCTAAAAATGATTTGCTCAAATCATAAGTAAATACATAAAAATATTTTTCTTTAGGGAAGGATGAGATTTTCTAATACAACAAGTAAATAAAATAGTGCTCACTAATGGCACACTCAGTCTGCTCATTATTCAAAATTTCCTTTTGGCTGTGATAGTCTTTTAACTGTCATAGAATCAGATGAAAATCACAAGGACAAACTTTGTTTTTAAGGTTTCTTAAGACTAAGTGAAGTTGTCCTTAAAGTTACATTACAAATGAGGTATGGAAAGGTACACAGGACAGGTTGCCATTATAGGGTTCACTTATTTTTAAACCGCTCACTCTAAATCATTCTGTAAGGAATGTGGAGATTGTTTGCTAATGAAAAGTCAGCTGGCTTTAATTTGTCTAATCTCTACTTCCAGGGTCAATGTTAACCTTTTTTCAGAGTAGCAGCCGTGTTAGTCTGTATCAGCAAAAAGAACAGGAGTATTTGTGGCACCTCAGAAACTAACAAATGTATTTGAGCATAAGCTTTTGTGGGCTACAATCCACTTCATCAGATGCATCTGATGAAGTGGGCTGTAGCCCATGAAAGCTTATGCTCAAATACATTTGTTAGTTTCTAAGGTGCCACAAGTACTTCTGTTCTTTTTAATGATAACCTTGTATTTCTCACCATATATAAAAGAATATGAGCATTGAACTTGATTCTGTTTGTTGGACAATAGCACCTAAATGACCCAATTGGAATTGATGCTCCATTGTATTAGGTACTGTACAAGCACACAGTAAGTGACAGTCTTTGACAAGAAGTTTACAGAATGGGCAAGGCAAATCAAGTGGAGGAGAACTAGAAAGCAAGTATCATCCCTATCTTGGGGGCAGGGACTGAGGCAGAGAGTTTAAGGGTCTTGCACAAGCTCATAGAGAAAGTCTGTGGCATAGACAAGACGAAGTCAGATCTCCTGAAATCTAGGCTAGGGCCTGAAGCACAAGGCCACCCTTCCTCTCTTACTGTGATTCTACAGCTCAATAACAAGACCTTGGTGACTGAGACTATAAACCCTACTTTCAATAAAATTGTAGGTTGTTATGTGATCTTTGGGCCAAATTAAAAATAAAATAAACAATTCCCAAGGTCCACAGGCTATTACTGTGTTGGCATGAGCATACACATAGGGTCAGAGCAGGGGCTCTTTCAGGCCCACACAATAGTCCTCTCAGACTGCTTTCTCAGAAACAAAGTCAGCTCCTCTTCCTGCCACTCAGTTCTCCTTCCTGTTTAGTATATCAAGCTGCTGGGAAAGGTTGCCTAATGAGATCCACCTGCCTTGACTTTTAAGAGTCTTGAACCTTTCCAGTCTGGTCCCTAAATGCCAACAAGTAGAAGAGAGGGAAAGTTTTTCAGTCTGACAGCTCTTGGGTGGCCCCCAACCTTAGCGTCCAGAATCATCTGGAGACCCAGATGGCTACTGACCTACTTGAGAAATAAGTAGATCACAGAGTGTGAGTGCAACTATCTGATTTCTGCAAAGTCCTAACGGACTATATAACATTACATGCACAATTGCATGCACATTTTTCTATACAGACCTGATATGTCTTTTAAAAATATTTCCATGTGAGCCTTATGTGATGTCATTAAGATCACTAGACTCACAAAAAACATCAAAAAGAGTTTGAAATACCTCTGTGAATCACAAAATATCAGGGTTGGAAGGGACCTCAGGAGGACATCTAGTCCAACCTCCTGCTCAAAGCAGGACCAATTCCCAACTAAATCATCCCAGCCAGGGATTTGTCAAGCCTGACCTTAAAAACCTCTAAGGAAGGAGATTCCACCACCTCCCTAGGTAACTCATTCCAGTGCTTCACCACCCTCTTAATGAAAAAGTTTTTCCTAATATCTATCCTAAACTTCCCCCACTGCAACTTGAGATGATTACTCCTTGTTCTGTCATCTGCTACTACTGAGAACAGTCTAGATCCATCCTCTTTGGAACCCCCGTTCAGATAGTTGAAAGCAGCTATCAAATCGCCACTCACTCTTCTCTTCGGCAGACTAAACAATCCCAGTTCCCTCAGCCTCTCCTCATAAGTCATGTGCTCCAGCCCCCAAATCATTTTTGTTGCCCTCCACTGGTCTCTTTCCAATTTTTGGACATCTTTCTTGTAGTGTGGGGCCCAAAACTGGACACGGTATTCCAGATGAGGCCTCACTAATGTCAAATAGAGGGGAATGATCACATCCCTCGATCTGCTGGCAATGCCGCTACATATACAGCCCAAAATGCCATTAGCCTTCTTGGTAATAAGGGCATGCTGTTGACTCATGTCCAGCTTCTAGTCCACTGTAACTCCTAGGTCTTTTTCTGCAGAACTGCTTCCTAGCCATTCGGTCCCTAGTCTGTAATAGTGAATGAGATTCTTCTGTCCTAAGTGCAGAACTCTGCATTTGTTCTTGTTGAACCTCATCAGGTTTCTTTTGGCCCTGTCCTCTAATTTGTCTAAGTCCCTCTGTATCCTATCCCTACCCTCCAGCATATTTACCACTCCTCCCAGTTTAGTGTCATCTGCAAACTTGCTGAGAGTACAGTCCACGCTATCCTCCAGATCATTAATGAAGATATTGAACAAAGCCAGCCCCAGGACCGACCCTTGGGGCACTCCGCTTGAAACTGGCTGCCAACTAGACATGGAGCCATTGATCACTACCTGTTGAGCCCGATGTTGAGCCAGCTTTCTATCCACCTTATAGTCCATTAATCCAGCCCCCCTCAGGACTGCAATATGAGTTAAACTATTTGCAAATGGATTAGAAGGATATTTAGGAGAAGAAACACCCAACAACCCAAAAACGCAACAAAAGCCATTTAAAAATGTCAGCAGAATCCTACAGAGAGTTCCTAGGAAAGTTTTACTAATATACTATAATTTTAGATTAAAATAAGACATCAGGAACATGCTGTGTATATCCTGTGGCTGACTCAGAGGCACATCAGTACATGCTGGGACAACTAAAGGAAAGAAGCTTTTTTAAAAAAAAATATGAATGCATTATATGTTTGATATATAGACATTATATAGCTTTAGCAACGTCAGACAGCAAAAGCTCTCTGTGTGGAATCTGAGCATGCCAACATCTGTAAACCTGAAGACTTCTGTTTTTGTTAAGTGTAGTTTTCCTACCCTTCATCTGAAAGACAAAAGCAAAATTAAATGTGTGCATGTGTTTTTGACAGGTGGCTGTCACTGGAAATAGTGGAAAGGTAACTGATATATTTTAAATGAACAACATGGAATTATGTTTTCAGGCACATACGCTGAATAACACATTAAATATGTTCTATTTAGAGAAGGGCGACCTTAAGCAAGCAAGCAAACAAAACAAAAAAGGATAAGTTAGGGAAAGTCATCAGAATAGAGGAAATATAAATACTTCAGTACATTTGTAATCCCAAAGGAAATTATAAATGGTTTATTACAAATGAGAGGATAAACTTTGTGGCATGTTGAAAAGATAAAGTATGTGTATATAGATTTGCCAAAGTTTAAATATGATGAAAACTCATTGCAAAAGATATAAAGAAAGCATTGATGCTGTAAAGAAAAAGGAAATAAAATGTCAGCCATAACTTCTAAGCTTTATACTTTCATAAGGATTATAACATTGTGCTTTTTCTTTCTCTTTGTGCTTGTTAAGATTTTCTGATTTTGCTTTGCTAAGTGCTACTGACAAAAGCACCTGTCTACCGTTCTCATCTCTTCAAAAATGTCCTCCTTTCTGGAAAAGAGCATAAGATCATGCTGTGCAAAAAATTAGACCACAAGTCTTTTTTGAAGTAACACAGGAGGGGATTTTATTTTCAGGCCTTTTTTCGTTATTTTTGGTATGCCTAGATCATTTCAGCATGAATATGATTTTGATCCTTGTGTTTGAATAATAAGTGTTGTTGAGGATATAAATTCCATGTGATAAAAGAAGGGTAATAGATTCTTTAGGGCTTTTCTGAAATAATAATAATTAAAAAAAATGTACTGCTTATTAATGATCATTTAACACAAGGAGTAATAAAGAGAAGCTTTATAGGATCAATAAATCGTAACAATAATATTAGTGATGTAACAAACGAGACAGAGAAATAAGCAAGGAAATTCAGAATTAACTTATACTTTACTATTTCACATCACTCTGACTGCATTTTTTTCAATATGAAAATAGGGAATTAAAAAGGAATTCATCCTTGACCTGCAGGTTCCTTGTTATACAGAGATGTTGTACCACATGGTACATAAGCTAAACCATTACTGTAATGTACCTAGACATAACAGATGGTTTCATATAAGGCAATAATGAATGTCTTATTTCTGTCTTGTTGAAGTGTGGCATGTAATATAATGTAGTACAGTGGTTCTCAAACTAGGGCTGCCGCTTTTTCAGGGAAAGCCCCTGCGGGCCAGGCCGGGCTGGTTTGTTTATTAGCTGTGTCCACAGGTTTGGCCGATCATGGCTCCCACTGGCCGCAGTTCACCGCTCCAGGCCAATGGGGGCTGCAGGAAGCGACACGGGCCGTGGGACGTGCTGGCTGCTCTTCCTGCAGACCCCGTTGGCCTGGCGCGGTGAACTGCGGCCAGTGGGAGCTGCAATCGGCCGAACCTGTAGATGCAGCAGGTAAACAAACCAGCCTGGCCTGCCAGGGGCTTTCCCTGGGCCTGAACAAGCTGCGGCCCTAGTTTGAGAACCATTGATGTAGTAAACATATTTACACAGCCCTTAAATCAAGCAGAAAAAAAAAATCTCTGATCAGCTATATATCCAGGATGACCCAGGTTCTCAGACAACACAGATTAATAATCAACAGGCTTAGTGGCACCTAGCAGCCTATGTCTATCTCACCACCCAGGTAGACAGACTCAAGCTAGCTCTGCTTGAGTTAGCATGCTAAAAATAACAGTGTGGCTGTTGCAGTAGTGGCAGTAACTCAGGCTAGCTGCCTAAGTCCAAGCTTGCCCAAGCCCTTGGGTCCAAGCTCAGCTGGATAGCCCAAGCTGCTGCCACTGCCACATCTTCCATGCTGCTATTTGTTAGCACACTAGCTCAAGCAGGGCTAGTGAGAGTGTCTACCCAGGCTGGAAGGTTCACTCACAGATCCAGTGTAAACACACCAATCCCAACACACAATCTGCGATATTCCCCCACAAAATAATAATAATAATAATAATAATTAATAATAAATAGCAGTTTTCAACACTTACCGGTTCTTAGCATGGCACTGCAATCATTTGGGTAGGGCTGAGGAGCATTGGTGGGGAGGTTAATTAGTTATATTTATGTTATCCCTGGATTATTTCATTTGATCTGGTTAATGACTGATCTGTATATTTATTACTGTATACATTTTAAAGATAGTCAAGAGTACACAGCGAACTGAATGCTTTTATAGTAGGGGAGTGAAAATCCAAATTAATAAAATAAATTTGGTTGATCAAATGAACTCACTATTGAACACAGTAAATGATGGGCAATTAGTATATGATGGTAACTCACATTCCTTTTGGAGCATCAAATGTGACTTCTCAACATGCAGTAAGAAGAAACTAGATCCTTCAAACCGTGCTCCATTAGTTAGATTTGGATAATGTCTATGATCTGTGTAGTAAGAGGAGGCCCTAAGATGTAAACCTTGGTATCAGAGGCCTGGTATGAGGCCTAAGGCCTGAACTAAAGTAATGGTCAAGACTTTGCTAACATAAAGCAAAGTTAAGCTGTGAGTCAGAGGCAGGCCCTGCTCACAGAAGCTGGCAAGGAAAGGGCTGATACGGCAAAAAGAGACATACCTAAAAGGTACTGAACACCAGAGATCAGAACATTCACATACTTGCACATTCCGCACAGATAACAAGGAACAGGCCGACCCATCCCAATGACGGGCAAAAGGGTAAAATGATGGATAGAGTTGTTTTGATCGAACCAACATGTACAAGGTGAGAGGCAGCACCTTACTACGTAGAGGGGTTGTATCTTGCTAAGTAGAAGGGTTGCACCTCAATACATCAGGACTGATGTGTAACTTGTTTGTACCTGTGTATAAGAATACATCCCTGGGGTGGTGTCTTTGTCCGGCCGAGGGGGCAGTGGAAAGTCCTACCACTGACTGAGCCAGGTCCATTGCCAAGAGGCACTTTCTCATAGTATGCCCTGAATTAGGCTAAGAAACCTACAGGGAACTGCCACTGTGTCCGAGATCACAATAAACCTAGCAGACGTGACTTTGCACCTTACTAGAGTCTGTGGTCATTGGGGGTTCTCATCGGGTCTGCTGCATCAGCTATCTGCAGAGCTGGGGCAACACACGGGTCGAGCACACGCATGCAGCCAAGTGATACCAACAAGGAGACAACAGAGCACCACAACGGTAGTATCTGACAACACCTCTGACAACATTTCTTTGTAAAGAAAATAAGCACAGCAAATCAGCAATCTTGATTCACAAGAGATTAGCTTGATACCCCAAGGCAGTGCTTCAAATGTTTTTAATATAATTCCATATGGTGCTTTTTATAAGTTTGAACTTTGATCTCCAATTAACCTCTTCAGATAAAATTAGTCCTTCAGTGATGCTGAGAGGGCTGACCAAAATGTGTAAGGTAAATAAACTTCTATAGAGCTTTAAAAAATCTTTTTCAGTACTACATTGTTCATTTTAACTTGTTTGCCATTTTAGCATATCCTGAAATATTATAGTATAAAATGGTAATAGCCAGTCCTGAAACCATTTCATATCTCATCCCCATAGTAAATAATAGCAAATGTTTACATGAGTTTCAACTGTGTTATCAAAGCTGTACATATATAGGATGATTCTTCACATCAGGTTCTAACATGTTTGGCACAGAAAATGCAATGGTTTCATAAAAGATCTCTTCTACATTTTTCTCCCAGATGGTGGGAGACCCTCGTCATGCCCAGTTATCCACACTGGGAGGCTTATATTCAGGCCCCAGTTTCTTATTCCTTGCAAGGGGGACTACACATTTTGCAGTCCTTTTTATGTCTCTATCAATGAGGGGAATGAAAAGGAAAATAACTATTCCAGTGCACTTGAGAACAGCTTCTTCCCAGAGGCATACAGTACCTTCTTACTCTGGGGCTGCCTGCGTAGTGGTTTTCTAGGAATTCTTCTGGCTGGGTAGTTGAATCGGGTTCACTCTGTCTGCCTTAACCTTGAAGTTTTCAGTACACCCCCATAGGGTTGGAGGGCTCCTCAATTGGAGTTCCCCCAGAAGCTTCAGCAGTCACTGCAGTCATTTCCTGCTCAGGGGAGGGTCTTCCACCCAGCTGACTGTAGTTTTCTAATTTTGTTAAGGCCTCCTGCCGACCATTCCATGATTTACAGGGCCAGAGAGGTGGGACTTGCCATGAACACTGGTGCTTTCCTCATCTGTCTATCCATACCAGTACAGGTTCCTAAATAATAAACACAGGAGATACCAGAAAAAGTTTGAGGTGGTGTGGGGAATTCAGAGGTCTTTCTTGATGGGCTTTATGGAAGTATATTTTAAGGAGGAACTTGAATGGAGTTGTTTGTTGGTGTGGAAAATGTTCTGAAAGTAAGAAAAGGTGAAGGCCATGGAAAGCATAAAGTTAGGAGGGAGACACTGGAGAAGTTAAGGGATTACAAATAGAGGGAAGAACTTAGAACAGAGATATGAGATGGAATCTGTGCAGGAACTAGAAGATAAGAATGAAGAGCTGGCACTTCAGGCCAAAGACCACTGGAAATTAATAGAAGCCTTTCCATTATTTTTAGTTTCACTGGGCATTAAATCAGGCCATTAATGCAGACGTAGCACAGCCACAGAAGATAATCATTAGCATTTGGGCTGCAGAATCAATGTTAGGGGATTGATTCTTTAAGCCAGATTGAATATGAAGGATACGTGGGTGGAAACTATTGTTCTACGTAAATTGAGCTAATTCAAAATGGAATTACTGAGACAAACATGAACCCCCCCATGCCCCAAAACATGTTCACAGTTACTTTTCTGCATATATTTGAATATCAAATACTTGTCAAAGTATGTTTTTTTCTCTAGTAACAAGATTGCATAGTCTTTAAAAATAGTACAACTGGTAATGAGTGGAGGAGCAAAAGAATAGTTTCCAAATCTAAGAGTGTCAAAAAAGTGGAAAGGTGAGAGTAAGGAATGGGGGATATACTTAGTAATTGGCTACATCTATATAGAGGGCACAACACGTTCACTAATTGTATGCAGACATCTCCAATAGCTGACAAGTAGGGAGGCAGAGTCATGACTTCTTGCCTTCTTGCTCACAAGGGTTAGCATTAGGGAAAAAATCCTTTCCTTTTTCCCCAATCACATGTGTCCAGAGACAAGCATAATGTGGCCACACAAGGTAGAGGGTGAGACTTTCTGTTGCGTTATTAGATCCAACCACCGTCTAGCCCATAGACAGCTAATATAAAATATGACAGACTGCAGTGCGCTATTTGTGTTTTCTCCAGTAACCTGCATGGACATAAAGCAGAGGAAAATATTAGCCTTTGACAGAAACATTTAAGAATGGCAGAGTACCCATGCAGCAACATTTCACTATCACTATGCTGATAAAGTTATCAAGAATACTTTCTCTTATGTTGTTTTCGGCCCTATAGAGCCAACTGCATTAACATTACATACCATTTCAGTACACACACTAGTTTAGAAAATAAAAAACATTTCACAGTTATTTCTACTTAGTGATATTATGAAATGATCAAGGTGACCTGGACAGTGTTGAAATACCCATTTATCTTCCTTATGGCCTCCCTTCCTCTTTTATGTGTTTGAGAATATTAAATCTCATATTCCTTTCTGTTGCTTTTAACTACAGGCACGGAAACTAAATAATGTGATTGAAGGAGATTGCTGTGGTTAGTTTCTCCTTGTCCAGTCAGAACCCCTGCATTTATTTATTTATTTTTACAACTTGATTAATGTATTGTGAAGGTTGAGGTCACATTGTTTGTGATGGCTGTGCCTAGCATCATGAATCATGTTCTATGCCAAAATTTATGCACCCAAATGCTCTCACTCTTTGTTGTACCTGTTTAGACTACGGATGCTAAAGCATTTATCTAAGTACAATATAAATAACAGACTATTATACTAAAAGGAAATAATCCACAGGTAAATAAAGTTCCTTTTGTGACATAGAAGGTCATTAGTATCCAAGTTAAGTGGCAATGGAACTAGAAGTTTCCTTTGGGTTGTTTGAGCAAACAAAAGAGTCTATGTAAAGTGTACGTTGTCTGAGACATTAACCCCAAAGTGGTTAATGGTTAACCCCAAATGCTCCTCTGCAACTATTCTGGAGAGTAACTACCATGCCCACTTCTTGATCTGCTATCTTCATCAAGAAAATTACATTATTTAAACCTCAAGTAAATGACCAGAATGAAGAGTTTCAGAAAACTTTGGAGTCATCTACGTGTGGAGGTAAATTTAATATTTTAAAGTTCCAGACCTCCTGAGTTTCTTACTATTGGCTGTTGCCATTTTCTTCTCCTCTGAGCATAGAATTTACAGCCCAGACAGCAGCACAGAAAAGGCCATATGGCTAACAGTCTGTCAGTTCCTGAGAAGTGTCTTTTTTAAGACAACAACTTGGGAGTCATGTAATCTACGTGGGTCTCACAGAGGTTTGGGGAAGTACTTGTTTATAGCATGTTCCTGTCCCCCCACTCCCTCTTTTCTCTTTCAAGGAGGATGGATGTGGTAGGAGAGTAGAGCAATTTGAGTGTCTCTCTCAGGAATACTAAAAATAAAATATCCAGCTCAGAAACAACTGTTAATGTTAAATTCCAGCTTTTGTTTGGCTCTCAGATACCAAAACATCCTGATCTAATTTTAGGTGTTTACATTATCATCAAAACCTACAAAACTTTCTCACAACAGACAATGCATATACATTTACTGATCTGAAGTTAACTGATGGGAAAAAACGAATAACTTTCTGAGCCTGATGGGAGGAAACCTTGGGTCAGGATCAGAAATTCCCATTTGACTACATTTTCTGCTGAATATGACATGATTTATGTATCTCCCATATAAAGCTCTTGGTATGTCCAATGATTACAATCATATGGGTTTCAGAGGATTAGAAATATACTTTTAAAATAAAATATTTGTATATGTCTCTGCATAACATTAACTTTACTGTAATAATTTTATACCAAAGATACAGAATATAAAAAATATCAATGTAAAAAAGTAATGCAGGCATAGTACAAAATAGCTAGTTCTCAAATCCTTATCAAGTCCTTGACACTCTCACACCAGGAAGTGAAAAAGTGATGTTTCACTTTCTGGAGAGATCTCACTTGGCCCCTCTACATTCCAAAAGAAAAATATAAGTGTGTAACAACTTCCTACGCAATACCTTCCAAGCCACTCTTCTGTTTTCTGAAGGCTGTGTATGTGAGGGGACTCTCATCTTCCCTCCACCCTGACTCTTCCTAGCCTCTGACTTAGGACTTCCCCCACCCAGACCCTATTCAACAAACTCCCAGTTACTTCAACCCACATCACCACAGCCAAATCTCCAAATCACTTTTTTCCTTCTTTCCAAGTCTCTCATTCTCAGATCCCCTGTGCTAAATTTATTATAGTCATGCTAAACCATAGATCCACAAACACTATTGTGTGTCCTCAAACCCACACCATCACCCTTTAAACAGTTATTGCAGGAGAAGGAGTAGAGAGCAAGAGAATATTACTTCATAGGTAGGTAGTTAAAGCATCCACCCAGGAGGTGGGAGACTCAGGGTCCAGTTCCTCTGCTCCAATGACTACTTATTTATACAGAGACAAGGTAGATAAAGTAATATATTTTATTGGTCCAACTTCTGCTGGTGAAAGAGATAAACGGTAGGGATTACACAGAGCTCTTCCTACATAGTGGAACAGCTTCAGCGGAGAGATTGAAGGAGACCCCCATTTGGATAACTTTTAGCTCAGTACTTAGAGCACTTGAGTGGTGGGAGACCCCTATTCAAATCCTGTCTCCCTCTCTGGCAGAGGAGGGACTTGAATCTAGATCTCCTACATTCTACATCCTAGATGAATGGCATAATCTTTGGGCTAAAGATTAAGGTGGGTGATGGTACCACCAGGAGAAGAGGTTCCAAGCTATGAACTGCAATCAGAAAACTGCAATCAGAGATAAGTCCAGACTGCAGGAAGGCACTTAAGCAGTGATTCCATTCTCATTAGCTTCTTCCATTGGCTACTTTTGGCAATTCCCCATCTACCATACTGGCTTTGGGGAATCACATTCTTATGCACCTATCTCTCCACAAGCATTATATGAGAAGCCTAAGCACCTAACTCAGGGTTTGTGGATCCTACTGTTCCAGTGATTTTCTAGGTGATGAATGTTAGTTATTGCAATGCTCTCTTTGCGGATCTGGAGTAGGATTCTAAAGGTGAGGATACCCCCCCCCTACGATGGAAATGTTGTTGCTGTGTGGGAATCCACCTTCTGTCCCAAGACTTCTTGCACCCTTATCCAAAAAGCTCTCTTCTTGAACCCCCTACTTTTCCACCTGCATGACACGGTTCAGGCCTCCAGTCCAAGGTCTTTCCTTTTCCTTCTCTAAGGGCCAGGTTCCCAAACTACAGATCTCTACTCCCCATTTCACACTGTATATTCAGAGGTGTGAAAAGAGAGACTCTGGCTGTGTCCCTCAGGAGGAGAGGGAGGGGAGATAACAGCAAAAGACACCAAAAGTGGGAAGCAGACCTGTTATCTGACACCAAAATTGACAGCATGTAAGGAAGCTGTTTTCCTGCATGCTCCTGTGAGTAGGAGGAGATTATGAGGAGTGAGATTGCCAAAATACACATAGGAGCATGTAAATATTGAGGGTAGATCACATGTATTTTTATTTATTTTTTATTCCCATCATGGTCTTAGAAGCCAGGAATTATTTAAAGTGCATGCAGAGGGAAGAAACAGATTATATTAACTTGAATCCACCTCAAATGAGCAGAGGAAATTTGGAAAGCATAAAACAGTACTTATTCATATAAATCATGGAACCAAAATCTAGAGTGGCTTTTGCTTTGTCTTTATTAAAGGAAAACACGATCATGCAAGGATACTTTACATTGGTAGGCCAATAACATTTTCCCCTTTTCCCAATACAGTAGTTATTATACAATTCTTTTACAAGTGCTTTTGAGTTGATAACATTGAACATGAAGGACTACTGTGCATAAATGGATCAGTGGTTGACACAGTACTTCAGTTTCTTGCAATGAAAAATGTTAGACCTGTTCGCTAGCAAATTTAATTGCTGTATATAATATTGCAGAAATAGAATATAGTGAAAAATATTTACATTTTTACCTAATGAAGAAAGTTGTGTGTTTTGTTAGGTTACTTTGCATACTATACATTAGTGAACAAGATCTTTTTTGTTCATGCACACAAGTCAGAAAATTTTAAAATAAATAAGTTAAGCCTGATTATAACATTGACAGGTTGTTGTTTCCCTTTTCATTTAGAAAGTTGATCTCTGCAATTATATAAGTAATTTAGATACAGGCAAGATCAAGTTGATTCACTTTTAAATGTTGCACCAATTATATTAGACGAGTAAAAACGAGCAGGATCTTATTAAAGGGGACAAGGCAAAGATGCCACATTTATTATGATAACAATTTATGACTAATAACTAATATCTTAATTCTTATACACACACATTATACCTAATACCTGTACACACACACACACACACACACACACATTCACACTTTTAATTACGTTGTATTGCAGCTCAGATCAGCAATTCACTTTCTTGTTATTTTTTATGTCTGAGCTCTCATTAGGGCTGCCAGCTTTCTAACTGCACAAAAGCAAACATCCCTGCCCCATCCCTCCCCTGAGGCCCCGCCCCTGCCCCATCCCTTCTCGAGCCCTCACCCCCGCTTGTTCTATCCCTCACCTTCACTCACTTTCACCAGGCTAGGGCAGGGAAGTGGATGGGGTATGGGCTCTGGGCTGGGGATGCGGGCTCTGGGGTGGAGCCAAGGATGAGGGGTTTGGAGTGCAGAATGGGGCTCTGGGCTAGGGCAGGAGGCTGGGTGCAGAGAGAGAGGTAGGGCTCTGGCTGGGGGTGTGGGTTCTGGGCTGGGGCCCAGGATGAGGGGTTTGGGGTGAAGGAGAGTGCTGTGAGTTGGGCAGAATTTGGAGAGTGGGAAGAGGTGTGGATGTGGGAGGGGACTTCAGGCTGAGGCAGGGGGGTTGGATTCAGGAGAGACAGTGGGGTCTCAGCGGCACTTATTGTGGCTCCCAGGAAGCAGCCGCCAGGTCCCTGAGGCCCCTAGGAACATGGGTGACCAGTGAGGCTCCATGTGCTGCCCCCACAGATCCCATTGGTTGCAGTTCCTGGCCAATGGAAGCTGTGGAACCAGCACTTGGGGCATGGGCAATGCATGGAGCCTTCCTGGACACCCAGGCACCTAGGGACTGCAGGGACCTGGTGGCCACTTCTGGGAGCCTTGTGGAGACAGGGCAGGCAGCGAGCCTGCCTTAACCCTGTCCTTCTGCTGTGCCACGAACTGAAGCCACCAGGGTCTCTTTTCGACCAGGCATTCGAGTCGAAAACCAGCCACCTGGTAAACCTAGCTCTCATTGAGTGAGGTGAAACTAAGGATCACCTTCAGAATTATCCTGCCCAGTATGTCAAATATAGTATAAATGTAAGCAGAGTCAGGATGAGATCTACCCTGACATCTGGTGGTGAATTATGGGGAGTGTGGAAAGAATCTCAGGGAGTGTGGAAAGGAATTCCAGATATTTGCATTGGCACACCCAGTCCACCTAGCATAAGCCCAAGGCAGCCTGGAATGGTTATTTTGACAGCTGGGATCCCCAATTTCTTTGTTATTGGGGCAGGAGGAAAAAAAGTGCTGTCACCTTAATTATGTGAATGAGGAACTATGAGACTGCTTTATGACAGAAATGACTCAACCTAAATTAAGTAGTACTTGCTAGACAAGGGACATGGTGTCATAAACAAATAGCTAAGGGTTAATGTCTCTTTCACCTGAAGCACCTGACCAGAGGACCAATCAGGAAACCGGATTTTTTCAACTTTGGGTGGAGGGAATTTTGTGTCTGAAGTCTTTGTTTGCTGTCTGCCTGCTTTCTCTGAGCTTTGGAGAAGTAGTTCTGTTTTCTAATCTTCTGTTTCTAAGTGTAAGGACAAAGAGATCAGATAGTAAGTTATATGGTTTCTTTTCTTTGGTATTTGCATGAATATAAGTGCTGGAGTGCTTTGATTTGTATTCTTTTTGAATAAGGCTGTTTATTCAATATTCTTTTAAGCAATCGACCCTGTGTTGTGTCACCTTAATACAGAGAGACCATTTGTATGTATTTTTTCTTTCTTTTTATATAAAGCTTTCTTTTAAGACCTGTTGGAGTTTTTCTTTACTTCAGGGAAATTGAGTCTGTACTCACCAGGGAATTGGTGGGAGGAAGAAATCAGGGGAAATCTGTGTGCGTTGGATTTGCTAGCCTGATTTTGCATTCCCTCTGGGGAATAGGAAATTCCTTTTTGTTTCCAGGACTGGGAATGGAGAGGGGGAGTCACTCTGTTTGGATTCACAGAGCTTGTGTCTGTGTATCTCTCCAGGAGCACCTGGAGGGGGGAAGGGAAAAAGGATTATTTCCCTTTGTTGTGAGACTCAAGGGATTTGGGTCTTGGGGTCCCCAGGGAAGGTTTTTCAGGGGGACCAGAGTGCCCCAAAACACTCTAATTTTTTGGGTGGTGGCAGCAAGTACCAGGTCCAAGCTGGTAACTAAGCTTGGAGGTTTTCATGCTAACCCCCATATTTTGGATGCTAAGGTCCAAAACTGGGACTAAGGTTATGACATGGTGTAGCAGTGGTGGGATATAGACAGAATCCAGAAGCCAGTAGGAATATTATATTTTTCTTTTCTCTGCTAAGGGCTTTTTAGCACAGAGAAACAGTTTGGTTTTAAAAGGGAACCAGAGAGAATTTTTTTTTCTGCTCTCTCTGGCAGTTGGTGGCTTGCATGTTAAGCAAGAAGTCGTTAAGGTGCTATCACGAGTCTTTTGTCACACAATAGCACTCCCATTGAGAGTCATTACCAGCACTATATAAATGCAAATAAAGTGGTTTTTCAGGTTTACGTAACATTGAAGATTAGCTAAAGGCACTGTTGCTAGGCAGACTTCAGGAGGCAACAGAGAATCTGCAGTTCAGAAGATAAACACCGGAGGGCACCCCAACACAAGAAAACAGGAACCATGTCTACCAAGACAAAAATGGAAGCTGAAGAACAAATCAGAGAAGCTGAACACAGGCGACAGCTGGAAATAAAACAAAAAGACATGGAGATGAAAGAAATAGAAGAACAGATCAGACAGGCAGCCTACCAAAGAGAACAGGCAGCCTACCAAAGAGAACAGGCAGCCAAAGAGGCAGCACACAAAAGAAAACTAGAAGAAGAAGAGGTAGCCTACTGAAGGAAACAAGCAGAAGAAGAGTTGGCCCACCGCCGAGAAATGGAAAAACAACAAAAAGAAGATGAAGAGAAGGAAAAACAGAGAAAGCATGAACTGGACTTGGCAAAAGCTGGGCTGCATGTGCCAGCCAACCCTGACAACCCGGCGCCAATTATTGCTCCACAGCACAGGAAATTTCCCACCTACAAGGCAGGTGATGACACCGAGGCCTTCTTGGAAAATTTTGAAAGAGCCTGTCTTGGGTACAGCATCCCCGAAGACCAGTACATGGTAGAATTAAGGCCACAACTCAGTGGACCTTTAGCAGAGGTGGCAGCCGAAATGCCTAAGCAGCAAATGAATGACTATAAACTTTTTCAAACCAAGGCCAGATACAGGATGGGGATAACCCCAGATCATGCCCGTCGGCGCTTCAGAACCCAAAAGTGGAAACCAGAGGTGTCATTTCCCAAACACGCCTACTACATTGCAAAAAACTATGAGGCCTGGATAACAGGAAACAACATTCAAACCTTGGAAGAACTGAACCTCCTCATACAAATGGAGCAGTTCTTGGATGTTGTTCCTGAAGACATCACACGGTACATACAAGATGGAAAACCCAAAGATCTCGCTGAGGCGGGGGAGATTGGAGCCAAATGGATGGAACTGGCAGAAAGCAAGAAAGCTACTATCAAGGGGAACGATTACCCCAGGGGGCACACACACCATAAACCCTACAACCGAGGACAGCCAAAGACCCCACATACCACCAAAGTAAAGCCACAAACACCCTACTCTTCCACCTCACCAGTCTCCAGTAACTCACCTCGGCCCAGTGACCCATCAGATGGAAGATGCTTTAAGTGTAATGAACCGGGACATATCAAGGCCAACTGTCCAAAGAACACCATGCAAGTGCAATTCATTACACCACCATCACACCAAAGATCCCCAGGCCCGGATGCCTCTCAAATACCCTTGGAGCGAAGGGAAAATTTGAGAGTGGGCGAAAAGAAGGTTACTGCGTGGAGAGACACGGGGGCACAAGTGTCAGCTATCCACCAATCCTTCGTTGACCCCAAATTCATCAACCCAAAGGCCAAAGTTACAATTTACCCCTTCATGTCACAAGCTGTAGACTTGCCTACAGCTCAACTGCCTGTCCAGTACAAAGGCTGGTCCGGAATGTGGACTTTTGCAGTCTATGACAATTATCCTATCCCCATGCTACTGGGGGAAGACTTGGCCAACCAGGTGAGGCGGGCCAAGAGAGTGGGAATGGTTACACGTAGCCAAACCAGGCAAGCTTCCAGACCCATTCCTGTTCCTGAGCCGTCCACAGACGCCCCGTCTGTGTTACTAGAGACCCAACAGAGGTAGTGGACCCGGATTCCATGCCTACCACTAAAACAGCCACAGCATCTCCAGTCCCAGGCCCAGAACTGGAACAGCAACCAGCACCAGCAAGTGCAACCACATCTTCAAACTCAACGCCAGAGGGCGCCAGTGAGCCAGAACTGGCAGAAGCACAAGACAGCCATACCCAAAAGGCTCAGCCAGAGCCTGAAATAACCTCAGGTGCACCAGCGAAGAGCGGTTCACCAGCAACGGAAACAACCCCATCACCTACATCGCTTCCAGAGGGACCAAGCTCAAGTCCACAGTCTGAGGAAGAACTGGTGACCCCAGCCTCAAGGGAACAGTTCCAGGCTGAGCAGGAAGCGGATGACAGCCTTCAGAAAGCTTGGGCGGCGGCACGGAGCACCCCACCGCCTCTCAGCTCTTCTAATCGATCCCAGTTTGTTGTAGACCAAGGACTTTTATACAAGGAAATTCTTTCTGGTGGACACCGGGAAGAATGGCAGCCGCAAAAACAGTTGGTGGTTCCAACTAAGTACCGGGGGAAGCTCTTAAGCTTAGCCCATGATCATCCCAGTGGCCATGCTGGGGTGAACAGAACCAAGGACCGGTTGGGGAAGTCCTTCCACTGGGAGGGGATGGGCAAGGATGTTGCCAAGTATGTCCGGTCTTGTGAGGTATGCCAAAGAGTGGGAAAGCCTCAAGACCAGGTCAAGGCCCCTCTCCAGCCACTCCCCATAATTGAGGTCCCATTTCAGCGAGTAGCTGTGGATATTCTGGGCCCTTTCCCAAAAAAGACACCCAGAGGAAAGCAGTACGTACTGACTTTAGTGGACTTTGCTACCCGATGGCCAGAAGCAGTCGCTCTAGGCAACACCAGGGCTAACACTGTGTGCCTGGCCCTAACAGACATCTTTGCCAGGGTAGGTTGGCCCTACGACATCCTTACAGATTCAGGGTCTAATTTCCTGGCAGGAACCATGGAAAAACTGTGGGAAACTCATGGGGTGAATCACTTGGTTGCCACCCCATACCACCATCAAACCAATGGCCTGGTGGAAAGGTTCAATGGAACTTTGGGGGCCATGATACGAAAATTCATCAACGAATTCTCCAATACTTGGGACCTAGTGTTGCAGCAGTTGCTGTTTGCCTACAGGGCTGTACCACATCCCCGTTTAGGGTTTTCACCATTTGAACTTGTGTATGGTCACGAGGTTAAGGGGCCATTACAGTTGGTGAAGCAGCAATGGGAGGGGTTTACGCCTTCTCCAGGAACTAACATTCTGGACTTTGTAAGCAACTTACAAAGCACCCTCCAACACTCTTTAGCCCTTGCTAGAGAGAACCTAAAGAATGCTCAGGAAGAACAAAAGGCCTAGTATGACAGACATGCCAGAGAACGTTCCTTCAAGGTAGGAGACCAGGGTTATGGTCTTGAAGGCGCAACAGGCCCATAAGATGGAAGCATCATGGGAAGGGCCATTCACGGTCCAAGAGCGCCTGGGAACTGTAAACTACCTCATAGCATTTCCCAATTCCTCACGAAAGCCTAAAGTGTACCATGTTAATTCTCTCAAGCCTTTTTATTCCAGAGACTTACAGGTTTGTCAGTTTACAGTCCAGGGAGATGATGCTGAGTGGCCTGACGGTGTCTACTACGACGGGAAAAAAGACGGTGGCGTGGAAGAGGTGAACCTCTCAACCACCCTGGAATGTCTGCAGCGGCAACAAATTAAGGAGCTGTGCACTAGCTTCGCCCCATTGTTCTCAGCCACCCCAGGACGGACTGAGCAGGCATACCACTCCATTGATACAGGTAATGCTCACCCAATCAGAACCCCACTCTACCGGGTGTCTCCTTATGCCCAAGCTGCTATAGAATGGGAGATCCAGAACATGCTACAGATGGGTATAATCCGCCCATCTACCAGTGCATGGGCATCTCCAGTGGTTCTGGTACCCAAACCAAATGGGAAAATACGCTTTTGCGTGGACTACCATAAGCTAAATGCGGTAACTCGTCCGGACAACTATCCAATGCCACGCACCGATGAGCTATTGCAGAAGTTGGGACGTGCCCAGTTCATCTCTACAATAGACTTAACCAAGGGGTACTGGCAAGTACCGCTAGATGAACCTGCCAAGGAGAGGTCAGCATTCGTCACCCATGCGGGGGTGTATGAATTCAATGTCCTTCCTTTCGGGCTTCGAAATGCACCCGCCACCTTCCAGAGGCTGGTAGATGGTCTACTAGCTGGACTGGGAGAATTTGCAGTTGCCTACCTCGATGATGTGGCCATTTTTTCAGACTCCTGGCCCGAACACCTACTACACCTGGAAAAGGTCTTTGAGCGCATCAGGCAGGCAGGACTAACTGTTAAGGCCAAAAAGTGTCAAATAGGCCAAAACAGAGTGACTTACATGGGGCACCAGGTGGGTCGAGGAACCATAAACCCCCTACAGGCCAAGGTGGATGCTATCCAAAAGTGGCCTGTCCCACGGTCCAAGAAGCAGGTCCAATCCTTCTTAGGCTTGGCCGGATACTACAGGCGATTTGTACCACACTACAGCCAAATCGCTGCCCCATTGACCGACCTGACCAAAAAGACCCAGCCAAATGCCGTTAAGTGGACTGATGAGTGTCAAAAAGCCTTTACCCAGCTTAAGGCAACGCTCATGTCTGACCCTGTACTCAGGGCCCCGGATTTTGACAAACCATTCCTAGTAACCACAGATGCATCTGAGCGTGGTATAGGAGCAGTGCTCATGCAGCAAGCAACAGATCACAACTTCCATCCTGTCGTGTTTCTCAGCAAAAAACTGTCTGACAGGGAAAGTCACTGGTCAGTCAGTGAAAAGGAATGCTATGCCATTGTGTACGCCCTGGAAAAGCTACGCCCATATGTTTGGGGACGGCGGTTCCAACTACAAACTGACCATGCTGCACTAAAGTGGCTTCATACTGCCAAGGGGAACAACAAAACACTTCTTCGTTGGAGTTTAGCTCTCCAAGATTTTGATTTTGAAATTCAACACATCACAGGAGCTTCTAACAAAGTAGCTGATGCACTCTCCCGTGAGAGTTTCCCAGAATTCAGTAGTTAAAAAGTGTTCTTAAAATGTAGAAGTCTGTTAGTTATATACTTAGGGGTATATGTAAAGGTGCATGTGTTGTATTAATCTGTTTATTTTCAAGTTCTAGAAGGAAATCGCCGCCAGTGAGCTTCCCCGCTGTCTGCAATTTGGGGGGCGTGTCATAAACAGATAGCTAAGGGTTAATGTCTCTTTCACCTGAAGCACCTGACCAGAGGACCAATCAGGAAACCGGATTTTTTCAACTTTGGGTGGAGGGAATTTTGTGTCTGAAGTCTTTGTTTGCTGTCTGCCTGCTTTCTCTGAGCTTTGGAGAAGTAGTTCTGTTTTCTAATCTTCTGTTTCTAAGTGTAAGGACAAAGAGATCAGATAGTAAGTTATATGGTTTCTTTTCTTTGGTATTTGCATGAATATAAGTGCTGGAGTGCTTTGATTTGTATTCTTTTTGAATAAGGCTGTTTATTCAATATTCTTTTAAGCAATCGACCCTGTGTTGTGTCACCTTAATACAGAGAGACCATTTGTATGTATTTTTTCTTTCTTTTTATATAAAGCTTTCTTTTAAGACCTGTTGGAGTTTTTCTTTACTTCAGGGAAATTGAGTCTGTACTCACCAGGGAATTGGTGGGAGGAAGAAATCAGGGGAAATCTGTGTGCGTTGGATTTGCTAGCCTGATTTTGCATTCCCTCTGGGGAATAGGAAAGTCCTTTTTGTTTCCAGGACTGGGAACGGAGAGGGGGGATCACTCTGTTTGGATTCACAGAGCTTGTGTCTGTGTATCTCTCCAGGAGCACCTGGAGGGGGGAAGGGAAAAAGGATTATTTCCCTTTGTTGTGAGACTCAAGGGATTTGGGTCTTGGGGTCCCCAGGGAAGGTTTTTCAGGGGGACCAGAGTGCCCCAAAACACTCTAATTTTTTGGGTGGTGGCAGCAAGTACCAGGTCCAAGCTGTTAACTAAGCTTGGAGGTTTTCATGCTAACCCCTATATTTTGGACGCTAAGGTCCAAATCTGGGACTAAGGTTATGACACATGGGTTCCAAAACCCAGTGAATTGAGAGAGGTTGAGGACTAGTGTGTGTACCTGATGGTATGGGCTCCTTTTGAGGGCCTGGAACACCAATTGCATATCCTCCTCTCTGCACAGTTAAAGAGTAGAGCTAATTTTGATTCCATTAGGAGTCCATCTAGAGGATGCTGAGCTGAATTCATGTTAGGCCAATGGTGCTCCAGCACCAGGGCTCCCCTGCTAAGAGCTGAAATCACTAAAAGACTGAGCTGAGATCACTGAGTGCTGTATTAGCTAGTGGGGGAGCCTGAAGACCTATCGCTAAGCGGCTGGCAGAGCGAAGCAGTTTGCAGCATGCTGGAGCAGTCCATGGAACAGTGAGCGGAGTGGAGCGGTTTGCTGAGACAGCTGGAGTGACTCACTGGTCGGCTGGAGGAGCGGCACAGCTGGTGTAGCAGAGCTGGTCGTGGTGAAGGCTGCAGCAGAACTCCACAGAGAGGCGGAGCAGTTGGCCCTGGCCCACGTAAGGTGCCCCTTAACACCCTGTGCGGCCTTCCCCTCCCCCCATTTCCACCCAGGCTGCGGGGGGGAGTAAAATTCTGCAAATAAACTTTTGAACTCTAGGGTGGCACTGACCAGAGACTTTCGGGTTGTTGGACTTTGGGGTGATTGGACATAAGACCCTAAGCGGGAAAGGACATTGCCAGACATACTTGGAGGTGGGTTTTTTGCTTATGGTTTGTGTTATAATCCTGTTTGTGGTATTTCTCCAATGTGATGCCACATTGTTTCCCTCCTTTATTAAAAGGATTTTGCTATACTCAGACTCAGTGTTTGCGAGTGGGGAAGTATTGCCTCCTAGAGGCGCTCGGGGGAGTGGTATGTAAGTGTCCCAGGTCACTGGGTGGGGGCTCGAGCCAGTTATGCATTGTGTTATTGAAATGGAACCGCTGGATACTGAACCCGGCCCCTTGTTGCTGCCAACTCAAAGGGGCAGAAGGTTTACATAAAGAAGTTGAATGAATACACAAAGAAGCAATCTCTTTTGCATGTTCATCTAAAATCAGCGATGAACACAGAAACTGACAAGTAATGACATGTCCTAGCGTCATCACTATTAGGTGTTCCTCCACTACTGGACCTTTATGTGCATTTCCGGAATTGCTGGTATTTCTGGTTGCCTCTGTGCAGTGCTGCAGCTTCTTTCTCTAATTGACTTTGCCTAGGTTTCTTGGACTGGATACCTGAGTTCACCCATTGAAGATCCAAGTATAAAGTACAGTTGTATTCTGAAAAGCCACTGCTAATAAACATGGCACTGCACAATGCATTTTATTTCTCAATGATTCCATATCAGTCAGTGTAGTAGTGGTGCAGAGTATGAGCATATTAACACTAACATCAAAATTACCATTTCTAGACAATTTCCTTCAGTAAACAATACACAGAACTAAGAGAAAGATGTTGACCTATTTATACTGAATGTCTTTTAAATCTATGTCTCATGCCCCAAGCCACTAATGTAACTCATGAAAACTGTAAACAGAAAAATAAATAGAGAAACTCCAGAAAATAGACCAGTTGCACACTTTTAATGGATCAACTAAGCTATGCCTACTCCTTCTATTCACTGGTTTCAGAGGGGTAGTCATGTGAGTCTGTATCAGCAAAAAGAATGAGGAGTACGTGTGGCACCTTAGAGACTAAGACATTTATTTGGGCATAAGCTTTCGTAGGCTTTATGCCCAAATAAATGTGTTAGTCTCTAAGGTGCCACAAGTACTCCTCGTTCTTTCTTCTATTCATCGTTGCTTCTTCATCAGCTTCTTCTGCTGTTTTTATTGGTCTCCTAGATACTCCATTTTGATCTTTGCTGCATGTCTTTCCATCCTGATGCTCTCTGTTCCAATGTGTTCTCTCTGTTTGATGAGCAAAAGTGAAAATTTCCAAGATTTGACATTCAAAGGGCTAATATTTCAGAGATCAGGAATCTTGTAAATTTCACTTGGCCACCAGCACATGGAATATAACTGAGCAGCAAGGGGAGCTAATCTAAAGAAAACATTATCCAAAAGGGTTTCTATGCTGTACAGTTGTGTGTGGACTGATTTCAGACTCTGGCATTCATTAGTACATACATTCTTGGCACAGTGTGTTTGTTGTTAATTTTGCAAACCAAAATTGACTCCAAGTTTAAGCCTGGAGTTATGGCTTTTCCCCCAGCCAATTACAATAATCCTGGAATAAGAGTTTATCATATACAGTATCCAAATAAAGATTTTTCCTTTTTTCTTTCTCCCATTTGGACAGTAGAAGGGGAGCATTATGTACAACAGATGGTGGTGTTTTCTTCATTAATTTGCTAAATATCTCCATGATGGGAATAATGTAAAGATTGCATTTCACAGCAAACTCTTGAAACATGGAAGAGCATATGATTTCTATTCCTTGATGCTGTGACAATGAGGTAGCCTAATCAAACACTGCAAGTAAAATCTAAAGGAGGGAAAAAATCCCTATAGATGCTAATAAATCATTACAATTTCAGCACACCGATTACTCTAGTACACTGCGTACAAAACCTCATGAAAAAGTCTTGAGAAAAAGGGTCCAATTCTGCTATTTACATATGAGCACCAAACACAGGTGAGAGGTTCTTTTTTTAATGTTCATTGCTCAGTTGACTTTCATCTTGTAATACATCAATAAAAAACCAAACAAATTATAGCTCATATAGTAGTAATAAGATAAAAGGGTAAGGAATTTATGATCTCTTGTATTTCTGACTATAGGCCTAGATATAAAAGAACTGGTTATGTAGTTAGCATAAGTATAAGGCCTTATAGATTGAGTAGGGGTTGTTGGTCCAAAAATTAGCATAAGTAAGTAAACTAATATTGACCTTAAGTCACAAGATGGCACAAGGCTTTGTTTTGTAATAATCACAAGTACTGCAAACTGCTGGTAGGTAACTGCAAGAAGACAATTTGTACCAGTTTAGAATATTTTTGGAGCAACAGCAGATGCATAACCACAGTTAGCAGAAGTAATCCAATTGATGTATATGTTAATGAGCTTAACCTAATAAATATACTAACATATAGAATATGGGCACCCCAGTGTTATATGGGTGAGGAAGTTAAAATATGAATGCATAGCTCTTCCCTTCTTTATCATATGAGTCCATCAAGACCTATAAAACATCTGGTCTCAGGTACAGCCTGAGTTCTTCATCAGCATTCCAGAGTTGGACTAGGATCTGTCTCAACTTTTACAGTTTGGCCCAAGGATAGAGTGAGTTATACCTGTAATGGTGTCCTTTAATCTTACAATGTTTATTATGTCACTTTACTTTTTTGGATTGTTTTACTTATGAGACTAATCATTATAATAAAACTTATACAGTTATAGAAGGTCTTCCCTGAGGGTCAGTTTTGTCACTGCTGTGCCCCTGGGCTTCCCAAAGCAGGAACTCTGACAATACTGGGCCTGATCTTTGCACAGGAACATACCAAATTACAGAATGCTAACTGGGCAAACTAAATCAATAATTGGGCAACAAAATCAAAATCGAAGCTCCAGAACATAATACACATACACCCTGTACGAAAGATTATCATGTCAAGGACCGTTTTCAAAAGTATAAGTATTGCTCATTGCCTTAAAACTTGTGCACCTTATAACACCTAACAGTCACATAAATTAAAATCCCTATACCCTAATGCAGCATGATTTCATCTGCTAAATAAAGGCCTGACCATACAGCTAAGGGTGTACTGTTTCCTCAAGTTCACCTAAAATGGGCTTTGATGACATATCACAGAGACTAAGTTCCAGAGGTATGGGCCTTCTAGAGAATGTTCAGCAGCTCCTGATCAACCTAAAGAACTAACAGCAATAGTGAACCAACTGATTGTAACCTACACAGTGGGAAATAACAAGAAAGATGTTATCCCAAAGCCATTTTGGTTTCTGGATAATATATCGAAAATAATTAACAAAGTATACGTAAATACCAGATACTGCAGAGACGGAGAAAGTTTTATTGGCAGGAGTTTGGAATGGGACACTGCATTGCTCATCAGTGGCCACAGCTAGAGCACATCTTGTCCGCTTTCTCACCATTCATGACTTTGAAGCTTCCTGACATTCAAGTGGCTCCTTGTTCACCTTAAGCAGTTAAGACCTCAGCAAAAAGTAGCCATGAGAACAAGAGGCACAGTAATGATAAAGAAAAGAAAGAAAACTCATTGTATGTCATTATTTTTAGATCTGGGCAAATTACTGCAATGAATAATGTATTAGTAAATGTCACCTCTTTGTGTTTGCAAGCAGTCTTCAAATGCATCATGGATTGTTTTGAATTTATTATTCAGAATTATTTGTCCATAATTTCCATGAATAATTTTTGTTCTGAAGCTTGTTTCAGAGCTGATCACTGATATTTAATTATTGTTTATTATTCATTTTCAGTAGTGCTCACAGTATGCCAAGCACTTTCCACCAGAATAGCCAAAAATCACCCAAATAATTTAGTATTTCAAAATTGCATAGGTTAGAAACAGAGGTACAGAGGTTAAAGATACTACAATACAGTCACTCAATAGTCAGAATTTTGGTTTGATTGGGCATATAGGTCACATCACATCTTTCTCTTCCTTGATTGTAGAAATATAATGTTGCCCCTTTCACTGGAGCAGTTAGCCAGTATCTGGGGCCTTTCTGGGTTGTTTCTAATAGGAGGAGAAATTGATTATATGAGTTGAGCATTTCTTTGGTGTACTTCTGTGTTTTTGTTTGTTTCTTTTTTGTCCCCCTTACTCCCTTCCCAAAGAAGATACATTGTGCTGTTTCCCTAAAACCTTAGGAATGAATAATTGCAGGCAATTTACTTGTCTAAAGTTCCAAGTCGGCCTTCCGAGCAATTGCCGTGCCCAAAAGAAGCTCCATCTCTTAAACTTCCTTCCAGGGCCACGCTCACCACAGCTACTCTGGGTTTCTCTGGGCTTTTTCGACTGTCTTTCTACCTCTGACACACACACACAGCTTCAACCAATCAAACCACTAGTTCTTTCATTCACAATCAATCCCTTAGAAACCTTTTGATCTACACAGTTTAGCTTTAAATTGGTTTTGCATAGACCCTCATGCATTGTGTGGTAACTTGCTTGCCTCCAGATATCTTACTACATAAAAAAGCATAATTGCTTCTTCCATTCAGACTGAATAAAAGGAGGCTATTACATCCATTGACTAACTGGGTCTGTGGTTGATTTCTTGAACAGTCAGTAATACCTTCCACCATAACAATAAATAAGAACCTTATTTCTGATTTTTATTTTATTTTACTTATTTTTTTGGCAAAAACTTGCAGTGAGGGACAAACCCAGAACCTTCTACCAGAATTGCACTGGGTCCCAGTAGAGCAGAACATATTTAGTTCTGCTGCTGGATATAGAGGGGTCCATGTTGGGTGGGGAATGAACTGTGTGGCAGTGCCTGGGGGTGGGGCACTGGCAGGCTAGGGAAAGGAAGCTGATGTACAGATCATCCTGTCCAAACCCAGAAGCAGGTGCGTACGAAGACCCCATGTATGCTACTACAGATGCTCTGTAGTTGGGAGAGGATTCCTCCTTCTTGTAAGTCTCCACATCATATAACCTGGCCATTTGCAATGAGCACACGGGATGGATTTGTACTTATTTGCTGATTCAATTAACTTTTCTGCCAGTAAACTAGTTCTTTGGAACTTCTGAGGAGAGTGAAGAGAAAAGGAACCTGAACCGGCACATCCCTCGGCCCGTGCAATTTCTCTGGAACGGTGAACCATGGCTAGTGGTAGCTCCAATCGGCTGAACCTGCGGATGCTGCAGGTAAACGAATCATCCTGGCATTCCAGTGGAATTCCCTGATGGGCTGCATGCCAAAGGTTGCCGATCCCTGATCTAGCTCCTCCTATTATAAAGAACAGGTGGACCTTACAAAACAGAACATTATCTGTGACAGATTCTATTTGGCATTGCCTTTGAAAGACTTTGTTGTAATAAAGTAATAAATGATCAATCAAGAATATTTAGTTTGCAATTTAAGCAAATAATGCACAGCATAGAAATGAAAACTGGTGTTTTGTTTTTTTTTAGAACTGAAAATAAATCAGGAAAGCTTGCATCATCCAACTTGCATGCTCAGGCAGGTACGTTACTAACCAACTCAATGTTTATTATGGAAACTGATGAAATGTAGAATTAGCTTGAGGTAAAGAATTGACGGTCTCTGTTGTTCTGAGGTTACACAGCGAAACATGCATAACAAAACATTGGCCTTGTTTCTGATCTCTCTCATACTATGTAAATAAGGAACAACTCTAGGGAAGTCAATGAAGTTACACCAGCATAAAGTTGGTGTGAGATCAGGTCCATTGACTCCAGCAAGTACTGTGGTCTTCTTGCCTGAAAAATGCTCTGTATTTTTCAAGCCCAGATCATTAGTTGGTGTAAATCAGTGTAGCTCCATTGACTTACACTAGATGAAGATGTAGCCTTAGCAACTATACTTACAGAGCAACATCATATTATTTGCTGCAATTAAACTTGTTCCAGAAACATCAACTCTGGGGATGAAATATTTCTAGAAATAAATGATATTTCCATGCAGGACATTAGTGATACAATGATGAATAATTCTGGGTTTCAAGTATTTTATAATCCACTACTTTCTCAAAAAATTTAAACCGCTTTCCAAGGCTGTGCATCAGAATGAAGAAATAGTGCTTGTTTTGTTGCCTGCTTGAAATGTACTGCACTGCTATATAAAAAACCTGAGGTTTAATTTTCAGTCATAGCATTTGTTTTCCAAATGGCTAAAAATGATAGTGCAGCTCAAACAGTGCAGAGGGTAGAGAACGTCTCATCTATTTTAACACTGTCTCCCCTCAAGGGAGGATCAGCATTGACATACTCTGAAAAACTCCTACCTAGTCCTCCTCCAATGGAAACGCAATGCTTGCAATGTGAGTCTGAGATACAGGAGAGGTGGAGAGACTGCTTGTGAAAATATAAAGCGGAAGATCTTCAGGGCTCTACGTGAAAACAAGAAAGACTGAGAAAAAGTTAATAAAAATACAGTGTCCTGAGTTCTCATTTTTTAAAGTAATATTTAGCACTGGTGAAGCACTTTGAACCGTTAAATAGTTGATCTTCATAATACCTTTAGGTACGGTTTGTCTTCATTTCTCAGAGGAGGCAGGATGGTTAATCATCTTACCTACCCAGAACAGAGGGTGTCAATTTGAGAACCAGGATTAAAACACAAAAATAAAAACACGCCCACCCAAACTTAAACTCTGAGTGCCCGAGTCTGTGTTCAGTCTAGTAGCTCACATGCATTCCTTTAAAGATAAAGAACAATATTTTGCACTTCTGGCCCTGCTTCGTGTGCAAGCAGTAAAACAAAACATATGTGGCTTTTGATCTCAAGCACCTGTGGAGAAGCACTTAAACTTTACTGGTACTAAAGTCAAATTAGCAACAACATTGAGTAGATAGGTGAGTCATTCTATACAGAACAGCATCTAACAAATGAAGCTGTACAGTAATACATTAAGGAGCAATGTAACAACTCCATGTAGGCAGAGAGTGGTAGGTTGTGGTTCCAGAAACACCCAGGAGGCTGCTTGCTTCAATTCCTAGAGCCTAGATGGAATAGCCCCTTATGACCCCACCTCCCACAGCCACCCAAGCTATGAGAGAGAATGTGGCAAGAGTTATCAGACTACCATTGAACATTGTAAGTATTGGAGGCACAATCTATAGCAGGGGTTCTCAGACTTTTGTACTGGTGACCCCTTTCACACAGCAAGCCTCTGAGTGTGACCCCCCATATACATTAAAAACATTTGTTTATATATTTAACACCATTATAAATGCTGGAGACAAAGTGTGGTTTGGGGTGGAGGCTGACAGCTCATGACCTCCCCTGTAATAACCTTGTGATCCCCAGAGGGGTCCCTACCTCCAGTTTGAGAACCCCTGATCTATAGCATTTGAAATCTAATAAGCAAAGTTGATGGTGGTCTGGGGCCCTTGGTTGGTCAGAAGAAGGAAGCCTGGGAGTGAATTAAAAATGATATTTGGAACTAACCAGACACATGCGTAACATCACCCCAAATATTTTCCTCATATGTTGTGGGAAGGGGAACATTTTTATTTTTTTTTGGTCTTGTCTATTTAGAGTTCATTTCGGCCACCCTTGCTTATGTACCTTGTTACTCTAATGGGATTATAAATGCAGGAGAATATATTCAAATTGAGGAAATTGCCAGAACAGAACCCAGAGATTAAGACCTTTGGAGAATGAAATGTGGGGAAATAGCACACTTTTAATAACAATTCCTAGCTCGTATGTAGCATTTGTCATCAGCAGACCTTGGATCACTTTATAGAGGAGAGCAATTTAATTGTCTCCATTTTACAGATCGGGATTTAAGCAGCTACATTTCAATGTAAAACATAGCAGTTCCTACCTTGACCCATGGGGCAGCCCAATAGAGGTTTGGTCTCCTCAGGCCTACTGCCTGGAGTTCCCTTTCCAGTTTGTTCCTCTATTAAAAGCAAGTAGATAACCCACAGGTTTCCTGGTTAGATCAACCATCTATAGCATGTGTAATTGGGGGGAGGGGAGATAAAGCTCTGCTTTATTGTCCCATTGCTGCAGCAGCACTTCCTACATAGCTCCTGATATAGGACTGCTCCAACGACTAGGCTAGGCTACAAGGCTTTCCCTGTCCCCAGCCTTTTACAGCTGTCCTGTACAAGGACAGTAGCCCTTTCTTGTGGGTCCAGCACCTGGTCAGTGCACTCTGAGCACTTCCCAGGCTTATCCCCAGGGTCCACAGCACTTTGGCTGCAATGGTCTTCAGGATCCTGTCCCTTTGCGAGCCTGATCTACTGCTGGTTCCATCTCCCTTCAGACCTCTCTGCTCAGTCCTTTGACTGTAGGGCCCCTGCCCAGTCTCTGCTTCTTCTCTACAAATTCTACATGCACCAGAATTCAGTTACAACATCTACCAGTCACAGCCTGGACCCCATCCAGTTTCTCAGCAACTTCACTTATGGTCAGTTTCCCTGTTTTGCTGCCAGCTTGTCACATGGCTTATACCTTCCCACAAATAAGAGGTTACGTCGTGAGTCAGAGTCTTTCCTAATTTCCTCTCCCTCCGATCCCCTACTGGCTAGGGGAAGGGATGCACCTGCATGCCCTACCTGGCGAGCGACAGGTCAGCAAGGGAGCAGGGAGTGGAGGGTTATAGAAATGATAGTTTCTTGCTTAGTAGATTAATTAAAATACACATTTGTTGCAATTAATTAAAAAAAAAACAGTCTTCCACCTAAGGGTCTCAAAGCACTTTCCACACAATAATTAGTTGTGCTAACAGAAATTAAACCCATCAGCAACCTGAAATCAACTACACTGTTAAATGCACTACTAATAGAAATGCTTTGTAAGTTATACATATTAAAATATTTTTTTTCCACTTCCTGCACCAAGATTAGTCTTCTGAGTCAATTCTCTGCCTTGAAATAGAAGGAAGTTGTTGAGATATATATTCAGTTCAGTTTGAGTGCTCTTCTGCAGAGTACCTTTCATTCTTATTCTTGATAGGTGAATGTGGTAAATTCCTCAGTGAGTCTGAAAGACTTTTCTGAGCAAACAGAATCTGAGGAGAATTTATGATCATCATCATTGCACTCGCTGTCAGTTTTAAACCTGTAACTATAGTAAATGAGCAGGGAAAGCTATTCTATGTGTGAGTCTCTTAATCAGTCAAAGTGATAATGCTGCTTTTGATAGGGGTAAGTGAGACACAGCATTTCACAATGTGTAATGTGAATTTAGTGTTCCTGAATGGTTCATTATTTACAGCTGTGGACAATGACAGTCTCATTTATTTAGAGAACTGTTACAGAGAGTCCGATTCTTCACTGCCTTTCACCTTGTGTAGTCCTTGAACACAGTGTGCAAAGTGGTGTTAAATGTTCCCATATCTAAATAGTAACCATTTTCACTCACTTTCTACTGTGGTAAGTGAGTGAACAAGATGCGGGAGAGTGAAGAATCAGATCTGCAATGGCAACAGCAAGGCACCAGCTGACTAGAGCGCCAACCACACCAACAGTCAAAGGATTTGATTCCCCTCTCACTCAGGGATTGGCAACTTTTGGCACAAGGCCCATCAAGGAAATCTGCTGGCAGGCTCGGCCAGTTTGTTTACCTGCAGCGTCCACAGGTTCAGCCGATTGTGGCTCCCACTGGTTGCGGTTCATCCCTTGGCCCACATCACTTCCTGCAGCCCCCATTGTCCTGGAATGGCGAACTGTGGCCAGTGGGAGCTGCGATCAGCCAAATCTGTGAAAGCTGCAGGTACACAAACCAGCCCGGCCCACCAGCAGATTTCCCTGACAGGCCGCATGCCAAAGATTGCCGATCCCTGTCTCACATCAATGTAAATCAGGTGTAAACCAATAATCAAGGGAGTTACACCCATGTACAAGTTTACATGACAGAAGAAACAGACCCACCATACCTGGGATAGATCAGTCTTCATACCTGTCCCAGCCCTTAGCCTCAGCACTGAGGCTTCCAACATGAATGCCAGTGGTACCAATTTGTAAATCCCTGTCTAACAGAAATCAGACTGAGGCTGCCATCATGATACAACACATCTTAATGTATAGACATTTCCACTTCCATGGAGGGGACGTTTTGCCCAGGACTAATATAAAGTTCTAATGAGGCTTCTCTTCTTTAAGTACTTGACTAAATAATTAAGATCTGAGTTGCATATCTGCATCACTCACAGAACTTCCATTGAAGTCAAGGGGATTTTCAAACACAGAATAGATGCAGGATGGGGCACCAAGCACAAACAGTGAATTAAAAAAAAATAAAAGTTACAAAACACCCAAACTATCTTAACTAGTACTTGGCTGGTTAGGAATATACAGGAGAATCTTGTAAATGAAGAATGATATCTCCATTCTGAAACAGCCAGTGATGTCAGTTATATTTCCTTCCATCTGATCCTCAATAATTGTTGCATCACTTTCACATTAAAAGCATAGGAGGAGGACAGATAAGGTAACAGTTCGGAAGCACTTTTGTAGGAGCGGGAATAAGTTGCTAATAGGGACCTTTTTGCAAAAGTTTACTTTGTGAAGGGCTAAGCCGTGTTCTTATGCTGCGAGACCACAAGAAATGAATTAGTTTACATTGACTTCTGACTCTGACCTTAACTGCAAGAGCATTCTCCATTTTGAAAGGCCAGCAGGTACTATTTTCACACCCAGTAGGTACTATTTGTTACTTCTTGGGAGGACAGACATGCAACCGAAACATCTAGAAGGTTGGCGTAGTGTTACCAATTGTCCTTCATGTTGCAGATTTGTGTTTTTATTTTTCAAGCCAAGAAAAGTTATAAATTTGCTGGTGCAGACATGCCAATTAAAAGCCTAATTTAATGAACTGCAGATATAGTAACAGAGCACATTATCTGATAATTTACAGCAAAATGTAAAGTGTATTTCCTGTAGTATCCTCGCTTTTCTTTCATTATGGATCTGTGTGGTAACAAGCATTCTCTACTTTAATGCAAACAGTTCCTTGGTTTTTTTTAAAGAATGATTTAGCTAATACAAGTCTTGCAATATGCCTCAAGTGAAATTTCATATCTTAAAAGAAGTGAAAATTTATTAGGTAAAACCAGGGTTCCCAAATATACTGCTAATTGGCAGCAACAAAATGCTTAAATTAAGATTGCTCCTGATGATTGCTACTGATAAAAATAGCTTATGGAGAAAAAGGTGGCTGGTCCAATGGCTAGGACACTAGCCAAAGCCTTTGGAGACCTTGGTTTAATTTCCTGCTCCCACCACAGAGTTCCTGTGCAACCTTAGCCCCTCTGTGCGTCCATTCCCCATCTGTAAAATGAGAATGATACTTCACGATCTTGCAGGAGTGTTGTGAAAATAAATGCATTCAGATACTACAGTGATGAGCTGTATTTATTCATTCTAACCAGAAAGTAGGAAGAGGAATATACCTAATTAAGACAACTTCATACATAGTTAAATCTACACTCTTATTTTCACAGCAGTTGAGTCAATGTCTCCTTTTTTAAAACAGAAATCAAGTCACTTGCATTGCATATCTTTTTCACATGAAACTATACAGATCCCCTTTTTCTAGTTCTCTTTATAATATTCAGAATGTTATTGCACACGTTGGAATGTCTGGACACTGGAATTTACATCTCTACTTTTAGGAAGGAGTGCTCTGGGAACCAGATTTGGTCAGGATCTCAGAATTAAATCTCACCCAGATCTCAGAATTGTCTTACTCAGCCATATCACCAAATCAAAGCTTGGCAGTTCTATTTGTCACAAATATACAAGAATTCTGAGATAGAACACTAAAACATGTTTTGAATGCAGCAGGCTTTATAGTTTTCTAATGCTACCAACTAAATGGCTTATTTTCAGATTTTAGCACAAACAAATCTCAAGTTATATGGTGCTTTGCTCATCTAAACACTCCAAAATGTAGAAAAAAGACACATAATCAAAGAAAAAATCAGGAAATTATTACTAATCCAGTTTACCAATTTTTTTTATCATTCAGGCCAAAAGTCTATGACATAAACACTGCCTTTTTTGGTGTCCCAACAGCAGAAACTGTACTTCTGCAGTAAGAATAAGATTTTGTTTTAGTTGTCTGATAGCAGCAGAATACGGAAGCATTCTGCTGGAGTCTCCTATTCCAGCCCTTTTCATATCAAATAATTTTGTCAATGGCATGGCCAACTGGCAAATAGCATACTCTGAGCTTCCTGCATGAAGGCAAGACCTGTGGTGGTGTTGAAGGGGTTTAGTTAGCTGTCTGGCCACACTTCAAAGTTTCCAGGATGTAGGGGAGCAGGTCTACCAATTAGCCACAAAACTAATGAAGCGAAAGCTAATCACCCAAGAAAAGAGACTGAATAGAAGCTATTTCCTTGAGCATAACTGATAAGGGAAATGATGGCCTGACCACTGGAGAGAAGGCTGTGTACTAGAACGGGATAGCAGCTGCAGGATCTCCTTCTAAGATTTGCAGCAGAACATAAGGATTTGTTGTGTGTAGACTTAGGAGGAAAGTTCACACAGCTTTTGTGCTGATAAGAAAATGCTGGAAAGTGTTTTGATAATACAGATATACTTGGACAAGCATACAAACTTTGGGATGTTTATCTCAAACAAACCCAATTTCTGAATTATTACAGACTCTCCCGTCTCAAGTCTTGGCCCTCAAATCCATTAATCTACAACAGAAAAAAATCTTTGGTGAAAATTATATTGAAATTAGCATTGTGATATGTGACCAGAATGTGATTTTTTTTAAAGATTTCTTGAAGGTTAAGAAACTAATACATCAGTCTCCCTCCCTAGTTTCCTCTTTGATTTGTCTTTCAAAGTTTTACAATTCATATTTTTGTTCTAGCAATCCTCAACTTGTTGGAATATTCACAGAGCACAAATTCAGATTCTTTTTGGTTAAATTAACCTGAAGTAGCCTTCTGTGAAATCAAAGCCAGGGTCCTCCCCCCGCCCACATGGCTCTCATCCCATGTTTATGTTCGATGGAACTGGAACGTGCTTATTGAGTGAACTGTCATTAACATAGAGAAGATGGTCTCTTACAGTCTGACAGACAATTCCACCGCATCAGATCAGCTTTACAATGAAAACCATAGGATTTTAGCTCATCTGTCTGCACCATGACTGTATGTATTTACAGGCCCTGAATCATGAAACTCACAACTAATAAGCATAACTTTCTAACACCCAGGACATGGCTAAGCCTGTGAGTTCCACGTTCTATATGTTTGGAAGACATCTGCTGTTATGATAAGAACAATTGGGATTGTTTCTCTGGCACGGAAAAAAGCAGCTGTGTCTTTTGGGATATTTTTTTTTAAATATTTGCCCCAAAGAAAGTAATAGGTCAGCAATTACATAAGCAACAATTCTGCTTTCACATTGGTGTGAATATGGAACAATGCCATTAAAGTCAATGAAATTATAGTGCATAAAACCAGTGTGAGGAAAGAAACAGGCCCAATATATTTGCCTCTGGCATACTGCAGGAGGGCAGTGTGTTCTGGCAAGTAGAACAGATGAGTGAATGAGTAATGTCTCCTAGCTTCTGTTCCTAAGTCTGCCATTGACCCTCTGATACCTTGGGCATGTCACTGAACTCTGTTCCTCACACTAACCCTTTGAAAAATAGCTGTTACAATATCTACTTCACAGGAAAGTTGAGATACTTTATTAAAGACATAATATAATGTACTTACACCAATCATATAGGTGAATGCACAATTGATTTCTAAAACTCAGTTACAACCAGGACAATGCTCATATTTTAAACTCTCTATAACAGGGATTGGCAACCTGTGACATGCGGCCTGCCAATCCCTGGCCAATGGGAGCTGCGAGAAGCTGTGGCCAGCACATCCCTCAGCCCGCGCCGCTTCCTGAAGCCCCCATTGGCCTGGAGCAGCGAGCCGCGGCCAGTGGGACAAGCGATCGGCTGAACCTGTGGACGCGGCAGGTAAAAAAACTGGCCCGGCCCACCAAGGTGCTTACCCTGGCGAGCTGCATGCCAAAGGTTGCCGATCCCTGCTCTGAGTTACTGCAGAGAATTCTTTCCTGCTGGCTGGTGAGTCTTGTCCACATGCTCAGGGTTTAGCTGATAGCCATATTTGGGGTCGGAAAGGAATTTTCCTCCAGGGCAGATTGGCAGAGACCCTGGAGGTTTTTCGCCTTCCCCTGCAGCGTGGGGCATGGGTCACATGCTGGTGGATTCTCTGTAGCTTGAGGTCTTCAAACCACAATTTGAGGACTTCAATAACTCTGACATAGGTTAGGGGTTTGTTATAGAAGTGGATGGGTAGGGTTCTGTGGCCTGCTTTGTGCAGGAGGTCAGACTAGATGATCACATTGGTCCCTTCTGACCTTAAAGTCTATGAGTCTATGAGTCTATATTACTTCACAGGATATTCCTTGCATGATTACTGTATGAAAGTGTATGAAAAGAAGCAGCGAACTTCAAAGCTAAAACAGACCCTGAAGGCAAAGTAAACAGTCCAGATAGTTGACAAAAAATATTCTCCTTTACCTTGGATTCTTGATTTGAGCCAAGTTCTGTAATGCAATCAGTTTTTAACGAGATGTTTCCTCATTAAGTTTAATGGGGAGTTCTGGTAAAAAAATCAGACCTACAGCCCCTTTGTCTCTTTAGGCCACTATGTGACATAATTATTTAGAGAATTAAGGTCTAAATCAGAAATGGGCTAACTACAGCCCACAGGCCACATCTGGTCCACAGGGCTGTCCTGCCTGGCCCTTGAGCTCCCAGCTGGGGAGGCTAGCCCCCCGGATACTTCCCCACTGTCTATCCTCCCCCACAGCTTCAGCTCACCATGCTGCCAGCACTCTGGGCAGCAGGGCTGCAAGTTCCTGCCAGGAAGCACAGTCGCAAGAGCCACTGGCCTGCCCCGGTGCTCTAGACTGCGTGACAGTGTGGCTGGCTCCAGCCAGGCGGCATGGCTGCCAGTCCTGGTTCTCTGAATGGCATGGTAAGGGGGCAGGGAGTGAGGGGATTGGATAAGGGGTGGAGGGTTCCAGGGGGGCTGTCAGGCGTGGGGTTGTGTATAGGGGTCAGGGCAGTCAGGGGACATGAAACAGGCGGGTTGGATGGGGGTAGGGTTGCTGGCGGGCAATTAGGGGACAAGGACCGGGGGGGTTGGATGGGTCAAGGGTTCTGAAGGGAGGATTCAGGGGGCAGGAAGTGGGAGGCAGCAGATAAGGGGTGGGGGCCAGGCTGTTTGGGGAGGCACTAGGGTGACCAGATGACCGATTTTATAGGGACAGTCCCAATATTTGGGGCTTTGTCTTATATAGGCACATATTACACCCCTCCCCCCCGCCACACACACATGCACTCTGGCCCGGTCACTCTAGGAGGCACAGCCTACCCTACCCAGCCCACCACACAGTTTCAGAACCCTAATGTGGCCCTCAGGCCAAAAAGTTTGCCCACCCCAGTCTAAATTATATTAATCCACCTCTTCTGCCAGGGGCAAAATGCTGGCTGGGTAATGATTCAGTTACTTTGAACATCTGAATTAAATTCTGATTAAAATCATAGAAGCCCACTGAAAATTGTTTATCAAAATTTGTTTAAATTACAAATGTTTTTTCAAGGATAGCCCAGTGCTGTGTGGGTATGCAAGGTCGTGGCTTTATAATTATTGTTCAAGCATAACATTTTCTTAAAGTATGCTAATCATGTTTTCCCTTAAGGGACAAATATAAAAGATGTATTGGTTCATTTTTCTTGAATATCTTAGATATATAGAAGTCCTAAAGCCAACAGCAGTCTAATTTGTCCCACTGCTAGGTCTAGTTTCAACAATTTCTTTCTTCATTTGTATTCTTCATTATATTATCTCTGATTTTGAGAATAAGTTACAATAGGCTGTCTGGAAGGGATTCACAAGAAGGACTCACATGCATCCGACAAAGTGAATATTCACTCACGAAAGCTCATTCTCCAAAACGTCTGTTAATCTATAAGGTGCCACAGGACTCTTTGCTGCTTTTACAGATCCAGACTAACACAGCTACCCCTCTGATACAAGAAGGACTTAGGAGCCTAAAGAGGCAGTTAGGCACCTAAAGTCAACATTTAGTGACACTGGCATTCACAAAATCCAAGCTGAGCTGATACCCAACTCTGTAAGCATCTAGGGTTTCAATGGGCAATAGATGTCTAAGTATCTTTGTGAATCTCACCCTTAAAGTCCCTGGGCACCTACCCTTCCACAGTTAAAGTTCCCAAGATGCCCAAAGTTCAGTGGTGGGCACACATACAGCCAAATAAGTTCTGACACTTCCCAGTAGCTCATTACCTAACAGATGCCTAAGACCCAGCAGAATTCACAAACTAGGTGCCCCCATATCTACATTGCCTTTAGGGTCAAATCAGGCAGACATGCTTAAAGCACATATAACCATCCCCCACAAAAATGGACAGAGGCAGAAGGGGCAAAGACAGCCTCCTTATCACTTTTAGTCCAGTGGTTAGAGTACTCACTTGAAAGCAGGTTCAATTCCCTCTCTGCCTGATATGAAAAGGGAGTATACAAGATCAGATGGTAGAGTTTTATGCCCACTTTGTTAATAACCAAGATGCAAGCCAATGGGCCTAATTCTAGAGATGGTGTAATATGATGGAGTCATTTATACCTATGGGGAGAAAAAAGCACGGGGTAATACTATCAAATCAGAATGGTCCAGGTAGAAGTTGGACCCCCTCACAAAAAAAAAAAATCATGAAAAATTTCGAAGTTGTTTATATTTCAGAGCATTAAAAATGGATAATTTGGGGGGAGAGACAGGATTTTTGTTTTTAGTACATGTTTAATACATTTTTTTATTTAAACCAGATTTCTGATAAACAAAAAAATTGGATAACAATTTCAAAACAAATGGTGATATAGATTTCACTAAAATTCTCACAAAAGTTCTTGTTTGCAGTGTTGTAGCCATGTTGGTCTCATGATATTAGAGAGCTACTATTCACTTTATAATGAGTATTTGAAAGAGTTATTTGGACAAATCTGAACATCAGAATGTCAGGAGAGGGTACGCTGAATTTGAAACAAAATTCAGTAAGGCAAGGTATAACATTTTCAGCAGTGGCCTATGATTCTGGATACCCAAACTGGGACTCCTTAAATTGGATAGCCAAAAATTGAGGCACCAGAATCAGAGGCTATTTTTAATAACATTGGTACTAACCCTACAGATCCTACACAAAAATAGAAATATTTGTTGGCTAAATTAATCTCCTGTGTAATCCTGGTGGCTTCAATGTCTATATGCCAGGTATAATCTTGGACCATTATGTAAACTGTTTTAATCCCTTGGATTCTTTTAAATTGAAAAAAAAAAGAAAAAAATAGACTGTTTACAGATTTATGCTATTTAAGTCAGTAGCACCTTTTTCTAAATTTCCATTGATTTAAGTTTTCAGTTTGTCAATAGCTGAAAAACATAAATTATAATCAAAAGCTTTATTCTTTCTGTTATTGAAAGCAATGAGGTACGTTTCACTACACTAAGGAAAAGGAACGATTACATAGTATGAGACGGAGACCGCTTTTCATGAAACACAGAACACTAATCATTCTAACCATCTCTTCTTTTGACATCTAGAAGTCTGCATTGTATGTCTGCTGATGAATGCTGTTTCAGACTGATC
This sequence comes from Gopherus evgoodei, assembly GCF_007399415.2. Classification (NCBI taxonomy): domain Eukaryota; kingdom Metazoa; phylum Chordata; order Testudines; family Testudinidae; genus Gopherus; species Gopherus evgoodei. The sequence goes on along the minus strand of NC_044322.1, from coordinate 86,359,988 downwards.
AGTTTAAGCTGCTGAAAGTTAAGGCATCTGCCATTTTAATGCTTATGCGGCTGTGCACAAAACCCCTTCTGTTTGCCTCATAGAGGAGCATACAGCTCCTCTTACTTCAGAGAGCCTTTGCCCAGACTTTCAACACTGAGTCTCTTTGCCAAACAATAGATATTCCATGATCAAAGCAGAGAATGGATGTGACATTCACATTCAAGTTCATGTTCACTCTTCTTTACAGAGGAAGGGAGGGAGAAAAAAACAACACAACACACTACACGCACATTTAGCCAAAAGAAATAATCTGATTTTTTTTTAATTCTTTTCACTGAAGAGTACAATTTCTGATCAATGATACAAGCAGCAGCCCATTCTAACTTTTCCTCTATCATCACCTGAATCCCTGAGAAAAAAAAGTTTCTCTAGCGGCTTTTCCTCAACACTTTTTCTAGTGCATTTTCATATTTTCCTTTCTGTTCAAAAGTGATTGAGAAATTACAGAACTGGTTGTCTGACCTCAATAGTATATGCAGCTTTAGAACAAATTGTGAAGGAAAGAATAATTAAGTTCTGAAGTGGGGTCCACAGAGATCTGTTCTGGGTCCATCTGTTTGACATCTTTATTAATGACCTGGATGTAGGTATAGAGATCATATTGTCAAATTTGCAGATGATACAAAGCTAGGTGGGTTGCCAACAGTTTGGAGGATAGAGCTACAATTCAGAGAGAGAATGATGAATTTGAGAACTGGGCTATAGGCAACAAAAGGAAATTCAACAATGACGAATGTAAGGTGCTACATGTGAAGAAAAAGCAAATGCATAAATACAGAATGGGGAATAACTGGCTTGGAAGCAGCACTGCTGAGAAGGATCTGGGAGTTGTGGTGGATCACAACTGCAGCATGAGTTAGCAATGAGATGCTGTTGCAAAGAAAGCAAATGCAATTTTAGGTTGCATTAAACAGAGGAATAACACGCAAATCACAGGAGGTGATAGCACCACTCTACTTGGCTCTGGTTAGGCCTCAGCTGGAGTACTGTGTCCAATTTTGGTCACCAATGTAGAGAAAGGAAAGTGTGTAGAGAAATTGAAAGGGCTCCAAATATGAGTGACCTAGATCAGGAATCGGCAACTTTCAGCACATGGCCCACCAGGGTAAGCCCCCTGGCAGGCCTGGGCCAGTTTGTTTACCTGCCACATCTGCAAGTTCGGCCGATCGCGGCTCCCACGGGTCACAGTTTGCTGCTTCAGGCCAATGGGGGATGCGAGAAGCCACATTCAGCACATCCGTCAGCCCACTCCACTTCCTGCAGGCCTCATTGGCCTGGAACGGCAAACCACAGCTGAGCCTGCGGACGAGGCCAGTAAACAAACTGGCCCAGTCCACCAGGGGGCTTACCCTCCCAGGCCACTTGCCGAAGGTTGCCGATTCCTGACCTAGATGATCAAAGCTATACAACACAAGCCATATGAGCAAAGGGGGAAAGAACTGGATATGTTTAGTTTGAAAAGGAGGAGACTGGGGGAGAGGAGAGGGAATATGCTTATGGTCTTCAGATACTTGAAAGGCTGACATAAATAAAGATGAAGAAAAGTTCATGACAAGAGGCAATGTGTTCTAACTGCAACATAGCAGATTTAGATTAAATGTCAGGGGGAAAAAAAAACTTCCTGACTGTAAGAACAATAGGACAATGGAGCAGACTGCCTCGGGAGATTGTGGAAGCTTCTTCTTTGGAGGTTTTCAAAAGGGAGCTGGATAGCCATCTGTCTTGGGTGGTTTAAATACAACAAATCCTGAATCTTGTGAGGAGTTTAGACTAGATGACCATTACGGTCCCTTCTAAGTTAATGGCAGTAAAAGAAAATGGGGATATAATGCAGGACAGGTTTACCAAACAGTGGACTGTGCCAGAATGACTTTATTACTTTCTTTGAAGCAACAGATAATATTTTTTTTTAAAGGGAAATTCAGCAGATCCAATATACTTGGACTTCCATAAAGCATTTGACATGGTACTACATGGGTAATTATTAAAGTAGAGAAGATGGAGATTAGTAGAAGAATTGTAAGGTGAATAAGGAACTGGCTAAAGGAGAGAAGGCAACGGGTTATGCTAAAAGGTGAACTATTGGTGGAAGGTAACTAGTGGAATTCTTCAAGGAATGATCTTCAGACCAATCTAATTCAAAATTTTTATTAATGACTTTGGTAGGAGTGTTGTAATGCTGATTATACAAATTTGGGAGGAAAAGTCAATACAGAAGAGGATCAGATTATTACATAGGAAGCTCTGAGTCACTTAGGGTCTAATAGTAATTTCTGCTATAATCTCAAGGCTCATAAATTGGAAGCAATATAAGAGGAGAAAGACCTGGATGAGCTGGTCAATCAAAGGATGATTATGAGTCACTAATGTGATGTGCCTCTGAATGAGGCAAATACAATCCCAGAATGAACCAGGTAAGGGGGTTCCAGTAGAGATAGAAAAGTATTGATGCCATTGTACCAGGCACTGGTATGACCTCACTTAGAATACTGAATAGAATTCTGTCCACCAGTGTTCAAGAAAGATTAATTGAGAGTGGAACAGGTACAACAAATAGATACTAGGATGATCAGGAGAATGGTGATCCTGTCTTATGAGAGGACACTGGGAGAGATTGGCTTGTTTAGCCTAGCAAAAAGAAGGCTGAGAGGGAATATGACTTCTCTCTCTAGATAAATTGGGGTAAATACCAGGAAGGGTGAAAAGGGTAAGCTAAAGGACACTGTTGGTCATGAAGAAATTCAGGTTTGAATGAGGAAGGAAGTTTCTAGCCATTAGAGGGGGGATGTCTGGAACAGCCTCTTAGTACAAGTTGTGGGGAGAAACAACATAATTAATTTGAAGGGAACTGGACAAATTTTAGGATTGTGTGATAGGTAGGGCCCTACCTAATTCATAGTCCAGTTTGGTCAATTTCACGCTAATAGGATTTTTTTTTAAATGTAAATTTCATGATTTCAGCTATTTAAATCTGAAATTTCACAATGTTGTAATTGTAGGGGTCCTGACTCAAAAAGGAGTTGTGGAGGCAGGGGGTCACAAGGTTATTGTAGGGGGAGGTTGCAGTACTGCTCTTCTTACTTCTGTGCTGCTGCTGGTGGCAGCGCTTCCTTCAGATATGGGCAGTTGGAGAGTAGTGGCTGCTAGATGGGAGCACAGCTCTGAAGGCAAAGCCACTGCCAGCAGTATCACAGAAGTAAGGATGGCATGGTATGGTATTGCCACCATTACTTCTGAGCTGCTGCAGGCGGGCCGCAGCCTTCAGAGCTGAGGCCCTTGCCAACAGCCACTGCTCTCTGGCCACACAGCTCTGAAGGCAGCACAGAAGTAAGGGTGGCAATACCATGACCCCCCTAAATTAACCTTGTGAGCCCCTGCAACCCTCTTTTGGGTCAGGACCCTCAATTTGAGAAATGCTAGTGCTCCCCATGAAATGTGTATAATATAGGGTAAAAGCACACAAAAGACCAGATTTTGCAGTTGGTGATGAGATTCTCATGGTTGTGAATGTGGTAGGGCCCTAGTGATAGGGTTGCTTGTGATAGTAGGGGGCAAGGCTCAGAAGCTCTGGGACTCAATGTAAGTTTTTATCTTATGTTCTTGAAAGCTCACACTTCAGGGTTTCAGCCAACCACCCACAGCAGTCAGAAAAGAATTTCCCTTTCCTCTCACTGTGATATTTTTGGTCATCTCCTTCCTCTGAAGCACTGATCATTCTCTATCCTGTGCTTAGCTGACTGGCTCTTGTTCATTTTCTCAGCATCTAACTCAGGGGTTGGTAACCTCTGGCACATGGCTCGCCAGGGTAAGCAGCCAGCACATCCCTCGGCCTGCGGCACTTCCCGCCACCCCCATTGGCCTGGGACGGCGAACTGCAGCCAGGGGGAGCCTCAGTCTGCCAAACCTGCCCACGCAGCAGGTAAACAAACTGGCCAGGCCTGCCAGGGTGCTTACCCTGGTAAGCCATGTGCCAGAGGTTGCCAACCCCTGGTCTAACTGATCATCATATGTGGTGTCAAAGGAATTTTTGCCCAGGTCAAATTTCTGGTTACCTTAGAAGTTTTTCACCTTCCTCTGCAGCATGGGATGAAGGTCACTTGCCAGGATTACTTGAGTATATCTCACATAAGAAATTCCCTGTCATTGCAGAGACCTTGGGCACCTGTGCACCTCAATCACATCTATTCTCTGCCTGTGGCACAAAGCAGTTTAGTCTCCTGCAGCCTGTAATACTTTGGTCTAATTTTGAGTTCAGTATGCAGGTATTGATGGACTATGTCAAACCAGAGGTCTGGTATTCCCTTCTGGCCTAAAACTCTAAGATATCTTTAATAAAACTGAAATGCATGATGCATCTGTGACAGAATCTGTGTGCATACCTTAAACACTATTTTAATAATCTTTGTCCAAGATATGCCTTGTGAGGTATCATTTGGAAACTCAACTTGCTGATCAGTAATATCATAGTAAAGTGTGTGTTGCAGCTTTATGTCTAAAGTTACATATTTCCTCTGTATCACATTAAAAATACTCACGTAGCACCAAACTGGTCAAACAGAGCTGTCTTGAACAAGAGTGTATTCTTTTCTTAGTTTGCATTTAAGTAGTAAAAAGTCTCATCAAGCAGAAAGGGGAAAGGAAAAATAACAAAGGAAGTTCAAACAGGTGAAAAAAAAAATCAGCAGAGAACATCCTTCTACACAGACTGTCTTCTGGTTCTCAGCTGGAAGTGCTTTTCAAGAGAGCATACTTTAAAAACAATGGGCAAATACCCTAAGACATTCCTCTTGATCCCTATCTCTAATCACACTTTGCACCTGAGAAGACAATGAAATAACCATTGAATGGGGGAGGGGGTCTTGACCTGAAGAGTTTGGTCAGTAATGCTGTTGGAAGAATGTGGTGAGAAAATTTGCTTCAAATTCAATATAGTTTATGATATTAGATACTAGAAAGCATTTTATCTTTATTTTTCTTGTAAAAATTTCTGATTCTTATACCTCATTGCTTATACTCACTTAAAATGTATCTTTGTAGTTAATAAACTTTTTTGTTATATCTAATGTGTTTAAATTAAAGTGTCTGGATAATGCCATTTAGGGTGGTGAGTTGTCATGTATTATTCCCTAAAAGGAATATTAGACAATATATTCGAACTGTCCAAGAGAGTACTGGGCAGTACAGGACATCCATTTCTGGAGGAAAATCTGGGACTTGGAATGTTTTGGGGTCACCCTGCAGAAGTAACCCAGGCTTGTAAAAGCTAGAGTGTAACCCAAGTGTGACTGGAAGGTTGCAATTATGCACAGACAGTTTTGGTGTGGCTGGTAGGCTGGAAGGCTGTCCGTGAGCAGCCAAGGTGGGAGTTTCTTCAGCAGGGGTGGTACAGCCCCCCTCTACTCTGGTATTCAGCCCAAGATGTAATAGCATCAATGAAAACACACAAAAAGATCAAAGAATATATAAAATCTTCTAATCACAAGTTGTGGTGCAGAATTTCGATTGACCAAGTATACTAAAAAAAAATAAAAAAAATCAATATCACTGAGCTCAGATTCAGTCATTTGTAACAGAAAATGCCCTTTTCCTCTTTACTTTCACTTTTTATTATCCTTGTACAACTATCATGCTCATGTCAAAACCATGTTAGATTCTTACTTACGGTTTTATACAAACCTGATGCATAAAAATCACAGTTAGATCAGTGTGTAAAATTAAGCACAGAGTAACTTAATTATTTCAGTGAGCCTACTCACATGTATAAAGTTAAGCACATGTGTAAATGTTAGCAGAATAAAGGCCTAAATCACAATACAGGTGACAGCCACCATCTTGACCAACACAACTTGGGACTGAACTTGTAGAGAGATTTTTGCTTTAGCTGTTTAAATTACCTTGCAGCACCTGAACTGAAGGTTTGCAGAAAATATCTCAGGAATGGGTTTAAATTTGTGAAAATTATAATTTGCTTTCTTGGACATAAAAAGAGTGGTGATAGTGTCGGGAACTTTTGGGATGCTTAAAGAAGTGATTAGTTTTAAAAACAGAGCTTTAATTAAAAAGAAATTAATAGTTTAAAATAGAAAATTCAGACATGGCGGCTATAGGGTGAAATAATATCAGGAGAGATTCCATTTCTAAGGCACATATGGGTTCATTGCCTATGATGTAACAATCTCACTTCCTGTAATGTAATGGTAAATTCCACTTTCCAAGGGGAATGACTTAAGCAAAACTCCATAGAAATACATTGGAGCCCACGGGAATTCATAGGGGCTTCCACACAAGAAGTAGCTGGGGTCATCCATAGGTCAGCTAAGAATGTCCCCCACCATAGGAATGCATTGAAGCCTATAGGAATGAATATAGAGGATGTAATCGGGAGATAGGAGTGCATCATTTCCGGGTGATGCAATCAAGGCATAGGATTGAATCACATCCTGTGGAGGATAACTTAGCACATTCTATAGAGATACTTTGCAGCTCCACAGAAGTCTATGGAACGGGCAGAGCTACAGAAAGCTGATTGGCTGAACTTGGGAGAGCAAATTGTATATAAGGATGACAGCCGGCAGGCTAAAGCTCTGTAGGGAACAGGGAACAGCAAGAGAGTGGAACACTGCCAGACACCTGTAAGAAGATGCCTATACAGAAGAAGCTAGTTAAAAAGCAGCATTGGAACTCTGCAAAGCCGAGAGCTGTCTGAAAAGCAGCTATTGCAGCAGCACCCCACCCAGAGTTCTGAGGTTGCCCCGGGCAGGGTCCGCTTCTGATACCCAGCCAGCAGGAGGCCAACACAGCAGCTACCAAGTGGGCTTCTGTCTCTTCCACCTGAAAAACCGTTTTAGCTCAACAGTAACTAGCAGCCACTCTACACCAGCAGCCGCAGGCACAGCGAGATCGCTGTTGACAGCCATTGTACCTCAACCCCAGAAATAGCAGAAGGTTCAGAAGGAATTTTAAAGCCTCTTTAAGTTTAAATCTTCCTTTATTTACTATCCATGTGTGTATGGGTTTTGCTTGTAAATAAAGCTGGGTGTCTGTGGTCTGAGTGAGATCTTCCCCTACCCATTCAATAACTGCCTGGTCAGTATTCATTGCATGTTAGTGTAAATAGTTAAGTATTAATTGATATGTTTACTTGATATATTGTCATAAGTTAAAGTATTAAGTGAATGATTATATTGTTATGACGTTATATGGTATAGTGTAGCTTTATTTGCAGTGCCACTTCATTCCCTTTTTAATTTTAACTATCTCAACTCTTACTGTATTCACATCTAAATAAATATTTTTATTTTCAAAGAATTTACTGCTTGTTAGCCTATTCTTGATCGGAGGGCTGTATCCATGTCCTTTGAAGGGGAAGTTACTAATTGTAGCTTTTCCTGGAAATTCCTTTAGGCAGACCACAACCTTAATTACCAGAATAGATTAATTCAGAATAAAATATTTTGAATTAAAAGCATCATTTGTAAACAAACATCACTGGCTTAATAGAATTGAATAGAAATCTTCCACTAACACATTGGGCACTTCCAGAGCTAAAAAGTATAAACTACAACAGCTTGAGGTAGAAAGCCAAGGCTTGGTAGCTAGGGCTGTAATAACGTAGGGTATGTCCGCAGGTAGTGATCTATCTATCAGGGATCGATTTTTTGCGTCTAGTGTGAACATGATAAAATCAATCCCTGATCACTCTGCTATTGACTCCAGAACTCCACCGTAGTGAGAGGCGGAAGCGGAGTTCACATGGGAGCGGCAGCGGTCAACTTGCTGCCATCCTAATGGCCAAGCAAATCGACTTAAGATACGCTGACTTCAGCTATGCTATTCGAATAGCTGAAGTTGCATATCTTAGGTTGACCCCTCGCCCCCAAGCGTAGCCTAGCCTTATATGTGAATCACCACAGAGGGGAGGACTTCTAATACACTTATCAATGGGTTACCTAAACATACCTCTTATGTGCTGGTGAAAAATATGCATATAGTATGGAGTGCCTAGTGTGGAACTGAGATGAATGGTTAATTACATAATATATTTGAATCTAGAGCAGGGGTTGGCAACCTGTGGCTCGCAGCTCGCCAGGGTAAGCATCCTGGTGGGCCAGGCCAGTCTGTTTACCTTCCTTGTCAGCAGGTTCAGCCGACCACGGCTCCCACTGGCTGCGGTTCGCCGTCCCAGGCCAATGAGAGCAGCAGGAAGTGCTGCGGGCCGAGGGATGTGCTGGCTGTGGCTTCCTGCCACCCCCATTAGCCTGGGGTGACATCAAATAAGCAGTCTTATTTGCACCAGAAGAAGGACCCAGGTAGAAAAGCAAGTTGTCTCATGGAGAAAAGCAACTACAATAATCCCATGCCAGGCCTACCTTCTCTCTGAAAGTTCTAGCAATCAGCAGTTGCTGGATGCATCCAGGTCTGGTACTGCCTTCTCATATGGAGAAAGAACAAGAGGTCTGCTCTCCTTCACAGCCATCAGTCCACATAGCTTGGCCTTCCCCTTTTATTCACCCCTTCCAAGTCTGACAGCAAGTGCAGGTGTACTGAGGTGAGGATGACTGAGCCCATTAACCCTTGCTAGGCCATTGTGGAATTTATCATGTGATCATAGCTCAAAATACATACAAATTTACACATCATATGGGAGGAAAAAAACAAGAAAATTATTTCTGAGCATCCTCTATATCAACACAACATACATTACTAACATTCATAGATAATCATCCAATCAGAAATTGATTAATGCAGATGTATTTCAGCTGACAGTCTCCATTTTAAAGTAAAATAAAATGTAACTCCACAAGCTGCTTTTGCGAACTTCCAAATAATACAAAGTGAGCTCAGCTAGTTCTTTATATTGGCACCCTAGTTCTTATGCCACCTGCAGATACGTGAAGTTTACTAACCTCAGGTAAAGCATTATTTAAGTTGTAGAGCAGGAGGTTCTGAATACTGAATCTTGGATTTAGACAGGATTTCTTCAACTCCTTAGTGCCACAACTCCATTAACACAAACCCCTCTTTAATTAGATATGAGATCATATTAAGCACTGGCATAGCTATGTAGAACTGCATGAGGAATAAATTTGGCCCAGGGAGTATTGTACAGATTCATCAGTTCAGCCTCACCTGCTGGGAATGGGATGGCACTATAAGGACATAGACACTGTATTTATAATAGTAGAAGAACAGTTTCATAATAATAAATATGTAGATTCAAGAGAAAATTGTATACTTTACTGGAAATTGAGAAAGCAGCTGGGACCTTTGGCAAAGGTTGCTGTTCTTAATTGCCATTGCATGTTTACTCCAAAAGCATCTGTACCACTGCAGGCAACAACCCCCCTACTGAAGAGCCCTGTGTGAGAGAAAGTATTTAGTGGCTCAAATTTCCTTAAAATAAAGAATGAAAACATTCCTAATTTTGAAACTTTTACCTGTACTGCTCTGAGAATGAAGCACAAGATGTATAAAGTGAGAATAAAGAAGATGAAAAATGTCTATTATCATGTGATGTGAATGTTGTTCTGGGTCAAAGGGAAAACCAATAGTAAACAGGCAGCATAGGGGCTTCCATAGACTTATAAACTCAGACTTGAAGGCCAGAAGAGACCATCATGATCATCTAATCTGACCACCTGCACATTGCAGGCTACAGAACCTCACCCACCCACTCCTGTAATTGAAACATAACTGCTGGCCGAGTTACTGAAGACATCTTTACATCCTGATTGGAAGTCACAGAGAATCCATCACTTACACTAGTTTAAATCTGTAAGTGACTTTGCCCCAGGTTGCAAAGGAAGACAAAGGAAGACAATCCCCCCCCCCCCCACACACACACAAATCCAAGGTCCCTGTGGATCTGACACAGGTGAAAATTTCTTTCCCACTCCAAATATAGTGATCAGTTGGACCCTGGGTGTTTAACTAGCCCACCAGCTAGACACCTAGGAAAGAATTAACTGTAGTAACACAGAACCATCTGTTGGGCATATTTGCTACTAGCAATAGCACCATTATAGGCAGTTTCATCATACCATACCCACCATTAAATCATCAAGTCCTGTCTTGAAGCTAGTTAGGTTTTTTGTCCCACTGTTCCTCTTGGAAGGCGGTTTCAGAACTTCACTCCTCTTATTAGTAGAAACATTCATCTAATTTTAAGACTAAACTTATTGATGGCCAGTTTATATCCATTTGTTCTTGTGTCAACATTGGCACCTAACTTAAATAATTCCCATTCCTCTCAGGTATTTATCTCTCTAGAGAGATCAATCATATTTTCCCTCAGCCTTCTTTTGGTTAGGCCAGTGTTTCCCAAACTTGGGACACCGCTTGTGTAGGGAAAGCCTCTGGGGGGGCAGGCCTGTGTGTTTACCTGCCCCATCCTCAGGTCCGGCTGCGGGTCGCTGCTCCAGGCCAATGCAAGGGATGAGAGATATGCTGGCTGCTGCTTCCAGTGAGCCACGATCAGCCAGACCTGCGGACGCGGCAAGTAAACAAACTGGCCTGAACCACCAGGGGCTTTCCCTACACAAGTGGGGTCCCAAGTTTGGGAAACACTGGGTTAAGCTAAACAAACTAAGCTCTTTGAGTCTCCTCTCATAAGGTAGATTTTTCATTCCTCAGATCATCCTAGTAGCCCTTTTCTGCACCAATTTCAGTCTAAATTCATCTTTCTTAGCCATGGGAAGCCAGAATTGCACACAATATTCCAGATGGGGGTCTCACCAATGTCTTGTATAATGGTACTAAAGCTTCCCTATCTCCATGAGAAATACTTTGCCTGATGCATCCTAGGGCTGCATTCGCCTTTTTTCACTGTCGCATCACATTGGGGGCTCAGTCAGACCATGATCAAACAATACATCCAAGTCTTTGTCCTCCTCTGTCATGTCCAATGGATAAGACCCCAGTTTATGGCAAAACAATTAGTTGTTAATCCCTAAATGCATGACCTTCCGCTTTGCACTATTACATTTCATCTTATTTCTATTACTCCAGTTTTTAAGGTCATCCATATCTTCTCCTATGACATGCTGGTCCTCCTTCATATTGGCAATACCTCCGAAATTTGTGTCATCCATAAATTTTATTAGCATACTTTTTGTACCAAGATCATTAACAAAAATGTTAATGAGGATTGGTCCCAAAACCAATCCCTGAGGAACTCCACTAGTAACCTTCCTCCAGCCTGATAGTTCACTTTTCAGTATGACCCTTAGTTGTCTCCCCTTTAATCAGTTCCTTATCTACCTTTCAATTCTCATATTAATCCCCATTGTCTCCAATTTAAATAAAAATGTCCCATGTGGAACTGTATCAAATCCCTTACTGAAATCCAGGGAGATTAGCTCTGTTGCATCTCCTTCAACTGCATGCAATTTGTTAATCTATAATCAAAAAGAATTCCCTCTTCTCACTTCAGTGTCTTATTCATTATTTCTCATGTCACATTTCCTCTTTGATATTTAAATACAAGATGCAAAACCCTGAAGAATGTGGAACAATTTTTCATCTCAGAGAATTTGTCCCTGTATTGTTAAATTTAAGGACATTTTTCTCCTTAGGTTCCTGATGATTCAGGTGTACTCTTTTTGGTAGTATAGTATACATGACTAGCAAAAATATTACTTGTACAATAGACCCACACTAAGTCTTTCGCTGAACTGCAAGCCAAGTAAATCTCATGAAAACATTTGCCTTCTTACTCAGTTTCACAGGAAAGATTCAACAATTTAACATTTCCATATTATTAACCTGTCATTACTTTAAAAAAATATATATATATAGTCCTTTAATTTTAATTGTTACGTCACTTTTTTCAGTATAAATGACTACAGAATAGCTTATGCTCCAATAGCTTGATTTTTTTATTGGCCATGTTTATTCACATACCAGTTTGCATGAGTTAGCAATGTCAAATGGATCTCCATAACATCAATGTGAATTAGTGAGTTTCTGCTGTATTGTCATTACAAATATAGTGCCTTATAGCATTTTGTAACAGGCAAACTTTCCCCAAACAAATTACAAACTAAGGGCCATATTATGTAAATTGCTAATCATATAAAGTTGTTCTTACGTGTACAAATACACCATTTGAAATCAATGGGCTTGCTTGTGGGAGTAAGGACTACTCACCTGAGAAAGGATGTCTACACTGCTAAAGAAGGTGTAGTCTTAACTCAGGTTACCTAATTTGCGTTAAAATAGCAGTGAAAACACGACAAATTGGCTTTTAACTGAGGTTAGCAGCTCAAATTCAACCCCAGGCTGCCCTATAGGCTTGAACTCAGGCTGCACACCTGAGTCAGAAGCTGAGTTACCATATCTTGGATGAGATCTCTGAATGTAAGAGACAATTAAGCTGGACATTTCTATGGGAAAAATGGAAATTTGGGAAGAGATTCAAAAAGGAAGGCATGATAGCCAAAACAGTGTAAGTGGAAGATAAAGTGGTGGAATTTTTTTTGGCCAGGCTGCAGGGATTGGTATCTCCCCTAAACTCTTGAGAAGAGTTTACAGCAGTCTAGTCAAGGAAATTAAAAGAGACCATGGAAGAAAGTTTTTGCTGTGAAGAGAGAGGAAAGGGCAACTGTTGTAGACACAATAAAAGAGGGCAGATTTACCCCACTAGAAGAGTTTAGAACTATGAGACTTAATATAGAATTAATAAAGAATTAAAGAAGTGTTGGCAGGAACTATACCAATGTGATTGATATATGCCATCATGTGCCAGGAATGCCCTTCTGCCATGTACATTGGCCAAATCGGACAGTCTCTAAGCAAAAGAATAAATAGACACAAACCAGACATCAAGAATTATAACATTCAAAAACCAGTCAGAGAACATTTCTACCTCCCTGGTCACTCAATTACAGACCTCAAAGTCAGAATACTCCAACAAAAACACTTCAAAAACAGACTCCAATGAGAAATTGCAGAATTGTAATTAATTTGCAAACTTGACACCATTAAATTAGGCTTGAATAAAGACTGGGAGTGGATGGGTCATTACACAAAGTAAAACCTATTTCCCCATGCTAATTCGCACCCCCCATGCACACACTGTTACTCATACCTTCTTATTAACTGTTGGAAATGGGCCATCCTTATTATCACTACAAAAGTTTTTTTTTTCTCCTGTTGATTACTCTTGTTATAGTTAGTATGGTAACACCCATTTTTTTCATGGTCTCTGTGTATGTATATATATATATATATATCTTCCCACTCTATTTTCCACTGCGTGCATCTTATGAAGTGGGTTTTAGCCCACAAAAGCTTACGCTCAAATAAATTTATTAGTCTCTGAGGTGACACAAGTACTCCTTGTTTTTTTTATTTTAAAACTGTAGCAAAAGAATTAAATCTTTTCATGGCTTAAGAAGACTAAAGTGACATATATGTTCTGTAGTGTTGTGACAAATGTCATTTTAGATTTGATCAATTTATGAGCACTCAAAAATTATATTTGCACAACTGCATCAAATTTATGATGATTCTTTAGCATTTTTAAGCAACCTTAAAATTAGCTGCATAGTTTTAAGTTTAGTAACTTTGGGCAGTATGTTAGGGCTACACAGGACCACGTCCTTCATTTTCTGTGTACCTTTTAAGATACAAAATGCATAACTACTGGTGTAGGTTTGAAGGAAAGAAGCTATGTTCTGTGGGCCTCATAAGAAATAAGGCCTAAGGCATTCTGTTTATCCAAGTAAAAGTTTGATACTTAAAATCAAAATCCACTTAAAAAAAATCTGTCAAAAAACTAATTGAAAAGACTGGTAAGGAAGCACATGTAATAATTAAGAAGTCACAACATAACTAATTTATAGTTGCACATGCAACCTCTGAATTTAAAATTGGTAGTACATAGCTGCTGAGTAAGACCCCGATTCAGAAAAGCATTTAAACACACATGCAACCCCAGTCTATTAAGAAGAGTACTGATGTTTAAGTGCTGTTCTGAATAAGGAAGCTCTTCTGCACAGAAGCTGTTATAGTGTGCACTCACTACCAGAGAGCCTTCTCCTGTCCAGATGTGAACTGACTATTCCTCTCTAGCACCCTCTTGTGTCCTGGTTAAACAATGATCTGCTGCCACAGTGGCCTACTCCTGTGGCCATGTCAGCTCTCAGTCCAGTTGTTTTCCAGGGTTAACAGAAAAATAATATTTAGGAGGCTATTTTAAGTTCAGATTTAAAGTCCAGAATATAAACACTGGTCCTTCATGTAGCTCCAGGCAAGTATTTCCTAGGTGAGACCCCTTTACAGGCCAGGTTACTCGGATTAGGACAAAGAGAGCCTTCTCTTCCGGATCAGATTTCACCCAGAACTGGCCTCCAATTGAAGTAGCCAGTATTTTTTACCTGGGTCTGATTGGCCTTTGCCTGCTACAGGCTGTTCTAGATCCCAGACATCTCTAGGCAAAACCCATTCCTCCCTTCCAGCAGGGCACCTTCTTACGGATGGGTGTGCCAATCTGTGTGTGGGGGTGGGGGGGGGGAGCTCCAGCAAGGAAGCATCTAATGCTTGGAATACACTGTCCCAGAACCCTTTTAAAATACATAGCATAGAGAGAAGAGAATTTATGAAAAAGATTCTAATCCAATAAAGTAATATTTAACCATTATGACACTAAATACAACCATAAAATATACAGTATACAACCATAAAATAAGAACCTAAATATTATCTAAGGTAGTAGAAAAAATTATAATTTTGTATTGCATTTCACAAATTGTATGTGATCATGGAATTAAAGAATGCATATGCGCAAGGAGGCAGAGTTATGATTGTATTTGGACCTTAACTTTATTTCCTTATTTTTGTAGGGTAAATATACTGCTCACTGAGAAGTATTTCTTTGCATGTTAGTGAAGTAAAGGCTTTGATTTGATCAATTTTTGATCGTTAGAAAAATCTCAGGGTATGTGATCAAGTAATTAAAGCATTTTTATATGAACTAAGTAAAACTGATTAGAAGTTAAAAATGACAAATCACAGGGGTTGGAGATGTTCAAAGTATCATTACAGATTGAGTGACTTACACTAACTCTGCTCAATGTATGTAAGGGTGAGAGATAAAATTACTCATGCAGAGAAGTAATATCTACATTCTTGTTGAAGTTTCTGATGAACAATGAAATGATAGGGAAGTAAAAGATTTGTAATACATTGAAATACACTACAAATCATTATACAGTCATCCACATACTCCTCTTTACCTAGCCTGAAAGATTATGCTAAACAATTTGGGCAAAAGCTTCCTCCCCCACTAGTAGGTGGACAAAGTTGGGTGAATAGTGAAGGGTGTGGACAGTGTAGGTGAAATTATCTCCCTTCTGATGGTGTACAAGAGGGTGGGTCCAAGAGGCCTGGGTGGGCTGGAGGAATGCATGAGAGAAGACATGAAAGTATGTTGACCTCCTGTTGAGAGTGGCATACGCACATGGACCGTGCCATCCTGATTGCAACCCAAACGAATGGAAGGACCCAATGCCTCCCTCACAAAGACGGTTTCATCAAATACCTTAAAATAGGTTACACCCAGTCTCTTTTAAAATCAGTGCACGGTACCAGACAACTTCTTTTACAATTCACTAGTATTTGCTCATCTCCAACCTCTCAGTCCTGGGGAAGATTGAGAAGAGTCTAGTTTTAGTTGCACTTTTGAGCTTTGAGTTTGGAAGATGAGAGAGAATCGGAACAGTCAGGGACTTGCTGATAAAATGAGTCTTTAAACTGCTGTGAGATCTAGAGGATGGGTCAGGCAGTTCCAACCCTGCAGAGACCAGCATCCTCAGTGGTAGAGGTCCAACCCAGTGCTGCCTGCTGAGAGCCAGCTGAGACCTCCACAGGACTCCAGACTAGAGAGAATTGAGACACCTTTATCCACCCAGGAGTGAAGACACTATAAGAGGACAACACTGCAGCACTCATCTAGGAACTTGTCCTCTGCTTACCATCTGCCTGGGAAGGGAGTGGGGATTGGGAAGAGTTGTGGGAAGTGGGAAATTAGTTGACATTTTCTATCAGTTAACCCTAACCCTTTTCTTCCCCACATCCTGTTTTTCTTTTCCCAATAAATTCCCCTTTTTTTATTGTTATTTTGGTTGGGTGTCATTTCTCTGCTGGGGTTTGTATTGATGTGCTTAATTGTTTCTTATGTGTACTGGGTTTTATGCTCCTTTCCAGCAGTAGCAGCATTATTCATTTTCTGAAGGGACATCACCCCTTGTGTCTCAGGCACAGTGAGGATAGAGGTATGAAGGTATGAGGTGTCACAAAAAAAGAACCCAGGACCCAACCCGTGTGAGGAGAAGGGAGAAACCTCTCCAAGCAGCAAGCACCTGCAAGGATACCACACCTCTGAGGAGTGGGTACACAAGGATGTGTCCAACACTCACTACATTCTGGGAAAGACTTCACTTCACTAAAACATTCCCCAAATAACTGGAGCAATAGAAAATCCTGGCAGCATTCTCAAAGTTTGAAGCCAATTGCAAAATCAAAGAAAAGAACAGAGAACTGACTGTCTCCCTCTGGAAAGATCTATTGCATTTTTAAATCCACACATAGTATACATGCTTATACTGTGGATGGAAAACATAGTAGTCACTGTTACTAGTCAATAGTTGCATAGCTACCCAATGTGACCTGAGAAGTCACTCCCTTTCTGTGCAATTCTAGTTTCTCAGATGTCACTGCCTGGTAAGTGTAGATAAAGACTGGCATTTTAATAGCAGTCTTGTTATGTAAGTAGATAGTCCCCCACCTGTCTGTCTTGAATGATGAACTGCAATTCTGCTCTGGTGTTAATCTGATGCTGAGAAGAAAGACTTCCTATGTCTTTCTCCGTAGGCAGCAGTGCAAAAGAGGGCAGGATTTTTTCTTTTAGTAGAACTGATACTGCCTGTTTTATATGGGTAAAGCAGGAAGAAAAAAACACCCACATCCAAAGAGTACTTGGGTTCAAGCTTTAAGCACTTCCAGAGCATCTAACCATATCTCTTGGATTACAAAAGTCTGAGTCAAAGCAGACTAAGTAGCATTCTTTCACGTGCTTTGATTTGAAAAATGAGACAACAGTTGTGAAACAGCTTTTAAGTCGGCATCAGGGAGAGAGTGTTCACATTTACAGCGAGCAGTTCCATTTCCTCCAGAAGGCATCTAAGCACACTCTATTCTCCCAATAATTGCTGTAAGATTCCCACACATACGACTACAAACTACAGACATTACAATAGTGCATCAGTTTCTAATCAGAAAAATAAACTGCAGCAACATTTGAAATTGGTTGCTTTGGGGTGCCTGATCAGCAGTTATTGTGTTCACTGCAGTAATGTACCAAAAAAGATTAGTATCATGTCACTGGAAAGCTGAACTACCCACAATTAACTCTGGGCAGTGGGTTTTGGATAATATGAGCCCAGACCAAAATAAACACTGATTTTCATTTTGAATTTCAAAAACTAAAATCATAACCTTTTGCTCATCAACTATGCAGGAGAGTTTTTCAGCCAGGTTTTCTTCGAGTAGCAGCAGTGTTAACCTGGAGTAACAATTTATTTCAGTGAAACTACTGCAAGTTTACAATGGTATAATTGAGAGCAGAATCTGGCACTTTGAGTTTACATTACTACTGTAGCTCCTGGACCTGATTCTCCCCTCTGTTACACTTTTACACACATGTAACTCCGAAAGTCTACTGAGGTCAATTGAATTACACCAGCAATACCCCAAAGTGCCCAGAATGTTGAAATCCTTCGTATCAACACACAAAAAGTTAATGTACCAAATTATTTAAAATAGCATTAATCTAATCTGTCAGACCTCATACCACTTTATATTTATTTTTGATTACAAGCTGTCAACATTTTTAGTATTACTCATCTGTCATAATAAACAGCAACTCATATTTTATATTATTTCTGTGATCTGGGTCATGTTATAATATTCATAATACCACACCACATGTAGCATAAGTATTACAGTTTGTTTTCTTTAATAAATTGATCAAATTTCTTTTTATGCATTTTTCCCTATAATAATACATATGTGTCCTGATTCATCAGTCTTCCTCCATTTTTACATCAGTGTAACATTTTCAGTAGAGTTACACCAATTTAAGTCAATGTACTGGTGAATCAACTACAAATGCCACACACTATTTACCAAGATGTTGTCCTCTTGCCTTCCTATCTTTAATTTACTGTGGTCTGCTAGACTGTCAGTGCTCCAGAAAGCATTCTACCATCTTTATCCTTTTTACTTTAAATTACAGCTTTTGTAACAAATTTGACATTTTTCATGTCATATCTGAGGTACAACCATCAATGTGCTTTGAGGATGCAGTTACTCTAGCAGTATATAAATGATGGATAAGTAATGAAGACTAACAGTGGCAATGTGCTAGCAATCCTGTGATGTACCAAGGATCTTTCAAGCTCTGCTAGCTTGTATGATTTTTTTTTTGTTTTTTAATCTCTAATTCTATCATTACAAAGATGTACTACAAAGGTCTGATTTTGTTACTGCTGTCATCAGGAAAGCTTCCAGTGACTTAGACATATATATATTGATTTTAGTAATGTTTCATTTTTAAGCTATGTTTTTGAGATGACATATTTGCCATTCCTATGAGGGAGTGATTTAGTGCATTGCAAGATCCCAGAGAGTTGTTTTTTGGGGGTTTAGGTCTGTTTTCCCCCCCATAACAGTGTAGAAAATTTATGGAGCAAATCACCAAATGTAGTAACTAGCATAAATAGTTTTGTATAGGACAAGATTTAGATTAATATTAAAAATGCATATTTTAAAAACCTGCTGAGAAAATATTAAGCATCCATGGTTAAGAGTTTCCTACACCTAGCTGCTTTGAGCTTCTGTTCAAAGATAGAGCATAGTGCCTTTTATAGATGAGAAATATTTCTCTAGCCTTTTCTTACTCCATACTGTTTTTTTCTCAGAATTTCAACAGACAAAGAAACAAACATTCACCTTCATACAGGGACCACACATGGAAAGTCTCATGCCTGGAAGGTGAATTTTTCAGAAAACATTGACTGAAGACAAGAGGTCAGAATGGAAAACATTAACTCCTGGGCAGGAGATGACTTTTACTTTTCCTGTTATAAATTTCACAAAATATTTAAAGCTGTATTTTAACATGAATAAAGGTGAAAAGTTGCTCAGAATATAATAATCACATATTTTGCTGTGTAGCTCACTTGAATAACATTAAACTTGAAAAACTTAAGAACATTTCCTTAAACATCTAACATATTAACACACTTCTGCTGTTTCTCTAGTGCCTGCAGTTTCTTTGCACAAGGGATAGCTCAAAGGTTCAGAAAAGCCATTCTAATTGGACCTCTGTCCTTTGATAGTGTTTTCATATAACTTTAGTTCACAGGGAATTATACCAATGTGTTTAAGGGGCCCCACACTGCTGCTTGATCTGTAATTTGCAGTTACCTCACAGAGCAGCATAGAGCCTCATAGCTCTTCTTTTCAATTTAATCAAAGGCCAAACCACCTCTTGATCTTTGGAGCAAATCTACTTCTCAAAAATCATCCCAAACAACAGCAAAAAGACTCACAAGTGCCCTGCATGTCACACCAACTTAATTTTGATAGAGGATAAAAAGTACAAATGAATGAACCTTGTGGACTTCTAGGTTTTATGAAGTAATTGGACTATTTTTGCGGGGGGGTTGCTATAAGAGCTTATGTTTACTAAACACATTTTTCTGCTATTTAAATTCATGTCTTGTTTCCCCCAAGGTAACTCTGTTCAAACACATTTTTAAATCTAAACAAAAATATAGTCTTTCTGAGGATGGACCGGAGATACTGGGCCTGACTGTCCTTACTCAAAATGAATAAATAAGGAAATTCACTATAGCAAATGCAGTTTCCCTTAATGGAAACTGGAGTGGGAAGATTCTCACCTTGTGTGTGTGTTCCACAGAAACACAGACACAACATTTCTTATGTTATTTCCCACCACCACTAATATTTTTTCAATCTTTCCTAAGCAAGATGCAAATCCAGTAATACTAGAGTTCAGACCAAGCTTTTAAGCACATTGGCTGAATTTGAAATTAAGATCAATAATTTGGCCCATTTCTAGTAATCAGCAGCTGTCTTCTTGGTCACAATTTTCTTTCCAATGGATATTAAAATCTAGCCACAGGCATTTTTAAAGCTTAAGTTCTTCTGCTTCCCAACAGCTTTTCTAAATTACTGATAAACAGGGTCCCAAAGAAATTGCTGGCAGGAAATCACTGTGAGTTGCCAACTACACAAGACTACCTTCGCTATAAAGTAAATTCTTCTCTAAAACTCACAGGCTTCACTATCAGGTCATTCTCCTCTTTGAGAAGATGTAGCCAGCCAAGGCTTGATGGCTCCAGTATCTACTTACTAAAGCAGAAGAAACTTTCACCATCAAGTTAGCACAATGCTGAACAATAGTTTCCTGATACATAGTGTGGTTGTGACGATATGTCCCATAAGGCTTTAGGGAAATATGCTTAGAATGTGTTTTATGCTACATATGCCATGTAACATATCTCCGTAAAGTTTATGATCTATTGAATGCATTAATCCTATTTGTATGCATGTATCATTTCTGTATTCAAAGTTATGAATGTTATGAATATTGGCTGTGTACTGGCTTGGTTTCTAAATAACCTTAGTAGAGCATTTGGTCAGTTCCTGGAGAAGGGAATGTTGAAATTTAGTACCTAATCAAGAAACACTTAAACGACAATGGATCTTGGAATGTTCCAATCCACACAAAAGTCTACTTGAGGATGTTCAAGGTAGCTTGTAAACAAGGGATGCTACCTGTAAAAACTGTGAGTCATAAGTGGCCATGTGACTTGCCCAGGTGACTTAACTGGAGCTGGACTTTGCATAGGAATCCGGAGAGGGTCTCCACCCACAAGAGAAAGTGTATTTAAACTCTTGGAAGATCCCTCCATTTTGGTCTTCAGCTGGCTGAGGAGAGGAGCCATCATGAAGAATCCCCTAGCTGCCACCTGAGCTGGAACAAGAGCTGAGTCAGGGGAAAGAATTGTGCCCAGGCCTGGAAGGTGTCCAGTCTGAGGAAAAAACTGACTGAAGCATCTCTGGCTTTGGCCCCTCCAACTGGGCTCACCCTGCTCTGTAAGGCAACAAGCCCTGGTCTTCCCTCATATGGCTTTTTTTTTCCTAATTAGGCCTCTCCCACCCTTTAGGTGTGAGCAGAGAGATTAACTGGCCTCACACTCACATTAACCCTTTCTCAGCAGGTGTGGGCAAACATTCCATCACAGGAACCTTTTCCTCGTTGTTAACCCCTGCACTTGGCTCTAAATTTACTTAATGTTGTCACAGTAAGTTTTAGACCGTTAAAGACCCTCCCAACTTCAAACCTGCAGTTAGGATGCCTCTGAACTCCAAGTGCACTCTCTGACTTTCTCTTGGCTATATCACTTAATCACGGTTAGGAGCCATCCTTTTCTTCATGCACATTCCTGTGTATGAGTTTATTTAGGGTTCAGGGTAGGTGCTGGATCCACAGGCAAGGTGAACTAAGTATTCATTAGCCCCAGAACAAGTACCCAACAGTATGGGTTATAGCAGTAAAAAAAATTTCTTGTGAACCCCAGGATGATCAAGCAGGAGGAATCACTTCTAAGGGTGAGACAATAGTCTGGTTTTCATGCCCATCCAGCTCTACTCTCTCTGCTGTGACTCCCAATCATACTGGCACTTAGTACCAAGTGTAGTGATCATTTTTGTAATGTGAATAATTGCACTCTGGGAAGCAGACTTTGACAACCAAACACATTTTTAATAGGCCACCAAATGGCAATAACTTTCAGTCACTACTGACCTGAGATTAACTCAAACCGGCAGCCTACAGATGAAAGATATAATATCCCATTACGAATCCTTGAGTCATCCCTTCTTTTACACTGGTAAAAAGGACTTTTTTTCCCTTGAGATTTCTGTCTTCACCCAAACACTAATAGGCCTGCTCACAAAGAATTAATTGACTTGACTATTACATGAACTCTCCCCTCTCCAAGTCAGCCTGAGGCCCTGATTTTGAAAAACTACTAAAAATGAACCATGATTTAATGCAGTTTTGACCAGCCACAATGGACAGAGCCAAACAACATTTAAACTTGATTCAACGTTTGAGCCAATATAGGACTCTAGACATGCACATCAGCTTTGTGGGCATGTCAGAAACAGAATATAACCACATATAATCACTCTTTGAAGCTGATTAGCCTAGTAGACAGGGCACAGGAGTGAGAAAAAAATTGATTCTGTTCTCATTTGTGGCTCAGTTTATACATTGGGGAAACTGAGGCAGGCAAAGGTTAAGCAACTTGCCCAAGCTCACAGAGTCAGAGCCATCACTTAAGATGTCTAAGGTTGGGCAACCAAAAACTGAGGCACCCAAAAGCACGAGTCTGTTTCCAAAACCTTGGAGTAGAATTTGATGTCATGTAATTCTTCATAATATTAGCTTATTTTTCTACTTCCTCAGCTTACAGTCCCTGCAATGATCTAGCACCCATTTTGTTTCTATGAAGCAAAACACATTTTTTATAAGTGGTTTATCTGCTGTTATAGAGGCTGGGATTTTATTTATTTATTTATTTATTCATTCATTAAAGGGAAAACTATTATAAAGACTTCCTAAAGGAAAGGGTTTCATTTCTCCATTTTGGTACAAGTTTCTATAGGACTTGATTAGCTTTACTCAGCTGAAATGTCATATTTGCAAGCTGATGAATATGACAAAAAAAATCCCATGTTTTTCTGAATGATTATCTGCCATGCAAGTAATAATAATAAGATATAGGTCAAATATATCTCCCTCATTATTTTTGAATAATTTCATTTGCAATTGACCTTTTACTGATTCATAATGAGACATTTCAAAAATGTTTCAAGGCTTAAAATAAATAAATAAATTCATAAGAGACTTTCACTACTGCTTGGAAATATGTCGATGAGTTATTGAGAATAATGTACAAAGGGCCTGATTCTCAATTCACACTTTTTATACTAATATAACCTCACTGACTTCAAGGGAGTTACCTCTGATGAACATTTGTAACTCAGAGCAGAATCATACTGAAACAACCCGGAAAATACGAATGTTATTTTTTTATATATTATCATTTTTATTAGACTTCTGTATGACATTCTCCTATAATCACAGATGTATGTGATTACACAAATGACCAAGTTATCCTCTTAGTTATTGAGTGAAAGCCTTTGAGTCATTGCTATTGCATAGAGGTAAATTAGGGCAGAATTTGGCCTGGTCTCTTAAATCAAAATATTAATCTCCTGATTTTGCCCCCTTTACCAAAGTTGAAAAGTATGAGTGAACCAATAAATCTCACTGTGACCACTTGCAGAAAAGGTGTCATCCTATTCAACATTAGTAAGGGTGGTATGATTTTTTTATCCTCTGCTTTTATTCTGAAGAATCTCTGAACAGAGGTGCTTCAACTTCAAAACTAATACTGTCTTTGTATCTGCAGATACATTACAACCATTTAGGAGATTATTCACTTTGTAAATGTTCCACAACACTAAAGTTGGATGTTCAGAACTTAATTTAAAGGTATCCCATGTATAGTGGACAGAAAAACAGTTTCTCAGTTATAATTTGGTGTTTCTTTCAAAAGTCTTTGTTCTCCTTTTTAACCTGCCATATGAAATAAATTGTAATACCATCAACACAGCAATCATATTCATATCTGATACTGTGCAGCATATTTGAGCTCTAACATAAATGGACCAAGCATGTTTCCTTCTGAACATCCATGGAGGTGGAAATTTAGGCCACACTGTATTTAGTTCCAAATATGAATCAAACCTATAATAGGGCTAGATATGAATTCAAAATGTAGAGAGTTTTTCTTTCATATTTTGTACAACACACATTCACACATACATAATCCTTGTAAATAAGGTTTTTACCAAGCAAAAAATAAAATAAAATAAAAATAATAATTAAAAAAAAACCTGATACAAAGGAACATTACTTTGAATAGCAACTTGCATAGCCAAGTCAGAAAAGTGCAAACAACAAAATGCCCCAAAACATGAGGTCAGAGGGGTACTTGGTTCCTTATTTGTTTCTAGATTCTTTCCTGTTCATTGGAAATTCACAAGTGACAGACCAACCATGCCAGGTCTTCAACGAAAAGAAGTTAAAATTAAACTTCCATATTTCAACAGGGGCTAGGAAAGTATGAAGGTCCCAAACATTATCTTGTGATCTGACGTGTTGTCCCACCAGATCTGTTTAGCTACTCATTGCCCAGGAAAGAGTTCATTAAAATGCCAAGGCAACTATTCCATTTGGCCAACTTCAGCACTTGAACATAGAAAGTAAATATCTTTAAATCAAACTAATATTTTTTAAAGCAGCAATTTTCTTACTTTGCCTATCTCTCCATTTCTGTTACTATCAATGAAAATAATTTTGTCCATTTGTGTGTGTGGATACAGTGAAATCCATATTTATCAGCATTTACCAATAATTCTCCTCTAGGAGGTATCCACACATGGATGAGGACTGTGTGGCAGAACATCATGTTTTATTAGTTTGCAGAATTTTGCTGATATTCTGCTTGGGATCTGCCCCTATTGAGGAAGAAAAGGAGAAGATATATGAATCCCCATGCTGAAGTCTGTTTATAGAAGGCTGGAGGACAAGCCCTGAAATAGGAAGGGTGGGAAAGGAACATGCTTGTCTATTTAGATGCATGACCATCCACCTGATAAGGCTGTGAGGCACCTCCACATTCTATGATGAGGCTGAAGGAATCAGGGCTGAAAGGGATAGTGATTGGACTGATAGATGTAAAAAATAGGTCAATGGATAAAGTACCAGTAGCATAGTGCCATAGTTCATGGATTTTGTAGGACCAATAAAACTTGTTTTTATACACTGCAAATGACTTCTTCTGGAATCTGCTGACATCATCACTTACTAAGAGGGAGGCTGACTCACTCCTGACTGTTCTGACCCTTTGACAGTAGTATTCTGTGTAGGCAAATGCCTCTGTTTTTCCATGTGTATGTGTGTGTGTGATATGCACTAAAGGGAACTTACATGGAGATCACCTTCAAGGCTGCCAGGCAGCAGAAAGTGGCAAGATGAACATTTCTTTTCTTTTCACTTTCTTGGGTTTCTCTTCCATGTTGTGTGTCACACTGCACAGAAGAGAAGGAACAAAGCCAAAAAAGGCTCTGATTGCCCAGAAGGAAGGGAAGAGCTCCCAAATCCCAACATAAGTGAGAAAAGAATACTTCTGTTCAACTGTTAGAAAAAATAAGATAAGCATTCTAATTCTGTGCATGAAAGTCTAGCCCTTGACTGCTATCACACTGTGGAGGTGGGAAATTCTGGGATGTTGTCCTCATGAATTATTTCAGATGGAGCTTTATGTGATATAACAGATATATGTTCTGTGCCCCATGTTACCAAGGAAGAAGAGAAACCTACTGTATCATCATAGGATGTGACCTTCATAGTGAAGTGCTATAGAATTTAATAAAAAAGGAGAACCATTCTGTAAGTTTTTTTATCCTCCAATAGGATTTAATAGAGAATTTATCCCTGCAGTAAGATTCCATTCAGTGGTTCTAAACACAATAAAATCAATCTGTGCAGAGTTTTCAGAGTAATTTTTAAGAGAATTCCACAATGGTAGAATGTAGTTAAAAAAAAAGTGAGTTTAGTTATGTAGCTTTCGTTTTGGATGGGGGAGTAGTGTAGAAGGAAAGACACATGGGAAGATAAGTAATAGGTAAATGTGACAAGTATCAGAGGGGAAGCCATGTTAGTCTGGATCTGTAAAAGCAGTAAAGAATCCTGTGGCACCTTATAGACTAACAGACGTTTTGGAGCATGAGCTTTCGTGGGTGAATACCCACTTCCTCAGATGCATGTAGTGGAAATTTCCAGGGGCAGGTATATATATATATGCTAGCAAGCAAGCTAGAGATAACGAGGTCAGTTCAATCAGGGAGGATGAGGCCCTGTTCTAGCAGTTGAGGTGTGAAAACCAAGGGAGGAGAAACTGGTTCTGTAGTTGGCAAGCAATTCACAGTCTTTGTTCAATCCTGAGCTGATGGTGTCAAATTTGCAGATGAACTGAAGCTCAGCAGTTTCTCTTTGAAGTCTGGTCCTGAAGTTTTTTTGCTGCAGGATGGCCACCTTAAGGTCTGCTATAGTGTGGCCAGGGAGGCTGAAGTGCTCTCCTACAGGTTTTTATATATTGCCATTCATAATGTCTGATTTGTGTCCATTTATCCTTTTCCGTAGAGACTGCCCAGTTTGGCCGATGTACATAGCAGAGGGGCATTGCTGGCATATGATGGCGTATATTACATTGGTGGATGTGCTGGTGAATGAACCAGCGATGGTGTGGCTGATCTGGTTAGGTCCTGTGATGGTGTCGCTGGTGTAGATATGTGGGTAGAGTTGGCATCGAGGTTTGTTGCATGGATTGGTTCCTGAGCTAGAGTTATTATGGTGCGGTGTGCAGTTACTGGTGAGAATATGTTTCAGGTTGGCAGGTTGTCTGTGGGCAAGGACTGGCCTGCCACCCAAGGCCTGTGAAAGTGTGGGATCATTGTCCAGGATGGGTTGTAGATCCTTGATGATGCGTTGGAGGGGTTTTAGCTGGGGGCTGTATGTGATGGCCAGTGGAGTCCTGTTGGTTTCTTTCTTGGGTTTGTCTTGCAGTAGGAGGCTTCTGGGTACATGTCTGGCGCTGTTGATCTGTTTCCTTATTTCCTCGTGCGGGTATTGTAGTTTTGAGAATGCTTGGTGGAGATTTTGTAGGTGTTGGTCTCTGTCTGAGGGGTTAGAGCAGATGCGGTTGTACCTCAGTGCTTGGCTGTAGACAATGGATCGTGTGATGTGTCCGGGATGGAAGCTGGAGGCATGAAGGTAGGCATAGCGGTTGGTAGGTTTTCGATATAGGGTGGTGTTAATGTGACCATCACTTATTTGCACCGTGGTGTCAAGAAAGTGGACCTCCCGTGTAGATTGGTCCAGGCTGAGGTTGATGGTGGGGTGGAAGCTGTTGAAATTGTGGTGGAATTTTTCCAGAGTCTCCAGACTAACACGGCTACCCCTCTGATACTTGACACCATGCAAGGCACTGCATTTAACCGTATGGAGTGGAAATCCATCAACCTCATGAAGAAACTTGCACAAATACAGACAGATATCATCTTCCTTTCCAAATGCAAACGGATGGACATCATATCAAATGGACTAAAGGCAAAAAATCCACTGCTATCTACATACTACACAGACCACAGTGAGAGATTATGCCATACTCTGTCAAAAAAACTGAGGAACCACCTGATCAGCATCCTATACAGCAAACAGGAAAACATCAAAATAGAGCTCTCCAACCTGGAGACTCTCATTAATAACCAAACTTCTATACAAACGGACTTCACTAGAATAAGACAGGAGATCTACATTACTCACTTCACCTCTCTACAAAGGAAAAAGGACTGTAAGCTGTCTAAACTCCTACTTGTCACATGGGGCCACAACCGTGGTACCCCTAATCCACCCAGCAATATCGTCAATCTATCCAACTACACATTCAGCCCAGAAGAAAAGTCTGTCCTATCTCGGGGACTCTCTTTCTGCCCTGCCATCCCCACCACCATGATACAGTTCTGTGGCGATCTGGAAGCCTACTTTCGCCATCTCCAACTCAAAGAATACTTCCAGGACAACACTGAACAGTGCACTGATACACAGGCGCCCTCCTACCAACAGCAGAAGAAGAAGAACTCCACATGGACTCCTCCTGAGGGTCAAAATGACAGTCTGGACCTATACATTGAATGCTTCCGCCAGCGTGCACAGGCAGAAATCGTGGAACAACATCGCTTGCCTCACAACCTAAGTCGTGCAGAACGCAATGCCATCCACAGCCTCAGAAACCATCCTCACATTATCATCAAAGAGGCTGATAAAGGAGGTGCCGTTGTCATCATGAACAGATCTGACTACCAAAAGGAGGCCGCCAGACAACTCTCCAATACCAAATTATACAGGCCACTTCCCTCAGATCCCACTGAGGAATACACTAAGAAACTACAGCATCTACTCAGGACACTCACTACACTAACACCAGAAGAAATCAACATACCCCTAGAGCCCCAACCAGGGTTATTCTATCTACTACCCAAGATCCACAAACCCAGAAATCCTGGACGCCCCATCATCTCGGGTATTGGTACTCTCACTGAAGGACTTTCTGGATATATGGACTCTCTACTCAGACCCTATGCCACCAGCACTCCCAGCTATCTCCGTGACACCACTGATTTCCTGAGGAAACTACAATGCATTGGTCACCTCCCAGAAAACACCATCCTAGCCACCATGGATGTAGAGGCTCTCTACACAAATATCCCACACACAGATGGAATACAAGCTGTCAGGAATACTATCCCTGATGATGCCACAGCACAACTGGCTGCTGAGCTCTGTGTCTTTATACTTACACACAACTATTTCAAATTTGATGACAATATATATCTCCGGATCAGTGGCACTGCTATGGGTGACATAACCTTATTCCCAGATTCTGGACCTTAGCGTCCAAAATATGGGGGTTAGCATGAAAACCTCCAAGCTTAGTTACCAGCTTGGACCTGGTACTGCTGCCACCACCCAAAAAATTAGAGTGTTTTGGGGCACTCTGGTCCCACTGAAAAACCTTCCCTGGGGACCCAAGACCCAAATCCCTTGAGTCTCACAACAAAGGGAAATAATCCTTTTTCCCTTCCCCCCTCCAGATGCTCCTGGAGAGATACCCAGACACAAGCTCTGTGAAACTACGCAGAGTGATTCCCCCTCTCCGTTCCCAATCCTGGAACAAAAGCACTTTCCTCTTCACCCAGAGGAAATGCCAAATCAGGCTAGCAATCCAACACACAGCTCTCCCCTTGATTTCTTCCTCCCACCAATTCCCTGGTGAGTACAGACTTAATTTCCCTGAAGTAAAGGAAAACTCCAACAGGTCTTAAAAGAAAACTTTATATAAAAAAGAAAGAAAAAATACAAATGTTCTCTCTGTATTAAGATAATACAACACAGGGTCAATTGCTTAAAAGAATATTGAATAAACAGCCTTATTCAAAAAGAATATAAATCAAAGCATTCCAGCACTGATATTCATGCAAATACCAAAGAAAAGAAACCATAGAACTTACTATCTGATCTCTTTGTCCTTACACTTAGAAACAGAAGACTAGAAAATAGAACTACTTCTCCAAAGCTCAGAGGAAACCGGCAGACAGACAAAAGACTCAGAGACACACTTCCCTCCACCCAAGGTTGAAAAAATCCGGTTTCCTGATTGGTTCTCTGGTCAGGTGTTTCAGGTGAAAGAGACATTAACCCTTAGCTATCTGTTTATGACACGCCCCCCAAATTGCAGACAGTGGGGAAGCTCACTGGCGGCAATTTCCTTCTAGAACTTGAAAATAAACAGATTAATACAACACATGCACCTTTACATATACTACTAAGTATATAACTAACAGACTTTTACATTTTAAGAACACTTTTTAACTACTGGATTCTGGGAAACTCTCACGGGAGAGTGCATCAGCAACTTTGTTAGAAGCTCCTGTGATGTGTTGAATTTCAAAATCAAAATCTTGGAGAGCTAAACTCCAACGAAGA
This sequence comes from Gopherus evgoodei, assembly GCF_007399415.2. Lineage (NCBI taxonomy): Eukaryota > Metazoa > Chordata > Testudines > Testudinidae > Gopherus > Gopherus evgoodei. Next base: position 86,330,173 of record NC_044322.1, on the reverse strand, counting down.
AGTTTCTTGTTGTTCCCCTTGGCAGTATGAAGCCACTTGAGTGCAGCATGGTCAGTTTGTAGTTGGAACCGCCGTCCCCAAACATATGGGCGTAGCTTTTCCAGGGCGTACACAATGGCATAGCATTCCTTTTCACTGACTGACCAGTGACTTTCCCTCTCAGACAGTTTCTTGCTGAGAAACACGACAGGATGGAAGTTGTGATCTGTTGCTTCCTGCATGAGCACTGCTCCTATACCACGCTCAGATGCATCTGTGGTTACTAGGAATGGCTTGTTAAAGTCCGGGGCCCTGAGCACAGGGTCAGACATGAGCATCGCCTTAAGCTGGGTAAAGGCCTCTTGACACTCATTAGTCCACTTAACGGCATTTGGCTGGGTCTTTTTGGTTAGGTCGGTTAATGGGGCAGCGATTTGGCTGTAGTGTGGTACAAATCGCCTGTAGTATCCGGCCAAGCCTAAGAAGGATTGGACCTGTTTCTTTGACCTTGGGACAGGCCACTTTTGGATAGCATCCACCTTGGCCTGTAGGGGGTTTATGGTTCCTCGACCCACCTGGTGCCCCAGGTAAGTTACTCTGTTTTGGCCTATTTGACACTTTTTGGCCTTAACAGTTAGTCCTGCCTGCCTGATGCGCTCAAAGACCTTTTCCAGGTGGAGTAGGTGTTCGGGCCAGGAGTCTGAAAAAATGGCCACATCATCGAGGTAGGCAACTGCGAATTCTCCCAGTCCAGCTAGTAGACCGTCTACCAGCCTCTGGAAGGTGGCGGGTGCATTTCGAAGGCCGAAAGGAAGGACATTGAATTCATACACCCCCGCATGGGTGACGAATGCTGACCTCTCCTTGGCAGGTTCATCTAGCGGTACTTGCCAGTACCCCTTGGTTAAGTCTATTGTAGAGATGAACTGGGCACGTCCCAACTTTTCCAATAGCTCATCGGTACGTGGCATTGGATAGTTGTCCGGACGAGTTACAGCATTTAGCTTACGGTAGTCCACGCAAAAGCGTATTTCCCCATCTGGTTTGGGTACCAGAACCACTGGAGATGCCCATGCACTGGTAGATGGGCGGATTATACCCATCTGTAGCATGTTTTGGATCTCCCGTTCTATAGCAGCTTGGGCATGAGGAGACACCCGGTAGGGTGGGGTTCTGATTGGGTGAGCATTACCTGTATCAATGGAGTGGTATGCCCGTTCAGTCCGTCCTGGGGTGGCTGAGAACAATGGGGCGAAGCTAGTGCACAGCTCCTTGATTTGTTGCCGCTGCAGACGTTCCAGGGTGGTTGAGAGGTTCACCTCTTCCACGCCACCGTCTTTTTTCCCGTCGTAGTAGACACCGTCAGGCCACTCAGCATCATCTCCCTGGACTGTAAACTGACAAACCTGTAAGTCTCTGGAATAGAAAGGCTTGAGAGAATTAACATGGTACACTTTAGGCTTTAGTGAGGAATTGGGAAATGCTATGAGGTAGTTTACAGCTCCCAGGCGCTCTTGGACCGTGAATGGCCCTTCCCATGATGCTTCCATCTTATGGGCCTGTTGCGCCTTCAAGACCATAACCTGGTCTCCTACCTTGAAGGAACGTTCTCTGGCATGTCTGTCATACCAGGCCTTTTGCTCTTCTTGAGCACCCTTTAGGTTCTCTCTAGCAAGGGCTAAAGAGTGTCGGAGGGTGCTTTGTAGGTTGCTTACAAAGTCCAGAATGTTAGTTCCTGGAGAAGGCGTAAACCCCTCCCATTGCTGCTTCACCAACTGTAATGGCCCCTTAACCTCGTGACCATACACCAGTTCAAATGGTGAAAACCCTAAACTGGGATGTGGTACAGCCCTGTAGGCAAACAGCAACTGCTGCAACACTAGGTCCCAATTATTGGAGAATTCGTTGATGAATTTTCTTATCATGGCCCCCAAAGTTCCATTGAACCTTTCCACCAGGCCATTGGTTTGATGGTGGTACGGGGTGGCAACCAAGTGATTCACCCCATGAGTTTCCCACAGTTTTTCCATGGTCCCTGCCAGGAAATTAGACCCTGAATCTGTAAGGATGTCAGAGGGCCAACCTACCCTGGCAAAGATGTCTGTTAGGGCCAGGCACACAGTGTTAGCCCTGGTGTTGCCTAGAGCTACTGCTTCTGGCCATCGGGTAGCAAAGTCCACTAAAGTCAGTACGTACTGCTTTCCTCTGGGCGTCTTTTTTGGGAAAGGGCCCAGAATATCCACAGCTACTCGCTGAAATGGGACCTCAATTATGGGGAGTGGCTGGAGAGGGGCCTTGACCTGGTCTTGAGGCTTACCTATTCTTTGGCATACCTCACAAGACCGGACATACTTGGCAACATCCTTGCCCATCCCCTCCCAGTGGAAGGACTTCCCCAACCGGTCCTTGGTTCTGTTCACCCCAGCATGGCCACTGGGATGATCATGGGCTAAGCTTAAGAGCTTCTCCCGGTACTTAGTTGGAACCACCAACTGTTTTTGCGGCTGCCATTCTTCCCGGTGTCCACCAGAAAGAATTTCCTTGTATAAAAGTCCTTGGTCTATAACAAACCGGGATCGATTTGAAGAGCTGAGAGGCGGTGGGGTGCTCCGTGCTGCCGCCCAAGCTTTCTGAAGGCTGTCATCTGCTTCCTGCTCAGCCTGGAACTGTTCCCTTGAGGCTGGGGTCACCAGTTCTTCCTCAGACTGTGGACTTGGGCTTGGTCCCTCTGGAAGCGAGGTAGGTGATGGGGTTGTTTCCGTTGCTGGTGAACCGCTCTCCGCTGGTGCACCTGAGGGTATTTCAGGCTCTGGCTGAGCCTTTTGGGTATGGCTGTCTGTTGCTTCTGCCAGTTCTGGCTCGCCGATGCCCTCTGGCGCTGAGTTTGAAGATGTGGTTGCACTTGCTGGTGCTGGTTGCTGTTCCAGTTCCGGGCCTGGGACTGGAGATGCTGTGGCTGTTTCAGTGGTAGGCATGGAATCCGGGTCCACTACCTCTGTCTGGGTCTCTGGTAACACAGACGGGGCCTCTGTGGACGGCTCAGGAACAGGAATGGGTCTGGAAGCTTGCCTGGTTTGGCTACGGGTAACCATTCCCACTCTCTTGGCCCGCCTCACCTGGTTGGCCAAGTCTTCCCCCAGTAGCATGGGGATAGGATAATTGTCATAGACTGCAAAAGTCCACATTCCTGACCAGCCTTTGTACTGGACAGGCAGTTGAGCTGTAGGCAAGTCTACAGCTTGTGACATGAAGGGGTAAATTGTAACTTTGGCCTTTGGGTTGATGAATTTGGGGTCAACGAAGGATTGGTGGATAGCTGACACTTGTGCCCCCGTGTCTCTCCACGCAGTAACCTTCTTTCCGCCCACTCTCAAATTTTCCCTTCGCTCCAAGGGTATTTGAGAGGCATCCGGGCCTGGGGATCTTTGGTGTGATGGTGGTGTAATGAATTGCACTCGCATGGTGTTTTTGGGACAGTTGGCCTTGATATGTCCCGGTTCATTACACTTAAAGCATCTTCCATCTGATGGGTCACTGGGCCGAGGTGAGTTACTGGAGACTGGTGAGGTTGAAGAGTAGGGTATCTGTGGCTTTACTTGGGTGGTATGTAGGGGCTTTGGCTGTCCTCGGTTGTAGGGTTTATGGTCTGTGTGCCCCCTGGGGTAATCGTTCCCCTTGACAGTAGCTTTTTTGCTTTCTGCCAGTTCCATCCATTTGGCTCCAATCTCCCCCGCCTCAGCGATAGTTTTGGGATTTCTATCTTGTATGTACCGTGTGATGTCTTCAGGAACACCATCCAAGAACTGCTCCATTTGTATGAGGAGGTTCACTTCTTCCAAGGTTTGAATGTTGTTTCCTGTTAACCAGGCCTCATAGTTTTTTGCAATGTAGTAGGCGTGTTTGGGAAATGACACCTCTGGTTTCCATTTTTGGGTTCTGAAGCGCCGACGGGCATGATCTGGGGTTATCCCCATCCTGTATCTGGCCTTGGTTTGAAAAAGTTTATAGTCAATCATTTGCGGCTTGGGCATTTCAGCTGCCACCTCTGCTAAAGGTCCACTGAGGTGTGGCCTTAATTCTACCATGTACTGGTCTTCGGGGATGCTGTACCCAAGACAGGCTCTTTCAAAATTTTCCAAGAAGGCCTCGGTGTCATCACCTGCCTTGTAGGTGGGAAATTTCCTGTGCTGTGGAGCAATAATTGGCGCCGGGTTGTTAGGGTTGGCTGGCACATGCAGCCCAGCTTTTGCCATCTCCAGTTCATGTTTTCTCTGTTTTTCCTTCTCTTCATTTTCTTTTTGTTGTTTTTCCATTTCTCGGCGGTGGGCCACCTCTTCTTCTTCTAGTTTTCTTTTGTGTGCTGCCTCTTGGGCTGCCTGTTCTCTTTGGAAGGCTGCCAGTTTGAGGCTTTCTTCCTTTTCTTTCATTTCCATCTGTCGCCTGTGTTCAGCGTCTTTGATTTGTTCTTCGGCGTCAATCTTTGCCTTAGAAGTCATGGTTCCTGTTTTCTTGTGTTGGGGTGCCCTCCGGTGTTTATTTTCTGAACTGCAGGCTCTCTGTTGCCTCCTGAAGTCTGCCTAGCAACAGTGCTTTTTTCCTTTTCTCTCTAGCTAATGTTCAATGAAGGGAAACCAGAAAAACCACTTTATTTGCATGCATATAGAGTGCTGGTATGACTCTCAATGGGAGTGCTATTGTGTGACAATAGACTGTCAATAGTCTGCTAATGGCTTCTTGCTTACTATGCAAGCCACAAACTGCTAGAGAGAGCAGAGAAAAAAAAATTCTCTCTGGTTCCCTTTTAAAACCAAACTGTTTCTCTCTGCTAAAAAGCCCTTAGCAGAGAAAAGAAAAATATAATATTCCTATTGGCTTCTGGATTCTGTCTATATCCCGCCGCTGCTACACCATGTTATAACCTTATTCCCAGATTCTGGACCTTAGCGTCCAAAATATGGGGGTTAGCATGAAAACCTCCAAGCTTAGTTACCAGCTTGGACCTGGTACTGCTGCCACCACCCAAAAAATTAGAGTGTTTTGGGGCACTCTGGTCCCACTGAAAAACCTTCCCTGGGGACCCAAGACCCAAATCCCTTGAGTCTCACAACAAAGGGAAATAATCCTTTTTCCCTTCCCCCCTCCAGATGCTCCTGGAGAGATACCCAGACACAAGCTCTGTGAAACTACGCAGAGTGATTCCCCCTCTCCGTTCCCAATCCTGGAACAAAAGCACTTTCCTCTTCACCCAGAGGAAATGCCAAATCAGGCTAGCAATCCAACACACAGCTCTCCCCTTGATTTCTTCCTCCCACCAATTCCCTGGTGAGTACAGACTTAATTTCCCTGAAGTAAAGGAAAACTCCAACAGGTCTTAAAAGAAAACTTTATATAAAAAAGAAAGAAAAAATACAAATGTTCTCTCTGTATTAAGATAATACAACACAGGGTCAATTGCTTAAAAGAATATTGAATAAACAGCCTTATTCAAAAAGAATATAAATCAAAGCATTCCAGCACTGATATTCATGCAAATACCAAAGAAAAGAAACCATAGAACTTACTATCTGATCTCTTTGTCCTTACACTTAGAAACAGAAGACTAGAAAATAGAACTACTTCTCCAAAGCTCAGAGGAAACCGGCAGACAGACAAAAGACTCAGAGACACACTTCCCTCCACCCAAGGTTGAAAAAATCCGGTTTCCTGATTGGTTCTCTGGTCAGGTGTTTCAGGTGAAAGAGACATTAACCCTTAGCTATCTGTTTATGACAATGGGCACCCGCATGGCCCCCCAATATGCCAATATCCTTATGGCCGACCTGGAACACGCTTCCCAGCTCTCGTCCACTCACGCCCCTTCTCTACCTACGCTACATTGATGACATCTTCATCATCTGGACCCATGGGAAGGAGACTCTGGAAAAATTCCACCACGATTTCAACAGCTCATGCTCCAAAACGTCTGTTAGTCTATAAGGTGCCACAGGATTCTTTGCTGCTTAGGTAAATGTGAGACAACCTGATAGGCTTGCTTTTCTGCATATTATCTTTTCCTCCCATGGTAAGATTCATGACCTTCTTTGGCTTTGAAGAGTACAGATGCTTGTAACAGAATTGGTTATTGTCAGTAGATGCTTATTTAATAAGACATAGCATTGAAGCAACCTAAGTGTTTAGATGGAGATTGAGTTATAATGAAAAGAGAAACAATGTGGATCATGTAGATCAGGGGTCGGCAACCTACAGCACGAGTGTGAAAGGTGGGATGCCAGCTGATTTTTGATGGCACGCAGGGTGGACTGAGCTGCTCAGCCCGCCGCCACTCTGGGATTCCTGCTGCTGGCCCCTTGCCAGCCGGGGTCCCACTCTGCACCCGCTGCGGGCCTGGGGGAAGGAACCTGGCTGGCAGGAGCCAGTGGCTGAAACCCCAGAGCAGTGCAGGCTGAGCCGCTCAGCCCGCCACCGCTCTGGGGTTCCCACTGCTGGCCTTTTGCTAACCATGATCCCGCCACCAGTCCCACTCAGCACCCACTGCTGGCCTGGGTGAAGGAACCCCAGGCTGGCAGTGGGCTGAAACCCCGGCTGGCAGGTGTCGGCGGCTGAAACCCCAGAGCTGGGCTGGTGCAGACACTCAGCCCACCCCTGAAACCCCAGAGCTGGATGGGATGACCTGCACAGCCAGCTGTCGCTCTGGGGTTCCGGCTGCTGGCCCCTTACCAGCCGGGGTCCCCATCGCAGCCCCACTCACCTTGCTTCAGGTTGGAGTTCCAACACTGACCCCCTGCCAGACAGGGTCCAGGCTTTCAGCCCTACTCAGCCCTACCATCTACCAGCTCCACTCACCTTAGCTGCCAGTCTGGGGTTCCAGCCGCTGACCTCCTGCCAGCTGGTTATCAACTGATCACTCAGAAGCCTGTGTGCAGCTTAAAGTATCCAAATACGTGCCAGACATTGAAAAACTCAGCAAGGAAAAGCAAGGGCAAGGATCAAACTAAACTAATAAGGTCTGCATTTTAATTTAATTTTAAATAAATCTTCTGAAACATTTTGAAAACCTTGTTTACTTTACATATAACAGTAGTTTGGTTATATATTATAGACTTATAGAGAGACCTTCTAAAAAACGTTAAAATGTATTACCGGCACGCAAAGCCTTAAATTAGAATGTATACATGAAGACTTGGCACACCACTGCTGAAATGTTGCTGACCCCTGATGTAGAATTTTAAAAGCTTGAATGTGTGTGTAACTTTCATGTTGATCAAACAAAATAGAAATAAATGATTTGGAAAAAAAAACCTTTCGTAGTGTCCCCAAACATTTTTTTTCAACTTGTGTATTAATATGGAAATTTAGATGCTGTGAGCTTAAATTCTATTCCCCCCCTATTTACCTTTCCATGTAGAATCCTGCAATTAGAGCCACAGAGTGAAACATGGAGACATTTTTGAACTTTGGATGTAATGATTTCAATCATAAAAAATGCAAGCTTTTGACACAGTAGCCCTCCGGACTAGTTGCATCTCTCTTTCAAACCTTTTTATGAACCTAAGGAAAAAAAAGGAGTGATTTTATCTGTTTAATACCCATTATTTAAATGGAAAACATATTGCTCATCAGTTGGATAGCTCACTCCTTAAAGAGATTTACAGCAGTGTCTATTTGAAAATGAGTGCCTTAAACAAAAGTGTTTACAATAAAAAGCTGTTTAACATGCCACAATCATGCTTTTTAATGCTATATTTAGTATCTTCAAAGATCACAATGCTTCAGGGACTAGAACACCAGGTTCTTGTCCTCTCAACCCCTCATCAGAGCCTCCAAGGCTAGGAATCTGGCTTTCCTCCTAAACCTTGGAGTGAAAGAAGGAACTAAAGCTGTGTGGAGAACAGGAAAAAAACAGGACACTAGCTCCCTGCCTCTGACTAATGGAATAAAATGATCAGCTCCCTTCCATTAGGGAGTGTAAGAAGGGTCTGCTGCAGGTTGTTGCCTGTGGCAAGGAGACATTTTGAGAGTCTTGGGTCTGTTTTGGATGGTGATCAGAATTTTTTGAATGAAAATGTTTTCTGGGGTACATGTTAAATTCATGCTGTAGAATCATAGAAATGTAGGGCTGGAAAGGATCTTAAGAAGTCATCAGCCCCCTGTGCTGTGGCAGGACCAAGCAAACCTAGACCATTTCTGATAGGTGTTTATCCAACCTGTTTTTATAAACCTCTAACTATGGGGATATCACAACATCCCTTGGAAGTCTATTACAGAGCTTAACTACTCTTATATAGCAAGTTGTTCCTCATATCTGACCTAAATCTCCCTTGCTGCAGATTAAGCCCATTACTCATTTTACTACCTCCAGCTGAAATAGAGAACAGCCCTTAATATATCTGAAGACTGTTATCAGGTGTCCCTCAGTCTTCTTTTCTCAAAGCTAAACATGCCCAGTTTTTATAATCTTTCCTCATAGGTCAGGTTTTATTAAACTTTTATCATTTTTGTTGCTCTCCTTTGTACTCTCTCCAGTTTGCCCACATCCTTCCTAAAGAGTGGTGCCCAGAACTGGGCACAGTACTCCAGCTGAAGCCTCACCAGTGCTGAGCCTCACCAGTGCCGAGTAGAGTGAGACAGTTACCTCCTGCATCTTACATATGACACTCTTGTTAACATACTCCAGAATGATATTAGCCTTTTCTGCAACAATGAGTAGGCATTACAGAAGCTCGATATTAGGGGCTTGATTGAAAGTGCACTGAAATCAATTAGAGTCTTTGCATTGATTTCAATGAGCTTTACATCAGGCCTAAAGGCTATGGGCAGTCAGATTCCACAGTGAAGGTGTCCCTATAAATACCTAGGTAGATATAGCAAGATTTTTTTTTTAAATACTCAGTCTATTTGGCTTATACTAAGAAGGGGAGAAAATAGCCAAATAGCCACAGATTTTAAAAGAAAAAAAAGAAAATTGGCTGTTTTTCCCCCCATTTAAATTGTTTTGTGCTGCATTATTCTTTCCAGTCTCTTGTCCCTATGCTAAGCATTTAGATTATTAACTGTTTAGAACAAGGAGCTGTTTCCTTTCATCTGTGTGAAGTGCATATCACATTTGGGCAATATAGAAATCATCATTATTAGTAGTCACCATCATCATCATGTTCCCATTACGCCTCTGGTGTTTAGGGCAGTGACAAAGCTCCTCCACTCCTATCTGTTTCTGACAAGTTTTTCAATTGTTCCCCAGTGTTGCCCAAGATTTTTCAGCTAAGATTCCACAGCTCTTCACCATATTGTTTGTGGGTGGTCTCATTTTCACTTGTCTTCAGCTGTCCAACTTATTGCTACTCAGTTTCCATACCAAGCATATGGCCAATCCGTCTCCTACGCCTCCTGTCCATGATGGTGCTCATGTCCTCTTGCCTGCACTGTATCAGTAGATCTTGGTTTGAGTTTGTTCTGGGCCAAAAGATACAGAGGATTTTTCTGAGGCAAGCTGTATGGAATGAAGAGTGTTGGGACATGTCATACTTTCTCATTCTCCAGGATTCTGCACTATAGAGTAATGTGGATGATGTGGAATGACATATGATGTGGAAAAAGCTGAAGTACTCAATGCTTTTTTTGCCTCAGTCTTCACAGACAAAGTCAGCTCCCAGACTGCTGCACTGGCCAACGCACTATGTGGAGGTGAGCAGCCCTCAGTAGTGAAAGAACAGGTTAACGGCTATTTAGAAAAACTGTACATGCACAAGTCCATGATCTAATGCAGCCAAAGGTGCTGAGGAAGTTGACTGATGTGATTGCAGAGCTATTGGCCATTATCTTTGAAAATTCGTAAAGTGGTCCTAGATGATTGGAAAAAGGCAAATATATTGCCCATATTTTAAAAAGGGAAGAAAAAGAACCCGAGGAACTACAGACCAGTCAGTGTCACTTCAGTCCCTGGAAAAATCATGGAGCAGGTACTCAAGGAATCCATTTTGAAGCACTTGGAGGAGAGGAAGGTGATCAGGAACAGTCAACATGGATTCAACAAGGGCAAGTCGTGCCTGATCAACCTGATTGCCTTCTGTAATGATATAACTGGCTCTGTGGATAAGGGGAAAGCAGTGGATGTGATATATCTTGACTTTAGCAAAGCTTTTGATATGGTCTCCCACAATATTCTTGCCAGCAAGTTAAAAAAAACTATGGATTGGATGAATGGACTAGAAGGTGGATAGAAAGCTCGCTGGATTGTTGGGCTCAAAGGGTAGTTATTAGCAGCTTGATGTTTAGTTGGCAGCCAATATCAAGTGGAGTACCCCGGGGTTGGGCCAGGCACCAGTTTTGTTCAACATCTTTATTAGTGATATGGATGATGGGATGCATTGCATCCTCATCAAGTTGCAGATGACACTAAACTGAGGGGAGAAGTAGATACACTGGAGGGTAGGAATAGGTTCCAGAGTGAACTAAACAAATTGGAGGATTGGGCCAAAAGAAATCTGCTGAGGTTCAACAATGACAAGTGCAGAGTCCTGCACTTAGGAAGGAAGAATCCTATGGACTGCTACAGGCTCGGGACCAACTGGCTAAGCAGCATTTCTGCAGAAAATAGACCTGAGGATTACAGTGGACGAGAAGCTGGATATGAGTCAGCAGTGTGACCTTGTTGCCAAGATGGCCAACGACATATTAGGCTGTATCAGTAGGAGCACTGCCAGCAGATCAAGGTGATTATTGCCCTCTATTCAGCACTGGTGAGGCCACACCTGGAGTATTGCCTCCAGTTTTGGTCCCCCCACTACAGAAGGGATGTGGACAAATTGGGGAGAGTCCAGCAGAGGGCAATGGAAATGATAAGGGGGATGGGGCACACCAGTTATGAGGAGAGGCTGAGGGAACTGGGGTTATTTAGTCTGCAGAAGAGAAGAGTGAGGGGGGATTCAATTGCAGCCTTCAACTACCTGAAGTGGGGTTCCAAAGAGGATGGAGTTAGGCTGTTCTCAGTGGTGGCAGAGATCAGAACAAGAAGCAATGGTATCAAGTTTCAGTGGGGGAGGTATAGGTTGGATGTTAGGAAACACTATTTCACTAGGATGGTGGGAAGAACTGGAATGATTTACCTAGGAAGGTGGTGAATCTCCATCCTTAGAGGTTTTTAAGGCCAGTCTTGACAGAGCCTTGGCTGGGATAATTTAGTTCAGGGGTCAGCAACCTCTAGCATGCAGCTTGCCAGGGTAAGCACACTGGTGGGCCGGGCAGTTTGTTTATCTGCCGCATTGGCAGGTTTGGCCGATTGCAGCTCCCACTGGCCGCAGTTCGCCGTCCCAGGCCAATGGGGGCAGCGGGAAGCACATCCCTCACCCATGCCTCTTCCCGCTGCCCCCCATTGACTTGGGACGGCGAACTGTGGTCAGTGGAGACCGTGATCGGCCAAACCTGCCGACGCGGCAGGTAAACAAACTGATCCATCCAGCCAGGGTACTTACCCTGGTGAGCCGTGTGCCAGAGGTTGCCGATCCCCGATTTAGTTGGTGTTGCTCCTGCTCTGAGCAGGGGATTGGACTAGATGATCTCCTGAGGTCTCCTCCAACCCTAATATTCCATGATTCTATGATTCTATGTTGAAAGTATGCAGTTCTGATAAATCTTGAGTTTGGTTTTGGTGTTGTATTTTGATGATTTTCAGACTATATTTAAGCTCCTGAAGGTGTTCCTGGATTTATTGATTTTGTTCCAGATGTCCTGACTTGTTCCACCATCCAGGATGATAGTGCTGCCCAAGTTTGTGAATGCTTCTACACTGGTGAGAATATAATCCTCTGTGCATACTCGTGATGGTGAGGCAATATTAAAGATAATGATATCTGGCTTACTGTAGCTGAGTTTCAATCAAATTTGCTGTCTGAATGCATTAAGTCAAGTTGTTGTATTCTTGTATATGGTGTTTACGTGCTAGGAGAATGAGATCATCTGAGAAGTCCAGGTCTTCAAGGGATGAGAAGGGTGTCCATTTAATGCCTCTTGGCATATCTTGTGATGCTGTAGTAGTAGTGCTAATATAATATATAATACCTAAAGGGCTAAATTCCTAGGAATGTAACATGAAGCCTTTCCTTAAATTATTGGTGGTTCAAATCTAGAACAAGCTAGAAATGATTGAATCATCATCATCATCATCATAATCTGGCAGTTTGTGAAATGAGTTAGTGGGTCTCTGTCTAGTTCCTAATAGATAGACATCCATGCTACAAAAATCATGAGGACAACTGATGTACAGACATATCACCACAGTTGTCAACTTTCACCTGGTAAATAAGCACCCCAGCTTTCACAATAAGCCAAAAACCAAGCTAATCCCATTTCAAAACAAGGCCAAAAGAAGCCAATCCCTAAGAACCACAACAGTGTATGAGACTAGATCCCACTGGCATGCAGTTTGGGACAGTAGTGGGCCTGCTGTGCACCCCTGACTCTCTCCTCCCTTGCCCCTGCTTGTCTCTTGCCACTGTTTGCTGGGAGCTAATAAGAAAAAAGAAGCAACAAGCTACAACCAGCAGCAAGCCACAAGCCAAAAACTAGCCAACAAGCAACTCACAAGCAAAATTAAGCCAAAAACAAGCCCAATTTCTATTTTTTTCCCTTAGGTTTGTCATGTCTGCGTACCATCAGGGTAACCAAGGCATAAAACGACTGAAAAATCATGAAGATTGGACTACAGTCTCGGTCCAAGGACTTCAGACTTTGGCACTGTATCAATGTACTGTGAGGTAATCTATGTAGCTACAGCCCATATTATAACTTTTTTGTCCATATCATAACTCTCTGTGAATACTGAACTTCAGTGCAATCAATAAATTCAGCCCAACAATACATTCATTTTTTTTTAAAGTTACCATTATAAATTCTCAAAAGTAGTTTTATTGCTAATTTAAGCAAGTTTCATCTATGGAGGCTTTAAAATAATTAGCTTTGTTATATTTACTGACCTTGTTTAAATCACCATAACTTTATGGGCATTTATATTTGATATAGTGGATTACAAAACTTTAATTAGGTTCCAGAATAAAGTACTGCTGAAGATACATAAAAATCCAACTAACACTAATAAGTCTGTATGTTGAGGAAAACTAAAACCATATATATCTCCATCCAGTATTGTTGATGTCCACTAAACAAACAACAAGAAAAACTAATTTCTAGGCGTTCAATATTATGGATCCAAAATGTTACTTGTGTTTAACATTTTGGATCCATAATACCTAATGTTTAAGAACTTGATTTAAAATAAAAATATTGCATGCAAAGTACAAATGTTGTAGTCAAATCTAGAGCAAATAAACTCTCTAGGCCATATGCTTGGCTCCTGTGTATTAACAAATCTCCAGTTTATACCAGCTGAGGCTCTTGCACTGTTTATATTTTAAAGCTGTTCCTCTGACTTTAATTGTTTATGTGTGTCAAAACAAAGTCCTGTAATGGAAAGAGTAGCTTTATGAATTTGTAGAGCAAGATTTGAATTTACTCATTTAGAAACTCTTTTGAAGATTCTGATATCATCCATCTTATCAATTTGGTCTGTCATAGCAAAACGTGCTAATATCCATTTGTTTTGTGGACAGAGAGGGTTTCAACAGCTTGTCTAAAATATATCAAATGGTGCATATCACATTGGACTTTATTTAATAGGAAGGATGTTTTGAAGACAACTGACAGAACAAAGAGGGATGTATTCTATTATAATTTGAGAAATAGTTGGCATATGGCCATTTTTAATCTAAAAATTTCAACAAATCCTCCATGAATTGAGAATCTATTTGCAATAATCCTTGTTCACAATAAATTTAAAAACTAAAGTCTATACTAGTACCCAGATAATGTTCTAGGCTCTACTAAAGATACATTTCAAAACCAAACAGCTGGAAGAAAACTAGAGCTGCATCAGTAAATGACATTGAAATTCTTGTTAGCAGACTATTTTTGTAGTGAATGCTACTCACTTCATTTACAAATGTAGTTATCATTTAATAGATTCAAGGCATTTCACAATAATCTTAGGCAATCAAAATATTCATGAAATGTAAAGTGATCAGACAGATCTGCCCATTCATTTTTTATTGGTTCTGGAATTCTAGTAATAATGCCCCTGCAAGGTAACTGCATGTTTATCACCCCGTGCATGGTCCTCTCCAGAAGTGCTCAGTCATGTGTCAGGTCTTCAGCAATCATCTGTCTCTAAGGAGGGACCTGTGTCCCATTTCTTTCCAAATGGTGTTTTTTAAGGCTTCACTGTCCCCTTCCACTGTGATATCCCCAGCAAGCCAGTCTGCATAACAGCCAGCCTCTATGCTATGCTTTCTCTCCCAGGGCTATAAACAGTGTATTGCTAACAGTTACAAGTGACCACATGGACCTCACAGAGCAAAGCACATTTATTTTAAGAAAAAAAAATTACAGAAAAAACAAATAAAAACAATAAAAGATTCTACATGATTCCTAAGCATAGCAGAAATTGTCCATCAGTTAAGTGGGTATTCTGATAGGTTAAAGTCTGTCCAGCTCTTCAGCAGGAATGGTGACCCTCCATTTGCTGATCAGAAAGAAGGACCTGAGTCTGTTTAAATTTAGTCCTTTTTAGCCATAAATTTTGTTTTGTCTTCCAGACTCCCAAAATCAGGTAAAACCAGTCCCTCCTGCTATTCCCTAGGAAGTCAGGCTTCAGAGCCTGCACTGGGATTTTGCATTAATCCCCTCCTCCCCACAGTGATTCCAGATTCTGCAGAAACCCTCCTTTACCGCTCGGTGGGCCACGAACACACAAATACACATCATCTGTATTGATACAAAGGGCAATGAATATTTTACATCTCATACTGTCTGGTCTATCTCAGTATAATGGGTATATATATATATGGGTATATATTTAGGTTTTTATGCATGCTTTAGACATAAAATACAATATTGTACCCAAAGATGCTACATGTGGTTGCAATATCTGTCATGGCCCACAGGAGACTGGTTAGCAACAGATCTCCAATGCGAGGACATCCTTAAAATGGAGGATCACCACCAAAGAAGGGGGTTTCATGGAAAAAGAGATGCGTACCCAGCCCTTCCCTGCCCTCTCCAGTACAAGGCTGCTTGACTCAAAGTCCCCAGTCACCTCAATCAGATCCCATCTTAATATAATATCCTCTGTGAAATTATAGGGCAGCGATAGGCAACCTATGGCACACGTGCCGAATGCGGCTCGCAAACTGATTTTCAAAGACACTCACACTGCCTGGATCCTGGCCATCAGCCCGGGGGGCTCTGCATTTTAATTTCATTTTAAATGAAGCTTCTTAAACATTTTAAAAACTTTATTTACTTTACATACAACAATAGTTTAGTTATATATTATAGACTTATAGAAAGAGACCTTCTAAAAATGTTAAAATATATTACTGGTACGCGGAACCTTAAATCATAGTGAATAAATGAAGACTGGGCACAGCACTTCTGAAAGGTTGCCGACTCCTATTATAGGGTATAGGGGGAGTACTGCTGGTAAGGTTGCTGGCCATAGCCCACACCCTTCAATATGAATAGGAGAGGTTCGCTTGGACAGGGGATATGGCCCAATATGAACAAGGGAGGTCCACAACTCACCCAAATAAAATTACTAAATGTTTGAAAGATGAGGCCTGTCCAAGCTATTCTCATAGACAGGCCTGATTTTCAGAACAACTGAGTTCCCACAACCCCAAATGAACTCAAAGGGAGCTGAGGGTGCTCAAGAGCTCTGAAAGCCAATAGCTTCACACAAACTGCAGCTACATGTGAAGAATAATCAGTATCTCTTTTCTCCAGTGCCATCTCAGGGGTTCAGAATCTTGAGGGCCTAATTTTCCAGTAAGCATCATCTGTCACAATTATTAATTATTATTATTATAATACCCGAAATGAGAATGTAGCTCTATGTTGGTAGGTGCTGTACAAGCACACTGTAAAAGACAGTCCTTACCTATCCTGAATGGCTTACAAGTGTAAGACTGACTAAGTGTAGGATGGGATTCAGAGGAACAGTGTGATGAAGTGACTTGATCCAGGTTAAAAAGCATGTCAATGACCAAGTTGGGAATAGAATACAAGTCTCCTAATTCCCAGTCCAGTACTTGATCCATAAATACAAGGCTACCTCTGAATTAAAATTAGTATTTTTCTTCTAAGAGTCCACTGTTTTTTTAAACCTTAAATCAGGGGTTGGCAACCTCTGTCACGTGGCTCGCCAGGGTAATCACCCTGGCGGGCCAGGCCAGTTTGTTTACTTGCAGCATTGGCAGGTTTGGCTGATTACATCTATCAGTGGCCGCGGATCACCATCCCAGGCCAATTGAGGTGGCTGGAAGCGCCGTGGACCAAGGGATGTGCTGGCCGCGGCTTCTCACCACCCCCGTTGGCCTGGGACTGCGAACCGCAGACAGTGGGAGCCACGGTCCACCGAACCGGCCAATGTGGCAGATAAACAAACTAGCCTGGCCCGCCAGGGTGCTTACCCTGGCGAGCCGCATGCCAGAGGTTGCTGGCCCCTGCCTTAATTCATATTGGATTATATTAAAACTTGGAGGAGTTATATGGCTAATAATAGCAGAGTAGATGTGGTGGTATAGGCTTTAGCATAGTCTGTACAAGCATGCTGAGGCCAGTGAATGTGTTTCTAACCCCTGTATCGCCACATCTACACTGCTATTTTTAGGCCCCCATGTGCAAGTATGTCTGCCCAAACTGCAATCATATTTCAGATTACAGTGAAGATCTACCCTCAAGTACTTATCTTGAAATGAGTTATGTCTGCCATATTATTATTTTTATTAAAGTATATTTCTAAAAGAAAAAAAGAAGTTTAATATTTGGTCACACTGAAAAGCTTGAGCAGTTGAAAAATAAAAGGCAGAAAGATGAACATAACTGCAGTACTCATTATTTTTAATTTTTCATTAATTCAGTTTAAAAAAGTTTATGTAATCTGAATTCACAGATGTCTTAAAATAAAGCATTTCTAGGAAAAGTTAAAAAGAAATATGCTTATGCATTAAAAAAAAGGATAAACTATGCATTTTTGAAAAAAGCACAGTTTGTGCCAAATTTGTGCCATTTCTTTTTTCAAGTAAAGCATCTTTAGCTGGGTCCTCAGTTACTGTAAACAAGTATGCCCCTACTGAAATCAACGGAGCTGTGTCAAGGTGTACATGTAGCGGATCTAACCAAACCTGTCCACTTAGCTACTGAAACCTCAGTTAATCCCAATGTCATCATCTCCACAGTTAGCTAAATGTATTTCTATGTTCACTTTTCAACAATATCAGGCAATGGTTATTTTTAACCTTTCCACACCTGTCAAACTAGATAGAATGAAAAAAAATCCTTTTGAGCTTGTTTCTCAAAATGCCACAATCTATGGATAATTAGCTAATAAATGAGGAGTAGACAAGAGAGATGTCATAAGATATGCAGAGAGATTTGTTTGCACAACATGGATTTTTAAATAATTCTATTATGTGTGTAAGTGCAACACCATGCTGGGAATGTCAAAGATTTCCTGGATATTTAAGCAACGTTAAGCCCTTTCCAAGCAGGAAAACCCCAGAGCTCATAGGGCTAAATCCTCTGTTGGTCTACATCAGCACAGTTCCACTGAGTCAATGGAGCTATGCTGAAATACACCAGCTGAGGATCTGGCCCATAATTTGGATAATTGCTGCTGTCAGGTTTACACTGAAGTGATGTTATGAGAAGGATGGATATTAGGAAAAACAGGTAGCGATTGCAAAAACAAGTCACATTCTTCTATATTGTGTTCCAAGTGCTTATGATAAAATAAAAAAATACCATGTTTAATCTTGGTTTTAACCCTGGATGAAAATTGTACCACATTCTCCCCTAGTGCCACAAATTCATTTTCCCTTTGACCATAGACATGTGAAAACTTAAAATGGAAGACACTAAACCATAGATTATCTTTCCCAACATAGGCCCAGTCTCAGAAAAGAATATAGACAGATGCTCAGCATTAACCATCTCAGAAATCCCATCTCTATTCAACAAGGCAATTACATTAACAGATTATAAGCACCAGCATTATTTTGTTTCTATTTTCCTTCTCTGTGACAAAATCCAAGTTATATATGTGGACTTGGTGGACTCTGAAGATTAATATTAATATAGTTTTGCAAACAGAAAATGACCTTTAAAAGATATAAACATCTTTAACTCAGTGGTCTGGTAAAATTTGAGGACTTCCATTATGTTCAAGCACGTTTTTAAAGTGACAGCCTATGACAGGTTGGCTCACAGAACGCCTCCTGGAAGCTGCCACCTGATGTACCAAGACTACCCCAGCACCCTGTCTTGCTGAACCATACATGCCTGTCTTCTCCAACAAAGACCCAGAGTCTGAGTTACTTGCTCCAAAGCTGCAGACTTAACTGAACGCAGCTAACAGAAACATTCTTGTCTTTAACACTCAGATGCCCAACACCCAATGGAGTCTAAACCCAAATAAATCTGTTTTACCCTGTATAAGGCTTATATAGGGTAAACTCATAAATTGTTCACTCTCTATAACACTGTTAGAGAGATATGAACAGCTATTTGCCCCACCCCAGGTATTAATACATACTCTGGGTTAATTAATAAGTAAAAAGTGATTGTATTAATTACAGAAAGTAGGATTTAAGTGGTTCCAAGTAGTGACAGACAGAACAAAGTGAATTACCAAGTAAAATAAAATAAAACATGCAAATCTAAACCTAATATAGTAATACAATTGAATACAAGTAAAATCTCACCCTAGAGACATTTCAATAAGTTTCTTTTCTCAGACTGGACACCTTCCTAGTCTGGGCACAATCCTTTCCCCTGGTACAGCTCTTGTTCCAGCTCAGGTGGTAGCAAGGGGATTCCTCATGATGGCTCCTTTCCTCAGCCATCTGAAGACCAAAATGGAGGGGTCTTCCAAGGATTTACATACACTTTCTCTTGTGAGTGGAGACCCCCTCCTCCTCCTTCCTATGCAAAGTCCAGCTCCAAGATGGAGTTTAGGAGTCACCTGGGCAAGTTCCCACCCCTCCTCACTGGAAAAGCACCAGGTTAAAGATGGATTCCTGTTCACGTGACTTGATCATATGTCACTGTAAGACCCCCCAGCCTTCATTCCTCCCAGCCTGACTCACAGGAAGGCCCTGGTGTCTGGATTCACGTAATCGGCAGCTAGGCGATTTGCCTCAACCTCCCACTCTACCATAAATGTTTCCCCCTTACTCTCACAGAGATTGTGGAGCACACAGCAAGCAGCAATAACAATGCAGATATTGGTTTTGCTGAGGTCTGAGCGAGTCAGTAAAGTGCACCAGCGACCCTTCAAATGTCCAAATGCACATTCTACCACCATTCTGCACTTGCTCAGCCTGTAGTTGAACAGCTCCTTACTACTGTCCAGGGTGCCTGTGTATGACTTCATGAGCCAGAGCATTAAGGGGTAGGCAGGGTCCCCAAGGATAACTATAGGCATTTCAACATCCTCAACAGTTATTTTCTGGTCTGGGAAGTAAATCCCTTCCTGCAGCCATTTAAACAGACCAGAGTTCCTGAAGACGCTAGCATCATGAACCATTCCCAGCCATCCAACACTGATGCTGGTGAAATGTCCCTTGTGATCGATCAGTGCTTCCAGCACCATTGAAAAGTACCACTTGCGGTTTATATACTGGCTCCCTTGGCGGTCCAGTCTCAAGATAGGGATACAGGTTCCATCGATAGCCCTACCACAGTTAGGGAATCCCATTGCAGCAAAGCCATCAACTATGACCTACACATTTCCCAGAGTCACTATCTTTGATAGCAGCAGCTCAGAGACTGTGTTGGCTACTCGCATGACAGCAATCCCGACAGTAGATTTGCCCATTCCAAATTGATTCCCAATGGACCGATAGTTGTTTGGCGTTGCAAGCTTCCAGAGGGCTATTGTCACTTGCTTGTGCACTGTGTGGGCTGCGCTCATCTTGGTATTCTTGCGGTTCAGGGCAGAGGAAAGCAAGTCACAAAGTTCCATGAAAGTGCCCTTATGCGTGCAAAAGTTTCGCAGCCACTGGGAATCATCCCAGACCTGAAACGCTATGTGATCCCACCAGTCTGTTGCTGTTTCCCGGGCCCAGAATCGGTGTTCCATGGCATGAACCTGCCCCATTAACACCATGATGTCCACATTGCCGGGGCCTGCACTTTGAGATAAGTCTGTGTCCATGTCCTCATCACTCTCATCACCACTCTGTGGTCACTTCCTCACCTGGTTTTTCAGCTTCTGGATCTGCATAAACTGCACGATAATGCGTGAGTTATTTACAATGCTTATAACTGCTGTGGTGAGCTAAACGGGCTCCATGATTGCCGTGCTATGGCGTCTGTGCGGAAAAAAGGTGCAAAACTATTGTCTGCTCTCACAGAGGGAGGGGTGACTGACGACTATAGCTATCCCACAGTTCCCGCAGTCTCCACTAACCTTTTGAATTCTGGATTGAGCTCCCAGTGCCTGATGTGGCAAAAACATTGTCGCGAGTGGTTCTGGGTACATGTTGTCGTACACACACACACGCACACACACCCCCAGGGTGAAAGCAACAGGAAAAAATCGTTTCTCACCTTTTTTTCATTGTCACTGTATGTCTACTGGATGCTGCTGGTAGATGCAGTACTGCAGTGCTACACAGCAGCATCCCTTTGCCTTGCCTTGCAGATGGCAGATGGTACAGTATGATTGGTATCGTCATCGTTGTCCCGTGGGTGCTCCTGACTGCCCTCAGTGAGATCAGTCGGGGGCGCTTGGGCAGACATGGTTGCTCCTAGCTGGCTTTGGTGAGGTCAGTCAGGGGTGCCTGGAAATAAAAAGGAATAATTTCTGGTCATTCTCTCTTTCAGTTCTGTGTAATGGAGATTCAGTCCTGCCTGGAATATCATGTGAGCTAGAGGCTTCTGCCTCAGGCTGCTCTCCCATTTGGCAGCACCATGCAGTCGCACATCCCCAGCCTACATCTTGCTCCCATGGCTCATGAAGCCTGGACAGTAGTAAGGAGCAGTCCAACTATAAGCTGATCAAGTGCAGAATGGTGGTTCATTCTACTTCCCTGTAAGCCAACCGCCCTCCCTTCCCAGCTTTGATATTTGCTTGCAGAGGCAATAAAGGCAGTGTTGTTTCAAATTCATGCATTCTTTATTACTTCATCACACAAATGGGGGGATAACTGCCAAGGTAGCCCGGGAGGGGTTGGAGAGGAGGAAAGCAACAGGTGGGGTTGTTGTACAGGCATCCTCTAGAATGACATGCAGCTCATCATTTCTGCGGGATGTCTGGGGCTCTGATTCGGAGTGGTCATTTGTATCTGTGGTTCTTTAGTACGCTTTCCTGATATTCTAGGCAGCACCGAATCTCCATTAGACAAAACTTAAAGAAGAGAATGATCTAGGAAGTCATTCCCATTTTTGTCCAGGCGCCCCTGACTGACCTCACAGAGGCCAGGCAAGACCATCCATATCTGCCTAAGCACCTCTGACCGACCACACCGAGGCCAGCCAGGAGCACCCATGACAGCAGCAGATGGTATAGTATGACTCATAACCGTCTTTGCTAACTTGCAAAGGCAAGGAGCTGCTGCTGTGTAGCACTGTAGTACTGAGTCTGTCAGCAGCATCCAGTAGACATACAGTGACAGTGAAAAAGGCTGAACTGGCTCCATGCTTGCCATGCTATGGCGTCTGCTCAGGCAATCCAGAAAAAAGGGCCTAAAATGATTGTCTGCCATTGCTTTCACAGAGGGAGGGTTGACTGACAACATTTACCCATAACCACCCATGACAAATTTTTGGCCCCATCAGGCATTGGGAGCTCAACCCAGAATTCCAATGGGCAGCGGGGACTGTGAGAACTGTGGGATAGCTGCCACAGTGCACCGCTCCGAAAGTCGATGCTTGCCATGGTACTATGGACGCACACCACCGAATTAATATGCTCAGTATGGACGCATGCACTGGACTTTAAACAATCTGTTCCCAAAAATTGACTTCTGTAAAATTGGAGTAATTTCGTAGTGTAGACATACCCTTAGACTCCCCCATAATTTCTGAAAGCGCATTTCTGGGTTTGATGCTTCTAAGGGGCCAGTTTTAATATCTAAATATTTAGGGACCAGATATGAAACCCTGGGTGTTTGGCCATTGAGTTCAATGGTGCCAGACTTTCATTCCACATATATAAGACTATTTGTGATAGAACAAAGTATTTTAGAGAGATTCCAGATTAAAGCACAGGGTGGGTGAGGTAATATATTTTATTAGACCGACTTCTATTGGAGGAAGACAAACTTTCCAGAGCTCTTCTTCAGAGATATAATTCAAGGAAAACCTTAAAAAATACATATAAAAATATCCCATGACAATGAACCATAAATTGCCTAATAACAAGAAGTGAGGTCCAGATCCTTAGCTGATATAAATTAATGTAGCCAACAGAATCAGTGGATTTATGTTGATTTATACCAGCTGCCACAACCCCTGGCTTGAAGTGGTTTCCATTATATATAGCGTTTATAGTTTGGGTCAATGGCTCATTGCACCCCCTACTACACAGTTTGTTTCAACACTCCTGGAAATAACTAAAGAATATTATTAGCGTTCCATCTTTTCATTTTGGTAAGTTTCCTTCCTCCTTTTACATTAAGATAACCCCATTTTCAAGATTTTATCAGGGAGGAACAAAAGAAGCAAAGACTCTCCAACCGACTAATGTAAGAAATGCTCATTAATGGACCCAAAGGAAGGAATCTGAGGCAAGGGAGGAAGACCAGAAGCGAGAGAATATAAGAATAATGTGTGGTCCTATCACCTCAGAGCAGTTACCTCATGCAAGATTTTGATCTTTTTCAAGATTACTCTATGCTTCAGTACTCTGGGCCAGATTTTTAAAAGATTTAGGCACATAATATGTGTCTGCCAATTGCTTGCTCAATTTGTGTGTGAAACTGCATTTACAAATTGGATGCTGAATTACACAAGTGGTCAACTCTGGCCATTTGTAAGTGCATTTCTGGAAATTGCTTGCAAAAATTAAGGGCTGAATGGTGCACATCTTTGCCTGAGAAAATATGCATCTACTCTTTTAAAAAATCTGTCTCTTAAATGGCAAATAAAACAAACAAACACACATACAACAAATATTTATTCAAGAGAGGAGTCATAATGGCAGAAAAAAGGTAAAAATTAAAAAATATATATATATCCCCGAGGAAGTCTTACTTACACCTATTAATTAACATTTCTGCACAGTAATCTTTTGGTCAGTTTTCTGCGGGTTCAGAATGTCAGTGTGAAATATCCAATTATATGGATTCTTTAAATAAACTAACTAAAGTTGAAGTGCGCTCAGCAACAGCGCCACAGTTTTCTTTAGAGTACTCTCCTTTCCTAACAAAATGCTAGCAGTGCTACCAGAATAATAACTGTATAGATACAGTATATTAGTTCCAGAGACATTTCAATCTAAAAGTCATTTGATATAGTATAAGTAATAAGAAGAGATTTGAAGGTTTGTGTATAGTCAAAATTCACATAAACCTTTGGGTGAATGATTCAGAAAACTGGATATTAACAATCTTTGTGTGATTTTCACCACTTCCTGAGATCAGCTGGGCTGGAAATTGTATTAAAATAGCTTTTCCTTAGATATTTTTGCTTCCAGGAATTTGTTAAATCTCAACTAAACATTTGGGATTTGTTTCTATTTTGATCAGAGTTACAGGTTGATTTTTTTTTAAAAAATCCAAACTATTTTGCCCACCCCTAGTAATTAAGGAATGAGATGAATGACTAGCTAATCATCATCAAAAAGCGAAGAACAGATTGCTCACTGTTCTTTGGCATTAGGGATGTTGCATGTCGTGCAAAGGCTGGCAAGCATCTGCTTAAAAATAAGAGACTGGTTCTGTACATCAATTGTGCTATTCCTGAATCAGTCTCTTTCAATGACTGAACTTATTGTCAGGAAAGAGGGACTTTGGGAGACTGTCTAGAGAGAATCATAGTTTCCTTTTCTGCAAAATTCTCTACCATACATTTAAGGTTGGGTAAGAGTAATAATGAAACCTATTAATACAGCACAATAAATGTAGCCTTAAACATTTCCCTTTCTCCCTATATTAAAGCACAGACCTTTGCATTTTCATGTACAGGAAAACATTTTCACGTAATTTTTGTGTTTAGAGAAAGTTTGTATTGTGAAGATTATGTTTTCACACATTCAGGAAGCCATTGTTCTTAAATTATAGCAGAACTGGTTGAGAAAAAAATGGTAATTTCCTTCATTTTTTTTCTCCCCCAGATATGTCCTTTTTATCACCAAAAAGTTTTAAATTTTGATTTTTGCAACCATATCTATAAACTAGATTTAAAAACTGTGTCTTAGGGCCTGATTTTGCAAAGGGATTCACATGTAAAAAAAAGAAGCCTTTGCAGGATTTGGGGCCTTCGATTGCATATTCCTTAGGACAGGGAATGTGACTTTTTTTTTTAAGGTGTGAAGTGTTATATAATAGTGTGTCTTTCTATATATTAATTTTTGTTTAAATTTAATATCATTAAATTCAGGGGATTCTGGTTCTGCTGTATGAGCACCATTATTTTTTTACTAATCTCACAGCTATAACCAATCTTGAACGTACATACACAATATTAGTACCTTTGCCTGTGAAAATATGCCTCTAATCTTTTTAAAAATCTGTCTCTTAAAGAGCAAATAAAACAAACACACATACAACAAATAATTATAATAAAATTAACAAATACTGTTTAGTTCTACATACTTTACAAAACTTGGTTTTGCTTATTTTAATATACAAATTAGGAAAACATCTAATGTTTATGTTTTTTTTCACCTCAGATGGGGTGTTTTCAGGAGTCAGATGTTTCCACATTAAGTTGCCAGCTTTTCTGACCTTATAAGCCTGCCACTTGTGTCATAAACAGATAGCTAAGGGTTAATGTCTCTTTCACTTGAAGCACCTGACCAGAGGACCAATCAGGAAACCGGATTTTTTTCAACTCTGAGTGGAGGGAAGTTTGTGTCTGAGTCTTTGTTTTCTGTCTGCCTGCTTTCTCTGAGCTTTGGAGAAGTAGTTTCTGCTTTCTAATCTTCTGTTTCTAAGTGTAACGACAAAGAGATCAGATAGTAAGTTATATGGTTTCTTTTCTTTGGTATTTGCATGAATCTAAGTGCTGGAGTGCTTTGATTTGTATTCTTTTTGAATAAGGCTGTTTATTCATATTTCTTTTAAGCAATTAACCCTGTATTTTGTCACCTTAATACAGAGAGACCATTTGTATGTATTTTTCTTTCTTTTTTATATAAAGCTTTCTTTTAAGACCTGTTGGAGTTTTTCTTTACTTCAGGGAAATTGAGTCTGTACTCACCAGGGAATTGGTGGGAGGAAGAAATCAGGGGGAGATCTGTGTGTGTTGGATTTGCTAGCCTGATTTTGCATTCCCTCTGGGTGAAGAGGAAAGTGCTTTTGTTTCCAGGACTGGGAACAGAGAGGGGGAGTCACTCTGTTTGGATTCACAGAGCTTGTGTCTGTGTATCTCTCCAGGAGCACCTGGAGGGGGGAAGGGAAAAAGGATTATTTTCCTTTGTTGTGAGACTCTAGGGATTTGGGTCTTGGAGTCCCCAGGGAAGGTTTTTCAGGGGGACCAGAGTGCCCCAAAACACTCTAATTTTTTGGGTGGTGGCAGCAAGTACCAGGTCCAAGCTGGTAGCTAAGCTTGGAGGTTTTCATGCTAACCCCTATATTTTGGACGCTAAGGTCCAAATCTGGGACTAAAGTTATGACAACTTGATATCTTCATACTGAGAAATATCTATTAGCTCCAAAAATGTGGGTTCCATTTTTGTTCCTAAATAATGCTTGAGGGCTATCCCTGTAAGATGTCATCTTGTTTTCTATATTAAGCCATTAGTCTTCCATTTCCTTGCTTGGAGACATTTCATACTGCTAGAAAATTGTTCTGTGAAACGTTGCCTCTACATTTTTGTTGCTATGGTTTTTTTATCACCACTTGTTTGTGAAGTGCAATTTAGCTGTAGTTGGTGGGGTATTCAACTAGCTTTTGTGGTTGACAGTTATACATTTCCTTGCACTACTCTGATTTTGTACTTTGCCATATTTACTCATATTTCTTTTGTATACTGAGATGGATTAAACCCAACAAATATACATATCCAATCCAAATAGAGGGCTCAAGCAAAAATTTGTTCGGATCAATGATGACACAAACATGTTGGATCCTTCCACTGAGCTATTCTGATTGCAGAAGTTGTGTGGTGTTTAGATGCTGCTTGTATTATTAGAACTGGGAGCACTGGCTGTTTGGAATCTGAAAGGACAGGAAACAGGAAGGGTGGGGAGGAGTAGAGGAGGCTGAGTGAGAGTTACAGAGGGTGCAGCTGCAGCTTGGTAGAGAGGTCTCCACTGTAAAAATAAAGTCCTGTTGAAGTTTGTTAGTACCTTGCCCAGTTTGATACAACATTTTGGTGATGAGGATGGATCTTCTGCCTCTTAACCCCTCCTGCACTCTTTCTGCAAAGCCCAGGTGAGCCTCGTGTTTGGTACACTTTCTGTCCCCCCAAAACCTTCCCTGGGGAACCCAAGACTCAAATCCCTTGGGTCTTAAAACAAAGAGGAATAAACCATTCTCCCTCCTTCCCCCTCCCAGATTTTTCCCTCCCTGGGGTACCCTGAGATATACACTGATCCAAACTCCTTGGATTCTAAAACAGAGAGGAATTAACCTTCCCCCCCCCTTTCCCTCTACCTATCCCTGGTGAGTTCAGACCCAATCTCCTTGGGTCTTACACAAGGGAAAAAAATCAGTCAGGTTCTTAAAAAGAAAAGCTGTTAATTAAAGAAAGAAAAACTAAAAATTATCTCTGTAAAATCAAGATGGAAAATGTTTACTGGGTCTCAGCCTTACATAGACCAGAGGGACTCCCTCCCCCCAGCCTAAGTATAAATTACAGCAAACAGAGGCAAAATATCCTTCTAGCAAAATACACATTTGCAAATAAAGAAAACAACAAAAAGACTATTTTGCCTTCTAGCTATTACTTACTATTTTGAACATGAGAGACTGTTTCAGAAAGATTGGAGAAAATTGGTTGCACGACTGGCTCCTCTTAATCCCAAGAGAGAACAAAGAACTACCCAAAAAGCACAAACAAAGACTTCCCTCCACCAAGATTTGAAAGTATCTTGTCCCCCGATTGGTTCTTTGGTCAGGTGTCAGCCAGATTCACTAAGCTTGTTAACCCTTTACAGGTAAAAGAGACATTAACCCTTAACCATCCGTTTATGACAGCCTCCAATTGCTTTTCTTGTCTGGATCCACCTGTTTGTGACTTACCTGCTTACAATCAGTGTTACAGAGATTTCTGAAGTAAGAAAGCATGCTCTGCTAATCCACTGCCTTGGAGCAGAAGGCAGCATATATTTTACACTTTTCCCCTTGCAGATGATAAATATGAGACTGCACTCACTGCATTAAAGAACTTTTTTGTGCCAAAAGTGAATGTAGTAGCTAATTGCTACAGATTTCGCCAGCATGAGCAGAAACCATGGGAGACTGTAATGCAGTATATTGCTTCCCTGAGGAGTCTGATTGTAATTTATGACTTTGGGAATATGGCAGATGAGATGATTAGGGACCAGCTCACTGAGAAAACAATAAAGCTTCATGTAAGAGAACGCTTACTTCTAGAACCACAACTTACACTAGAAAAAAGCAATAACTATTGCTACTCAGATTGAGTCAGCTGCAGCTGAAGCTGAAATAATGAGTGAAGATACAGGTGGCACAATCCACACTGTGACTCCTTTGCAGAAAAGTTCACTATCGCTGCAGACAAACAATTGTAAGAGGAAAACTAATAAAAAGCCACTGAATCAACGAATGCAAAATATAGTAAAAGCATGCTTTCACTGTGGATCCCCACAACATCTTACAAGCTACACAGGATGTCCAGCAAAAGTAGCTCAGTGCAATGATTGCAAAAAGATTGGGCATTTTGCTAAACTATGTCACAGTAGCCAGTTCAATCAACAGGTGTATGCAGTTACAATACTAGATGTTATTGCGCTGTGTGGACAAAATCACTACTGCACATATTCCAGAACAGATAAAGTGCACTGTAAACGTTTCCGCCATACCCTCAGGCAAATCACACTGTTCAGCTAATGCTGGACACTGGCTCAGCAGTATCTATACTACCTGATTCCATCTATTTGCATTACTTTTAAAATGTGCCTCTTACTGAACCCAAACTTCAGTTGGTGTGCTATTTGAAAACCCATATTCCAGTACATGGCTGCCTGCCAGTAGTAGTTACTTTTTGTGACTGCTGTGTAACTGAAGAGTTCTACATTGTCCACAAAGGCACTCCTATCCTTGGCAGAGATGTATTGGGTAGTTAATGGACGAATTGATCTTCCTCAGCAAAGTACTCTTGCGGTACACACACCAGTTTCAGCTGGGACCCAACACCAGGTTGAGGGGAAACTCGGCTGTGCTTATGGGTTTCTGCATAAAGTTAAAATGCAGAATAATATGATGCCTGTACAACGGAAATTACGGCCCTTACCATTTTTAGTCAGGGAAGCTGTTTCAGAGGAATTTAGAAAACTTGTTCAAAAAGACATTAATGAAGAGATTAACTTCTCGGAATGGGTTTCATCTATAGTAGTGATGCAGAAGAAGGGTGGAGGCATTCGCCTTTGAGTGGACTTAAGGGAGCCAAATAAAGCTATTGGGAGTAACAGCCATCCTCTTCCTCACATAGAAGAAGTATTTGCAGAACTCCATGGAGCAAAGATGTTTTCTACTCTTGATTTGCAGAGCGCATACCACCAGTTTATGTTGCATGAAGACAGCAGAAACCTCACAGCATTTATTACACATGAGGGACTATTTTGTTTTAAACATGTACCATACAGTCATGCATCAGGCACAAGTGCTTCCAAAAAATGATACTATTGATTCTAAAGAATCAACATGGAGTTCAGTGCTATCTGGATGATATTATCGTGTTTGGAAATACTACTGAAGAGCATGACAATAATCAGCAGTCTGAACTAAACTGCATCAGCAAAGCAGGCCTCAAGATAAATAGATCCAAATGCAAATTTAGTCAAACTGAACTCTCCTTTCTGGGGCATACAATTTCACAGGCTGGACTAAAACCTGATCCAGATCATATCCTGGCAATTTCAAATGCTCCTCCTCCAACAGATTTGCAAACCTTACATTCCTTCTTGGGTCTTATCTCTTGGTATGCAAAATATGTTCCCAGTTATGCTTCTGTCTTTGAACCATTACAAGAATTACTACAGAGAAGTTCAACCTCAGTGTGGACAACGGATGCACAAGCTAGTTTCGAAACGGTGAAAGACTTGATTGTACATAGTCCAGTACTTGCACTATTCAGTCCCGCATTGTTCACAATTATAACTACTGATGCTTCTGATTATGGACTTGGGGTTGTCCTCACACAACTTCATGAGGACAACACAGAAAGGACTGTTACATTTGCTTCAAGGACACTGAGTAATGCTGAGAGAAAATATTCTACAGTGTTTTCAGTGTAATATTTTTGCCAGTAGTATAGTGTCTTGTTTCATATTTGTTCCTGTGGTTAGAACAACAATGTTTATTTTATTTGGGAAAGTTTCTTAAGAGAGGAGGGAATGTGGTGTTTAGAGGCTGCTTGTATTATTAGAACTGAGAGCACTGGCTGTTGGGAGTCTGAAAGGACAGGAAACAGGAAGGAAGGTGGAGGAGTTGAGGAGGCTGAGTTAGAGTTACAGAGGGTGTAGCTGCAGCTTGGTAAAGAGGTCTCCATTGCAAAAATAAAGTCCTGTTGAAGACTGTTAGTACCTTGCCTGGTTTGATACAACAAGTTGGAACCTTGCATAAATCTGTTGAGCAAATGTTGTTGACTCACTGTGTCATGTGAAGTTCAATTACTTCACAAAGACATAGGAGAAGAAGACGTAACTTACCAGGAGCAGAAACAAGAAGGTCCTGCAGGAAACTCTTGGCATAAATAGGTTTAAGGGGAGAGTTTAGGCTGATGTTGATGAGGTTATGAAGTTTTTCTTTTTCAGTCACCATTAAAGCAAACTTTGAGAAGGTGGATACCCATGGGCAGAATTTGCTGAATGGTCTCACTTTAACACTTTTAGTATAATAATTTATCAATTGTATTTTGAAAAATCAGATCTAAGGGCTCACTCCTAATATCCTAGGGGGGTGGGGGATTTAGCAGTAGCAGCTGACCATAATAATGAGTAAATGAAGTACATGCCAACGTATTATGCCTTTCCATTCATCCTTTGAGTTTCAGGAAATAAGTCTGTTCCTCTCCTTCCATTTTATTGCTTATTGACTTGTCAGATTTGGCAATTTATTTAATTAAACCACAGCTTCTGCATATTTTATTGTTGGAATCTACAAGGTTATAGTTTATTGCTGAGATGATGTGCTTACTCTGAGAAAGATTCAACTTTATTACTCATTGTGGGTGATTGTATAAATGAGAAGTTTGGTGTGGGATGCGGCAAATAGCAATTTTCATTATTCAAATGAATACCAACTAATGCATGCAATATTTATCAAACAGCAATGTGAATAATTATTGACCTTATGAGATCTCCAAAGCAGAAAACAATTTTTTTGGCAGATGGATACACTTGTGCTTCCACAAATAAACAGTCACTGGACTAAGAACTTGTATTGATGGTCTGCACATATAGAATCTGGAGTCAAGACTTTGCTATAAAAATTTAAAAAATGGACTTTTGTTAAATTAAAAGGTAACTTTCAAAGCCCTCCCCCCCCCACTCCAGTTACAAAGAAAATTTTTTTTCAAAAGTTAACATTGTGTGAAGTATGTCATCTTCCTGGGTAGACATACAGCTTGAAATGCTGGCTGAGGGGTATGAACTTTGCT
The DNA here is from genome assembly GCF_007399415.2 of Gopherus evgoodei. NCBI lineage: Eukaryota > Metazoa > Chordata > Testudines > Testudinidae > Gopherus > Gopherus evgoodei. The sequence continues at coordinate 86,299,134 of NC_044322.1, read as the reverse complement.
TGACATTTATCTCATTGGCATATTAGCTCAAAAGCCAATCACTTTTTAAATGCAAGCATTAACTATTTTTTTCCTTGTTCCGAGTCTACAGAATTTGATTCATCCAGCAAATCTAGTGGAGTTGCTTTAGTCTGCATATTTTTCATGAAACAAAACTTAATGGATTCAAACAGCCACCCCAAAATGTTTCTTAGCAGGAACAGTTTCTAATTCCTTTAACACTTTTTTTTACCTCCCCCATTAGTGAAGACTGAAGTGTAAGAGTTGGAATGCACAGTGAATGCTGCAGCTGATGAAGTGAGAATTTTAGTTTCAAGATCATTATCACTGATACAGACTGAATTGTGAAGACAGAGAGATTGTGCCCCTTCCCCCAGTCCTATGAAAAATATTGAGATGATTTTAAGTATATTTTTAACTGCAGGCAGAAATGGTAACACAGCTGGGATGCAAGCCAAGTTATTGAAATGGCCAGTGAATTTCCAACAGCTTGCAGTTATGTCAGCAGACCACTGAGCATCCATCAAAAAACTCATGTAGTAGTAGCAGCCAGCAAGAGTCCTTGTTAGAGCAAGGAAGGACAGAATGAATATTTTAGTGAATTTCTCAGGCATGGGGCCATTTTAATTAGAAATAGTCATTCCAGAAAAGTTATGGTCATGCTTGATCTACAGGTACTTCAATACACGACTGGCATTTTGTTTTACTATGCAGACTATCAGCAACCAGGACATGGAGAGTCTTACCTACTGGTACGAGCAAGATTATCTGGAGTGAGGCAGGACAGGGGCAGGGCTGGGAACAGGCACAGAAGCTATCACACCCATGAACAAATGCTTTCAGCAGTCCCCAGTCTGGTGTTGCTGCCAGGCTTCAGAGCTGGTCTACTAACGCTTCCTACCAATTAGGTGATGTAGCCAATCAGGAAGCTTACTACAGACCAGCTGTGCTTGTTATGTTGTCTGGAGCCTGCACCATTAAGTACTTTTTAAAGGCTAATTTCTGTCATGCTGCACGTAGTGAAGTCAACTGACTTTCATATAAATTGCCTATTATTGTTATTCCCCTTCCACTAGCCTGTCTACTTGTTTAATTGTCCTTCATTGGTGAGCACCTCAGAGCAGGGATCATCCCTCCTTATATATCTGGGAATTACATAGTATATTGTGGCCACTACTACAAGCAAATATTAAATAATGAGAATAGGTATTTGTGACATTCCCCAAGGTGTAAGATGAAGTGCTGATTACCCTTAGTTTGCCAGCTTGGGATATCTTTTGCACTGTTCTGCTACTGAACAAATCTCTCCAGGCCCTGATTTCTCTCATCCGCCAGCATGTAAAGTCACTCCAAGCTGAGTACATGAATGTTATGCCTAGCCATTTGTGAATAGATACAGAGTGATACCGACATATCCCTCAGCCCCAGCCTTGCCACCCAGAAATGTGTATTTTGTACCATTGAGTAGTCAACTGGACCATATAAGCTCATAAATTAGTTTGTCATTCCAGCAAAAGGTAATTTATATGCCCCAGCCCAGTTGACCTGAGTAGAGATTTCCCAAACGTCAATAAAATACATTGTTTTAGATAAAACAGTAAAAAAAAGTTTATTAATCTGAGAAAGATAGATTTTAAGTGATTATAAGTGATAAGGTATATAAGTCAGAGTTGGTTACAAAAGAAATAAAAAGATAAACACACAAGATTTTCCCTAAACTTTACCAAAGCTAATAACCAAAAAGGCTTCTTACACCCAAAAGCTTTCCACAGTCTGTACTGGCTGGAAATTCTCCAGGGCAGGACAACTCCACCTAGTTCAATGATGTACCTTTGTCTTTCCAGTGATCTTCTTGCCATGAGTAGAGACGGGGGAGGCGAAGTGACGAGGAGGTCACTGTCTCTGCTTTTTATAATCTGGCCCTTTGTACTGGAAAAGTCTTTGCTGGGTCATGGAATCAGTCATTTCCATGGTGTACATCAGTTACCAATCGTCCTTCAAGTGACTTGTAAATTTATTGTTTACAACTTCACTGCTGGTGAATTTCCAATTAAGCAGGTAATGGCCATTTAGCACCTAGTTGATGTGCCAATGTGCCTTTGTCTTTGAGAAAATGTTCTGAGGATGTTACCCAAAACCACAGCATATAGCAGTAACAATTATAAGTAAAATCTCATAGCTCCTTATACAATGTTGATACACACATTTTAATAGGACAATGATGTTCATTAGATTATGCATTTTCAAATGATCCCACACAAGACCTATTTTTACACAAATATGACCATATAAAAATGGTGAATGTGGGGTATAGGATGTTACAGTACTAATAGCTTGAAGTTTCCGTAAAGAAACATTTGAATAGTTTGTTCTGCTGTGAATTTTGACATTTCATTTTTTTGTCCTGATTCTTAACAAAAGGAAACTTCAGAATGTCATGATTTCCCACAGGATACAAAATTCTGTTTTCTGACTAGCTCTGTAGACATATTCAGACAATTACTTTGAATAAAGCTATCAGCAAGAAAACCCTGAAGCCAGCCTAGTAGGTGATGAGGAGCAAGAAGGGAAAGGGTAGGATCAGGGACTTCCTCTTCTAATGTCCTTCAGAAATGGGTTGATGGGGGGCAGACATTTGTAGTCAACATACCATCCTCAAAGTAGGAACAAAGCTAAATAAGGCATAGGCACTATAACTGATCTCTAGTTCCCTGGATCCTGGAGTCATGTGATTAGTTCAGCTTCTAGGGGAAAAATCACTGTTTCTAGCCCTCATGGTTGAAAAGAAAAGCCTGAAAATATGCACTGAGTATAACCAGTTCAGTGACATCTGCCTGAGTCTGCAGACATCTATAACCAATATTTCTAAGAGGTGCAACCATGACCTCCAGGCACATGAACAGGGTGTTAACTCTGAGACCCACTGTTGCAGGGATGGTGCCCACACTTCTCTGAAAGAGGACTCTGTGTGTGGCAGAGATGTCCCATCCCACCCACCCAGGGGGAAACATCCCAGCTACTACTTTGGCCCACTCTCATAGGCAGCGAGGCCTCTGCTACTATTTCTGATGGCAATAATGATGGCAATACTACTGTTGTAGCCTACCTATGATGATAATGTACCCGTCCTGCCACCACCATTACAGGTGGGCATCACATTCCATGGTGCAATCTAGACCAGTGAGGAGCTGTGTCTCCACCTGTCTTGCAACCTTGAGTGCCTTATAATGCTTTGCTTTTGTAGCTCCCAGTCTGGGCCACTCACAGCCAAACAGCATGCCAGTCACACCCTGAATGTCAGTGTATAGCTTCAGCCCTGGTCCAGAAGCTTTGACTGCAGCAGCCTGTTAGCAATAGACCAATCACACTCTGGTTACCACCCACTTTAGTTACTACTTGAAGGGTGACCCCCAACATACTCCCAAGACTGATTTTTTCCCCAAAAAACATGTGTCCTGCACTGTCCAGCCCTCTCCTTGACAGTTCAGATATTAGGGGCCTATTGCCCCTGAAGGGGTCAATATGCAACAGTGTGCTACTTTAAGTGGAGTAACCAAACAGTTTAGTGTAAACACAACACTGGATTAGTTTAGATTAAAAATGAAACAAGTTTATTTAGCTACAAAGAGATAGATATTAAGTGGGTACAAGGATAAGAATTAAAGTCAGAAATGGTAGACACATAAAGATAAAAAAATTTCTGATAGCTGAAACTTAACAGACAAATCTTGGTTCAAAGAAAAATCCCTACGATGTGTTCCCAGAAACATTGTTTATCAAACTCTGAGGTCAGGACCCCTACCAAAGTCAAATGACTGGTTCCTTTGTCTTCCTTTGTTTTGCCCCTCACTTTTGTAATCTAATTATCTTTTGAAATTCATTTTCCTGAGCTAGTTGCATCAGCTTGTTCTTTGTCCTTGAGAAAATGATTTATGCCCTCTTGTTTCCCAAAGAATGATTATTACTTATATGTAAACTGAGGTAAACACATGTTCCTTTGTTTAAGATGGACCTATTTAACATCTTCTGCTTAGTCAGGGCTACGTGGGTTGGAACATGTACTAACACCACCATACAGGAGGGATTTATAACTTTAGATATAATATTGTTACTTACATTTCACCATGATATTACTGTTCAGTGAGTTGTTAATTTTCAAAAGATACTTCATGAGGCATATTGTGTACAAAGATTATTACAATGGGTGTAAATACAGGGGGGCATTTGGTCACAGTGGGGCAGTGTCACAGTTCAGGGGTGGAGAGCCCATGCCAATGATCCTAAGGCAATGGATTTTATGAATTTTCTTCTGGGCAGGAAAGGGAACAGATATGTAGATCCTCGCTCACAATGCAAGCAGGCTGGGAGAAGAAGAAGCTGTATAGACATGATATATCTTGAGTTTAGTAAGGCTTTTGACACAGTCCCCAATGACATTCTCATAAACAAACTAGGTAAATGTGGTCTAGATGAAATTGCTATTGGGCATGTGCACAATAGATTGAATCACTAGCCTCAAAAAGTATCAGTAATTCACTGTAAAACTGGGGCAATGTATCTAGTGGGATCCAGAAGGCATCAGTCCTGAGTCTAGTACTATTCAATATTGTTATTAATTATTTGGATAATGAAGTGGAGATGCTTACAAAATATGTAGATGACACCAAGATGTGAGGGCTTTGGAGGACAGGATTAGAATTTAAAACTACCTTGACAAATTGGAGAAATGGTCTAAAATCAAGAAGATGAATTTAAATAAAGACAAATGCAAAGTACTTTACTAGGGAAGGAAAAATCAAATGAACAACTGTAAAATGTGGAATACGTGGTGTCAAGGCTAATTTCTCACTCTGGCACATTGGGTGCAGAAAGTCGGGGCCCACAAGGATTCTAAAAATTAATACTGGCAGCTCTACGCTTGTATTAAACTCCCAAGTTTACAGCTTTTCTCTGACCTTGGATTGGTAGATTGTGCCATCACCCAAGTGCAGAACCCCTTTGAGAGCCCAGGAAGGTGCATTTGGGAATTCCTCCCTGTGGGGTACCCTCTAGCCCTTTCACCCCCTGCCCCACCTCAAGGAAGAACTGAGAAAGAAAAAAAAAGAAACCAGCTGTTGCCACCAGTTAATTAAACAACTTATGCACAAACTTCTTAAGACACAAAAATTGAATTTTTTTCTTAACAAAGGTAAATTTTATTAATAAAAATAAGGAAAAAACATCTGGGAACTCAGGCTATTGCTAGATTTTAAAAGAGTAATTACAAGGATTAAGCACCAAGAATAGCTTTTCTGAGTTCCAGCTTAAAGGTTACAAGCAAAACTAAAGCACCTGGGGTTAGCACAGAGGAGTCCACAAGCCATAAAGAAATAAAAAGAGATAAACCTAATTTCATCTTCCTAGACATTTCCTGATCTTCTTACATATCTGTGGTTTTAAATTAGTAGTTCCTAGGAATGATACTGATGATTTTTTCATAACTGGCCCAAACTTCCCACAGCATAGCGCTGTACTGGCCACCTCCCCCTGGGAGAATAATAACAGACAGACAAAAGAGGAGTATTTGTTTCAATTTTTAAAAGTTCTAGCCTTCTCATTGGCTCTTTTGGCCAGGTGCCCACTTACTTCCTTACACCTGTTCACAGCAGTGAAACTTTTTAACCCTTTACAGGTAGACCAATTAGAGAACAGCTAATGCAAGGGATTTTATAGCTACTGGCTGGCTGGGTGTACATAAAAGGGAGCTACTCCCCTCCCTTCATTTATCACAAGTGGCTTTCTAACTATAAGGATAACTAAGTACTAGAAAAGGCTTCCAAGAGAGGTTGTAGAATCCCCGCCATTGGAGGCTGAACAATCACCTGTCAGAGATGATCTAGGTGTATGTTGTGATGCCTCAGCGCATGGGGCTGTGCTAGATGGTCCCTTCCAACTCTACATTTATATGAGTATATAAATCATGCAAGTACAAAGAATATACCTTCAACTGTTTTTGAGTTAGGTCCTCTTGTATCAAGGATTCCAGTTATAATAGAGTTACAGCCCAGTTCCATTTTATAATGGAAATAAATGTAGTATGCATTTATAACTGAAATTTATAATAATGAGGCTTTCTACAGAAAAAAATTCTGATCAGAACTCATGAGCTAATATGCTCCTTTTCACTCAGGTGCAAATAACTAAACCCTTTTAACTGATTTTGGTTTGGTTATTAAAATAAATAATTACCTTTGGGCTGAAACCAAGCACGTACGTTTTCCTCTAAGAAGAGATTTGTACTGGAATTGGTGTTGGCACTCAGTAAATTTAGCCATAATGTGTGGTCCCAGCATGCATGCTATAATGAATTATATTTGTTCATGTGAATTCTGTATCCTTAAGTGTTTAGGCAGTATGACTCCAAACAGATGGTATGATGTAATTTTAAATCCTTTTGAAAAGTCACCAGGCCCAGCGCCTAGCATTCTTGCTCTTGAAAGTGGAACAAAATTACCAATAGTGTCTGAAGAAACAGAACAAAACATAATCTGTGGCACTCCAGTACAAATAAATGACTGATATATATGAAAAGTGACTTAGTTCAATTTACTCCAAACTCAGCTGCACAGTTTTCAGAAGGAAACTGTCACATACAGATGGCTGTGTTTCCTTGTAGGCAGAGACATCTGCATCTGTCCCATCTTTAGTAAAAAGTACTCATCTGGTTACCAATTACCTTTTCAATGCACTCTAATTATCCTTAATTGTTCCCACTAAAAAGCCACTAGATTTGTGTTCGCTGTGTAAAATTCATGTTCTTTTCAAAGTTTGTTTGTATAAATACAAACACAAAAATTGTTATTATAGGACACAAGCAATTACTAAATTCTCACAAAATACTTCTCTAAATTATTATAAAATGTCGCTTTTAAATTTCATTTGGTCATAATCTTAACAAGTGTTCAAATCCTAGAATCACCAACAATAAATGATAAATAACTGAACAATACTGACTTCAACTTGTTGGAATTTAAGACGGTAAATATCTTTCTCTTTCTAAGCTATTGATAAGTATAATCAAATCTCCTGCTTCAATAAAAATTGTACTCCTGCAAGGGTCAGGGTCACCCATCGCATCCAGCGTTTCACAAGTATTTAGAACATTTATGAGTCAGGAGGCTGGCTTGCTTTGTAGCATTTGGAAAGAGGATGCACAGTAGTCTTTTTCCGATATGGCATTTTTTTCTTCTGCCTTTGGCTCTTCCTAAGGTCGTTGCTGTGCTTATTCTACTATAATGGGGTATAGTGCTCTGGCTGACACTCTGGACAGCTAAGCCAGCATGATATGGTGCTGAAAGCAGCTGCTCAGTCTCTCTGTAGTTCAACCCATGGAAGCCCAGAAAAGACAAGGGGCTCAGTGAACTATTCATACACTCTGTTTGTTCCCCTTCCTGCAAACTCTGAGGTTACTGAATGCCTAGAGCAGCATTAATTCTTGCAGAATCACCAGTAAGAGAAGAGAAACTAACTTGTGATAGTTAAACTCAGTAAAAGCTCCTCCAAATAATAGCTACTATTGATAGCTTCTTGCATTTTATTAGCTGTGTGGCCTGACAGGCCACCTTTTGGAGCTCACAACCCAGCTGACAGATGGGAACTGGTCTACTTCCCTGTCTCTTTAGAGCTATCTCTTGCTGTTCATACACTGGAGTATTCCTCCCTCAGGCAGATATAAGGCTTAAGGCTCCTTTATGACATTCTGGTACCTGTAGCCAGCATAAAGGAACCAGAGTGGGTAAGATCGGTCCGCACAAACCAAAATGACATGTTGCTAACAAGTGGCATAAGTACAGGAGCCTTGACTACAGATAAAGATAATGGAGCAAATAATTAAGAAATCAATTTGCAAATACCTAGAAGATACTGAGGTGATAAATAACAGGTAGCATGGGTTTGTCAAGAACAAATCATGTCAAACCAACCTGATAGCTTTCTCTGAAAGGGTAACAAGCCTTATGGATGGGGGGAAGTGTTAGATGTCTTGACTTTAGTAAGGCTTTTGATACTGTCTCACATGACCTTCTCATAAAAAGGGAAATACAACCTAGATGGAGCTACCATAACTGGTTGGAAAATCATTGCCAGAAAGTAACCGTTGATTCACAGTCATGCTGGAAGGGCATAACGAGTGAGGGTCCCACAGGGATCTGGTTCTCTTCAGTATCTTCATCAATGATTTAGATAATGGCATAGAGAGTACAATTATAAAGATACCAAGCTGGGAGGGGATGCAAGTGCTTTGGAGGATAGGATTAAAATTTAAAATGATCTGGACAAACTGGAGAAATGGTCTGACATAAATAGGATGAAATTCAATAAAGACAAATGCAAAGTACTTCACTTAGGAAGGAACAGTCAGTTGCACATATACAAAATGGAAAGTGACTGCCTAAGAAGGAGTACCACAGAAAGGGATCTGGGGAACATAGTGGATCACAAGCTAAATATGAGTCAACAGTGTAACATTGTTGCAAAAAAAGCAAACATTCTGGGACATGTTAGCAGGAGTATTCTAATCAAGACACAATTGAAAAAATATAGTTTGTTTAGTCTGGAGAAGAGAAGACTGAAAGGTGACATGATAACAGTTTGCAAGTACATAAAAGATTGCTACAAGGAGGAGGGAGAAAAATTGTTCTTCTTAAATTCTGAAGATAGAACAAGAAGAAATGGGCTTAAATTGCAGCAAGAGCAGTTTAGGTTGGACATTAGGAAAAACTTCCTTACTGTCAGAGTGGTTAAGCAGTGGAATAAATTGCCTAGAGAAGTTGTGGAATCTCCATCACTGGGAATTTTTAAGAGCAGTTTGGACAAACACCTGTCAGGGATGGTCTAGATCAGGGATCAGCAACTTTTGGCACGCGGCCTTTCAGGGAAACCTGCTAGCGGGCTGGGACGGTTTGTTTACCTGCAGCATCAGCAGGTTCAGCCGATCGCAGGTCCCACTGGCCATGGTTTACCGTTCCTGGCCAATGGGGGCTGCAGGAAGTGACATGGGCCAAGGGATGTGCTGGCCACCACTTTCCACAGGCCTCATTGGCCTGGAATGGTGAACTGCAGTGAGTGGGAGCTGTGATTGGCCGAATCTGTGGATGCTGCAGTAAACAAACCATCCTGGACTGCCAGTGGATTTCCCTGACAGGCCACGCGCCAAAGGTTGCCGATCCCTGATCTAGATAATACTTAGTCTTGCCTTGAATGCAGGGGACTGGACTAGATGACCTCTCAAGGTCCTTTCCAGTTCTATGATTCTATACTTGGGAATTTTTCTAATGAATTTTCTTTATGTTGACATGGCCATAGAGGATGAACTGACTCAGAAAGACTAGATTACAAAGGAAAATGAGTAGGATTCTAATAGTTGTATTTGTCTATCTCTTATTCCATTCAAAATTTTTACCCTCACAGGACACAGCAAAATAGCTAGGTCCCCAAAGAGCTTGATAATGAATAAAACCACCTTGGAGTAGCCAGGAATCTTAACCAATTTTCTTTTCTATCATCTTCTACACGGTGTTGTTTGCAAAGAGGGAACAACTGTAGTTGTGGGATCCTACCCAGTTTCTCTTTGTAGCCTGCTAGCTCCCTATAAAGTTTGACAAAGGGAGTAAGCTCAAAGGGGAAACTGACCAGAATTCTTGCATAGTAGTGTATTTTTTAAGCTGGCTTTCACAGAGGCCTCATTTGACACAGAATTCTAGGAAGACGTCTGTGCATCCTGATATTAAAGGACTCAGGGGTTGACCAAATCATTCATCTAATAAAAGTTCAGGACATATAAATATTTTCCACTTGATGCAGAGAGAGTGATTGAAGCAGCATGTCCCTTCCCCCATCAGATGCAGGATGTGTTTTCAATATTTTAATTTATGTCTTATTAGTTTATTTTTAAACAAAGGCTTTTAGCAGGTAAACAATGCATACAACAAACAAGACAGCAAACAATGTCTCCCATAGTAATAAATAAATAAAATAAAATCACCCTTTAACAAAAAACTATACACACACTCTCCAGAATGCCCAATTTTCAGTGACCTCAGTTTGTGTATGTTGGGTGAGAATGCCACATATGCAGATTCAAAATGCCTGGGTTTATTAATTCAAATCTTTATTTTAACCAAAATCTTTCCTTGTGATTGCAGTTACTATTAAAGTGAGAAATGATAGACACAGAGAAAAAAGCAATAGCCAGTTATCCTCTCCTGGAGCATAGATGGGTCACGATGGATTTTTTCCATGAAGCTCGTAACTGCCCCTTACAATATCCCACATATTATATGCATCCAAATTACATATTCATTATTTTTCATCTATTTTCTATTAAGTATTATGAATAATTATCTTATGTAACAAGGGTTGGATCACTTGACTGATATGGGATAGATCACGTGATGATTACCTGTTCTATTCATTCCCTCTGGGGCACCTGGCACTGGCCACTGTCAGAAGACAGGATATTGGGCTAGATGGATCCTTGTTCTGACCCAGTACAGCCATTCTTTTGTTCTTATGCAACGCATACAATATGAATGCATGAAGTTTAAATGGCATACATTTTGGTACCCCTTGCTATTTTCATATTACTCTGTAGTTGTGCTTATTTTAGCCAGGTCAGTTTGACCTGTTTCTCTACATCAGGGCTTTTGAGGACTTTGGAATCTTTTATTTTTTTAACATTTGCCTTTTCCCAAATTGCCTTTTAGCAGTACATTTTGTAGATCTGTAGTCCTTCAATGTAAGCATATCCTGTATTAAAAACATTCCCCTTTGCCCTTGATAGTGATTATAAACAAGTTTACCTAATAAGGTCACTAAAGTAACATTTTGCTCATATCAAAGGTAACCTTACAGTCTAAACTTAACCAACAGACATGATTGTTTTTAACAATTCTCAATATATCAAAACCTTAAGTGTGAATAAAAAATACATTCAAGTACAGAAATTGTGTAGACCTCTCTCCTAAGTATACAAGCAAATAAGTCCATGTAAAAATTTTACACTAACATGTATATGTAAGTTCTAAGGCTATTTCTACCAAACTATCATAGAATCATAGAATATTAGGATTGGAAGAGACCTCAGGAGGTCATCTACAGGGGCAGCTCCAGGTATCAGCATGCCAAGCGCGTGCCTGGGGCAGCAAGCCACGGGGGGGCACTCTGCCCGTCACCACGAAGGCTGCAGGCAGGTTGCCTTCGGCGGCATGCCTGTGGAGGGTCCTCTGGTCCCACGGCTTTGGAGGACATCCCAACCTCCCACAGGTGTGCCGCCGAATCCGCGGGACTGGGGACCTCCCACAGGCAAGCTGCTGAAGGTGGCCTGCCTGCAGTGCTTGGGGCTGCAAAATACCTAGAGCCGTCCCTGGTCATCTAGTCAAATCCCCTGCTCAAATCCCCTGCTCAAAGCAAAACAACTAAATCATCCCAGCCAAGGCTTCATCAATCGGGGACTTAAAAACCTCTAAGGATGGAGATACCACCACCTCCTCTGGTAACCTACTCCAGTGCTTCACCACCCTCCTAGTGAAATAGAGTTTCCTAATATCTAACCTAGACCTCCCCTACTGGAACTTGAGACCATTGCTCCTTGTTCTGTCATCTGCCACCAGTGAGAACAGCCTAGCTCCATCATCTTTGGAATCTCCCTTCAGGTAGTTGAAGACTGCTATCAAATCCTCCCTCACTCTTCTCTTCTGCAGACTAAATAACCCCAGTTTCATGAGCCTCTTCTCATAACTCATGTGCACCAGCCGCCTAATCATTTTCATTCCTTCCACCAGACTCTCTCCAGTTTGTTCACATTTCTTCTGTAGTGGGAGGACCAAAATTGGATGCAATACTCCAGGTGTGGCCTCACCATTGTCGAGTAGAGGGAAATAATCACTTCCCTCGATCTGCAGGCAACGCTCCTACTAATACAGCCTCACTCTTCTCTTCTGCAGACTAAATAACCCCAGTTTCATGAGCCTCTTCTCATAACTCATGTGCACCAGCCGCCTAATCATTTTCATTCCTTCCACCAGACTCTCTCCAATTTGTTCACATTTCTTCTGTAGTGGGAGGACCAAAATTGGATGCAATACTCCAGGTGTGGCCTCACCATTGTCGAGTAGAGGGAAATAATCACTTCCCTCGATCTGCAGGCAACGCTCCTACTAATACAGCCTAATATGCCGTTGGTCTTCTTGGCAACAGGGGCACACTGCTGACTTATATCCAGCTTCTCATCCACTGTAATCTCCAGGTCCTTTTCTGTAGCCCTGCTGCTTAACCAGTAGGTCCCCAGCCTGTAGCAGTTCATGGAATTCTTCCTTCCTAAGTGCAGGACTCTGCACTTGTCATTGTTGACCCTCAGCAGATTTCTTTTGACCCAATCCTTCAATTTGACTAGGTCACTCTGAAACCTATCCCTACTCTCCTGTGTATTTACCTCTCCCCCCAGGTTAGTGTCATCTGCGAAATTGATGAGGGTGCAATTCATCCCATCATCCAGATCATTAATAAAAATGTTGAACAAAACTGGCCGCAGAACCAACCCATGGGACACTCCACTTAATACCGGCTACCAACTAGACAGAGCTGTTGATCACTACTCTTTGAGCCTGACAATCTAGTCAGCTTTCTATCCACCTTATAGTCCATTTATTCAATCCATACTTTTTTAACTTTCTGGCAAGAATACTGTGGGAGACCGTATCAAAAGCTTTGCTAAAGTCAAGATATATCACATCCACCACTTTCCCCATATCCACAGAGCCAGTTATCTCATCATAGAAGGCAATGAGGTTGGTCAGGCACGACTTTCCCTTGTTGAATCCGTGTTGACTGTTCCTGATCACCTTCCTTTCCTCCAAGTGCTTCAGAATGGATTCCTTGAGTACCTGCTCCATGATTTTGCAGGGGACTGAAGTCAGACTGACTGATCTGTAGTTCCCCAGGTTATTTTTCTTCCCTTTTTAATATATGGACACTATATTAGCCTTTTTCCAATCATCTAGGACCTACCCTGATCACCACAAATTTTCAAAGATAATGGCCAATGGCTCTGCAATTACATCAGCCAAGTCCCTCAGCACCCTTGGATGCATTAGATCTTGGCTCAAGTACTAGTGCATGTCAAGCTTTTCTAAAGAGTCCCTAACCTGTTATTTCACCAGTGAGGGCTACTCACCTCCTACCCATGCTGTGTTGCCCCATGTAGCAGTCTGGGAGCTGACCTTGCCTGTGAAGGTGGAGTCAAAAAAAGCATTGAGTACTTCAGCTCTTTCCACATCATCTGTCACTAGGTTGCCTCCCCCATTTAGTAAGGATCCCACACTTTCCCTGACCTACTTCTTGTTGCTAACAGACCTGTAGAAACCCTTCTTGTTACCTTTCACATCCCGTGCTAGCTGGAACTCCAGTTGTGCCTTGGCGTTCCTAATTACATCCCTACATGCTCGAGCAATATTTTTATACTCCTCCGTAGTTATCTGTCGAAATTTCCACTTCTTGTAAGCTTTCTTTTTGAGTTTAAGCTCACCGAAGATTCCACTGTTAAGCCAAGTTGGTTGCCTGCCATATTTGCTGTTCTTTCTGCACTTTGAGATGGTTTGAACTTTCAGTGTGCACTAAATTGCTAAGAGCAGAAAAAAGCCTGAGAGAAGGAAGGTGGAGAACAGGAAGCTCAGTAGCTAAATGCTTCTTCCCACAAAATTTTCTGCATGTGAATGAGTTTCAGATACCACTGTGATGAGTGCAGTATAGGAACCTATATAAAACAAAAGAGAATGCCCACACCACAGATTAAGTGAGGCGTGCATGAGCATTTTCTGGCTTGTTGGAGGATGATGTAAAGGCATACAGAGTGATTTTGCAGCAACCACAGAGCAGGTCAGCTTGGGAACATTAACCCATACCCTCCAGGTGACTGGAAGAGAAGGATAAGTTATATAACTACATGCCAGGCAGGAAAAGCCCTCTTTTACCTTGACCAGGAGGAGCAGCACCCACCCTTCTGCCCATGAAAGTAGTGAAGTACCTGGTCAGGATCTGATGTGGGCATTGCGCTAGTTCCTCCTCATTTGAGGGCTGGGAAGGAATTTTTTGCTCCCTGTCAGATTGGCTTAGGTTACATGGTTTGTTTGTGTTTTTGTTTGTTTTTTTTCACCTTCCCCACAGTAGGATCACAGGGGAGGAGGGCTGTTAGTTATGGGAAACGTGAAACAGGATTTAGGCTATGATTTCACAACTCATTATGCTGACGTGGGGCTGATTTCCAGTGCAGGTACTCCATAGGGACAGGATACAGCAATCAGATAAGTGGTTTGGTAACTGATTTAAATGAGTCTTTGTTGAAGGAGTGTATATGAGATGAGGGAGCAGTTCAGGGATCCTATGACTGTCACTGTAGGAAGTCCCCCTCCCCACCCTTTATAGCCAATTTTAGCCCTCGTTTAGGGGGAAGGAGCAGGGGAAAGTGCAGTCACAGAAGTGGGTCGACAGAGGACCAGGATAGGTAACAGAAAGAGCCAATGGAAGCCTTCTGGATATATATTGAAATGATAATGGAATTAGTTACACTGTACATGTTTATCTGCCAGGTACTCCCAAACAGTAAATAATAAAATTGTGACCTAATTAAATCACATCCAGGGTGTCCTATCCTTCTTCTGCCATAGTCAGATAACAGAACATGACACAAGAAGCCACAAATGCTTCCTCTTCCCACTTGTATTGATAGTCTGACATTTATATTACAAGGAAGAATTGATGTTAAGGGATGTTAGTTTAGCCAACAAAAGCTCTCACTTGGTATCCAATTTAATTGGAAGCTAAGTAGCCCTCCTTTTAATCTAAGGAACAAAAGTAGGTAAATTTTATACATAAAATAATCATGCATTTTATTTATAGTATATAACAGAGGTTGGCAACCTCTGGCACGGGGCTCGCTAGGGTAAGCACCCTGGCGAGTCGGGCCAGTTTGCTTACCTGCCTGCGTTGGCAGGTTCAGCTGATCGAGGCTCCTACTGGCCGCTGTTTGCCATCCAGGCCGATGGGGGTGGCGGGAAGCTGAGGCCAGCACATCCCTCTCCCACGCCGCTTCCCACTGCCCCCATTGGTGTGAGACAGCGAACCACGGCCAGTGGGAGCTGCGGTCATCCGAACCTGCTGACGCAACAGGTAAAAAACTGGCCTGGCCCACCAAGGTGCTTACCCTGGCGAGCCGTATGCTAGACGTTGCCGACCCCTGGTATATAATCTAACAGTATATTTTGAGGTATTAAAGACTATTAACTCAACTAATTATCCTTGTATAAAACTTGCCTATTAAAAATTATTATGCACTAGCTAGAGGAGCTTCCCCAATTTTTCCCTACACTGTATGCACTTGATATTCCTTCTTAAAGCTGGTAAAGTTATTATTAAGAGAAGATTAATGGTTAACATCTAAGTCAAAATTTCATGCTACTTGAAAATCCAGACGGACACAATTCATATAAAACCTTATGCTATCTCTCATGCAGCTGTGGGAAAACACATTGTATTATAAAGTGTATCACTTTTATGCTTCAGCTAACTTCCTTCCTAACATGTAGATTGACAAGTGATATGGTGTTCCTCATGGAATACCCTGTGAACATGCTAGTGCTCCAGTATGTCTAAGAATGTACGTTAATAAGTAATCACCATTGAGATATTGGGAATTATCAAGAAGATAATTGAGGTTTCTACTAAGGTATTAAAAAGGTGTGGCAATATATTACATTAGGCAGATATTTCACCTGAGATCAATGTTAAGGTGCAGTGATAAAGGAATTGTAAATATGACATTATGGAGCATAGTTTGTATTCTCTCTTGCTGACTCTGCATTGAATTTGCTCATTTTACAAAGAAAATAATGTTTGTTTTTCACTTAATTGCTAGCTCTGGAAACGAAACGTCAAATCTTAAAGTTAAACTGATTTCTTTTCAATTTCTGAACCACCACCATTAAGAATTTGTAGTCAGAATGTAGTGCAACAATTCTGTTGATGAGGCATGAGCCAGGAAAGAATTCTTTCCAATCTGCAATGGTTGTATTGGCTCCATAATGATACCAGAAGTTCTACAAAAATTCTTCATATACAAATTGATCACCCTAACATTGAAAAAATACAGTTATGTTAAAACAGAAACAGCCAACATTTTTTCTAATGTAAATATTAACAAGTTAACAAGCTAAGAAGTGGGGAAAAACTGGATTTCTTTTGTTGTTACAAAAATGTTGAAACTTCTGTTTATATTTGCAGTATATTCATGAAATTAGACACAGGAATTTGTCTCAAAACAAAATTTTGTATACTTTTGCACTGAAAAACCAAAAGTGCTCAAACACTTTTCCAATCCAAATGAAAATAGTCTCACTTTACACACAATTAAAAAAAAAAAGATTAATCTTAAATCCACAGTTTGAATGAGAAAGTACTCAAATTTAAAATTTGCAAAGTGCAGCATTTATTTCCATGAATTTTAAACTTTACAAAAGAATATGCAAGCCACAGCTTCTAGTATTCTTAAGCCTGTTTTCTTTGTTTCAGGACAGTCTACAATCTAGGACATTTTCTGTGAGCATATGTTAGTGGCTCTTTAATTTATTTATCTAATTTATTTTATAATCCAGAAATTTTGTTTGACTGAATGGCTTATCTTGCAGAGATGGAAGAGAGAAGGAACAATAAATGCAAGTCTATAGAAGCTAGGCTCTGATGAATTTGTAGACACCATTTTCTGACTCTCAAGAATCCTGTATTCTCTCCTTCAGATAACCTAGATCAGGGTTTCCCAAACTTGGTTTGCAGCTTGTTTGGGGTAATCCCCTGCCGGGCTGCGAGACACTTTGTTTGTGAGCATCTGCAGATATCTGCAGCTCCCAGTTTGCCATTCCCGGCCAATGGGAGCTGTAGGAAGCAGTGCAGATTGGGCCACCGCTTCCCACAACAAAAGTTCTCAAAAGTATTATATCCTTTTCTCACCAGGAAAAATTCAAATGGGGGTGGGAGGTGCAAGAGAAGACCAACATGAAAGAGACTCTCAAGGGCACAGATTTAATTTAAATAAATCATTTCTATATATTTCCTAACAAAAAGGCAAGAGGAAGACAGACAGATTTCCATGTGTTTTTACTACAGAAATTGAAGAGCAGAAACAAACATTAAGCTCCAGCAGATCAAGACCTCCAAAAGGAAACCTCATGCAACAGGGTAAAGAATTGTAATTTTTTTTTTAGCAATGCTGACACAAGCTTTAAAACATTATCATGTTTTCACATTTTGTATTGAGCGATTTCATATTCCAGAAGTTTTGTGTTTCCTTGAAATTTCAAGGTAAAATTATTTGTTATTCTTGTTGTTGTGCATCTGTATTATAGAAGTTCTGACCAGAGGCCGCAAGCAGGATCAGTGCCACGTTGCAATGACTGTCAAACATATTAAAGAGGCAGTGCCTGCTCAAGAAGTGCTTGTAGTCTAAGCTCTGATCCTGCAATTGGCAAAATCTTATAGAGATCCACTGAAATCAATCAGGCTCCAAAAATGTTCCGTTCACCAATGTGGATTCATAGATTATAAATTCAGAAGGGGCCATTGTGATCATCTAGTCTGACCTCCTGCATAGCACAGGTCAAAGGAATTCCCTGATTTTTATTTCTGTTTGAACTAGAGAATATATTTTAGAAAAACATCTAGTCATGACTTAAAAAATTTCAGAGATGAAGAAATTAAGTTGTTCCAATGGTTAATTACTCTCACTCTTAAAAAGGTGTGCCTAATTTCTAGTGTGAATTCATATTGCATCAGCTTTCAGCCACTGGATCTTGTTATAACTTTGTATGCCACACTGAAGAGGCTTCTATCAAATTTCTGTTCTCCATGTAGGTAACTGATAGACTCATCAAGTTACCTCTTGAAATATTTGTTTTCTTTCTCAAGATAAATAAATCAAACTCCTTGAGTCTCACCGTAGAGTATATATTCCAATCCTCTAATCAATCTTGTGATTCGGAGAAGAACCCTCTCAATTTATCAACATCCTTCTTGAATTGTAGGCTCCAGAACTCACCACAATATTCCTCTAGTGGTCCCATCACTATGGATTCCAGAGGCAATATAACTTCCCTACTCAATATTCCCCTGTTTATACATCTAAGGATCATATTAGTCCTTTTGGCCACATACCACCGAATTATTTTATACAAAGTATAACAGCTTCAACAGGAAAGATTGAAAAAGAGCCACTCCAGCATACTGAGTAGTCTGGTGACTAGTAGGGTTGGCAACTCTTCAGGATTGTCCTAGAGTCTCCAGGAATGAAAGATTAATCTTTAATTAATGATTGTAGCATGTGATGAAACCTCCAGAGATATGTCCAACTAAAATTGGCAAACTCATGCAGGTTAAGGGGACACCAAGGAGAACAGGGACTCAAAGCTCAACCTCCCACATCCCAGGTGAATGTCCTAATGGCACAAGTGGGATGCCATCTCCTCCTCTTTTATGAACCTCACCTGAAAAAAAAAAGTTTTCCAGAACTATCCCATAAGTTTGTGCCAAATTCACAAATAGTGCAGTCAGCCCCAAACTGCATTTTTGGAAAATAAAGTATTTGCCCCCCAAAAATTTCACCCAGCTTTGCTAGTGAAGACTGTCTATGGAATGAAAGGTCTAAGGTTCGATACTTGCTCATGAGTATGTGTAAATTAAATTATTATTTTTATTATTTTGCAAAAAAAGATATTTATAGGAAACAAAAAGGTACCTATTCCAGGCTTTCAGCAATTATTTCTTTAAAACACACATATAGAAGGGAAAAATCAAGAAAACAAATGCATGCCTACCCAGAACTCAAACTCCTAACATAGTCAAGATAAGGAACTACTACAACATGGTTGGTCAATAGGTGGACTGTGGACCACAAAAGCTTTATTTATTTATTAGTATAATTATTCTCATTGTGATATGAAAAATGTTTCTCTTAAGTCTGGATCATGAGTGTACTTTGACCAAGAAGTTTGGACTATGACAAAAAATAATTTACTACTCCTGTACTACAAACATGCACAGTAATGAGATGAAAGAAAACCGTACTCCATATATGTTGATCATGCCTATGGAGTACATGATTGCATGCACTACAAGACACTTGAAGTCACCTATGCTGCTCACAATAACATACTGTAATTCCAAAAAGACAGACGGGCAGCCTTTATAAACAAACTCAAAAGTAACACCTTAGACTCTGAATACATTATCATGAAAATAATTTCTCTGCAATAGTTAAAGAGGTAAAAATATAGAGCAGCACTTCCAATAAATTGCTTTTATAAAGTGAATAGTTCAGTGTATGTGAGCACAAATATGGAAGTGCATACACTAAGTTGCATTACCAACAGTTTCCCACAGAATTATTTCTTATCCTAAGTATATAAACAAATGTGCAAATATATCCCCTGGTGTTTTTCATGGATTTTCAGTTTTGTAGCTTTAAATATGATTAATGGTATTAATGGGTTGCTTTTTGTAACATATTCTAAACAGATTTCCCCACTACTAATGAATGCCTTATTTGTTTTAACTGTTATAATTGGCCTTCAGAAGCAGGAGAAATAGTCTTTGAAAATGTGATAGAATTGTAAAGATTTATTTTGATATTGTGATATTCTAGCAGTGCAACATTTGAATACTGTGACTGAAGAGGCACATTCAGTGTTAGTCCTCATATCAGTTGTGAATAAAATGCTTTAAAACATAACAGTCATTTGCAGCAATGGTAAAGGAGATGAAAAGTCCTTGAAAGACATGCACATACAGAAAAAAAAAAAGTAAATTGAATATATATATGCAGGTTGTTCCTGTCAGGATAAATCTGATGCTGCTTTTAGTGAGAATTCAACATTCAAAACAGATACTAACAGTAGGGAAAACTGCATCTCAGATTTCCTAAAAGATTTTCTGTGGCTATTTCTGGAGTCCAAGTACTTTGAACAAGACTGGTCCTATACCAGGGATTGGCAACCTTTGGCACATGGCTCACCAGAGTAAGCATCCTGGCAGACTGGGCCGGTTTGTTTACCTGCCATGTCTGCACGTTCGGCCTATCACAGCTCCCACTGGCTGCGGCTCACCACTCCCGGCCAGTGGGGATGTCGAGAAGTGGCAGCCAGCACATCCCTCAGCCTGCGCTGCTTCCCGCAGCCCCCATTGGTCTGGAGCGGCGAACTGTGCAGTCAGTGGGAGCAACGTTCAGCCAAACCTGCGGATGTGGCAGGTAAACAAACCTGGCTTCCCATGGCGAGCCGCGTGCCAAAGGTTGCCAATCCCTGAGTTAGGGTATTTGCATACCCCATGGGAAAAGTTAGATCAAGTAGCTCAATTATATTTATTGTAATAGATTACTCTTTTCCTACTGTGAAGTGTAGGATGGTACAATCACTTCCCAGATCTCCACTGGCAAAGAATTTCAGACCATCTTTTGCACAAGAGAGTACAAGAGCGCTATCCAATATGGCTGAGATCTCTGCAAATAAGCTTCAATTCAGCACAGATCATTCACTTTACATCTGTACTCTTGCTCTGAAAATCCAAGTTGTTCAACATCCAAATCCATTAACTTCATGCTGTACTCTGAATTTTTCTCCTGACCTGATGTCTCAAATCCCAGAATCTTTGTATCTGTATGTGACAGTCTGTATCCCTATGTTCTCTCTTTTTACGAGACTATGATACATTTGTACAAAGTATGCCTTCTGAGATATCATTGAAAACTCATAATTTGCTGCACGTTATTGTTCTGGTAAAATATGTGTGGCAACATTGTATGTAAATTTCTAAAATTCTATTGTATAACATTGCTGAGATATGTTCCAAGTTTAGAAAATCAGGCACACACCAATTCCTCAGAGACAAAAGGCAAACTGATGCCTGAGCCATATATCTCTATCACATGCTTAAGCAGCCATTCTTTGGCAGGAAAAAGGATGTGAGTGAGAAATGTCTATTTTCATAAAGAAACACCTAGAATTTCCCATCCCATAGATTTACTGTCTCCTGAACCTCGCTAGGAATAATTTTCAAAGGAAAAAAGATCTATAAGAAAGGGGAACAGATGCTCCAAAAGATCTCTCCCTTCAGCTCTACTCAGGGCATCAGCAACACTTGAAGGACAAAGGAAGCATTGCTGGACTGGGCAGAAAGGAATTCTGCCAGTAAGACTGCTAAACGTGGTGACTGAGAAACTTTTGCTAGGTGTTGTATCTTTTATTTCTTTGTAATCAATTCTGAATTTTATTTCTCATTATTTGTAATCACTTAAACTCTTTCTTCTATAGTTAATAACTTGTTTTATTATTTTATGCATGTGTTTGGATTGTAGTGTTTGGGAATCTCCATTTGAGATAATAGGATTTGTGCATATCATTTTCTATTAATAAATGATGGACTTTCAATGAACTTGTATTCTCCAGAAGGAGAGAACTGGGCCATATAAAATGCACATTTCTGGAGGAAATCTGGGACTGCAAGTTTACTGGTGTTGCCCTGCAGTGTAATTCAAAAGTGCCTGGCTATAACACTTATACATTATAGCTGGGATTAACTTAAATGTTGGAGACTGGGTGTAAACAGACCAGGGGTGATTACTTTCACAGCAAAGCAGTGTAAAAGGTACTCCGGATCGGAGAATTGAGGTTATACAGCAGACCATCAGTCCAGATTGAACCCTGGATAATGTCAAAAGAAGTTAAGATAATTCCTAAATAAAATGCCACTCTATGATTTCTTAGGTGCTTAATCTATATATCCATAACCCATGACTATAGAGAGAAGTTCTAAAAAAAAGCAACATTCATCAAAATACTCCATCACCTCTAAAATTTTGGACAATTTTCTACAGAAGGGGAAGTCTTAAAACAGTGTGCAAAACCCAGCCCATTAATACACAAGTAGAATCTGCCTAACCTTCAACTCTTTATTATTATTTTTTTTACAATAAATTTAATTTCTATCATTTAGTCTGTTCCTGTCTATGACGTCTTTAGAAACAAGCTGAACCCTGTTCCAAAATAGGAAATATTTTGTTATAGCCTATTATTTCTATTCACAATTGCTTTTGTTAAATCATCAGGCTGTATTTCCTGAAATCATAATAGGCTGATTCCCCAAAAGCAGTAAAATTCCTCTTATTTCATAGTAGGTAATGTTTCCAACATATCTTCTCCTTTATGCATTCTGGTATTTTAATTTTCTTGCAATGGCTGGGCACAGAGGCATTTGGTGATCACTCTCAAGAGTAAATTAATGAAACAGAAAATAGAACTAACCACTTGTGCCAATTATTCATAACCTTAACCCCTGTAGCTTCCCTTCTATTCCCTTGTTCTTTTTATTTCTCCTGCCACCACATCCTGTTCTTTTTTTTAGAATTTTTTTATATTTTTATCTAGATCAGTTATTTAATACAAACTTTTTTTTCCACATCCCATTGTTTCTTGTGTTTTCCTTTTTTCCTCCATTCATCCTTATTCAATGATACATGGATTTTTTTTAAGTTTCTGTTTTATTTTTTTCAGTTATGATACAGTTCTACAATGATCCCTTAAAGATATTCTTCAGGGTTTCATTCAGTAACAACAAAATGTGTTTTCAACACCTCAAAGACTTTTATTACTTCTATTTGAGTGCCACAAAGTTACCTGCTACAAAAAAATAAATGGAGAATTTCAGATATACCCCTCTATATACTCAATTCAAGCTGATTTAATTGGCCAATGACAATAGGAGGATTGCAGATCATACAATAAGAACATAACATAAGAACGGCGGTACCGGGTCAGATCAAAGGTCCATCTAGCTCAGTATCTGTCTACCGACAGTGGCCAATGCCAGGTGCCTCAGAGAGTGTGAACCTAACAGGCAATGATCAAGTGATCTCTCTCCTGCCATCCATCTCCGTCCTCTGACAAACAGAGGCTAGGGACACCATTCCTTACCCATCCTGTCTAATAGCCATTTATGGACTTAACCACCATGAATTTATCCAGTTCTCTTTTAAACATTGTTATAATAAGACATTATTTTGTATCTGCCTTTCCAAAAGTCTTACTTTTAAGATCAACTGATATGGCATAGGCACTAATAAATGTTGAAAATGGAGGATTTTTAGAAAACACTAATAATTATGAAACTATTCACTCCTACTTTCTGCCTTTGAAATAACCATTTATATATCAAATTTGAAAGCATGTGTATAGTGCTCATAAATGCTGCTAATCAAAATATATACATATGTTATTAGTGACAATTTGCATTATATTTGCTAAAAAGCTATTTTTAAAATTATCATCATCACAAGAGCCTCCAATGGCATAAACGCTTTGCTGGAAGTCTTGATAGATACATATGTGTTGACTCACCCAAGCTATTTCTTGTTAATGGAAAAAGCATTCCCCTTTTAATAAAGAATTAGAATTAACTAACACCATATTTAAATATTGAAAAGGAAACATCATAGTTTTTTACCCAGCAGAATACCTGTCTTTTGCAGGGATCAAGGGATGTTAAAGAGCACTTATGGGGTTTAGTTGTGATGGAAACTACCAGTAATTTTCCCATCAGAAATGAAGAGTTTAACATTTCTCCTTGCTCATGTGCAGACATCTGAAATTATAACTTTTTTTTTTTAATTTGCCTTCTTTACAAACTCCAGCTCTATATCTAAAATACTGTAATGCAGTTAGGGTTTTCTACGTATTACAAAACCATTGCTTCAGTTAAATATGCAACCACATTTACACTGTAGGCACTATTTTGTTACCAACACTTCTAGATCCCTTCCCCTCAAAAAGTCCTCTGTATTTGCAAATTTTGCATAAATGGTCTTTGGCTAGAGAAACATTTCAAGAGACATTTGGAGATATTTTAGACCAGGGTTCAGTAACGTTTGGCACATGGCTCGCCAGGGTAAGCACCCTGGCAGTCCAGGCTGGTTTGTTTACCTGCCGCATCCACAGATTTGGCCGATCGTGGCTCCCCTGATTGCGGTTTGCCACTCCAGGCCAATGGGGGCTGCGTAAAGTGGCATAGGCCAAGGGATGTGCTGGCCACCGCTTCCCGCTGCCCCCATTGGCCTGGAGCAGTGAACCGCACCCAGTGGGAGCCACTATCAGCCAAACCTGCAGACACAGTAGGTAAACAAACCGGCCTGGCCCTCCAGGGGTCTTACCCTGGCGGACCACGTGCCAGAAGTTGCCGATCCATGCTTTAGAGATTACACTTAGGGGAAAATATAGTTCTTAATTTATTTTTTTTTTTTGAAAATGTTGAAAATGGTTTCTTGCCATGTCATATCGCAAAAATAATTTGATTTATCTACTACAAATATGTTTTATTCAAGAATCCTTGAGATCCTATACTCCAGAGGACTAGCTTTGAAAGGACTGGCTAGTCTGGAATTTTTCACAGTCATTTTTCTATAGGTCTTAAAACTTCATAATATTAAAGGCCTAGCTCTTTCTTATCTCCCCCTAAATTTGTCCCTCTCTTTTTCCCTGCACCACCACACACTCAAAATACAAACAGTGTATTCACTTCCTAGGAACTTCTATTTTTCATACGAACTAAGTAGAGTCCTTATAAGAGACCACCTGACTCACACACATTCTGAAGCACACAAATTTCTCAAGTCCACATCTTGCTAGCAGGGTTGAAAGAAAATTGCATATGCAGGTTTGAAGAAAATTCTGGTGTGGCTGTACCAAGATGAAGCTCAATTATGCTAATCCTCATTTGTAATTTTAGATACAATGTAATTTACTAATTGTTCCATATGGAAAGGATCCCAATAATTTTATTTGACAACTTTAAAAAAATTAACTAAGGAAGATCTCACATAACCAATTTTCTTTAAATTGAAGTTTAGACTGAGAAGATATCATTAACCAGAAAGCAAACAACAGAAGAAGAATCTAGTTTAAAAAATTAACCAAGGTATATAAAGCCAGGACATTCTAATTTAAGATTAAATTTAAAAATACTACTACTTTTGTAAGTATGGAAATTCATAATATACTTAACAACTTTAATTGTCTCCTTTAACAATTCTGTTGGTAATTCAAAATACTTGGTAACTTTTGTCTCATAAGTCTATTTGCCTCCCAAAGACTGAGTACGGAAAGCCTTGGTGAACATTTTCTAATTTCTCTTCAGAGAGTTGATTGGATGCCATGCAAACCTCTGTAACATAATTATCAGTTATGAAAAGATGTGAAGTACACAAACCCCTTCACATTACTACAACATTATAACTATCTTAAAACTTCAAATGAAAATAATTTCTGAGTTCAGGTTTTCACAATATCTTTGTTGCAGGTGATCAGCATCTCTCTGTCTAGCACTTATATATAGCTTCTCTAACAGCAATGAAGCTTCCTGATTCTTCTCACTACTGTAGTTTGGTAGAGTTGGTATATAGATAGCTCTGTGTATTCCTACACTATCTATATCTGTACAGTAACTCTACCAAACTATGTCTTGAACTACAGTACTGTAAAGAATCACACTGATGATAAAATATCACCAGTACTTGTGTATTTCTGATGAAAGAGTATATGGAATACAAGCTAGATAATTGTGTTGTGGAAGTAAGCAACACTTAGAATTTCCTTGTTTTTGTGAGATTAAATCAGAAGCCTAACATGTTTAATTTAGTATTTATATTTAATTTTAGAAAGGCTCTTATGCTGGACACTTTGGTTTGTGGTTTGTTTCATGGAGACTTTTCTATGACATGAAACTAAAAATTCTATGCCACTAACAAAATAATACAAACACAGTGCAAACTGCTGAAGGGGGCAATCAAATCTATTTTTATACTGGAAAAGAAAACAAATACTTACTTGAAAACATTTTATATGCTTCATAAATCTTAGGCTAAGCATAGCTTAGTATCTAGGTTTTATAGTGTTTGAGAGTTCTCTCAGGCATCATTAGTCCTAAAAGTGATACCATGTTTAAATTAAAGTTAAATGACTTGTTTCAGGAAAAAATAATAGATTAAATATGTAGAGGATTAGGAAAAATGGAGATCAGTTTGTTTTGTTTTTTACTTTGTTCTCTGAGGAGTATTTTGGGGTGGATCCCACTCTCTCTGTTTCCCATATGGACAGAACTGCAAACCAAGCCAACCAAAGGACAACATATGTCAGTGCTGGATTGGTTATGGTGAATCTTGGAAAGAAACGTTAATTTAGGGAAATAATTTTGAATATCCAGTTTATTTTTACTTCCTTAAGAGCAAGGTTGTATCTCGGTAAACTTCAAGAGGTTTTTTTTGTTTGTTTGTTTTTAAATTTAAAGTCCCTGAGAGAATATAAAATATATATGTTTTTAACTGATTTCTGTGTCTGGTGTTACTTTTTTCTTTAATTAAAGATTCACCTGTAGGAATACAATGTATCTTTGGAGCCAGTGAATAATCCCATCCCACTCATATCATTCTGATCCAGAGGAACATCAAATTGCTGACAGCCCATTGTGATATAACTCCTGGAAATATTGCCTTCACACGGTAGAGTTTTCTACAGTGACAGCATAACATCCATCTGTCAGTGTTTCTTTGTTTTGATCTCTCCGGAGAAAACACACTCATACACTTGTGTATGACATATCTAGGAATGATGGAAAATAAGATTGTACCATTACAGCATGCAGTATTATTATTACAGGCCCAAAAGAGTGTGAGGTGCTTTATAGGCAATTTTATGGCTCAAGAGGGCATGCACATATATTGATTTACAATGTATACAAGTTGCTTAAAAAACAGAAGCCTTTTTGGTAAATGTTGATGTGGGGATTCAAGTATTTGGCACTAAGGAAGATGGGAAGGTATGTGAGAATAGGGGGAGAGGACTTTTGGGGTGGCAAAGAGTGGGAGAGGGGAAGATACAGTAATAAGGGTCAGATATGTGAGAGAAGATCTAGTTGTTCAAATGTATTCTCAATGTATTGAGTGGTTTTGCTTGTCACTTGAAGGGTATATACAATATAACGACTAATTCAAACACTGAGGAAGGAATTCTCCAGGAGAATCCCCTCATTGAGTTTTCCATTCCCCAGTGCTGTGGTGATCTGAAACAAGTTCCCCTGCCTCTATCCTTACACAGTAGGCAGCAGTAGGATCCACGGTAGGTTCAGCAACCTTTGGCATGCAGCTCGCCAGGGTAAGCACCATGGTGGGCTGGACTGGTTTGTTTACCTGCCGTACCTGCAGATTTGGCTGATTGTGGCTTCCACTGGCCATGGTTCACCGCTCCAGGCCAATGGGGGCTGTAGGAAGCAGCGCAGGCTAAGGGATGTTCTGGCCACCACTTCCCGCCGACCCCATTGGCCTGGAGCGGTAAACCACGGCCAGTGGGAGCTGCAATCGACTGAACCTGAGGATGCGGCAGGTAAACAAACTGGCCAGGCCTGTCAAGGTTCTTACCCTGGCGAGCCGCATGCCAAAGGTTGCCGATCCAAGTGGTAGTTCATGGGGGAGCCACAGGACCATTCACGCCAAAATCCTCTAACCACACTGTAACGGGTTTCCTGAGGGGTGCCACCTGGAACTGGGATACCATTGTGCCGATGTCATGAGGTGGGATTCACCCTTGTGGTGCCTCCCACTGGTCATCCAGGGAGTGAGCATTTCTAGCCTCCAGAGCGCTCTCTGCAGGCCGGTGTCTCACTTGCCACTGGGCCAAAGTCACCCCTGAACCCTGGTACCCCTTTCAGGCCAGAGTGCTGCCCCTTGGCAGTACCCCCACAGATCTGGGTCTCCCCTCCCCGGTGAACCCTCACCCTCTATCCCCACCTCATCACAGACTATGGCTACTGCCAGTCTCGATCTTGCCCCCATTCATTGGGGGCAAACTGCAGTGTAAATGCCACTCATCTCCAGCAAGGGATGATTGGACTTGCTGCCTCTGCCTACCCTTGGGCTGCACCTCTGCAATCTCACTACCCTTTCCGGCCTTTAACAAGGCCTGCAGATTAGGGGGGTTCCCAAGTTGGAGCTTTCATAGCTCCTCTAGCCTTCCCCTAGCTCTACTCCACTTTAAGTACTCTTTTTCAGCTCCCAGGAAACCAGGCCCTTTTCGCTCAAGAGCTAGAGGGAGAGTCCTCTGAGCTCCTGGCTTCACTGGCTTTTTATAGGGCCATCTGCAGTCTGATTGGGGTGTGGCCCAGTTGTGGCTGCTTCCCCAATCAGTGAGTCTTTAGCTCATAGCCCCAACCCTCTCCCAGGGCTGGCTTCAAGCCCTTTCAGGGCAGGAGTGGGTGACCACCCTGCTGCATCTGGAGGATGGCCTGGACTGCACTCTCAGCACGTTTGCAGACGACACTAAACTGGGAAAAGTAGTAGATACACTGGAAGGTAGAGATAGGATACAGAGAGACCTAGACAAATTAGAGGAAAAGAAACCTGATGAGGTTCAACAAGGACAAGTGCAGAGTCCTGCACTTAGGACAGAAGAATCCCATTCACTGTTACAGACTAGGGACCAAATGGTTAGGAAGCAGTTCTGCAGAAAAGGACGTAGGGGTTACAGTGGACGAGAAGCTGGATATGCACCAACAGTGCGCCCTTGTTGCCAAGAAGGCTAATGGCATTTTGGGCTGTATAAGTAGGGACATTGCCAGCAGATCGAGGGATGTGATCATTCCCCTCTATTCTTCTTTGGTGAGGCCTCATCTGGAGTACTGTGTTCAGTTTTGGGCCCCACACTACAAGAAGGTTGTGGAAAAATAGGAAAGAGTCCAGAGGAGGGCAGCAAAAATGATTAGGGGGCTGGAGCACATGACCTAAGAGGAGAGGCTAAGGGAACTGGGATTGTTTAGTCTGCAGAAGAGAAGAATGAGGCGGGATTTGATAGCTGCTTTCAACTACCTGAAAGGGGGTTCCAAAAAGAGTGGATCTAGAGTGTTCTCAGTGGTAGCTGATGAC
Source organism: Gopherus evgoodei (assembly GCF_007399415.2). Classification (NCBI taxonomy): domain Eukaryota; kingdom Metazoa; phylum Chordata; order Testudines; family Testudinidae; genus Gopherus; species Gopherus evgoodei. The sequence goes on along the minus strand of NC_044322.1, from coordinate 86,270,102 downwards.
AGAACAAGGAGTAATGGTCTCAAGTTGCAGTGGGGAAGCTTTAGGTTGGATATTAGGAAAAACTTTTTCACTCAGAGAGTGGTGAAGCACTGGAATGGGTTACCTAGGGAGGTGGTAGAATCTCCTTCCTTAGAGGTTTTTAAGGTCAGGCTTGACAAATCCCTGGATAGGATGATTTAATTGGGAATTGGTCCTGCTTTGAGTAGGGGGTTGGACTAGATGAGCTCCTGAGGTCCTTCCCACCCTGATATTCTATGATTTTACGATCCCCCAACCCACCAGCCTGGGCTCCCTTTTACACTGCACTTCTGTGACAAGCCGCAAAGCCCTCTCTAGCCTGCACTTTCACCAGCTTACATACAGGTAGGGACACAGTCAGTTGCATTTACATTCAGTCTCTCTGACCAGCCCACATGGGAAGACTACGGCTAGAGCAACTCCCAGCTCCTTAGTCATGCATCCCCTCTGGAATATAAAACAAAAATTATACCATCTTGTACTGAATGGAGAACTGTGCAGCATAAGCTCTTAAAAATCACCTCCTCCCTCAATGTGGAGAGGAATATGCACCAACCTTTTGCCCCTGAGTTGTGATTCCCACACAGTGATTTAAATAAAGCAAAAACATGTTTATTAACTGCACATGATAGATTTCAAGTGATCAGAAGTGATAGCAAATAGCTCAAAGCAGATTACCTAATAAATAAACAAAACCACAAACTGAGCTTAACATACTAGATATATTAGTCAATTCTCACTCTGAGTGATAAATGGGCTGGCATTCTTAAGGGGCAAGCTGCACTTGCTTACTGATTGCAATCCCCAGGTGTTCCAGTCACAGGCTAAAAATGATTTTAGCCTGGGATCATCACTTCCCCGAGTACAGTCTTTGTTCCTCAGGTATTTCCAGATGTGTTGCCGTAGGGAGAGTGATTTACCATCATGATGTCATTTCCCCCTTTTATATCTTCTTCCCACTTGCTGAAAAGCTCTTTTGCTGTGACCTCGGTCAAACAGTTCCCATTGTGTAGTGCTATCTCTGAGAGGTTTCTATAGTACACAGTTCCTGGGTGAATCCTTGTGCTTGTGTGCATTTCCTCAATAAGCCATTAACATTGTTTGGCCTTTTTACTGTTGTTTATGGGTGTTTTCAATCTTACAACATGTTTCAGTAACACATACATAACCGAACTTCATACCTTCATACCTTCACATACAATAATAGTACATAATATCTTTTTGGATTGTAAGGTCTAGCAGATCAAGACATTTAGATGATACCTCAGAAGGCATACTTTGTACAAAACATATCTTAATTACATGACGGTGGTGAGTATTGGTATTCCAGGGTGTTACACCTCCTCCCTACCCTAGTTTTCTGCAGAAGTGTTAGTCTCTAACTAATGAAAAACAAGTGCAACCAATGCTTTCTTTAGGTTTCGGCCATACAACTTCTAAGCATTACCAAACATTGTATTGTCACCCACAGGTGTTCTTGCAAAGTTCTGTGTTCCCTCTTCTGGATTGCCTGAAAACATTTGTGTGTGTACCATTGTTAACATAATGCAGCTATCAATATCTTTAATGTGTGTGTGTCTTGGCATTTAGCCACTAATGCCATGAGGTGGTGTGCCTCAGTTTCCCCTTCCAAACAGGAGACTAGGTTTGTTATGCTTACCCTTCTGTTCCAAGCTGTAAACCAGGCATTAGCTGAGAAGCGGTATAATCATAGGACTTCCTGAATACCACTCCTTGCACATTTAAAAGTTTTTTCCAAGTATCATGCATGTTACACCTTTGCAAAAGATTTACCATCAGTACCAAATTCTTTGTTATAATGTTTACCATTAACAACAAACTTTGCATTGTGAGAATCAACAATACTGGCAAATCTTTTATCACAAGTAAGCATTTCCAAGTATTTTCATCATACCACACTTTTGATTTAGACCTTCTGGTTTGTCTAATACTCATTGTGTTTTTCACCTCCTCCCTGAACCACAGCATGTTTCTCCCTTTAGTGTTTTGTCCATGTCCTCCTCAGTAGAGGTTTTCATTTTATGTAGATCTTAGGTGTTTTGGAGAGGTAAGGATGTGAGGGGACCTTGCATGGTGGCCAGCCCTCTGTGGGGTTGTGTTACAAACACTTTTCCATTATCCATAGAAGTAAGTTCTGAAATCTTCTGTTTCTACAGTTCAGGCTAAACAATACATGATTTTGTTTATTTATTTTATTAACCGTAGCTAAGCAATCTTGCTATGTACTACATTTAAATTAAACCACTCTCATTTAATAAGTTATTCTTCAAATATATTTTGATAGCGAGTTATTCTCATGACATTACTTTGCATTGTTACTGAAGATAAGAATACACTTATAAATAGAGAAGAAAAATATATTTTATGAAAAATGACAATCATTCTTTAAGCCCAATTTTGTCTTTAGTAGATATGACATTTGATGTTTGGTTTGAGTAACCATAAACATTTACTATTCACAAAAGACAGTTAATATGGCCATTTCAGCACAATTTGCTACACCTGAAATTGCAACAATTTTAGACATCATCCTATTTAAAGACAAAGACCGGCATAATTTATAAACTTGCCAGCTGTACTGTAGCTAATTCTCCTTGTTTTTCCTTGCAAGGAAGTTTGAATTAGCAGCTTTAGCTTTGAGGTTAGTTTTTCTCCAGGTCAAATACAAAGACTTTCTTTTTGATTGGTTACCACACTCTGCTTTTAACACTAATTCAGAGTTTTCCTGAATAATTTCTTCAATTATTTTACACAAGAGATCTGTTAGCTGTGTGGCTGACAAACTGTTTCATTCTTTCTCCTTCCTCCCAGTGAAGATATTATATGGCTTGAGTTCATCCCAGCAAGTGGCTTAAGCCTGGATTTTACAACAACCTATAGCATGGATACCTTTCTACCTGGGATAGTTGCAATTGATCTCCCAGGTATCTTTTATTCAAAATCATTCTATTTTCCCCTTCACTTAGCATTGAAATTAAATGAACTTGTATATCCTCATTCTTTAAAGTATTTCACATCAAGACAATCTCATATCCTAGAAGAAAAACATAAATCACTGTTTAGGACAGCACACCCAGACCTGGATGTGTTGACCTGAATTTCTATTTTAGCATTTGAACCTCATAACACATTGTTTGGATTTTCTTCTTCTTCTTCTTCTCATAACTTTTATGTCTGTGTTGTCTATTATGTACTATAAATGTGATGCTTTTTTCTACAGATTAATACTTTCTCTCACTGTTTCTATCAAAGAGTTCTGTTTTGTTTGTCCTCTGTTAATACAAAAATGGTAATAAATCAAATATTAAACTTGGGAGATCAACTTGTTCTTAGATTAAGACTAAGCACTGAAAGAATTAATCTCAAAGACATTTTCTTTATAAATATAAATATTTTGGACACTTACCTATTTTTACATAGGTAAGTGTCCAAAATATTTATATTTGAAAAGAAAATTATACCAGGATAGAAGTGCAGTATTTTTTCTAGAATTAATAATCCAGTTATAAAACAATAATCTACCTCTACTGTTAAAGTTACATAGAATGGAAAGAGGGAACTGGTAGAAAAAAACAACATTCTCATCTTTAACTTTAATTATCCTATCAATCTCTTGATAGTTGCCCATCACATTCCAAATGTTTGACTACAATTTTGCATCCCTTTCAATTGTAGGTATAATTAAATAGAAAACTGATAGTAATTGATAGACATACATGGACCTCAGATCAGTAAAGTACTTTTGCAAATTATCGACCTTTATGGTGCAAAACGGAAGATATTTTAAAAGTTTAATCATATTTATAAAAATAAACATTTCTTTTTTATTTATATACTTACATCTATCTATATATATAAGGATTGACTACCACTATTATGACTTGTGTTTATTAACTTTGCCAAATTTAACTGCTCAGGCTGAAATTTTCTATGCTTGCTCTCTGCAACATTTTTTCCTAATTTTGAAGCAAAAATAGCTTAGACATTTCTGAGACTACAGCTATCAAACACTGGACAAGGTTTCCCAATGTTAACCATTTTTATTCTAATTATTTTTAATACAACTCTAGGGTTCTTGGGGAATTGAAGCAGGAACTTTTAGTTTGGATGGAGAATATGTTCAGGGATCAGATAGGTACCTTTTTCTGGTCCTATCAAAATCCACATAGATTTCTGTGGCTAAGTTATAAACAATAGTAAGTACCATTTGCACATGTCTTTAGGAGTAAAGGTTCTAAGGAGATTACATGATATGGAATAAAAGATTTGGAGCAAACATTCAGTAAATTAAACCAAGTCTGGTAATTTAATTCATGAACTAGATTACATACATTTTGTGAAGCCAATTAGAGGACATCAGTAACTAATCTTGTGTCCATTATCTTATTTTTAATTTAATTATAGTAGCAACAGGTGTCTCAATTACAAACCAGGATCATTATACACTTACATGGTCAGATACAATTATCAGCAGTTTATAATGGTTATTTTATACTGCATAGCACCAGTACATATAATTTGTCGCCACCTGTGATTTTCTGCACAAGGCAATAGGGCAGGGGTTGGCAACCTCTGGCATGCGGCTAGCCAGGATAAGCACCCTGGCAAGCTGGACCAGTTTGTTTACCTGCTGCTGCTTCCCGCAGACCCCATTGTCCTGGGACGGTGAACCATGGCCAGACAGAGCCACGATCGGCTGAACCTGCTGACGTGGCAGATAAACAAACTGGTCTGGCCTGCCAAGGTGCTTACCCTGGTGAGCCACATGCCAGAGGTTGCCAACCCCTGAAATAGGGTAAATCAGCTAAACTGCTAGACAGAGTATTAGGAAATGGGTATGAAGTGCTTTCACACAGCTGTTTGCTAATGTGTCTTAGGTACTTAAATGGCCTCCCATTACTGCAGTATCTAAACACCTCACAGTAGTTTAGTGGATCTATTTTCACAATACCCCTTAGAGGTACGGTAGAGGTATTTACACTCCCATTTTACACATGGGGAACTAAGTTAGAGAAAGACTAAATGACAAGCCTCAGGTCTCTCTCTCCAAACTTTCTCATTCTCTCTCTCCAATCCCAGATCAAAAACTATTATAATAAGTGGAGACTCCTTCCCCTTCAAAGAGAAGGATGCTTTTATTTGTTTTAAGAAAAATGCAGCAAAACAGCACAATATTTTTATTTGAAAAATGGCTGTGCTATTTCAACAACTATGTTTTATTATATGCATTTATTTTGCAATGAGACAGATGTTACACACCTTGCTAATCAAAAATCTCACTGAAGTCAATTGAGTTTCTGAATGACCTAGAAATGCAGGGATATAAGAGGCTATTTCAGATAATTCAGGTTTTAACATTTTAACCATCTTGCACTGTAGCAGGCTGAAAACTGAACATCAAAAAAATACAGACTACCCTCAAAGTTACAAATTTAAGAACCTGTCTGGCAAACACCTAAGAATATGCATAGTTTTATCCCTATGAGTAATCACATTGAAGCCAGTGAAGTTATGCCCAAACTTAAATGTTTGTAGTATGTTTAATCTTCCAAAGTTGTTTAATCTATAAAGCTCTTTCTAATTGAAGGTTTGTAACTAAAATGAAACTTATTTCTCAGACATCAGATGCTTTTCTCCCTATTTTTTAGATATAAAATAAAGGCCAGTCTTGTAAAACATTTAAAGAGATGAAACAACAAGGAGTCCTTGTGGCACCTTAGAAAATAACATATTTATTTTGGCTTAAGCTTTCATCAGATGTATGGAGTGGAAAACAAGTATCAGGTATATGTGCATAGTACATGAAAAATGGGAGTTGCCTTACCAAGTGGGGGGGTCAGTCTAACGAGACAATTCAATTAACAATAGAATACCAAGGGAAGAAAAATCACTTTTTGTAATAGTAATGAGAGTGGTCCATTTCAAATAGCTGACAAGAAGGTCTGAGCAACAGTAGGGGGAAATCAGTATGGTAAAATTAGGTTTTATAATGTTCCATCCACTCCCAGTCTTTATGCAGGCCTAATTTGATGGTGTATAGCTTGCAAATTAATTCTAGTTCTGCAGTTTCACATTGGAGTATGTTTTTCAAGTTTTTTTTGTTGAAGAATTGCCACTTTTAAGCTGTTATTGAATGACCAGGGAGATTGAAGTATTCTCCTATTGCAGGGGTTGGCAACTCTGGCACACGACTCTCCAGGGTAAGCACCCTGGAAGACTGAGGCAGTTTGTTTACCTGCCGCGTCAGCAGGTTCTGCCGATTGCGGCTCCCACTGGCCATGGTTCACCATCCCAGGCCAATGGGGGTGGCGGGAAGTGCCGTGGGCCAAGGGACTTACTGGCCTCACCTTCCCGCCACTTCCATTGGCCTGGGAAGGCGAACTGCAACCAGTGGTAGCTGTGATCGGCCGAACCTGCTGATGCGGCAGGTAAACAAACTGGTCCAGCCTGCCAGGGTGCTTACCCTGGCGAGCCATGTGCCAGAGGGTAAACAAACTGGTGATGGGTAAACAAATTGGCCTGGCCCGCCAAGGTGCTTACCCTCATGAGCCACGTGCCAGAGGTTGCCGACCTCTATCCTACTGGTTTTTGAATGTTGTCATTCCTGATGTCAGATTTGTGTCTGTTTATTTTTTTGTGTAGAGACTGTCTGGTCTGCACAATGTACATGGCAGAGGGGCATTGCTGGCACATGATGGCAGTATCACATTGGTTGATGTGGAGGTGAATGAGCCCCTGATGGTGTGGCTGATGTGGTTAGGTCGTATGATGGTGTCTCTTGAATAGATATGCAGACAGAGTTGGCAGCAGGGTTTGTTGCAGGGTTTGGTTCCTGGATTAGTGTTTTTTGTTGTGTGGTATATAGTCTCTGGTAAGTATTTACTGGTGAGATCTGGTGAGTAGCAGGTTGGGTGGGTGTCTGTAAAAGAGGACTGGCCTGTCTCTCAAGGTCTGTGAGAATAAATGATCATCGTCCTTCAGGGTAGTTTGTAGATCCTTGATGATGCGCTGGAGAGGTTTTAATTCTGGGTTATAGGTAGCAGCTAGTGGTGTTCTGTTACTTTATTTGTTGGGCCTGTCTTGTAGTAGGTGACTTCTAGGTGCCTTTCTGGCTCTGTCAATCTGTTTAACTTCACCAAGTGTGTACTGTAGTTTTAAGAATGCTTGATAGAGATTCTGTAAGTGTTTGTCTCTGTCTGAGGGATTGGAGTAACTGCAGTTGCATCTTAGAGCTTGGCTCTAGACCAGGGGTCTGCAACCTCTGGCATGTGGCTTGCCAGGTTAAGCACCCTGGCGGGTCGGGACAGTTTGTTTACCTGCCCCTTCAGCAGGTTCGGTGGACCGCGGCTCGCACTGGCTGTGGTTCACAGTCCCAGGCCAATGGAGGTGGCGGGAAGTGCTGCAGGCCAAGGGATCTGCTGGCCATGGCTTCCCGCCACCCCCTTTGGCCTGGGATGGTGAACCATGGCCAGTGGGAGCTGCGATCTGCTGAACCTGCCGATGCGGCAGATAAAGAAACTGGCCCGGCCCATCAGGGTAAGCACCCTGGTGAGCCACGTACTGGAAGTTGCTGACCCCTGCTTTAGACAACGGATCTTGTGATGTGGTCTGTATGAAAGCTGGAGGCATGTAGGTAAGTACAGCGGTCAGTAGGTTTCCAGGATAGGTTGATGTTTATGTGACCATTGCTTATTACTACTGTAGTGTCAGGGAAGTGGATCTCTTGTGTGGTCTGGTCAAGGCTGAGGTTGATGGTGGTGCAAATTGTTGAAATCCTGGTAGAATTCCTCAAAGGTCACCTTCCTATGGGTCCAGATGATGAAGATGTCATCAGTGTAGCACAAGTAGAGTAGGGGCTTTAGGGGATGAGAGCTGAGAAAGCTTTGTTCTAAGTCAGCCATATAAATGTTGGTATATTGTGGGGCCATGTGGGTACCAATAGCAGTCCCATTGACTTGAAGTTATAAATTGTCCCCACATCTGAAATAGTTATGGGTGATTATAAAGTCACAAAGTTCAGCCACCAGGCTTGCTGTCACATTATTGGAGATATTATTCCCGATGGCTTGTAGTCCATCTTTGTGTGGAATGTTGGTGTAGAGAGCTTCTACATCCATGGTAGCTAGGATGGTGTTTTCTGGAAGATTCATCATGTAAATAGTCCCACTGAGTTGAGACTACTCATGTAAGTCAGCAGTTCTCAACCAGGAATCTGAGGCCCCTTGGGGGGCCCCCAAGCATGTTTCAGGAGGTCTGCCAAGCAAGGCAGGCATTAGACTCACTAGAGCCCAGGTCAGAAAGCCAAAGCCCTGCCATCTGGGGCTGAAGCCAAAGGCTGAGCAACTTAGCTTTGTGGGGCTCCCTGTGGTTAGGGCCTGAGGCAATTGCCCTGCTTGCTATCCCCAATGCTGGCCCAGGCTTTTATACAGGGGTGCTGAGAGCCATTGAACAAACCTGTAAACCCTGTATGTGATGGAAACAGCTTCAAGCCAGGATGTGCAGATGCACCCACCCCCAGTTCACCTAGTTCCAGAACCTATACTTTTATATGCAGAAAAAAAGTTGTTGTGGCACAAGTGGGCTGCAGAGTTTTTATAGCACATTGAGAACCCCTCCGTAAGTTATCCATAGGCTTGTTTGCAAGAAAGAGTCCTAAGAAGTTATATATGAAGGTGAACTAAAGTATTTTGGAATTATGAGAAGAGAGTGTTTAGTGGTAAGGCTGGTTAAAAAAAATCAAAGTGCAAAATTTTGACACAAAAGGACATTTTTTGAGAAAATTTTCATGAAAATATTACTATTTTCCAACCTGCTCTAGTTAGTGATTTTAACCAAAGACAGAGAATAATCAGTTTTTTAATCCTCAATCTAATACTGCTTCTGTTACATTGGACAACTAAAAAGATGTATCTGCTTTAATTTCATCATTTGTAAAATATGTGAGTTCAAATTGCTCTACCAGAAGCCATTGTGCCTCTGTGGGATTACTGCTGAAGAATAACATCTTTGTGGTTGGCATTCCATGGGATTGAACCAAAGCCTACTGAAGTCAATGGAAAGTCTTTAGTCAGTCCTGCACAGAAGCTGAACCAGTGAAAGCTCCCAAGGGAATATGCTGAATAAATGCATCCTTAACTCTCCCCTTCCTGGCAGAGCATGACTTCCCTTCCACAGTGAAATGGAACTGCAAGCAACTTGCACTGTGGTACCCCCTTCTTACAAGCAGACTTTCTGGGGACTCTATATAGTATGATTCAGACATAAATATAGCCATATGTCTGCTTACCAACCTCACAGGGCTGTTGGAAGGACTGACAAGATGGGCCAATTTTTACACACACTGTACAGCTCCATGAACCTCAGCACATCAGGTTAGGTAGTGGATAGCATCACATCATTGATTTTATTGTAAGTATCCCTCATTTACACTGGTGCAAGTGAGTTCTGAATTACGTCCAGTATCTTCCTGTGCAGTACTGAGGTTTATTACCAAGGGCCAACTTAAGCGAATAGGACTTTTATGTTTTCAGTGTGTTTTTTTTCTTCAAGTTGGTCTCAGCCTAGTATGTACTAGTAGTTGCAGTTTTAATTAATAAAATCCTAGCACATTGATGGCTACAGGTAGATAAGCAACAACAAAGGGTAAACTACTGATAAAGCAAGCTAATGCAAGGGCTTGGTGAGCCATTTAAAAAGAGTTCCACTCCACCAAGCAAGAAGACATACACAGAAGAGTTGTTTATTTTTCCCCTGTAGCTCTCTGATTTCCCACTGCCAATCACCAACTAAGAGCAAGAAATAACCCTTTAAAACAGATCCCAGGCTCCCTTAACAGGCCCGTTCTCATGAACACAGGAGAAGTCTGAGAGTTTTCTACTTTTTCTGTCATGATGTATATAAGGGTAGAAAGGAAACTATTTTTAAAGAGTAACAAAATGGAAGAATGTCTGTTCGTATTTTATGGGAAGAGTTATTATGATAAAGGGAGGGGACTGACTTGTTAGTGGTTTGGGACTTTGTAATGATCTCTCAGTTTTACACCTTTGCAAATCCAATGACTACAAGCAAGTCAACACTGTTTTGTAACATTGGAGTTTTTCATTTTTTGGAATCTTCCATTGGCTTCAGTGGCAGCACTGATTTAGTAAGAAGTGTAGAATGGACCCTTATTCTTCGGTTACAGCATGCAGTGAGTCAGAGATGGAATAAAAGAAAAACTAGTGAGGCATTGTGATATTAATTCTGTCTCTGACATCATTCTATCTCTGACTTTTCTTACTTGGGGCATTCAAGTCAGATTATGAATACCATTTTTCTTTTAAACATACTTACAATTTGCTCAAACAATTCTGTGAGCAAAGCAAATGGTTAAGATAAATGTAGTAGCAGAGGCAAAATATTGCTGATTGTGTTCTGCCATTTATTTTCATACTAGTGCTCAGAAAAAAAAACAGTTAAACAACGCAAAGAACAAAATTCATTAAAACAACTTGGAACTTCTCATTAAAGCTTGTCATTCAGTAATTCTCTCAGCAGCAGTTTACTGACAGAATCTGTACATGATCAATAAAGAAACAGGACTAAAATGCTCTCTAGACCTATGATTTAAAAGTGAGAGAAAAAAATGTGCCAAGAGCACTTGAGGATAGTTTATGAGATGTTTCCACAGAAGAAATAAAAAATGCTATTCCAAAGAGATCCTTTTTAATAAAGGGATATTATTTGTACTTTAGGAATGTAATCTTGTTTTCCTCTCCTAGTAGGTTTTTGCATTTCCAAAATGCAAATTTGTAAAGAGTCATGCATAGATTTTAATGCAAATATCACATGATAATATGACATAAATCTCATGTCAAACAGTGGAAAGAACAAAAAACCTGGAGAACTGGAATAATGATTTTAATGATGACTTACAGTGAAATTTCTCCATGGGCATTAGAACATGGAGGGAAACATTTGTTCTGCTAATAGGATTTAATGAAAGCAATACTCTTACCATAAGATATGGCTGATAGTTCAAGAACCCTTTTTTCAGATTCTGTTTAGGTGTAGAGATGAGCCTAAAAGACAACACCCTGATTTGCTAGAACCAGATTGTGAATTTGAGTAAATATAAATTTGTGGGCCACAATTTCCTTATTTGGGGTTAGGAATTGGAACCTTGACTTTCTTTCCCTGGGCAAAATAATTACAGATCTGTAGAAAGAAAGAAAAATTTTGCTATTATTTCTCTTTTAATGTGGAAAAGAAACAGCAGAACTCCACCAGAAGTTTAACATAGTCCTGACCCCATACAGGCAGTGCATATTTTTTATGTGGGTGAGAAAGAAAGAAGAGGAAGAGAGGAATATAAAAAGGAATGAAAAAAAGAGATAAGAATAGAGCAGGAGAAAAGGCCAGTAATTGCTTAACGGAAATAAAAACACTGAAAAACACAGGTTTGAAATAAATATAGGCTCAAACTCTAATGCAGAAAGGGCCAAACTAGGATACCCAACAACTCCGGGGTCAGGCCACTCACTGGGTATGTTGGAGAAACAGGTTCAAATCTCTGCTGTGACTGATTCAGGGCATGGACTTGAATGTGGATTCCCCACATACACAGTGAGTGACCTATTAATCAAGTTACTGGCTACTCTGGGAGTCTTTATCTCTCCTCTTGATCCAAATACATATGTGCAAAATATTTTTGTTTTGATTAAATGAAATTTTTAATGAAAAGACTGTCACAATTTGAGCTTCCAAGAATTCTTTCATATGAAAGGGCAAGTTCTTGTTCTTGTGTCCAGAGTGGCCACCGCAAATGCAGGAGGTGTTATCTATGTATAGGGCATGTAGGTCTTCATATTGGGATGTGCTGGTTACTGGGATTTAATGGAAGCATTCCAGTTTAATAAAATAACTTACTGCCCAGAACAGTTCTGCATAACTTTACTTCCACTGTGGTGACAGACCTGTAACATAAATTGACATCTTCCTCAGCTGAGGCCTAGTCTCACAACCCTTCCAGAAAAAGAAAAGAAAAAAAATACTTTACAGTTTAATAGAAAATGTATATTCTTTCTACAAATTTTGTGACCCATCTGAGGAAGTGTAATAATTATATCCTTTCTACAAAGGTCTATTGTGGAACTTCAGTATCTGACAGCAGCTCCATTGGACCTTTTAGCAAAAGCCTGGTGGTGTACACTGAAAGAAACTTAATTTTAATTGACTCTCTCTTGCATCTGAGGCTAGAAGAAAACAGGAAAGGCTACTCCACCATTAGTGTGTCTTTGTTTCAAGTCTCTAATATACCTAGAATCCCTGGGTGAAATAGGAAGTGAATATGATCAGGCAGCTAAACAATATTCTTTCGAAGGGTTATCTGAAAACTGACAGGGCACCAATACCCTCCCAGAGCAGACTATAAGAACCTAAGAACATAAGAATGCCCTGCTGGTTCTGACCAAAGGTCCATCTAGCCCAGTATCCTGTCTTCCAACAGTGGCCAAAGCCAGGTACCCCACAGGGAATGAACAGAATAGATAATCATCAAGTGCTCTATCCCCTGTTGGTCATTCCCAGCTTCTGGCAAATAGAGGCTAGGGACACCATTCCTGCCCATCCTGGCTAATAGTCATTGATAGGCCTATCCTCCATGATCTTTTCCGAACCCTGTTATAGTCTTGGCCTTCACAACAGCCTCTGGCAAGGAGTTCCACAAGTTGACTATGCATTGGGTGAAAAAATATTTCTGTTTGTTTGTTTTAAACCTGCTGCCTCCTTTTATTTGTTTATTTATCTGCCTATCAATTTCATTTGGTTACCTTTAGTTCTTGTGATGTGAGAAGGAGTAAATAGCACTTCCTTATTTACTTTCTCCACACCACTCATGATTTTATAGACGTCAATCATATCCTCCTTAGTCGACTCTTTTCTAAGATGAATAGTCTCAGTCATTTGGTACAGAAGTTGATTTAAATCATAGGTTACAGACTACAGTTAGTAGTACTGCAATTTCACATTTGAGTTCCTTCAGAACTCTTCGGTGAATACCAGGGGTCAGCAACCTCTGGCACTCAGCTCACCAGGGTAAGCACACTGGTGGGTCGGGCCAGTTTGTTTACTTGCTGCATCGACAGGTTTGGCCTATCGCGGTTCCCACTGGCCGCGGTTTGCCATCTCAGGCCAATGGGCATGGCTGGAAGCAGTGGCCAGCACATCCCTTGGCCTGCAGTGCTTCCTGCCACCCTCATTGGCCTGGGACGGTGAGCCACCGCCAGTGGGAGCTGTGGTCCATCAAACCTGCCAACGTATCAGGTAAACAAATTGGCCTGACCCACCAGGGTGCTTACCCTGGCCAGCCGCTTGCCAGAGGTTGCCGACCCCTGGTGAATAGTATCTGATCCTGGTGACTTATTAAAGTTTAGTTTATCAATTTGTTCCAAAACCTCCCCTAATGACACCTGAATCTGGGACTATTCCTTAGATTTGTCACCTAAAAAGAATGGCTTAGGTTTGGGAATCTCCCTCACATCCTCAACCAAGACCACTGATGCAAAGAATTCATTTAGTTTCTCCACAATGGCCTTATCATCCTTGAGTGCTACTTTAGCATCTTGATTGTCCAGTGGCCGCACTGACTGTTTAGCAGGCTTCCTGCTTTTGATGTACTTAAAATACTTTTAAGTGACATAGATGTCATTGAGGGCATAATTTGATTTGTAGGATCTTTATTTTTGATGATGACATGCAAGGTGGAAAGAATACTTCAAGGCAACTGGGTCCCAAAGTAACTGCCTTAGCAAACATTAAAGAGAAATCGCATAGAGTGTGGGGGAGTGTAACAGGATGCTCTGCTCATTGCTAGGTGGTACTGCCTTCCTGTAATACTGGGGATTAGCTCTGGCTGGTTCAGTACCCCCTTTCTTCTCTTTCCCTGTTGCAGGACCTATCCCACTCATGGAGTTGGAGTACGGCTGCTTTATGACTCAGCCCTATGGCCAGCTAACTCACTCTGTGTTTTCTTCCTCTGGAGCAGTTGTTCCAAGTCCCTCTGAAGAAACAGCATCAGGTAGTCCTCACTCCTGCTGCCCTGACTATGTCACTTTCACAGTCTGTGCATTTTCTGCCCTAAGCCACATCAGTCCTCAGTGGATGGTAGAGGAATCCAGGCTGGCCCTCTACACGGGGTTCCAGCCCAAGGCCCTGTGGAAATCAGTGAAGGTCCGTGGCTACATCTACTTTACTGCTCTCATCCCTGTACTACTTCCCACCGTGATTCTCCAAGCTTTTCATTCTCCAGCCTTCCTAGTCAGACCCCTTTCTCTTTGGCCTGCTAGGTGCACCCTTCGGTCATGGGTTCCTATTCCCCTTCCTTCTCCCTCACCTCAGGAAAGAGACCACATGCTTTCTGCTTACCACCTTCCACACTGATACTAGCCTCTTGGCTTCATAGATTAACCCTCGCTGTTCCCTCACAGCTGAGCTTCTTTCTAATTAGCACCTTCCACACAGCCTAAATCTCCCCCTATTTGCAGCTTAATTGGGCCCATCTGGCCTAATGCAACTCTTTCAGGGCTTGTATGGGGAGGACACCCCAACACAAGGAGATCTGTTTTTAGAGCACTTAGAGGTGTATGAGAACAGCTTGATTTCCCATAGATTCCTCCCCCTCCAGCTTGGTGTGGGACATCCTGAAAGCCTGGCACCCAAAAAGCTATGCATTTACTAACTGAGCTAAAGTAGTCATTTATTATATATGCTGCTTCACAGTGTAATCTCTTATTGTTTAGCAGTTGTAGAACTGTCAGATTAAAAATAAATATTTCATGGCTTGTAACAGTAATGAGTTCTTGCTTTGATGTGTAATCCATTATTAAAACTTTCCAACTGTTTTTAGATCAACTTATGTGGATCAGCATTAGGCCTTCGCAAAATACGGCGTTCTATCCAGATGGTTAAAGGTTGTCATTAAATTAGCCTTTAACAGTCAGCATCCCATCAGTTTTTCTTATGTACTATAAATGGCAGATGAGTTTTCTTTTTACTGATTATGCAACTTACAGCATCTGCCCATTTTCTGCTTCATTGTGCCTTGTCTGAAATGGTCATTTCCCCAAACCTGTCATAGCCAATCAAAAACCTGCTAGGTCTGCAAGAAGGCTGCAGACACATGGCTATTCAATCTATATTTTCACCATAGGATACACTATCCATAATGTACAAATACAAGAAAATATGTAAAATAAATCCATTAATATGCTGAACAGTAAGAATTTTACATATTGCAGTAGTACTGCCTATATTTTCCAATTGGACAGCTATTTTATGAATGGCATTTAGTTTTCTTTGATGGGGGGGGGAAGATATCATAGAATATCAGGGTTGGAAAGAACCCCAGGATGTCATCTAGTCCAACCCCCTGCTCAAATCAGGACCAATCCCCAGGCAGGTTTTTGCCCCAGATCCTTAAATGGCCCCCTCAAGGATTAAACTCAGAATTCTGGGTTTAACAGGCCAATGCTCAAACCACTGAGCTATCCCTCCCCCTTCAGCTTGGTGTGGGCATCCTGAATATTGTGGTTCATATTAAATGTTTAGCAATGTCTTTCAAAGCTGTAGCACATTTTATTGTATTTGTCACTGGCTGCAAAGTTATCATAAATTTCTTCAGGAAGTTCTCAAAATTCCATGACACAATTAACTTGAGAACAAATTAAATGAAGAATGACTTTGGTTGCTGCTGTTGTAAGCAAGTTAAGAGGGGCTACACTCAGAATTAAGACAATGATTTCCTAAGCAATTTTTAATTCCAGAAGTGCTGTAAAAAACATTAACTATTTCATCCTAGTACAAGAATGCACTTAGTCACCAGAGGTGATAATCACAAGTGTTCTCTACACAATTCTACATAACAATTTTTAAAGTGAAGTTTAGTGAAGAGACTTGTGAGGAACTTCTCCTCTGGGAGGAATGTCATCCTTCATTCAATGAGATATTAGGAACAATAATAATAGAAGCTAGGAGATTATAGTAGTTGCACGCTAAGGAATAAAGTATGGGAATATACCATTGCACCCTGAAAAAAAGAACATTTTCTTGTTACACCAATATTTATGAGAATAATAAAAAAGGTGACAGTTGCTAAAGCCCCCCCTCTTCAATATTTAGATGGCAATTAGATGATTAGAGAAAAGACAGTCGTTCAAATCCTCAGACATTTTATAGGCTCTCACAAACTGTTGTAACTTAAGAGTATCATTTTGGAGGCTTTGTGTCACATTGGGGGCCATTTTAGGTCTGCTGCAGACTCATGCTTAGGGGGCTGGAAAGGTAGCCTACAGCCAACTTTCTTTCCCAGTGTAACTCAGCTGCACTGAGCATGAACTAATCACAGCTGAAAATTTGGCTATGTATGTATATGTTTTGACACTATTTTCTTTTCATGCAATAAACTTAATTGCACTCTGCCAGACAGACTCCCTCAAATATCTATACTAAAAAAAGGATCTTGCACTCTCAGGCAATGTTAGAAGATCTCCAACAATAGCCTGTAGTTCAACTATTAATTTAACATTCATTTTTACCATTGCTAACACCAGAACATAGAAATTGCCATTCTGTATCAGACAAATGGTCCATATCAAATGCTTCAGGGGAAGATGTGATAGCTCAAGCTGGGAAGCTGTAGAATAAACTGCCTATCAGGGCAGTTTCTTTCCAACTCCATAAGTTAAAGGTCTCATTATGCCCTGAAGAAGGATGATTAGTAACCCTTCCAACCTTCTTTAATGTTAAACAAACATTATATTTAGTGACAGTTAAGACTGCCTCAAGATATACCTCACCATGATAAAATCTTAAAAACATGGAAATAAGAAGTTAAGGATGAAGTTTGCCTAAATTCTTTGCCCCCTTCATACTGACAGCATTTTAGGCAATATCACCCAAAAAGGCCATAGGGCTTTCACTTCCTGTTCCAACTGATACGGAAAAGTAATTCATACTCTACCATCCTCAAACTCACACTCACACAAAACCCATAATGGTGACCTCAGCAATGTTACAGCAGCCCAAATAGATGGACTGTGGGACAGTAAGATATGCTACTCTGTTGATTCTTTAATGAGCTTCCCCTCCTCCAATGGCTGGGTTGCAGTGTGTGTGTGTGTGGTTTGAAAGAAAGGCTTAAGGAAAGGAAATTGAAAAATGCTGGGTGTGTGGTGCTATTTGCCAGCTCTAAAGGAGGGTAAGGGCTTTCGATGAATTTAAAATGTTAGAGGGGAATAATCACGTCCCTCAATCTGCGGGCAGTACTCTGAACAATGCAGCCCAGCATGCTATTAGCCTTCTTGGCAACAAGGGCACACTGTTGACTCATATCCAGCTTCTCATCCACTGTAATCCCCAGGTCCCTTTCTGCAGAACTTAGCCAGTCGGCCCCCAGCCTATGGCAGTGTATGGGATTCTTCTGTCCTAAGTGCAGGACTCTGCACTTGTCCTTATTAAACCTCATCAGATTTCTTTTGGCCCTATCCTCCAATTTGTGTATGTCACTCTGGACCCTATCCCTACCGGAATAGAGATATTCAAATCTGTTTTATTTTATATCATTTCTAGACAACAGTACAATTATATATTTTTTAAAAAATACTCCATAAATCAGGGTTTCTCAAACAGGGGTCTCCGCTTGTGTAGGGAGAGCCCCTGGCAGGTCAGGCCGATGTGTTAACCTGTCCCATCTGCAGGTCCGGCCGATCGCAGCTCCCACTGGCTGCAAATCGCTGCTCCGGGCCAATGAGAGCTGCTGGAAGCTCAGAACAGCGATCCATGGCCAATGGTAACCGTGATCGGTCGGACCTGTGGATGGGGCAGGTAAACAAACTGGCCCAGCCCACCAGGGGCTTTCCCTACACACGCGGTGACCCCTGTTTGAGAAACCCTGCCATAAGCAAACATTACCCAAGTGTAACTGATAGTGTCACAATCAGCACACGAAAAGCAACATGTATAACAAAGCACTGAGCCCAAAATGTTTCAGATATTTTGTAAAAGGGGTCTCTGTCCTTGTTCCCCCCCCCAGAGTCCTGTAAAAGGAAACCTGTTACACAACCGTAATTATTACACTGTTACCGCTGGACAATAATAGATATATAAATGCCGTTTTCTTCTGCAATGTGGCATTGTGGGTGTTGACACAAAGAAAGCAGATTTGAAAACACTGACTAGAAGTCACAGAAAGAGGCAGAGTGTTTTGATTCTTTTTAAAGCTCCCATCAATCATTTGCAAGTAATGCTTATGGTGGGGGAGAGACAAAAATAAGGCAGGTGTAAACTCCAGAGAGAGCAGTGTTAGTCAACCTGTAAAGAACCAAAATCTTTTTTGGAATATAATTTCTGATAGGGGGATCCTGTGGCGTAGTGCAGATGCCATGGTGATTTGAGCTTTGCAGTCATGGAATACCTGAAAAGTCTAATTAGTTTATGCCCTTTCCCTGATATCAAATAAGTATTCAACTGTAATGGGCCAAAGCACCACAGTCAATTTACTGATAGTGTTACTGTATTATTCCTTTAGCATAATGGAGTATTTTGACAGGGTTATTGCAAATTGCAAGTTAATACCATAAGATGCAATGAAATATATTTTATTTGTCTGTCTTCTTTCTCAACATTTAGTGTTTTTCTTAAAATCCCAACACCCAGATTCATGTGATCTTTTTTAATGAAAGTTGAGATTCTCACATCAGCTAAGTTTCTCTCCTTTACAGCTATGGAAAAAAGCTTGAAAATATGAAGTAAATGGTCATTACATGCTTAAAAGCAGAAGGCAAATAAAAAGACCCCAACATTTATCATTACTAACCAGAAAAAAAAAAGCTAATTATTTTGGAGGATTGACTCATGATTTCTGAACACTTGGAGTTGGCAATGCTACTTCTGAAATATTTTAGCCACCTGATGTTACCACTTTAGCCAGACAGGAACCACGCTGTCTCCAGTATCATCCAGACAAATACTTTTAGCAAGGAAATTAAAAAAAAACGAGTGTTCTATTTCGAAGTAAATCATCCGGAAATAGTTTTTAAAATTCAAATAAATAAACCTAAAATTGCTCACTTCAAAGGATAAATGTAATACGAACATGGAGCTTAGGTATAATTATGTTGGTACATTATTTATTAGAGCTCTGTTTCAATAATAAATGACGAACAAAAGTAAAGTGACTATCTGATATATTAAAAGAGTATAAGACAGAAAGTAACAATTGTTTATTTATTGTCTACTGAAATCAGAAAAAAAATAATCCTTCTGTTGAGCCTTATTCACACTGTAATTGAATTATTTAAATATCAGACAGGTATACTTAGCCTTTCTTCAATTAGAAACCAAAGCTTTTTGACAGACTACCTGACTGCCCAATGTGTAATTCTTACTGTATTTTTAGACTGTGTACAGTAGTTAATACCACAGAGATAAATACTTTATAAAATCAATAGACACTCTGGATAGATGGATACATACAGAAAGGCAGATCAGAGAATTAATTATATAGTTCTACTCCTAATTCAATATACTGAAAACTCCCTCACAGAAGCCTTCTTACACTAGGGCCTAGCTATTACAATGCATAGAATCGTTGCACATCTTGAATGGGGGATATTTATTAAAGAAAACAGCTACTTGTACAGAACAAACAAACAGCGTAAGAACATAAGAACAACCATACTGGGTCAGACCAAAGGTCCATCTAGCCAATGCTTGGTGCTCCAAATGGAATGAACAGAACAAAGTAATTATCAAGTGATCTCTGTTGCCCATTCCCAGTTTCTGGCCTTCTCCAAACTCAAGTTCCAGCTTTGTCTGACTTGTTTACCCGGAACTATACTCTGTCTGAAACTCTAGAGAGCCCACAGATGAATTTAGTCTCAATAATATACCACAAGAAAGCATATTTTATTGGAGACACAAAAATTGCTTTATGTTTATCAACTATGCACCCAAATTAGTGCGTTATCCTAAAGCCATATCTCATGTGATTAGTTCATTTTACTTCCAGGGGACTTAGAGACTGTAAATTCCAAATGTCTGGCACTGTATCTTTAATGTCAAACACATTGTGGAATTCAACCAGATATTAGGAATCTATTAAATGTTGGGATTCCCAAAAGGCAGAGAAAGCAGTGTATAAATATATTAGTTTTCTAAATGATCATCAAGAGAAATGTAATCATATGTGGAGTGGATTCTTTTTTTAATCATATCTTCTCAATAAATGACAGATGTGAGAATTAACTACTTCCTTGGAAATAAAACAAAAACCAGAACTAAGGGAAAACTTAACAGGATATAACAACAGAAAGAAGAGAGAAATATGGAGCAAGCAGCTGCCATTTTCAAAAGGATCACTGCAGGACTGCAGGTGCTTGTCTCAGTCAACTTTAGAAGGCCAACCCCAGAAAGGCATGCAGGTGGGGGGAAAAAAAGTTATAAATACAGTGAGAGGGATTAGTAAGGGTCAAGTAATTACAGAGGAAATACTCCTGGACACGTCACTACTGCTATTTTACGATGAGATTAAGGGCACTGGCAGTATTTACACGGAGTCTTCTCAAATATTTATTTTAACTCTTAGTTGGTTTCTGAATTCATTGTAGCTTACTTTTATTGCATTATTTATACAGCACAAATAATGCATTCAGGACTGTACAGGAAATGGAGAAAAATGAAATCTAGGGAGATTACAGTAGAAATATTGCACAGATAGTACAGTCCTCACACAGGAAATTAAATGAGTTAGTGTTGCTAAATCATAACATAGAGGTGAATCAGGTCTGCAACATTGTACATATATCATACCAGCTTGCTTTACAGGCTGGTATGGTCAGCTGTGTCACCAACCCATCTCAGCTCATTATACATGGAAGTGGCCTAAAATGAGGGAATGGAGTAGAATTTTGATGCATTGATTGAATTATGTTTCCTAATTTATTTAAAGAAACAGGCATGTAACCAGTTTTGCTGGTCAAGTAGCAGATTACTTCTCCCCACCAGAATAAGGAAATGGGAAAACAGACAGCAAGTTAGCATGTTACATCTTTCCATATAGGCTAGATTGTTTCACCTGTACCTGGAGTAATTCTTTACTTCATCAGGAGCTCCATTAATCCAATGAGGCTATTCATATAGTAAGAAATTATTCAGTGTGAAAAAAAGTGAGCAGAAATCTGGGGATAACAAGATAGAAACACATAAGGCTCTATTTTGTCTCTTATGGCCTTGTCTTTACTAGGAAAAACAGGTGTGTTGTTAATGAAAGTTACCTAAGTCAGGTTAATTAACAGAAGATAAAACCGTAGCACAGACAAGGCAGTTTCCAGTTGTCACATGAGCTAGAAAGTCAAGTTAAAATCTATGGGGCACACTAGTCTGTAGATTAACCTGTCAACTCAACTACAAACTACTTTGTCTGCACTAGGGTTTTACCTCTAGTTAACCTGAGTCAAGAAAACGTCTTTTTTTCCTAATGAAAGCCAGGCCACTGAGGCTGAACTGCATTGGGGAATAGGAGGCAGCCCACAACCAATTGATAGTAGGTGGAGGTATTATACAAATAATTTCCAGAGAGCTGGGAGAAGCACGGTAACAGGTGCTGTAGTCTGCACGTCTGCTTGCATAGGTCAGGGTGGTGAGACCATAGCAAAGGATGCTCTATGCACTGCTGATATGGCACCTCATCCTGGACATTCTGGGGATTAGTTCCAGGAGGCCAATAAACCTTTTTGTAGTTGAACACCATCTCTCTCTTTCTCTTGCTCCACTGTCGCTCTCTCTCACTCCAGGAGCTGCAGGTGACTCTTCATGACTCAGGCCTCCAGACAAGTCTCTCATCATCCCTCCCATTCTGGGGTAGAGTTCTTCAAAATGTCTTATGTGAAAGGAGAATCCAGAGTCTTCATGCCCAATACCCTGACCCCGTCATGCCTGCAGTGACCTAGTCACTCTTCCAGTTCACTTTTCCACCATTACCACTTTCCCAGTGGCAGGTAGGGGAACCTAGGCCAGTCTTCTACTCTGGGTTCCGGCTCAGGGACCCTACAACATGTAGCTAAGGTTTGTTTGGTCCCTAACCTTGCTGCTTACTCCATGGGTTGTTTTTTATCCCATGGGCTCTCTTCTCTACTCTATTCTCTTTAGGGTATGTCCTTCCCTCCAGACCAAGACCCCAAGGGCCTACTCGTTCCCTAGGTTCCCTCCTTCTAGCTCTACTAAATAGAAGCTGACCACAAAATTCCTCCGAGCAGCCTTTGCTGCTACTAGCTTCCTGAATTTATACTAGCCCAGCCCATCTCTGCTCAGGTGAACTTCCTCTCACACTTAATTCCCCCATCTTGCTGCCTTATTGGCTGTTTGGGCCACCTGGTCTAGCTCAGTCCTATCAGAGTCATTGTGAAGCCACAGACAACCCATTAGTGACAGCTTATTTAGGGGTGACGTATAGGAATTGCATACTATTCCTTTAAATAGTTTGGGAGCTTTCTAATCGGTCTCTGTATGCTCTGTTGCCAAAAACTCTGCTAGATGCTAATAGAGCAACAGTGCACATTTGTGGCTAGGCCTGTATGTTTGTATATAGTTACTAAAACAGTTATTCAGTACAAACAACTAAGGCTGTGGGGTTTCTTCATATTCTTAATGCTGTGTCGAGAGCAAAGATACGACAAGACCCACTGGTACTACTGACATTACTGTCCAGGCATTGATTTGTGCTCCCCAGTTTACAGGTGGAAAGAATAGGATGGCTTTCTTCACCCTCCCCTTAAGCACTTCCACAATAATGTACTAATTTAAAACTGTTAGCTGTTTCAGTGAAGCCAGAGTAGTGAAATTATTTCCTCTGAGGTTTTGAATGGATATTAAATGCTACATTATTTAGTTGCTATAAATTTAGGAATCAGTTTGCCTAATTTTAAAACCATATAAGTTTTAAGGTGTTTCAGGAGTTCATCATTACTGAGTATTCATTCCACTTAGAATAAACTGTGAAATGAAGCAATGAAGGAAGCAGAGTAAAAACAAAACAAACAAAACAAAGTGTGATAAAAAGAGCAGAGAGTGATGAGAGAGAAAATATAGAAAAAAAAAACAAACAAACCCAAAAGTATAGTTGTACCCACTTCCACTGCTTACTTTTAATGGTGCTCTCTGTCTGGTGTTTAGCTAGAAAAACTTTTTTTTTTTTTAAAGTTGAATCTCCCTAGGGAAAAAAAAAGTTTTTACAATTACAGGAATTAAAAGTTTGACGATTCAGACTAGTACTGTGAACTCAGCAAATAGTTTGAGAGGTTCACAAAAACGTGCAACTTCAAAAGCTTCACCCATTCCTATACAAAACTTTCACTTCTATAAACATATGACATACCTATCTATATCTTCAAATTACCAGGATGGCTCAGGAGCAAAATAAGCCTCCCCTTTTGTCCAGTGGTTACAGAAAATTATAAAATACATTGATACACAGTTGGACAACTGCTGCTGTCCAGTTTAGAATAGTTCTCAGGGTTCCTTTGGGACCTAGTGGATATCACAGATACTCTGAATTCTGATCCAGCTCATAAGTTATTATGGCACATCCAAGTTCACCTATTATCCAAGTGCAACCTGTATGTCACTTATTTCTGTGTTACTTCAAAATCGTTTGTCATGATAGGATAATGTAATATTGTTCTCTTTTCTTCTGTTTGTAAAGGCATGGGATCAGAATATCCCTCCCTCTCCCTCCTCTTAGGATGGCTATTGTTTTTGTTTGACAAAGCATGACTATTCCCATAAGCTTTTCTCTGCAGCTATTCATCCTGAGAGACATGCTAATATACAAGTTATATTTTGTCATGTGAACTCAATGGACCATCAACAATATTTATATTATTAATCAGATATTTATTAAACACACAACAACACATAAAATAAAACTTCTACAAAAAGCTGACCATTCCTTGATATATGCAATTCCCTGCTCACTTGATTTGCTCCCTTCCAGTAGCAAAAGGATGAATTCAGAAGAGCGTTGCTCCAGGAATGGAAGCCACTTTTTGAACAAGAGTAAAGATGTGTTGAAGGGGGGATTTTCAAATTGCTGAGCCGCTTGATGGGCAAGCAGACATGTTCATATATAATTTAGCTTTTATATGTGGGGTTCATTGGAAAGAGGACTAACAATCCCCTTTCCATTTCCCTGTTATGTACTGGTAATCATTTAGTGTTGCTAAAATCTTGAACTTAAAAATAAAGTACAAAATGATTGCTAATGCAAACAGCTCTAATTCTCTCCTAGTGTGGGGTCACTGTTAGAGAAAGAGCATGACAATGTACTGTTAAGAAAAGTAAAATATTTTAAATAATGATTTCATTTTGTCTTTACATAATTAAAATTCCCCTCCCTCTCAGACAAACACCTTTATTCTTATATTAGATTTATGACTATATGACACTTCTCTGCCTCTTTTGTGCAATGGTGTTACAACAAAATAAGACAATCTTAAAAAGAGGCTTAGAAGCTGAGCAACACACATAGATGATTTCTAATTAAAGACTTGCATTTCCACTTTCTAGTTCATATAATAATATTATTCATTTGTTTCTCTCAAATCAACAGTTTGGTCAATATCTTTTTCCCTCTTCTGTATTAAAGGGTCAAGTAACCAAGTTAAAGTTCATTGGGTAATTACACACAACAATAATCAAGCATAAACAGTTATTGCTGAGGGACATGTTATCTGAGAAATGACTGAAAAGTAA
The DNA here is from genome assembly GCF_007399415.2 of Gopherus evgoodei. Classification (NCBI taxonomy): domain Eukaryota; kingdom Metazoa; phylum Chordata; order Testudines; family Testudinidae; genus Gopherus; species Gopherus evgoodei. Next base: position 86,245,280 of record NC_044322.1, on the reverse strand, counting down.
CTATACAGAATGCAATTAAAGATAAAATTTGATGATGTAAATAGAGTAAGGATGTAAAACAGACAGATAAGCCAGGAAATTAAAATTTCTAACTCATAACTATGAAAGAAAAATGTCAGTCTTGATGGTATGATCTGGGAATGCAATAAAAGCGTTCATACTGAATTTCCTCACTTAGAGCCTAAAGCTTGGCTCAACAAGTAATTTCCTTCTAAAAGGGTTTGCATTAATGCTATGAAAGAATATAAATATCTCTAATATATTCCGGGTAGAAGTAGACCCATTTGCAAGCTCCTCTAAATGCTCTGCAGATGACTCTAAATAAAACTAATCTACTGAGTGGGGTACATTGCTACCATTTCCAGGTTAGGTGATGTCTATGCACAATGCGTAGATGATGTCTCATTACTCCTTAAACCTTGTGCAAGAAGGCCTCTGGCTTCTGTCATTCACAGCCATCAGTATGATCACTCCTCGAATGAATCAGAATTGGGGCAAACAACCTCTGTCATATTATTTTTGGAGATGCCTATGTGCAGAGTTCTGCAGTGAGAGTTCATAAAACTGTCTTAAAGTTAAACAATTTATATGATTTCACTAAAATAATAGAGCAGGGGTAGGCAATCTATGGCACGGATGCCGAAGGCGGCACATGAGCTGATTTTCAGTGGCACTCACACTGCCCAGATCCTGGCCACTGGTCCGGGGGGCTCTGCATTTTAATTTAATTTTAAATGAAGCTTCTTAAACATTTTAAAATCCTTATTTACTTTACATACAACAATAGTTTAGTTATATATTATAGACTTATAGAAAGAGACCTTCTAAAAACATTAAAATGTATTACTGGCACGCAAAACCTTAAATTAGAGTGAATAAGTGAAGACTTGGCACATCACTTCTGAAAGGTTGCCGACCCCTGTAATAGAGCATTAATTGTCTAACATTTAATGCAGACAAGGCAGTGCACATCAGTAATACATACAGGAAGCTTTAAAGATGTACTAAAATAAACAATTGCCCATTAAATATTAGAAAGGCAGGACAATCCATCAGATAAGTTAATGAACTGAGAGTGAGGAGAGCAGGGTTCCACTACCAGCTCTGAAAATGACTTGTTGGAACTTTTGGCAAGTCATGGAATCTCTCTGTGCTTCTGTTTCACTTTCTATTACTAGCTTGTCTTGTTTATTGAGACTTCTAGCTTTTCAGGGCATCATTGTCTTTAACTTGGTGTTTGTATAGCACCTAACATAATGCAGCTCTGATTTCTGATATTGTGATAATATATATAAATTATACACAAAAGCTATATGAAAAGAATATAAAGACTGCAAAGTCAAGCATTAGACAACGTCAGAGTTTAGGTTGCCTGTGCAACCTTTATTTGGCCCCCGTTTGTGTAGGCATTTTAATAAAGTCTCTTTAATTATGTGATCACATGTTTTTGCCCACAGGACCCCTGCCTACCTTCACATAGCCAGTTTTTGTTTCCTCTCCAGTTCAGTCAGGCTTCTTCCTCCTCCATATTTCTTGGGTGCCATCTGGGAGAGCATTGACAATACAAGAGAGACAGACCCCCTGTGCTCAGTTCTCATGTGTGGTATCACAGCAACATACAGCAGCAATTGCAAGAAAGGTCATGCTCTGCCCTGGTTTAGAGAATTCTCAGTGATGACAGAATGTTAGAATTTAGCTCTAACAAGAGACTATTGAGCATATGTGAACTTAGATCTTTTCCAAATTTGGGTGTTTTCCCCATAGGTACAGCAAAGAGCACATACTTCCAGGATGACACCCCTGCAATAATTCAAGTCCCCACTCGAGTGTATAGGAGTGATAGAGTATCTCAACAAAACTTTTAAAAAAAAGTGGGCAAAATAATATATTTTAACTTAATATTTCAGAACCATTTTTGTTTAAACTTTCCAGATAAGTTTAGACTGAGACAATCATCTAAAATGGAAAATATCAGCCTGAACAATTAAAGTTTGGCAAAAGTTATAAGCAACTGAAACAGAATCTTATCATAGAAAGAGTCAGGTAACCCTAACCACCAACCCCAGCTATAATTAAATAAGAAATAAAATAGTTATAATAATAATGTGTGTAGCAAATGGTGAGTAGACAGGGATTGCCCTCTCCTCCTAGGGATATGGGCTGGGACACATCTGCCAACTCCAGGGGGTGAGAAACAACCAAGAGTAGACATTCAGCCATTGCCCCTGGCCTTTCTTTCTCCAGACTAAAGCAGAAAGGTTTTTGTTTGTTTTTGTACAGGATATAGAAAGAGGCCACTGTTTGTGGCCATTAAGAGTGTAGGAGATTGGCTGTGGCAGGGGAAAGCAGGGAAAAATTGCAGTTTTGTACTTTTGACAAATTGCCTATTTGTTGTTTAGTATCAGAGGGGTAGCCATGTTAGTCTGGATCTGTAAAAGCAGCAAAGAGTCCTGTGACACCTTAAAGACTAACAGACGTATTGGAGTATGAGTTTTTGTGGGTGAATACCCACTTCATCGGATGCAACAATAAGGTGCCACAGGACTCTTTGCTGTTTTTATTTGTTGCTTTTCTTTCTTAATTATTTATGAAGAAAATATATATCATTTTAAATCAGCTCCCAGTTCTGACCAATAGCCTGTGCTTCCCAGCTAGATGGACTGCTGTGGAGATAGGGACCCTGGAATCCAGGCACACTTTTAGCCTGCCCAGGTTCTGTATAGTCCAGCAGCTGGAAGGCCAAGGAGCCAGGGAGACAAGCAGGTGAACTGGAAGAAAATCAGCCAGTATTCTACCAAAAGATTCATACAAATCTCAACTTCCCCACAGAATGTTTTGGTTTTGACAAATTAGCTTTTTCTGACAGAAGAAATTGCATTGGAAAATTTCCAACCTGTTGTACTTGTAAGCTCTTTGTGTCAGGGACTGTTTTCTATTCTCTGATTTTAGAGTGCCAAGCACAATAGGACCCTGCTATCTGAGAACCATTGAATATCCACAATTATGACTATGACTGAGTAACTATAACCATCATTGTGACTAATAACTGGTGGACAGACACAAGGACAGTCAGGATAATTTGCTGGATGTTTATCTTGCATATTGCTAAAGGAAAAGGGCACTCACTCTCCATAGGCAATAACAAAACTATGCTATATTTTATCAGACCATATACGCAAAGAAATCACGAAAATCTGGACCAGTAGGTCATCATAGCATAAATGTAAATCAAACCGTATGGATAATTGTAAAAGAAATGAAATCAAGGCACTTTTACCGTTCAAATCTGCTATATAACAACTAATGTGGTATGGAGCAGAACAAAACCAGTTTTTCTTCACTTTCAAAGGCATTTCACAACTTTATTTCTTTACCTCTCTCCTGGTCTCTCTGGTTGCCCAAACTTCTTTCTTGCTAATTTGTTTTATCTGCATTGCCACCTAACATTTGTATTATCTTTTATGTTCCCCTTCAACTAAATTCTGTTGACTAAGGAATCCAGTATCCTTCATGGAGATCCATTATTGCCATCACTGGGTCTACAGGGCGTTCCATTAAAATCAGTGGGATTTCTCACAGGTCCAGGATTTCATTATAGTGGACCCCTGAGCAGTACTGGGGCCTGTTGCAGTGAAAGAAATGTAGGAGATTATTTATATGCAAATCAAAAGAAAGGCAAGAGGAAAACAGAATTGAGAAAAGCTGGAGCTGCTAGTATTTCTGTTTTGAAGAAGAGGGAGACAGGAATAGAGATGCACCAGGAGCCAAATTGAAGAAATAAAAAGAAAAGTATGGAACTAAACAATAGAAAGGAGATGGTAAAAGTTTACTTAGCTAACTTAATGAGCACAAGTTTCCAGAACCAGATGGAATGAGTCCCAAGGGTTCTGAAGGTACTGGCTGAAGAAACAGATGAACCTCTAGCAATAAATATTTAATACATTTCAGAAATCAGGTCAGGTGCCAAAACACTGGAAGAAGACTAATGTGGCTTGAGTCTATGAAGAGAGAAAGGTGACCCAAATAATTTGTGGCCTATGAACCTATTTAGATAAAATAACTGAAAACGTATTATAATCAGTTTGTGGGCAAATAGAAGAGAAGGAAGCACTGATGAACAGATTTTGGAATACAGTACATTCCAGACCAACCAGGTCATCTTTTATTATGATTCTGAATACCTTTATTGTTATTTTAATGTAATGCATGTATTTGTTATTGTTTTATTAATACCAACAAAATTCAAGGCTAAAACACATATATTTCTTGTCTAGCTCAGTGTATCTCACTTAGCAAGGACTAAGATCAACAGGGCCAGATGTGTACCTAGAAGCCTCCTACTGCAAGACAAACCCAAGAAAGAAACCAACAGGACTCCACTGGCCATCACATACAGCCCCCAGCTAAAACCCCTCCAACGCATCTTCAAGGATCTACAACCCACACTTTCACAGGCCTTGGGTGGCAGGCCAGTCCTCACCCACAAACAACCTGCCAACCTGAAACATATTCTCACCAGTAACTGCACACAGCACCATAATAACTCTAGCTCAGGAACCAATCCATGCAACAAACCTCGATGCCAACTCTTCCCACATATTTACACCAGCGACACCATCACAGAACCTAACCAGATCAGCCACACCATCACCGGTTCATTGACCTGCACATCCACCAATGTAATATACGCCATCATATGCCAGCAATGCCCCTCTGCTATGTACATCGGCCAAACTGGACAGTCTCTACGGAAAAGGATAAATGGACACAAATCAGACATTAGGAATGGCAATATACAAAAACCTGTAGGAGAGCACTTCAACCTCCCTGGCCACACTATAGCAGACCTTAAGGTGGCCATCCTGCAGCAAAAAAACTTCAGGACCAGACTTCAAAGAGAAACTGCTGAGCTTCAGTTCATCTGCAAATTTGACACCATCAGCTCAGGATTGAACAAAGACTGTGAATGGCTTGCTAACTACAAAACCAGTTTATCCTCTCTTGGTTTTCACACCTCAACTGCTAGAACAGGGCCTCATCCTCCCTGATTGAACTGACCTCGTTATCTCTAGCTTGCTTGCTAGCATATATATACCTGCCCCTGGAAATTTCCACTACATGCATCTGAGGAAGTAGGTATTCACCCACGAAAGCTCATGCTCCAAAACGTCTGTTAGTCTATAAGGTGCCACAGGATTCTTTGCTGCTTTTACAGATCCAAACTAACACGGCTACCCCTCTGATACTTAGCAAGGACTGATCCAAGAAAAAGGTAAAACAGCAAGCACAACTGGTATATGTGACCAGTCTGAGAGTCCACTATATTCAATGAAATTCCAGTGCTCTCCAAAACATACAAGTCCATACATTAATATGTTAATGAGGTCACTTTCAAATCTAATGAGAGTAAATGTGCTAAAATGCTAGTTTGGCTGCCTTGAGTTCACATCTATCATTTTTTTTACACGAGTCCTGTGTAAAACCTTTGATTACTTGCACAGTCTTGCATTGTTTTCATTACCAAAATGTTCCATGCTTTTAAAAAAAAGTTTCTAAGCAGCCAATATTTCATTATTTCAAATAGATTGAAAAGAACAATATGGACAGCACTACAAACTATTCAGTTCATCCTTCGACCATTCTCATCTTAATGATCCAGCCATTCATTCTGGGACTAGTCTACCACTGCAGAGCCTGGTAATGTTCTTCAGAATGCCCTTTTTATATTGCCCACCTTTTGTCATTGTTGTTGGAAAGATAGCATGTTTTGAAATAGCACTTCTCACTCTTCTGCATATTTAGTTATAGCTGTTAAGATCAGATGTCATTCCTCCTATTTAAATTTTTCAGTATGGGTGTCAGCATTTTATCCGCAGACTTGCCTTAGTAATTAATACTCAAATCTAAGTACACAGCTTTCCACTCGAAATAAAACAGAGACTCAAATTCAGAGGCCATTTTTGAAAATATAGTCCTAAGTGACTTGCCCAATGTCTCACAGGAAGTCTCTGGCAAAGACAAGAACAATCCCTGTCCAGTGGCTTAACCACAAGATTGTTCTTCCTCTTTGACATGAACAGTTGCATTATGCAGAAAAACCAAAAACCATTAAATTCTAACCATTAAATTTAATAACCCCAGCTGACTTGTTTTATTCATTAACTTTAGTAAGGCTATTTAGTGAAGGATGTTTAGTGAAGGATGTTTAGTAGTTCCAGTTTTTATCTCGTACAATGAATTACTGGCGGAATTGTTTGCTGTGTAGAAGATAAATATTAGCTGTCTGGGCTTGGTTTTCTCCGCCCCCGCCCCCCCTTCAGTCTTATTAACAAATAGTAAGTACTTTTGTGAGTCCTTAATTTGTGGACAAGACCTACACTGATGGATAAACATTCTCCACTGCAGTTCCTTTGCCACAGATACAATCCATCACACATTAGTAAATAAAATGAAGTGCAGGACAACTAGGTTTGGTCTATACTTAAAAGTTTTATCAGCATTACTGTTTCAGTTAGGGATATATTTTGTTTGCTGATGCAAGTGGTATAGTAGGGACGCAGTGGTATAAATATGACCTATAGTTATTCCCCTATAGTTGGTTGGCATTGCTAGGCAAACAGAACTAAGACTGAGTGAATGTGATTCTTTGCCTTCCTGTGCATCACCACTGGAATTTTTTACTAAGCTGCAACCAGTTATACCTGTGCAAACTTACTGAAGGCAATGGGGCTTGCACTGTTGTCACTGAGGGCATGATTTTAAGACAATGGAATCACCAAGGTGTAATTGAGAGTCTATCTCAACTTTTATTAGATTTGATGGCATGTGAGAAGGACTTTTAAAACCCAAGATGTACTTTTAAAACCCAAGTCAGGTTGCAGGGCTCTTGACTAGAGGAAAACAAACCAAATTTTATATTATAAACTGTAAACAGTTGTGCGGAGATGAAAAACAAGGAAACAAACAACAGTGATTATAGACAGTAATTTCTCAGAGCAAAGCTTTAAGCACTACCTCCCAAGTGGAAATCAGGGAGGCTATTTGCTATTCTGACAACATCACAATGCTATAATAAGATCTCTTCCCTCAGATAAATCCAGATTTGCCCAGTATCTTTCTCAATCCCTAGCTTGCACTATCTGCAGGACCTTCTTCCCCATCACTAGTTTCTCTCTCTAACCGTTGAACTGTGAACCAGCAGGACAGAAGCATAGCACACATACAAGGTCAGGGAGAGAACTAACATGAAACTTCAGGCAGGTGAAAAGTGACACACAATCACCCTGGGAAGATGGAGAGAGTGTCTCTGGTATTTTATAGGCAGAGGAAGAAGAAAGAGACAGAAGAATAAATTCAGTTTACCAGTGTAATTTGAGAGTGAGTGAGTGGGCACATCACACAAGGGATGGTGGCTGAGTGGTAAGAGTACTTGACTATAAACCTGAATATCATGGGCTTGAGGCTTGGCTCATCTCTAGTTCACCCAGCTGCAAAATAGGTACCTGATATATTGTGTTAAGGCAGTGAAAGGTGGTCAGATATGATGCTAGCCACATTATTCCCTTATGTACCATTGGCTATGAAACTGATGTGCCTTAATCATGTCAGCCCGATAAGACATTGGTTTGGAAGAACTTTGACAATAAATATGCAGGATGGCAAATTAAAGTCAAGTCAGAACAAAGCAGAATAATTTAAAATCATTGCTTCAACTTTGATTTGATCTCAAACTCTCCACAGATTTTGTATTTTAACTGTGCCATTTTCTATATCTCCTGAGTTGGAAGATTCTGCCTCGTTTCACTTTGGCAGGATTCCACACTGAGGGAGGATAAACATGACAGTCGGTGCTGTTCTGCTCTTTGAAACATAGGCAACAGTTTCCAGCTAGACAAGAAAAAGTTCTTAGAAAACTCTTGTATTCTGTTCAATATTTTCTTCTCCTAAAAGACAGACTTAACAACAACAGAAAAGAATCCATATGTGAGAGTGTACTGTCAATTCCTGTTATGTTTACTTTCTTGTAAGAGTAGACAACTGCCCAATGCAGAGTGTTTGTTTCTACATGTTGTTATCTTGTTTGCTTCGTAGCCATCAGTGACCATATTTGTATTCTGTTAATCTCTCACTCTCTCTTTCAAATAAAAAAAAAAGAATCACATTTGACAATACTTTATGTTTGAAGACTAGTGAAGGAAGTAAGCGACAGCTTTCTCCTGCTGTCACTTCAATTTTGCTTTTGCAGCAGTAGCAAAGTGACAGCTATTCATATTTTCATGAACAAATAACCATATAAATTCCAACTCCATATTCCATCTAAAGTGGGGAAAGGGAGATATTATACAAAGAGACAGCTTTCTGTTCTTTTTCTCTGCTGATCTCAGTAAAAAAAAAAACTGCATTTTGCAAAGCATGATTGTTGTGTGTGTGTTTAAATAAAGCTTCACAATTTTGCAGTCTTTTTGACTAACTAAGCCTGTGGTTCAGGAAAGCATCCCTATTCATTAAAGCACTTTGCAAATGCTTACATTGAATTACTCTGAGGACACTTAGGCACCTGATTAATTCCTCCTTAGTCAGGAAAACACTTGCGCTTGTGCTTAAGCGATTTCCTGAATCAGCAGCTAAATTGATTTAATCTGGAAGAACCAACAAAACAAGAAAATTAAGCTCTGTGAAACTTCCTTTAATTTCACTGCTTTGTGCCCTGTCCAATATTTGGAAACCTCTGCAATATTTTCAAATGATGCAGTAAATTGGGGTGGGAGGGGGTTGACCAACAGTATATCTATATCTGGTCCTATGTAGTTTATATTGGACTAGACACATTGACTGGTACATTTTGATTTAGTATACAATTATAGAATAGAAATAGTTTTAGGCAAAGCACACCATGGTAACTAACTATTCATGTAAATCAACAGCTAGAACTGATAACTATTTATCACTCCCATTCAGCTAAAACTCGATCCAATATTAACACTTCTGATCAAATTATTCCATTTACTCTTCATTATTTATCCTCATGACAGGCTTGATTCTCAATTCATACTAATATAAATCTTTAGTAGCCCTCCTGACAGCAGAATTATATGGGTATAAAGTCAGTGAAAGTGAGGTCAGGGTTAGGTCCACTGCTTGGCCCACATAATGGGTACTTGACATTTTGTCATGCATGTGGTACAATCTATTCAGTACAGGAATTAGTACTGTAATGCTGAGTACTTTCCAACTGCAAATAGTAGCATTCTTGGTGAGATTGTATTTGTCTCTGTATGTCCTCTGGATCCTCTTGTGGGCTTTTGGATACATGCTTTCTCCAATGTTACCATGCCAGGTAGTAAAACATGCGTGATCAACAGATAACCCTCCTTATTGCAGAGGGGATTATGGAAAACAGGGTTTCCTTTATCAAAAGGGGTTTGATTAAAGACTAATTTGTAAAGATACAAAGATATTTGTAATTGCATATGAAATTATGCAAAGCAAACAATTCAAGTCAGGCTTTTAGCATCCTTTCCCCTAGGCCCATGTTCTGTCTTACATGGGTTCCTGTCTAGGGGATAGAATCCTGCTGGTTTGTACTAGCAGAGTTTTTCATGCATTATTTGGGGCAGGGAGCATAAGGTCTGCCCCTCTCCCTGTCACGCCAGGAAGTCACATGGGATTCATTTCCTACAAAGTTTAAAATTTATGGTTTCTGGTTTGGTTTCTTAAAAAAAAAAAAAAGAAAAGAGAAGGAAATGTAAAAGATTTAGACCAAAATGAAAAGAGTCTTCAAGTACAAACTATTTTATCTTCAGTAGGATTTTACGTTAACTTAATTAAGTCAGGTTAATTAATTTAAGACCACACCTTTTTTATACTAAAGACAAAGGCATGGAGAGAACTAAACATCTTTATCGAATGAGGTTTATTTATTAGTTAATTAGCAAATATGTTTCTCTACGCAATATTTGACATATTATGATTAAAATGTACTCTTCCCAAAAGAGTTTAGAATAATTCACATGACCTGGGACAATGAAATACACTGGATAAGGTGGAGGGAAGCAAAATTACAAGACATCTATGGAAACAGAGGAAAAGAAACTATGGTAGCACATATTTTGGCAAACCTCCCACCACACCTATCTACCTGCATTGCTTCAACAGTCTGTGACTGTTCTGTGCTTATGCTGACTTTCTCCTGGGGCCAATTTCATTTCTTTTCACACAATCTTTCGACACCTTTTACGTCCTCTTCCAGCTTCTTGATCTTGTTTATTAGAATTCCAGGACAAAGCTGCACATAGGGAAAATATGTATTGTGGAATCCAGATTTCCTAGTGCAGAATTATACCCTTAGGAAACATTCCAGAGGAAGTAATTTGATGAAAACTTTTGTCTTCTCATATCCTTAAACACAGTCATCCTTGCGTTCTGAATGAGATGAAGGGAAAAATAAGCTATGTATTATGTGTGTTATTTAATAAGCATGTGTCTATTACTACTACTTTGATTAAAAATAAAAATAAAAGCTCATTTTCTTGGCCACTAACAAGCAATTCAATTAATGTTAACTGAGCTGTTGGTGAGATACATTTTGACATGCAGAAATATGATAGCCGAGTACTAAAAATACTGTAGTTTCACCAGCATACACAGAGATAAAATCTCTCACCTCAAAATACAGCATCTGGGTTTCTTATTTCAGATACCGATGAGATTCACATTTTCAAACTGTGTTATCCCAATGTAGGCACTTAATTCTACACTTGGGCTCTATAAAGAAGTAGTCTAATTTTAAGAAGCACTGAGTAGCTATAATTTCTATTTTAATTACTTGGACCAGAGGGTGTTCTTTGAAAAAAAGAGTTCAGGAAAGGGAATAAAATATGAATTGAGAAGCCTAACTTTAGGCTGACAAACATGGAACTTTTTTGCCAAAAATACAGTAAGTAGCTGCTGTGTCTTGATTCTAACTCATGCCTTATAGAGTTAAGATCCAATTATGCAAACCTGAGTAGGGATAGCTGGTTTACCTCCAAGACCTGCTGAGATTCTAAGCTTCACTACAAATACTTCTGCAATTGAACAAATGTTAGTGTCCTGTGTGTAGAAGACAAAATGTAGTTACAGGTCAACATAAATATATATCCTGAAGATAATAGCCTTAGGAATTGTGGTAATGAAACAGTACACTTGCATTACACAGGCATACACACCTGCACTCCAAACTAGTCATATGGAATCCAGTCTCAGTGTCCAGTATGCATGAGTCTCAGTTGTTCGGATATTCCATCTTTCATGGGTTGAAAAATCAAACCACTCACTTCCATTCAATACAGCAGTCAAATTAGCATATCAGCAGTGTTTTAACATGTTCCCTATCTAACTGAGTCTTCACAATTATTTATAAAACAGTCAAGAGACAAATTACGGTTCCCAACAGTTTCAGATATGTTGTCACTCAAACAACAAAGCTAAGTTTCAACCCATTAAATGCTGTCATAGACGTTGCGAGTCTATTTTTTCAGGGACACTTTAATTATGTGTGTATAACATATGACTATTAATAATATCCAGCAAATAAAATATATTATTTTTATTTAAAGAATTTTAGAAACATTAATATTCATAAGACCCCATGCGTGTTAGTTAAGTATGGTAATTCCCATCTTACAGAAGGTAAGGTGCAAATTCATTCAAAGAGGTTAGTAGGATGACTTTCAAAGATGGGCACTGGAGCATGCATTGAGATTTATTTATCAGAGACTCTTAAAATTGGGACAATTTTCAAAGCTGAGAGTGGATTGTCCAGGAATTCTAAAAATTAGCCCATGCTTTGGCTGCCTCTACTGGGAGTTCTGACCCTAACTGCTCATACTTTGGGATTTTCAAGGGGCAACTGTCACATTAGAGTAAGATACAGTTTTCACCAGTTTAAAAATAAAAGTGTGTTTCTGCACAGCTCTTAGGTCTTAGTACTCAGTTGGCACCAGGAAGGGACTAAATGATGATTACTAGATAATAGGAAGAACATAGACTTAGGAAAAATGCAATTTAACAGAAAAATGAAAATACTGTTTAGATTAGTATCTATTGTTTCATAGATTGATTCATAATAAAGTGAGGAGGGACCATTGTGATCATGTCCTCTGACCCACTGAATAACACAGGCCATAGAACTTGCCTGATTTAATTCTGTTTGAACTAGGGAAGATCTTTTCAAAAAACAATACAAATTGCTTTATAATTGTCAGTGATGGAGAATGTACCACAACTCTTAGTAAACTGGGAAGAAGAATTTAATAAAAAAAAAGTGAATAATATTTGAGATTTTTTAAGACTACTGCTAGATGTCCAAAAAGGCTCGTAACTCAATATTGAGGTAAAAGGCAGTATTGTTTAAAAAAAAAGCCTTGTTTATAGGGCAAGTGGGGTCAGCTATAAAAAAATAATGTAGAATAAATAGAAAAAAGGGGAATTTGGTAGTAATTAATATAAATCAGAAGGTAGGAACTGTAGAAAATTGATAAGGGAAACATAGAGACACAAGGAGAGAGCTATGGCCAGCAGGACAATAAGAAGCTGTTTAAGTATACTAGGAACAAAAAGAATCCTAAGTATTAGTCCATCGTAAGATGGAAATGGTAGAATTATCAAGAATAATGCAGAAAAGGCAAAAGTGTTCAATAAATATTTCTGTTCTGAATCTGGGAAAAAAATCAGATGTATTCATATATGATAATACACTTTCCATTCCCCTAGTATGCTATGAGGAAATTAAGCAGCACTTACTAAAGTTAGACATTTTTTAAATCAGCAGGTCAAGATAACTTGCATCCAAGAGTTGTGAAAGAGCTGGCTGAGTAGCTTGCTGGATTGTTAATGTTGATTATCAAGATGTTTTGGAACACCCGGGAAGTTCCAGAAGACTGGAAGAAAGTTAATGTTGTGTCAATAGTTAAAAAGGGTAAATGCGATGACGCAGTAATTATAGGCCTGTTAGTCTTACAATCCTGACCAAGATAATGAAGAAACTGCTTTGGGACTTGATCAATAAAGAAACGAAGAAGGGTAATATAATTAATGCAAATCAACATGAGTTTATGAAAAATGTATCCTATCAAATTACCTTGATTTTTTTTTAATGAGATAAGTTTGGTTGATAAATAGAGTTGATGTAATGTACTGGGACTCCTATAAGACATTTAACTTGGTACTGCATGACATTTTGGTTAAAAAAAAAAGATACAAAATTAACATGACATTCATTAAATGGATTCAAAGATTGCTGACTGATATGTCTCAAAATGCAGCTGTAAATGGGGAATCATCACCACAAAATTGTGTTTCTAGTGGGGTCCATAGGGATCGGTTCTTGACCCTATGCTATTAAACGTTTATATTAACGAGCTGGAAGAAAACAAAAAAAATCATCATTGATAAAGTTTGCAGATGACACAAACACTGGGGAAGTGGTAAATAATGAAAAGGACAGGCCACTGATATCTTAATCATTTGGTAAGATGGGTGCAAGCAAAAAATGAGTTTTAATATGGCTAATTGCATACCTTCCAGGAACATACTTACACAAGAGGGGACTCTGCCTATAGACTGACCAAGTCACCCCTTCACTTTGATAAGTTAAAAGGATTGAACTTGAGACTTTCACTATAAAGGAATGTTTCCCAGTCCTTTAATCATTCTCATGACTTTTCTCTAAATACTCTCCAATTTTTCTGCATTCTTGTATCATGGACACCAGAAGCAGATACAGTATCCCACTTGTGGGCTCACCAATGATAAACACAAGGATAAAATAACCTCACTAGTCCTGTGGAAGTAAGAGTCTTTCAAGTTGAGTGCAGAGTATTAATCATTGGGATACAGAGACAGGATAATAGAAGCTAGAGTGTCCATGCCAATTTGTACAGGTCTTTCAGATCCAAAATATGTCTGAGGGCTCCCTTGGATTTTGAATTATGAAAACAATGGGAAAAGAATCCCTTTCCCCTATCTGAGGAAGTACTTCTTCTATGGCATCCAGTTGTAAAAGAGACAGTGGTTTTTGGATAAAAACAGTCTTGTGAGAATGGTCCCTGAAAAAGAATGGGGAAGGGCAGTGGATTCCACACAGTGCTTAGGACCCAGAAATCCATTGTAATAGAAATCCAAGCACTTTGGAAGTGGGATAACCTGTTGCCAAAGGAAAGTATAGCACAGATTAAATCATGACACAATGGTTCGCTGTCCTCAAATAAGAAGTAAGTAGACTTTGTAGAGGATGCACTCTGTCTGAATGACATTCAAGCAGAGGGAAGAGTAGGTGGTCTCCTCTGGGATTTAAATAATCTCTTCAATTGCCTTGGGGGGTAAAACAGATATCTCTGGGTGTCTGAGAACAAAACTGATTATTCTTAGGGCCTGGCGTATACAAACCTAGAGATCTAATGGTTGCCCTAGAATTTTGTAAGAAATTGAGTGCTTTGTCCATTTTCTTCAGATGGAAGATCCTTAACTATCTTTTGGATCTCTGCAGGAAATCCAGATGATTGCAGCCAAATGACTGCAGATCCCATCATTCTAGCGATGGAATCCACACCATCCAAGGCCCTTGGAAGGTAGGGTCTGGCTACCAGATGATCCTCAGTTATCATGGTTTGATATTCATGGTTAGTGTCCTCTCATAGTTTATCAGTAAATATATTGCCATATCATCTCTGGTTGAAAAACCTCATCTGGCCATGAGAGCATTTACAATCCTGAACTGCAGCCATGAGGTTGAATACATTTTCCTTCCAGATTTTTTTTTTTTTAATTTTTATGTTTTGGGGGTGGAGTTAGTGTGACCCTGGCATGATTTCTCATTGACTGAAGTCATCATCAATGAACCTGGGGTAGGATGCAAATAAAAATCTTCATAACATTGGGATGGCACATAATTCCTCCTCTGCATTCTCTCTGACATTGGTGGAAGAGATGCTGGAGTTAGCCATAAAATTTGCGAGGACTTCAAGATAACTTCATTAATTGATAAAGCTACTGTGCTAGGCCCTGCAAGATATCCACTAATTTATGTGGATTCTCCTGCACCAGCTCAATTTGTACACCAAGATAATTATTCACCCTTTCAGTAACTCTTGGTATGTCTTATTATCATCCTGAATCAGAGGAGTGGACTCAGATACTGTCACCTCATTAGGTAAGGACAATGACATGTTAAGGTATACCTGTACAGAAATATCCTGAACAGATAGATGAATTGAGGATGAATCAACTGGGTCAGGATCAGCCCGAGACCCCTCTGGAACTTGATCAATAAAGATCATACTGGGTCTGGCACTCAGATCAGCACTGGATATCTCCTGTTGCCTTGGAAATGACTTAACCAAGCAATGAACTCGAGAAATATGTGAAGCTGGTGATATGTCCAAAAAGGCTATTGATAAGCATAGGTCCCCAGTTAAAAATGTCCCATTATCCCTTAGCTCTAGACCTGCTTCTAGAACTCCTATATTAAGACTGGGCTGCATAAGATCCCACCTCTGCACCTGAAGAAGAGTTAAGAGTAGTCAAACAGCCGTGGTGAAACAGTACCATGTGGTGCAGGTGAATATCATCTGACACCAGACATAATGGGCAGTGGGTAAAGCATCAGTGGATTTCCCTGAGACCTTATCTACACTACAGCCATTTCAGCAGCACAGCTATGTTACTTTAGCTGTAGTGTCAAGGGTTTCTATATCACTGGAAGGGGATTTACAGTCGATGTAGTTAATTCACATATCCAAGAGGCAGTAGCTTGCTCAATGGAAAAATTCTCCCATCAGCATAGTTGCCTCTGGGGTTAGGTCAATCTAGCTGCAGTGCTCAGGGTATGAAATTTTTCACTGCCCTGAGTGATGTGGCTAGATCAATCTATTTTTTTAAGGGTGGACGAGGCCTGAGACGGTACCAAGAGGTTATATGTGGAAGCCTTCCTCATTGCAGGTTTGCTGCACCAAAGCTGATGTTGAATGCCATACCATTGTATGAAGAAGACAGTACCAGAGCTTGTGAAGTAGTCTGTACCAATAACTACTTCCTGTACAACTTTGAAAGGCAAAACAAGTCTTTAGTTGCCGCATACAACTCAGGTATTGGCAGTACCAAAAATGCAGTGTGCTCAATTGCCTGCTGATGTGTAGAACAGACAGAACAGACAAAGGAATCAGAAGCACAGGCAATGGTTCAGATGTCAGTGCTGGAATCAATGACTCTGCTTGTGGAGCCAGGATAGTATGCAATACTGGGCAGAACCTAGCGAGAGCTGGTGCTAGCCTATCCAGAGCTGGTGCTCTCCTACCAATATCTGTTTTACTTCTGTAGGGTTCCTCTGGGAACTGAGATCTCTTCAATGAGGAAGATCTATTAGACTTAGAGGCATGCAAGTTTTTCAACTTCTTCAGACTCTTATACACTACCAGGGAGGAAGAATGATACCTCTTTTTTGAAGTCATCCTATGGGAAGAAGCAACAATACATAGTGCAGGGGTTGGCAACCTCTGGCACATGGCTCTCCAGGGTAAGCACCCTGGCGGGCTAGGCCAGTTTGTTTACTTGCTGCATTGGCAGGTTCAGCCGATCGCTGTTCCCACTGGCCGTGGTTCTCCATCCCAGGCCAATGGGGGTGATGGGAAGTGGCATGGGCGAGGGATGTGCTGGCCGTGGCTTCCCACCACCCTCATTGGCCTGGGACGGCGAACTGTGGCCAGTGGGAGCCGCAATCGGCTGAACCAGCTGACAGGGCAGGTAAACAAACTGGCCCAGACCGCCAGGGTGCTTACCCTGTCAAGCCGCGTGCCAGAGCTTGCCTACCCCTGACATAGTGGAATGCTCTGAAACGGAGCACAGCCTCTCATGCTCTGAGAGGCTGGGTTCCAAGGGAGAGACACTAGGAAGTTTCCGTAAGAATTTGACAAAGTCTCAAACCCCTTGGTCCTTGTTTTGAATGCCCTGTAAATCGGGCACTCATCCCAATCATGGCCCTCACTTAAAACACTTTAGACCAGGGATCGGCAAACTTTGGCACGCAGTTCACCAAGGTAAGTCCCCTGGAGGGTTGAGCCAGTTTGTTTTACCTGCTGTGTCGGCAGGTTTGGCCTATCGCAGCTCCCACTGGCCGCAGTTTGCTGCTCCAGGACAATAGGGCGGCAGGAAGCAGGCTGAGGGTGCTTATCCTGGCGAGCCACGTGCCAAAGGTTGCCGATCCCTGCTTTAGACAATGAGAGTCAAGGTCACTGACTAGCATAGATTTCATATAGCCAGAGTGGGGTTTAAAATCTGTAGACTTAGGCATGCATCAATATGAACATCAATAATACTAAGTACAAGTTGAAAACAAACAGAAAAAAAACAATTAAGGAAAAGAGTACCACTATCTGTAAACAATTAAACTAAGTATTTACAAAATTTAATTAACTTTTCTCTAAACAAGAGAAAAAATTGTACAACCAGTCCCACACACTCTGACTGTCTGACTACTGACCGTGGGCAGTAAGAAGGAATGTGGCGGTGAGAATTCTGGGCAACTCCACCCCTTTATATCATCAGCTAGCAGCATGAATATGTGCAGAGCACATGCATCACGCAAATGGGTACCATCTTGGTAAGACAACTCCCACCTTTTCATGCTCTCTGTATGTGTATATATAGCTCCTCAATATATGTTCCATTCTATGCATCCGAAGAAGTGGGCTGTAGCCCATGAAGGCTTATGCTCAAATAAATGTGTTAGTTCTCTAAGGTGCCACAAGTACTCCTGTTCTTTTTGCGGATACAGACTAACATGGCTGCTACTCTGAAACCTGTCAAAGAAAAACCTTTCCTTCACCAAAAAGTGGAAGAGGAACGAAGGAAAGTCATGCATCAGTAGCTCTGCGTAGTTTTCTCTGATATCCCAGTTACATATTTTTATTTATGGAGACTTTACTTTTGTTCTTTGTTTTCCTTAATCTAAAGAATGAATGTAACAAACACAAGTTCAGTTGGAATTACTGATAATTCATACTTGTGATTTATAGTAGAAAATAAGCTGATTCTGACGAACAGCTATCTCTAAACAAGAGATAGGATACCAAGGATGTAGAATAAGAATACCAACTGGGATTCTGTTACTCAGATGCTATGTAAAACAGATACTATCAAAAATTCAGAAGGCACTCATATATATTCATTCCTCGTTGCAAAACCAAGTGCTTCTGCAAATATGGTTTACAATTGTTATGTACAATACAAATGAGGCCAAGAAAATGATGGTTTTATGTAGATGTAAGTAGAGCATGATGAATTATTCATTGTGAATAATTTATTGAAAGAACTTAATCCCATTTTCTGTTTATGTATTATCTGTGAATAATATTTTTATTATGTTCATTATTAAAATTTGTTCTAGGAAGAGCTTGTGTATTTACTATTTTTAATTCATTATGTGCAACATGTGATTGGACACAAGTGACACTTCTGCTCCTATTATGAAGGCCTATGTCAATGAGGGGTTTGTTTTTCTGTTCCCAAATTGTCCTCAAACATTCATAATAATTAGTCTAATGTATTCATTGTGCTAACAACAACATGATCTTTTCCAAATGCTCACAAGAGCACTTTGGAAGCAAATATACTGAGAGCATTTATTCATTTTTTTTTCTGTGAACAATGCTGTAAATAAAGTACCATCACCCAAATGTCCACAAATAAGCAAATAAAATGTGTCATGAATAACAATAAAGTGAGTCAGTGGGTTTCATTTGCAAGACTATTTGTTATTACTTCTTTGTTGTGTTCACCCATCTTTATATATCTAATATTCTCATTCTTATGTCTGCTTACAGTAGCAGTATATCAACTTTAGGTCTGTCATCATATGCTTCATGACGTGACGCTAATGAGAAACAATGCATTGTTCCTCAATATGCTGCATATAGATAAGTTATAAGTGACTGAAATGAAGAAATGTTAGAAAGAAGCCAGCCAGTAATTCCAAAGGACATTTCCTTTTTCTATTTAAACTACATGCTTCCATTCTGTGTCTCATAACTCATTATCATAATGTCTTTTTGGCAAGAGCCATAGCCATTTTTAATAGAGCAGGCTACCTGGAGATATATCCATGTATGTTTACTGGTTTAGATCTAGATTTAGATCTTACCTAGTTAATTGTATTGACATTGATATTAGCTTAAACAAAACTAGCCATAGCACACTGACTATGATGGTGGGAGAAAGTGGGGCAAAAAGTCTTGTATTACTCGAGTAATCTCTCAGCCAAAATTTAGCCAGTAACAGTGCTATTCCACACCAAAAAGCTATTTTAAACAGAAGACCCTCCAGTGCTCTTGTTTGGCAAAATGCCGATCTGACTACATATACTACATATACTTTAGTGTAGAAAACCCCATTCAAGTCTCTGCAAGTAAATACCTCAGGTAAGATTATTTATCCTATTTCACCTCTCAGAAAGAATAAAGGCAATTACTAATATAAATATATTTTAACAGTAAGTTTCCCAATCCACTGTTAGGCAAAGCCATTTGTCTAAATATGGATCAAACTACTGTTACCTTTTCTTTGGACTAAAACAGATACAAAATCCCCATGCAGCAGCTACAAAAAGATAGGTTCAGTCTCTTAAATTTTCATTAGTATCATTGTCACTCATCTTATTTTCTGAGGAAAAAGTTAAAGGATAGCATTTTCTCCAGAGACAAAATACATTACGTGAAGCACTCAGCTCCTCACAGATTGTGTCTCTTTAGTCACTAACAATAAAAATTCCAGGCCTCTCTCTTTGTTTAACTTTGGGCCGATAATCAAACATAGTCTGTTGAGATCTCAGCCTATTTTATTTGCTGGTCTGAGAACATGACTCACTTTTCAATAAGAAAGTGATACCATTCAAAATGTCTTGGTTTCTTACCTTGCCACAGAATGCTTTCAAATCTACCCATACAATTATGTTTTCCAAGTGCTAAAGAATTGTTCTCTCTGTTCAGCATTCTAGCTTAGAAACCAGGATCTACATACTTTTATTGGGGTCTATGACTTTTGTTGTTGTTTGAGTTGCACCAAACATAACAGATTCCTGTCCACCAAAATCACACCCATGCACCCAGGTCTCACCTGAAGTGTTACTGATGGTTTGCAAGAGGATTGTTTATGGTACCCCAACTTAACTGATTTATTTGCAATAAAAAGGAAGGACTGGGGATGGTGGACATGGTTCACTGAGTCTCTAGAGGGCTTAGTGTGTATTCTTCAAAACTGTAGCAATTCTACAGTATTCACAATTACTACAACACACTTGTAAAGTAGGTATGTGTAACTAATCCTATTTTACATATGTAGGAACTAGTTTACCAAAAAGCTTTGATGTGACTAAAAATGCAGGGCCAGATCCTTTCAAATGGGCTGTAGTGCCATCAGCAGTTTCTCTGGCAGCACTGTCTCTGAGCCATAAACTTCTCAAAATTGAGGTCCTGTAGCTATCGTTTTCAAACACTAGAAACCAGTTCCTGTGTGATTTGAAGAAAGAGAGGGAATAATAACCTGTAATTTATAGGAGACAAGCAGAGACAAGCTGTTAGCTTTAGTGATTGGTTTAATCTTCCTTCAGAAGAAAAAGTGTTGGAAAGTTTTCTTAAAGGAATTTGAGATTAGCCTTGCCATTTCTAATTCTTGTGAGATGTATTAGCTATGTAAGATTTATTTCTTAAAAAGAAGAAGCTGTGTACAATAGGTTGTTTTGTTTTGTTTGTTTTTATCATTAAGAACTCTGCTATGCTATTTTTATATTCAATGCAGGGCAGGCTGTTACAGAAGGGACACACAAATGTTGTGCTGTCTCACAAAGACTTTGCTTTTGTTCCTTCTTGTTTTATCAGTCTTCATCTAAAATAAAGGTCACTCTGATGGAAGATACAGTTTGTTCATTGCACAGATACATCTTCCAGATTCTGGGATGCCTGTAATGTCTAGTTTAATGGTTTCAAAATACCAGCTTTTCTAGCTTTCAGCAACTGTACCAGAACCATCTTTAGAACAGTGCAAAATATTCAGATTTAAATTTGGACACCAAGTATTTGCAATTCTCATCCCAGGCTTCTAAAAGTGCCTACAGCAGTGGTGGGCAGTCTGCGGCCCACAGGCCACATTCAGACCATCAGGGTAATCCACTGGCGGTCTACGAGATAGTGTTTATCCGGCTCCCAGTGGCCACGGTTCACCGTTCCTGGCCAATGGGAGCTGCGGGAAGTGGCTCGGGTTGCAGGGATGTGCTGGCCGCCACTTTCCGCAGCTCCCATTAGCCATGAATGGTGAACCATGGCCACTGGGAGCTCTGGGAAGCCATTCCTGCAGAAGGTCAATGTAAACACTATCTCGCGGCCTGCCAGCAGATTACTGTGATGGGCCGCGTGTGGCCCATGGGCGACAGGTTGCCAACCACTAGCCTGCAGCAACTTCCCATGGAAGGTCTCCTAGGGGGTAGTCTTGCTCTTGGAATTCTTGTGCATCATTCCTACTGCATCAGGGATGAAATAAGAGTCAATGTGCAGCCAGCCTTCACATCAGGGGCCAACAAGAGGATCCCACATGTGGCTACGGCCAAAGAGAGAGGATATATCCCAACATTGATGACTGTCCTCTGACCAGATTTCATGGAAGTCTGAGGGTACTTGTGGTGGGACAGCATAGCAGGGCAGTAACCCTGTTCCTGTGAAAGAGTTAAATGCCAGTCCTTGGAGAGGGCTGGGGCTGAGAGCTGGGAAGAAAACGCTGATTGGGGAAGTATCCACAGCTGGTGCCATGCCCCAGTCAGGCCACAGCTGGCCCTATAAAAGGACTGTGAACCAGGAGCTTGTGCTGGTCTCTCTCTCTAACTATGGAGAGAGTCCGGCCTGGCTGCTTGGGAGCTCAGCAGGGTACCTAGAGTGGAGCAGGGCTGGGAAAAGGCCAGAGGAGCTGGGAAGCTCTAGGCTGGAAACCCTCCAGGCTGCAGGCCTTGGTAAAGGCCGGAAAGGATACTGGGGTTGCAGAGATGCAACCCAGGGTAGGCAAAGGCATCAAGTCCAAACCCCCCTTGCCGATGATGAGTAGTATAGACTGCAGTCTGCCCCAGTGAGTGGGGGCTAGATGGTGACTGGCAGCAGCCACTGAGGTGAGGTGGGTGTAGGGGATTGGTGATTCCCCTGGGTGGGGAGACCCAGAGACTGGGGGTACTGCCAGGGAGGAGCACTCACAGTAAAGGGGCACTGGGGTCTGGGAGGGACATGGGGGCCAGCAGCAAGCGAGACATCAGCCTGCAGAGGGCACTCTGGATCTGTGAAAGAGCTAACTCCCTGGACGACAAGCAGGAGGCACTGGTGAGTGGTTGCCTAGCCAAAAGTGGCTGCCCTACATCCACAGGAAAAGGGTTAAAGCAGCCTTGGAGAGGCTGTGCAGAGCCCTGCCAATCAGGAAAGGGCTCATTGGGAGAGCCAATCAAGAGAAGGCTTGCTGGTGCAGCCCATATATAAATGGCTGCTCTGTAGCGCAAGAGGCAGTCTCTCCCTGCAGGGCAAAGGGGAAGAACTGTCTGCTGAGGAGCACTGGCGATACTGCAGTTCTGGGCAGGGTAGCAGACGGAGAAATGCGTTGGGCTCTTGGCTGACCATGGCCAGACTGTGGCCCTGAAGTAAGGGCAAGGAAGGTGCTAGAACTATGGGGGAAGTGGCCCAGGGAAAGTAGACAGTGGGAATAGGAGGATGGGCAGTAAGTGGCTGCCAACTATAGAGTCCCTAGACCAGGACCCAGAGTAGCAGGACTTCCTGCTCTCCCACCCCCCACCCTTTACCCCTACTTGCCAATGAGGAGAGTGGCCTAAATCCAGACTGCAGTTTGCCCCTGAAGCCAGGGGCTACAATAGAAACTGCATTTGGCTGCTGAGGCATGTGGAAGGACTGAAGACCACCACATGCCAAGTGGGCTGAAGAGTACACTGCAGTCCTGGAGTGACGCAGGTCCATAAGGTAGAGACAATGGAGGAAGTGGAAGTAATGGCAAGTGAGACACCACTAGTGAAAGGTGCCCTGGTGGTCCAAGAGAGCTGATTCCCAGCATGACCAGCAGGAGGTGCTGCGGTGGTGGGTCTTCACTGCTACAGTGCTGCATTTCACTAACAAGGATTGCACAAATTGGCTTGGTAAGCTCTGCATCTGATAAGAAGGAGGAATGTGCCTTCCAGAAAGGAGGGAAGATGTACTTAACAATGAGCTGTAGGGATTACTGTTGGCACAGCACATCAAACACCTAAATGCAAACTGTTAGTTAGTATTAATAACATAAGAATAGCCATACTGAGTCAGACCAAAGATCCATCTAGTCCAGTACCCTGTATTCTGATAGTAGCTTTTCCAGGTGCCCCAGAGCGAATGAACAGAACAGGTAAACATCAAATGATCTATTCCCTGTCACCCATTCCCAGACTCTGGCAAACAGATGCTAGGGACACCATCTCTGTGCAGGACCTAGCCTTCATGAATTTATGTAATTCTTTTTTGAACCCTTTTATAATCTTAGCCTTCACAACATCCTGTGGCAAGGAGTTTCACAGGTTGACTGTGCAAAGTGTGAAACAATACTTCCTTTGTTTGTTTTAAACCTGCTGCCTATTAATTTCATTGGATGAGCCCTAGTTTTTGTGTTATGAGAAGGAGTAAATAACACTTCCTTATTTACTTTCTTACACCTGTCATGATTTTATGAATATCTATCATATCCCCCCTTGGTCCTCCCTTTTCCAAGTTGAAAAGTCCCAGTTTTATTAATTGCTCCCCATATGGAAGCTGTTCCATACTCCTCATAAATTTTTTTGCCTTTGTCTGTAACTTTTCTAATTCCAATATATCTTTTTTTGAGATGGGGCAACCACATCTGCACTCAGTATTCTTCAGAAACATATGGACTATGAAAGCAAAAGTGTAGACAAATACTTCTGCATCCTGAAGACTATTACAAAGTCTTATAGCATGAAACTTAAAAAAAATACAACAAAAAACTCTTTTTCATGCAGAATAATTAAAATTTGAGAAGATTAGCAATGCTTGACTTTTCCATGGACCTGAGCTGATATTTGAGGTGACAGTAACACGATCATTAATGTATCCTGATTGTTGGAAAGTCTCAGATCTCGGCAATCCTGTGAATTCTTTTCACTGATACTAGATGTTTTAAAGATTTCAAAAACCTTAATTCTGTTTAATATATAAAGAGAGAGGCTAAGGGCATTAAGGTTCATCGGTTATTGATGTAATCACCCAGGATGAAAAGCTCCATAGAAAGCTGAAATGCAATACAATCACTGCATTGAGACAGTCATTAATGGTGTTCTGGATTAGGTCAGGGGTCAGGAACCTCTGGCAGGTGGCTCACCAGGGTAAGTGAGGGATGTGCTGGCCGAGGCTTCCCGCCACCCCCATTGACCTGGGATGGCGAACCGCGGCCAGTGGGATTGGCCAAACCTGCTGACGTGGCAGGTAAACAAACTGGCCCGGCCTGACAGGGTACTTACCCTGGTGAGCTGCGTGCCAGAGGTTGTTGACACCTGGGTTAGGCACTCAGCTGATATTCTTTTGTGAAGTAAGGTTTCCCAGAGGAAGTGCAGGAGTTGTATCCAAAACTGTATGTTAAGCAATCAGCAGATCATTCTTGGAGAGAGGCTTTGTCTTACAATTCATGAGACAGTTTGGGTTATAGATCTGTAAGGGCTGTATAAATGAAGGAGAAGCTGAAAGACAGTGGCTTCTTGGGCACTGGGCTGGAGTCTCTGGCTTGGGATTTTAGCAAAAGTCTGTGTTGTCTATTCAGGATAGCAGGACTTTGTTTATTTTTCTGTAAATAAATTGGTTACCACAAGGATTACCATATTCATATAAGCAGCAAAGAGTCCTGTGGCACCTTATAGACTAACAGACGTATTGGAGCATGAGTTTTCCTGGGTGAATACCCACTTCGTCAGATGCATCCGACGAAGTGGGTATTCACCCATGAAAGTTCATGCTCCAATACGTCTGTTAGTCTATAAGGTGCCACAGGACTCTTTGCTGCTTTTACATATCCAGACTAACACGGCTACCCCTCTGATACATATTCATATAACTGATTTGTCATCCAAATGGATCCAACCCATGACGACCGTGATTTTCTGTTTTTGCTCAGCCACAAAGTGAGAGGGGTTGCTCCTTCATGATACGTATGCCACAAAGTTTTTTAGTGAGATGTTGTATATTATTCTAATGCAGACAAAAAATACTGTCCTGTTTAATTTACAATATCTACATATATTAAAGTTCATCACCTTCCACAGAATTCCTAAGCAAGCTGACTGCAAAGGGGACAAAACAAATGTGCAATGAAACATATTTACTAATTAGAATAGTCACTACTAAGATCTTTTCAGTCAAGAAGCAAAGATTTGCCAAGTCAAAAGCCAATTCTGCTCATTTTCAGTAAATACGTACTCTCTTACTCAAGTTCCCACCTGATATTAAATGGAAAAACTGAGAACATTGATCAGTCCATTGCATTCAGCATGGTATGACTGTAGAATTTAAGGAGTAAAATGTATTTTTATAAACAATAATGCTGTAGCACCCTCAGAGGAATATTTATGTCTCATTCTTGTCTCTTGTGCTCCTTGCAGACAAATGAATGTGCTCTCATTTCCTGATAGCATGTATTTTAACAATTTGTCTGGGAATTTATCATTTAAAATAGTAAATCAGGGGGACAAAAACCCTTAGTAGCAATAATAATTGGTCAGTAGAGAATATAGAATGAAAAGAAAGATTAAGAGAGAAATAAAGTTATATCCTAAAAGGGATCCTCCTAGCACTAGCAGGTGTGTGGGCTTGGGACTGGCTACTTTGCCTCCAGTTAGGACCCCTTCCAGATGCTGAAACGGCCCATGTAATAGAGATTTGTTACAGATTCTCTGCTCACCACTTAGGCTGTGTCTGGGGAATAGCTCTGTCCAGTCTGATACCCCTTTCAGTCTTTCATTCATGCTGTGGCCCCTCTCACACTCCAGGAGTTTCAATCCTTCCTTTTTGTGACTCAAGATGCTTCCTCTTCATGGCTTCACCTTCCATCCACGTCATTGTAATTTTCCTTTTCTGGGGTATCAGTCTCACTGGAATGGCTGACCAGGTATCATTCCCAGAATCCTCCATTGCAAAGCTATGCCACTTCCACATTGGCAGACAGGGGAGCCCAGGCCCACCCACTACTCCCAGTTCCAACCTATGGACCCTTGAATCAGCAACCAAAGTTTGCCCAGTCCCTAATCTTGCTGCTCTTTCCCTGGACTTTTTCCCACTACATCTCTATCAGGCTTTTGCTCCACCACCCTTCTTGGTAAAGCCTTCCTTCAGAGCTAGGATACCGGGGCTGTTACTCTCTCCCTGGATTTCTGCCTTTTCTTCTCTTTGTCCAGAGAGTGAGTGCAGACTTCTACTCTGCAGCTTTTCTTTCTTTCTTTCTTTCTTTCTTTCTTTCTTTCTTTCTTTCTTTCTTTCTTTCTTTCTTTCTTTCTTTCTTTCTTGCAGCAGCCTATGACTGTCACCTACTACAGTTTTCATATATGTACAAATCTAAATTATCACACCCAGTCCTGTATCCTTAAAAAAGAAACATAAGGGTTTTTTTGTTTGTTTGTTCTTTGCTTTTATTTTATTTTATTGCTACCCTACTTTTCCGGTACTCAAACCAATTCTTTCAGGCTATATTCTTTCACCTTGAGGCATATGAGTTCTTCATAAAGAATCTTTCTTTCTATATAATTATCTCTGAATCAGCAAAGCAGCTTCTCAACTTTTCTTGGACTTAACTTGTGTTGTACCATCCATGTTTGGGCTTGTTTAGTAAATATGGATTACCATTCACAGTGACCTGTCAGCACACTTCATTTCTTCTATCATGGTGATTAAGCATACCATTAGCTCAAGTTTAAGACATATTTCATAGAACCTCCATCTTTTGTGGTTTTTTTTTTTTTACTCTTTTGTCCATAGTTCTTGCCATTCCTTCTTAAGTTCTCTCTTAACTAAACTTTTGCAGTCATGTTTTATTCAGAGGGATCTTTACATCAACCACATTTTTAATGCATTTTTATTACTTTTTTTTCATTGTCTGCTATGCTGGCATATGCCTGACCCCACTATTAATATACAGTTATATTAGCTAGATAGCTATAGATAGCTAATTCCACAGCTAAGAACAATTTTTCATTGATTAACTCATTCTTGCTTTCTGAGGCTCCCTTTCTAATCACCATTTTACCTGATAAAGAATCAGATAGGATAGCAGTCATACTGGGGCATACTTCCCTTACCCAGCTCAGTGCCAACAGCACCCATCATAATGTGCCATTCTAATGGACACAAAATTGGATAGTCCCATGGATCTCTAAATTCCAAATTCAGGGGTACAAAAGGCCATTCTCATTCTACTTGCGTTGTCATCTCTAAAGCCATCAGTATAGATTTGGCAATGCTGACCCTATTTGCCATGTATAATCTCATATTTTATTGTATAAATTCAAAATCCACAACTGGAGAGACAACCATCCAGCTATAGTTTAACTTCCCATGACAAAAGACTTTAATTTCTTCCAGGCCTTCCTTTTTACCCATCTATTGACCCTTTTAGCTTGTGGGAATTTGTGGTGCCCAGTTACTTCTTGCCTGCTTAATTCCCAACAGTCCTTGTATATGTTTTTTAATACTCTTATCTTCACTATTCCATTAACCTTAGCCCAAAACGTTAAATCTAACAATTTAATCCATAAAATTATAGGCATTTCTCCAATTGCTAGCTGGAGCACACACAACATAGTTGTAATTCTCATACCACAAGCGATTAGCAGAGATTTGTTTCATGTTGATTTAGAAGCAGAATTAAAGGATTGATATCCATAATCTATTATATTAATATTATTATGCAGCATCAACAATGGGTTCTTATCTGTACCCCAGTTGTTCCCAGCAATACTTTTTAGCAGATTCAGCCTTTTACATGTAGTCTTGATATATGACCCTTCCAAGTTATTTTGTTATCAAACATAATTTCTAAGAATGTAAAATTTTGAACAACCTATATATTTTTATGTATAGCAATATAGATTCCATTCTCCCTCAATCTTCCTTTTTTGAGAAGATCATTACCTTTGTTTTAGCAAGCGAGAACCTAAAGTCCAAGAATCTCCCCATTCTGAAATTCCACAGAGCACCTCATTGGTTCCCTCCACAGCCATCTTAAGTCTTCTGTGTTTGGCCCATATAGCACAGTTGTCTGAAAATAAAGTAATACCTGTTCCTGCCTGTACACTCTCTGGGACATCAGTAATCATATCAGTAAAGAGGGTTGGGCTGATAACACTCCCCTATGGGGTGCCATTATAAATATTTGACAAAGACACTTCCTTCTGACTTGATGTTTGTATCACTTAAGAAATGGCTTATCCACCAGAATGTTCTTCCTCTTATTCCAATTGCTGCTAGTTAATACAGAAAGCCTTCCCTCCATAGCATGTTGTACACTTTTTCAATGTCCAAAAAAGACAGCTCTCAAACTCTATTCCTCATGGAATTTTGTATTTCTGTTTCTAAACATACAATATGATCAATTGTGCAATATCATTTCCTGAAACCACTTTGTACACAGTTTATAATTTCATTTTTCCCCAAGTATGCGAATAAGCTCTCATTTATAATTCTTTCCATAATTTTGCCCACACAAAATGTCAGGGCAATAGATCAATATGCATAAGGTCTTGTGCATAACTTTCCTATCAGTATAACCACAGCCTCCTTCCATTCAGCCTGTAATATTTCTTTCCCCACTGCCCACATTTTATTATATAATTTCAGTAAAACTCCTGAACTCCCAACCAGTAGGTGCTTAAGCATTGCATTACATATGCTATCTTTACCTGGGGCTGTATATTTTACTTTTGTCTATAGCTTTTTTGAGTGCCTGTATGCTGAAATTGTGTGTGTGTGTGTGTGTAAAAAAATATATTGTGGCAAGGCACCTTCTCGGTCTCCCCAGCCTCCACTGCTTTTAGCCCTGGTGAGACAGGCTTGGGTAATCTGGTCCCCCTCGGGAACCAGGGGAAGTCTATTCCCTTCCTCCACCAGTCCTTTTTATAGTATATTTCTCCTTTGTGGGAGAGAATAGTGCCTCTCCTCTTGGCGAGGCTCGCTGTCTTGCTGCTTCTCACCTCCTGGCAGCAGGGCTCCTTCTCTCTTCCCCCTCCTCCTTCCCAGGGGAGGGTTTAAAAAGGTCTCAGGCAGCTCTTGGTTGGAACCAGCTGATCCTAATTAACTTCAGGTAGCTCCTTCTCAGCTGATTCTAACTGATATCTTGGCAACCTCTTTTCAGGTGAACCTGATTGACCCTTAGTTACCCTCCAGTTAATAGAGAGGAGGGCCTTTTAACCCTCTGAGGCTACATCTTCACTACCCACCGTATTGGCGGGTAGCAATCGATTTCTCGGGGATCGATATATTGCGTCTCATCTAGAAGCGATATATCGATCCCCAAACGCACTCCTGTCGACTCCTGAACTCCACCGGGCTGAGCAGCAGCAGCGGATTCGACAGGGGGAGCCACGGACGTTGATTCCGCGCCGTGAGGACAGTAGGTAATTCAATCTAAGATACTTCGACTTCAGCTACGTTATTCATGTAGCTGAAGTTACATATCTTAGATTGATCCCCTCCCCTAGTGTAGACCAGCCCTGAGACTGGTTTCTACCCCTCCCTTGTAGCTGTCTGTCTTGAGTTTATCACTATAATAAATAAATATAATATATTTCCCCTCCTCCTCCGCATTCTACTGTGAATCTTTTGGTATCCTCTGCATAGGAGATTTTATGGATGCTATTTATTTTCTGTATCTCTCTAGGTCATCAGCACACCCCCCTTATATGCTGCATTGTGTATATCCCCACAATTGCTTCATTTTAGTTCTGTTCCTTCCATACACTTGTCATGTAAGTGATCTCCACATTTACTACATCTCATTTTCCTCTTACAGACAGCTGCCACATGCCTATGCCTTTGACATTTCAAATATCTCACAGGGGTAGGCGTATATGCCTTCACTCAGAAGAGTTGATATCCAATATTAACCCTATTGGGGAGCATTTCACCTTTAAATGTTAGTTGGATAGCTCTGGATGGTTTACATTCTCCCTCTCTCCTGTTAGTCAGTCGCTTAATAAACCGCATTTGGTCCTCACCTATGCCCCTTTTAATTTCATCCTCAGTTATGCCTAGGGGATCCCATACATTACCCCCTTTCTTCTGTCATAAATTTAGGTAGCTGGCAAATTACTTTTATTTTCCCTAAAACTGTAGTTTTAAGAAATTTCTCAGCATGCTCTTTATGTGTACATTCTACTCAGAAATCTTCATCCTGTATTCACTTAGTTCTTAACATATCTCTGATATTTACCTAATTCATTCCACTGTTTTCAAGGGATTAACGTCTCCTATCTTTTCATTTTTGGCTAGTCATTTGATAATTATAAGACATCAATCCATTTCTTTAATCTCTATTTTCCATCACTGTCTGCTCCTTCTTCAGATACAGATATTTCCTTTTTTTAATTCCTAATCTGAAGCCATTCCTCATCCTTTGCTTTTTCTCCTTGCTTTTCCAAAATAACTTCCAACGTTTCCTTCCCAGCCTGTATTTTCATCTCTCTTCAGCCAGCCAACTGCCAGCCCAAGCTGCCCCTGAGTTTCAAGCCCTAGAGTTGCCAGTTTTGGTTGGACGTGTTCCTGGAGGTTTCATCACATGACGTAATATTTAGTTAAAGATTAATCTTTAATTGCTAGAGACTCCAAAACAATCCCGGAGGGTTGACAGCCCCATCAAAGCCCCAGATCTTAGCCTCTCCTGGCCTACACAGCCAGACTGGCCAGCCTCAGCCAGCCTTCTTCTGGCCTCACTTCCTGGATTTATATCAGCCTCAGCCACTCTTGCTCACCTACGCCCTCAGTCAAAGCTTGCCCATCAAACCCAAATGTCACTTAGGGATGGCCTATCAGGTTACTTAACTCTTTTTGAGCCACATTAACCTTTTGTGGGATAGAGAGAGATGAACACCCCATCATAAGGTCTTTGTTGGAGGGGTCAGTGGCATCCTTTCACTGACCACCTTATGTGGAAGAGAAGGTAGGATGACACTGGAATATGAAGGCCTAGGGAAAGGAGGGTAGTTGGCTGTGAGGATTTGAGTCCCTTAATCTCTGTGATAGTGGGCATGGGAAGAATAGTCAGGAAAGGTAAGGTATAACCCATAGTTGAGATTCCCAACCTCAGTTTCATTGGTTTCATCTTCATTTATCTCTGAGGGTTGGGATGTTGGTGAAAACAGATTCTGGTGTTCAGCTAAGGTTGATGATTAGTAAAGTGTCAATTTTCAATAATTTGATAAATTAGACCCTAATTTGGCATATGTTATCAGGATTTGGCTGAGTGACAGAGCTTGACAGGCACAGTTGAAGTAAGACAGGTATTAACTACATAAACCGTAAGAGAAATTTTCTGAAGGGGAAAAGAGTGTACTTTTTGGGGGGCGAGGGGGGGGGGGACAATGGCAGAGGAGAGACGAGTATTTGACACAGGCAATGTCACATGTATCTCTGCAGTGCCAATTCCATCTCCATTTCTATAGCAATGTCTCTGGAATTCTTAGGTTGATTTGAGTAGGTTTGTTTAGTGAAACAAATTTCTCCAGTATATTGTGCCTACACATGTACTATATATACATATTTATAGCATGGCTGGGCTTGGGAAGATTTGCACGAAAACTAAAATGTTGATCTACATGATACCATATGGTTTAGATAATCTTTATCAGTAATATTATTGGTACAACAATGAGCTAACTAGCAAATTCACTGAACCTTCTGTTTCTGTTTAGCAAATAGTAAACAATAAAGAGAGACAAGGACCTGGTAGTCTTCTAGTGACTAACACGTTGTTGCAGTTGTTAATATCCTTCACTGGTTATTAGTGTGTGACAAATACAATTACTATAGAAGAGTAATCAGTGAAAACATTAAGATGAAGTGTCTCCATGACGCAAACAGAAAAACTCTTCTTGAGAGACTAACTTACAGATACACACTTGTACAGTTTTCTCTTAGATTAAAAAAAAGGCAATGGTAACTGGGCAGTATTTGCTAAAACAGACAACTTTTCATATTGATAATTCCAATAGCATTCTAGACTGTTTATTTCTCATTGAAAGAGTTTTACTGGCTATAAAAATGCATTTTGCTTGTACCATCAAATACATTAGGCTTCAGGAAGAATGAGCCAGCCTGGTACCCAGGAGATCAATTTATTAATAGTGCTCTGCCACTTACTTTCTATGTGACTTTGGGCAAGCCATTTTGTCAGCTGCCCATCTGTAAAAAGGGGACAAAGTATCTACCACTCAAGGGTGTTATAAGAATAAATACATAAAAGACTGTGTGAGTCTCAAATACTACAGACAATAATGGAGGTCAATATTAGTACTTAAAATAGATACACAAGTGTATGTTAGAAGAAAGTAAAAGTTTATTTAAATAAAGCATTTGAATCAGTAGGAGGGCCATTAAGTGACTAATTAGTTTAATACAATATTAAGATAGGGAGAAGTAGAATTAAAATGCAGGATCCATCTAATATAGAAAACTATAAATCTCAACAAGCCATCTTTTATATATATATATATATATATATATATAAGAAATGCAGATTGATGGTAATATCATTCAGTTAAGAAAATCCATTTAGTAAATTGATTTGAGATTGCTTTAAAAGTTGTAAACTTGATATTAATCTCAAAGATTATATATATTTCCTTCAGGAGACATGGAGATGCTTTATGCAACACTGTTCATCTACATACACATTTAAATCAAATGTAGCACACAAGGCTTGAAGACAACATGGGAGTATTCTGAGAGAGTTTGAAAACTTCTGATGCTAATGGAAGTAGACTGCTCAAAGTGACTCATTAGAAGTTCTCAGTGGAGGCATCCCATGAGGCATGAGTTTGGGATGATGATGATGCTTTGGGTTATCAGACTATGCAGATATATAGCTGGCTCAGATATATAGCTGACAGATCCCTTTATAAGTGTTTTTGTTTGTCTTCATTAATACATTTGATAACTGAACCATTTCTGTCATAATGTTTGGAGACTCACATCTTATGTTGTCATCTTTGACAAACCCTGAAGCTATATATATGCATAATCAGAGATTTAGACCTGGATGAAATCTAATTGTTCGTTCTCCCCATAGGCACTTAAAAAACAACAACCCTCCAAGTAAAAAGATTGTATTTCTCTTTTTCTCTCTAATCCAGACCATGTTTATAATAAAACTTGTCCCTTTGCTGTTTTCTGTGCTGAGCATGCAACTTCTGCACACCAAGGAACTCCCTCTTTGGTGCTTCACTTGGGACATTGCCCCTTGCTTGAAGTGTGCAATTCACACAGTCCAGCCCTCCTCCTAATTCCTTGAGATTATACAGAGTATCTTCTTAACATTCAGGATCATGTATAAGAAAGATTCAGGATAACAGCTGGAAGCAGAATGTTCTTTCCCCAATGGCAAATATGATAAGGCCAACTTCTGCCACTCATTCATGTTGTGTAGCAGCATATTTTAGTTTGACGCATCAATTTTATAAAAGCGAATAAGTGCTCTCTAATGGGAACAAAATTTGTACAACAGCTGGTTTGCATTAGTAAACACATTGATATCAGAGGTGAAATACCCTGCATATTTACTGTGAAGTAAAATCCAAACTCACTATCTTAAACAAGCTTATCAAATACAGAAAGAACTTTCAAACTGAAATAAACAAAAAACAAAAAAAACCCCAAAAACAGTTATTTTCATTCCTTAGTGTACTTTCATGTGTGATTTTGGTGTCACTGAAGCTCAGGGGCATGAGCAGGAATAAAAATGTTACTGCTTTTTGAGGGACACATTCTGTATTCCTGCTCCTGCCCCAGGGCTAGAGAACATTGTTTTGTCTCCCTATCGCAGCACCAGGACTGAAGGAGCTTGCTCTTTGCCTCTTGTCCCTGCAGCCCTGGGGCCAGAAGAGTTCTGTGTCCCTCCAAATTATTGGGTGACCCCATGCTGCTGCTTGCACCCTTTTGTGCACACTCCTGCTGAAGGTTAATGGGAATGAAATCACTTAGATGTTCAATGAAAAAACGTGCCTAAAGTTGATTTTAAAATAACATATTGTTATTTTTTTTCTAGAGATCATACATGATTTGATAGAATCTTTGCAAGAGTTTAAAAAATGAAATGTTCCTGTCCTTATCAGGTGGGTGAATTATTTGCCTATTGTTCTCCTCACTTCTTAGGGTTTACTTTGGTGAGACATGAAAAAAAAATTAGTTGGAGGGGTTTATTTAACTATTTTTAAGACAAAGTGTAGTGTTCCTCAGTCGTGCTGGACATAATTTATTGCTATTATTAAATCTGAATGCAGTAAGAAGGGGCCAGAAAACCCAGCAGCTTTCAGTGTTTGCTAATATTAGCTGTAACCCAGTCATTTTGATTACTGTCATATTTCATTGCTCTAAAATGAGTAACAGATTGTATCCTTCATTAGTGAGTCCACACTCACAAGGGACCTGATTCTACTCACACTGACATCAAAGACTAAGTTTCTATTGACTTAAATGTAAGTGGGATCAGGCCCTCACATTCTAAAAAGCTTCAAGGCCAGGCAGTGGCAAGTTCGTGAACAGGAAAGGTACAAGGAACTTCCCCCTTCCTTCAATTCCATGCAAATACCTTTCACAATTACAGTCTCTGCACTTAGGACAGCATACAGGCTGCCTGCTAAAGTGAGTTTCCAGGAACATGCAGCTTTCCATGTAAAGGAACACATCTAAGAAGAAAAAAAATGTGGGTCATACTTACAGAATGCTGCCTCTATTCTGGGAAGCAGTGACTCTGAAAAAGATTTGAGGGTTGGATGGAGAATCAGGAGAACATGAGCTCCCAATGTGATGCTGTGGCCAAAAGAAATAATGCGATCCCAGAATGCATAAACAGGGGGAAACTCGATTAGGAATAGAGAAGGTTTTTTGGTTTTGTTTTTACTGTTTCTATTTGGCACTAGTGCAGCCACTGTTCAAAAACGGTGTCCAGTTCTGGTGCCCATAATTCAAGAAGAATATTGATAAATTGGAAATAAACCCAAAGAGCTCAATCTATTGTGATGTGTGATCTATTGTGACATGACGATCTAAAAGTATCTACCAATATTTAACAATGAGCTCTTCAGTCCAGCAGAAAAAGATATCACATCATCCAGTGGCTGGAAGTTGAAGCTAGACAGCAATCTTTATACTGAACATGCATTCTAAATTGTCACCAATTTATTTAAAGTCTACTTTAAAAAATAATGCCCATCTGCTTCATCTGATCATGTTTCCAGGAGAGGAGAGATGAAGGGAAAGAAGGGCCCCCACTAGAATGCACTCACCAGGACTGCCTGCAATTAAAACCAATGAGTAATATGCCCAGAAAACAACAAAAACTCACTAACAACTTCAAGCCATGATTTGATTGAACTTTCTGGATCACTTAAAATATAAATAAGACATCAATATAAAGTGATAATTTAAATTGAAAATCCTCCACTGGGATATCTTTAATTTCATCATTAATCCTAATTGCTCAACCTATGGCTCTGAGGATAAACTAAATGAGAGGAAAAACATTTTTATTTTTATTTTTAGGTATAAAGTTCCAGTATCGGAAGACAGTAAGTTGTCTAACACTCAAAATGCTCTTTTGTTATACAACTACTACTGCAATAAATGATATATGTATATGATTTTTTTTTAAATCACATATCAACCCATATGGGTGAAGTTTGTAATAACTTCTATTGATTAAACTTGTATATGGAATGGTAGGATGCACTCCTTCTAATTCCCAAGAAGCAAAAGGTGTCTGCCCTTCCGGGCCACTGTATAATAATAAGAAGTAATATTACAGCAGTTATAGTTGGAATCAAAATTCCTATGTGCATTATAAGGACAAGTATTTTCAGTGAAACAGGACGTGTGGAGTTACACAAACTAAGTGACAGATGCTAGAGACAGGAAGGCTAATGATCCAACCATCGGACCAAATTCGGTGACGACTCCTAGTCATGTGCCACCTGAAGCATATTGTAAAAGCAGCAAAGAATCCTGTGGCACCTTATAGACTAACAGACGTTTTGGAGCATGAGCTTTCGTGGGTGAATACCCACTTCCTCAGATGCATGTAATGGAAATATCCAGGGGCAGGTATATATATGTGTGCTAGCAAGCAAGCTAGAGATAACGAGGTCAGTTCAATCAGGGAGGATGAGGCCCTGTTCTAGCAGTTGAGGTGTGAAAACCAAGAGAGGAGAAACTGGTTCTGTAATTGGCAAGCCATTCACAGTCTTTGTTCAATCCTGAGCTGATGGTGTCAAATTTGCAGATGAACTGAAGCTCAGCAGTTTCTCTTTGAAGTCTGGTCCTGAAGTTTTTTTGCTGCAGGATGGCCACCTTAAGGTCTGCTATAGTGTGGCCAGGGAGGTTGAAGTGCTCTCCTACAGGTTTTTGTATATTGCCATTCCTAATGTCTGATTTGTGTCCATTTATCCTTTTCCGTAGAGACTGTCCAGTTTGGCCGATGTACATAGCAGAGGGGCATTGCTGGCATATGATGGCGTATCTTACATTGGTGGATGTGCAGGTGAATGAACCAGTGATGGTGTGGCTGATCTGGTTAGGTCCTGTGATGGTGTCGCTGGTGTAGATATGTGGGCAGAGTTGGCATCGAGGTTTGTTGCATGGATTGGTTCCTGAGCTGGAGTTATTATGGTGCGGTGTGCAGTTACTGGTGAGAATATGTTTCAGGTTGGCAGGTTGTCTGTGGGCAAGGATTGGCCTGCCACCCAAGGCCTGTGAAAGTGTGGGATCATTGTCCAGGATGGGTTGTAGATCCTTGATGATGCGTTGGAGGGGTTTTAGCTGGGGGCTGTATGTGATGGCCAGTGGAGTCCTGTTGGTTTCTCTCTTGGGTTTGTCTTGCAGTAGGAGGCTTCTGGGTACACGTCTGGCTCTGTTGATCTGTTTCCTTATTTCCTCATGCGGGTATTGTAGTTTTGAGAATGCTTGGTGGAGATTTTGTAGGTGTTGGTCTCTGTCTTCAGGTCAACCGCATCTGCTCTAACCCCTCAGACAGAGACCAACACCTACAAAATCTCCACCAAGCATTCTCAAAACTACAATACCCACATGAGGAAATAAGGAAACAGATCAACAGAGCCAGACGTGTACCCAGAAGCCTCCTACTGCAAGACAAACCCAAGAGAGAAACCAACAGGACTCCACTGGCCATCACATACAGCCCCCAGCTAAAACCCCTCCAAAGCATCATCAAGGATCTACAACCCATCCTGGACAATGATCCCACACTTTCACAGGCCTTGGGTGGCAGGCCAATCCTTGCCCACAGACAACCTGCCAACCTGAAACATATTCTCACCAGTAACTGCACACCACACCATAATAACTCTAGCTCAGGAACCAATCCATGCAACAAACCTCGATGCCAACTCTGCCCACATATCTACACCAGCGACACCATCACAGGACCTAACCAGATCAGCCACACCATCACTGGTTCATTCACCTGCACATCCACCAATGTAATATACGCCATCATATGCCAGCAATGCCCCTCTGCTATGTACATCGGCCAAACTGGACAGTCTCTACGGAAAAGGATAAATGGACACAAATCAGACATTAGGAATGGCAATATACAAAAACCTGTAGGAGAGCACTTCAACCTCCCTGGCCACACTATAGCAGACCTTAAGGTGGCCATCCTGCAGCAAAAAACTTCAGGACCAGACTTCAAAGAGAAACTGCTGAGCTTCAGTTCATCTGCAAATTTGACACCATCAGCTCAGGATTGAACAAAGACTGTGAATGGCTTGCCAATTACAGAACCAGTTTCTCCTCTCTTGGTTTTCACACCTCAACTGCTAGAACAGGGCCTCATCCTCCCTGATTGAACTGACCTCGTTATCTCTAGCTTGCTTGCTAGCACACATATATATACCTGCCCCTGGATATTTCCATTACATGCATCTGAGGAAGTGGGTATTCACCCACGAAAGCTCATGCTCCAAAACGTCTGTTAGTCTATAAGGTGCCACAGGATTCTTTGCTGCTTTTACAGATCCAGACTAACACGGCTACCCTCTGATGCCTGAAGCATATTGCACATATGATAAGAAAATCCAGATTGTAGTTTATATTATATAATAAGCAAACACTGCACAATACTAAGGAAGGGAGAGATTTGATTACAAAAATATGCCAATCATTAACCCATTAGAAGTTATTATTTTAACCATTTAATGGAAT
Source organism: Gopherus evgoodei (assembly GCF_007399415.2). Classification (NCBI taxonomy): domain Eukaryota; kingdom Metazoa; phylum Chordata; order Testudines; family Testudinidae; genus Gopherus; species Gopherus evgoodei. Next base: position 86,206,758 of record NC_044322.1, on the reverse strand, counting down.
TAGAGTGCCCAGACAGCAAGTGTGAAAATTCGGGACGGGATGAGTGGTAATAGGAGCCTATATAAGAAAAAAACAAACCCAACAATCGTGACTGTCCCTATAAAATTGGAACATCTGGTCACTCTCAATGGAATAGTCTAACTGAACACAGCACCACAACTATTGCAGGATCACAGAACTTAAATAGGAACAAGAACAAACCTGTATGATCCTTTACATATATCTCAGGAAGGAGATCAGAATCAAGAGGTGACACAGAATCAGGTATCCGCTCACTAACTGCTCCCATGCTGGAAGTTACTCACATGCCAGTGTTCGTAGGGCTGTAAAGACAGAGTGTACAACAACTTACTTGTATGTTTGGTAACAGATTACTGTCTTTCAGTATTTATATGACTTATGATTTAAATCCTCCCAATTTGAATGTAAAGATAAGGAAGACAATAATAAAATACTGTAGGAGAAATTTGATGAATACTTTGTCCACAGAAGTAATACATGTAATGACAATGTGTTTCTATCAGATGAAACAAATGGGAATCAAAAGAAGTATTTACAATGAGTTTGAACGAATTTTCAGACAAGGAAGAGTTTGGAGGAATACATCAGGGACAAACTTGTCATCTGCATCTTAGATAGCTTCCCAGAAACTGAGGCTAGATTCTGACCTGACGTGGAAGAAAATTGTGTAGTCTACTTATCTTTTGGATTTATAAAATTGTCATAGAGCCATGAAAGGGCTAAATAAGGTAACATAGAAACCTCAGTCTTCAGGGGATAAAAGGGTCAGATCAATAAACCATGTCTGAATCAAAAGCAATGCACTCAGTGTGTGTTTGGGCGGGAGAGGAGAGCCAACTCGAGCTAGTGTGGATGTCTAGACAGCAAGCGCAAAAAAAAAATCATTTTGCTCCTGTAGTATAACAGCAGGGAACTGAGCAGCCTGGTTTCATATACAGTTGTAGGTATATGGTTGTTGTCGTATCAGGTGCCTGCCCAGATGGGTCCACTGAAACATGGAAAGGAACCATAAATATTAAGGAAAGCAAAGTCAAACTGAAAAAAAAGTTGAAGCTTGTGTGAAGACTGAATCAATTCTTATCATCTGAACAGTCCTTCTCAATATACAAAAACTACCTCAATCTCAGGCCAAGCAGGAGGGAAGCAATTGTAAGGAACATTTTCTAGCCAAATTGAAAGTCAAAAAGATACCAGTTATTAGTTCAAAGACCAAGTGGTTCATGAATTTAGAATGTATTGAATTGTAATTTTGGCAATCAGACTACAGGAGACTGGCTGAAATTAATTTATGCTGATGTTTTAGGGAAAAGAGGACTACTACAGTATTCCCCAGCCACCCAGTATGGGAGGGCAAAAATATACCTCTAATTACAAATGGGTTGTAATGAATCATCAGGGGAATGAAACATCATTATCCTTATGCACAGTGATTAAAAGTGTGCACAAAATCAGTTACAAAGTCTACTGAAGTCAATAAGAATCATACTAATGGCTCAGTTGATTTTGGATCAGGCCCATAATCCATGGTGATCTCTTGTTAGGGACTCCCACAGGTTGCCTAATGACTGGGTTGACAGTTAGGAGGCTTCACTACCCTGGAGTTAGTTTCAGAGCAACTGGAATGAAAAGATGATTTTCCCTAATCTTGCCACTTAGGCATGGGAACAGTGCTTACTCTTCCCTTCCCCCTCTAAGTCACTTAGTTGATATTTATACAGTGTTGAGAATATGTAAAGGAAATTAGGAAGACAGTTCTGTGGTGGTGGTGGCAAGAGAAGGACTGGCCACTTGGTAGCTTCTGAAGGTGTATCACCCAGCCTCAGCACAGAATCATTGGCAACTCAGGTCAGATTGAAACGAAGTAGGGGTTTCATGGACTCTTGTGGAAGGAAAAGAGTAAGAGAGAGAGATACTCAAGGCCCACTGTGTCTGCATTGCATTGATGTGATGGCACAAAGCATCAATAATGCCAGCTTAGCTGGCTGTTTGGGAATTTTCTGTGTATAAGATTAATAGTATCATAGAACTAGAAGGGACTTCGAAAGGTCATTTAGTCCAGTCCCCTGAACTCAAGGCAGGACTAAATATTAATAGACTATCCCTGACAGGCGTTTGTCCAACCTGCTCTTAAAAATCCCCAATGATAGAGATTCCACAACCTCCCTAGGCAATTTATTCCAATGTTTAATGACTCTGACAGTTAGGAAGTTTTTCCTAATGTTCAATCTAACCAACCCTTGCTGCAATTTAAGCCCATTACTACTTATCCTATCCTCGAGGTTAAGAAGAACAATTTTTCTCCTTTTTCCATGTAACAACGTTTTATATACTTGAAAACTGTTATCATGTCCCCTCTCAGTCTTCTCTTCTCCAGACTAAACAAACCTAATTTTTTTTTAATCTTCCCTCATAAAACATGTTTTCTAGACCTTTAATCATTTTTGTTGCTCCTCCCTGGACTTTCAGCAATTGTCCACATCTTTCCTGAAATGTGGTGCCCTGAACGGGACACAATACTCCAGTTGAGGCCTAATCAGTGCAGAGTAGAGCGGAAGAATTACTTCTCATGTCTTGCTTAGAACACTCCTGCTAACACGTCCCAGAATGATGTTTGCTTTTTCTGAAACAGTGTTACACCCTTGACTCATATTTAGCTTGTGATCCACTATGACTCCTAGATCCCTTTCTGCAGTACTCCTTCCTAGGCAGTCATTTCCCATTTTGTATGTGTGTAGCTGATTGTTGCTTCCTAAGTGGAGTACTTTGCATCTGTCCTTATAGAATTTCATCCTATTTACTTCAGACCATTTCTCTAGTTTGTCCTGATTAGGGTTTCTCAAACAGGGGTTGCTGCTTGTGTAGGGAAAGGCCCTGGTGGCCAGGCTGGTTTGTTTACCTGACCCATTTGCAGGTCCGGGTAATTGCGGCTCCCACTGGCCACGGATCGCTGCTCTGGGCCAATGGGAGCTACAGGAAGCAGCGCAGGCCTAGGGACTTACTGGCCGCCGCTTCCAGTAGCTCCCATTGGGTCGGAGCAGTGATCCACAGCCAGTGGAAGCTGCGATCGGTTGGACCTGAGGATGGGGCAGGTAAACAAATTGGCCCAGCTCACCAGGGGTTTTCCCTACACGAGTGGCGACCTCTGTTTGAGAAACCCTTATCCACATCATTTTGAATGTTAATCCTATCCTCCAAAGCACTTGCAACCCCTCCCAGCTTGGTATCCTCTGCAAACTTTATACGTGTACTCTCAATGCCATTATCTATATCACTGATGAAGATATAGAACAGAACCAAACCCAGAACAGATCCCTGTGGGACCCCACTCATTTTACCCTTCCAGCATGACTGTGAACCACTGATAACTACTCTCTGGGAATTATTTTCTAATCTTTTGTGCACCCACCTTATAGTAGCTCCATCTAGGTTGTATTTCCCTAGTTTGTTTATGAACAGGTCATATGAGAATCAAAAGCCTTACAAAAGTCAAGACATACCACATCTACTTCTTCCCCTACTATCCACAAGGCTTGTTACCCTGTCAAAGAAAGCTATCAGGTTAGTTTGACATGATTTGTTCTTGACAAATCCATGCTGACTTTTATTTATCACCTTATTGTCTTCAAGGTGTTTGCAAATTGATTGATTAATTATTTGCTTCATTATCTTTCTGGGTACAGAAGTGAAGCTCACTGGTCTGTAACTCCCCGGGTTGTCCTTATTTCCCTTTTTATAGATAGACACTATATTTGCCCTTCTCCAGTCTTCTGGAACATCTCCCGTCTTCCATGACTTTTCAAAGATAATTGCTAAAGTCTCAGATATCTCCTCAGTCAGCTCTCTTAGTATTCTAGGATGCATTTCATCAGGCCCTGGAGATTTGAAGATATCTAACTTATCTAAGTCATTTCTAACTTGTTCTTTCCCTATTTTAGACTCTGATCCTACCACATTTTCACTGGCATTCAGTATATTAGATGTCCAATCGCCACCAACCTTCTTGGTGAAAACCGAAAGTAGTAGTGGCTCTACAGTAAACCCCTCCAGGCATCCAGCATATTGGTCAATTGAAGGAGAAAGAGAGCTTGGCCATACTGTCTTTATGTTCCAATGCTTTCTGGCTCCCAAAACAGCTTGGTAGGATGTTAGGGGTGTTCCAGATTATATCTAGCAGCCTAAGTCCGTTCTAAATTGTACCAGGGACCAAAATGGCCATTCTTGGGCCACAAGATCATAGCAGGGGGATGTGTAGAGTTATCTTGGCAGTACATGGATTGTAACTCAGCTATATTGGAGCATCTAGTCAGGGAGGCTGGCTGGCTGAAACGGACTTGCTGTTTGTGATGTTATATAAACATCACTCACCCGCCAGCAGTAACGTGTTTGGAATAATGTCTTCTTTAGGCAGTTTTATAAATGGTATGTGCAAAATTTTTCAATATAATGAACCTATCCAAGCAGTCACAATTTCAGTATGGTTTTCTTATCTCTGTATTTCCAGCTCTACTCCCTTTTGTCTTCTGTAATGCCTGCTAAACATTTTGGAAAAAGAGAAAGGGTCATGTCTATTTTTACTCTACCATCTCCTTCATGTAAAGACTGTTTTGCTGAAAAAAGGCATGGGAATGGTTTCTTGGATGGTCAGTAAATGTTATTCTTAAAATATCCCGAGGAGATGTTTAAAAGCCATTAAACGTGCTTTTCTCTCTATTGTACCTCCCATATTTTGGGGTTAAACTTGTTAGACTCATGATTACAATCTCTGCTCTCCAAAAACAAAGGACCACACTGTAATCTAATGTTCAGGTTTCTACTGGTCAGCAAAATGTTCTACAAATAAACCAGGCCAGCAGAAAGAGAATATAGAAAACACAAATTTCTGTCATTCAACATGCAAGCAGTAAGAAACATTTTCAGATAACATATGTGCTGATGGGTGCCCATGCCATTCAAATAAGAGTCAAGGCTTTTGTGAAAAGATTGCCACTCTATATTGCATGAATCTATGTGGACAATAACTTTCCTAGTACTATACCATCTCGGAATGCAAAGACAGCATACAGAATAAAACAAAATACAGCACTTTGCAAGCAACATCTTCTGTAGTGAACTGGGATATGTAATGATCAATGATTTGCATAGTGCTTCTAAACTCCCATTACTTTAGATATACAAATAGCTTCTTTGTTTCCTTAATGACAATATATGAAGTGTATCCTCTCCTTCCTAATATAATGAGATCACACAAAATGTATATCGATTTTTTTCATTTGCCCTTGATACTCCCCAAAAAGGCAATGAGAATTGAAAAAAAAGCCTCTCTAATCTGGTGGCAGTGAAAGTCTGCGTATTGCATTTGTTTTAAATATTAATTTGTAGAAGATTCTATTTCTATACAGTAAGATCATGTTCCCTTTATAAACAAGCTTATTGCAGTCACTGAAAATCAAAGTTAACTTTGAATGTCAGTCGTAACCCTCAAGCACCATATAATGGGTTGTCTCAGCAGGTATTAATGCAACAATGTAATCGTGCACAGATGTCAACAATTTAACTAGAGAAAGGTAATTGTTATATGCATTATAACTCCTTTGTAAAGGCCCTGTTTCAAGTGTACAATCAGTTGGCAACACTAAGCCATATGGTTTCCTAGCCCTATGTGATTTTTATCAATTTAGAGCAGGGGAGAGCAAACTATGGCCCGCAGGCTGGATCTGACTCATCAGGGCTTTCAATCCAGCCCACGGGATCGCAAGCGGCACAAGTGGGGCTAAGACAGGCTCCCTGCCTGCCCTAGCCCCGTACCACTCCTGGAAGCAGCAGGCACCAAGTCCCTGCGGATCCCGGGGGTGGGGGGTTGGAGGCCTCTGTGCCCTACTCTCACCCGCAGGCGTCGCCCCCCTCCCACAGCTCCCATTGGCTGGGAACGGGGAACCAGGGCCAATGGAAGATTCGGGGGGTGGTACCCACAGACGAGGGCAATGCACAGCAGAGCCACCTGCCCCACCCCATCCCCAGGAGCCATTTCTGGACATGCTAGCCACTTCCAGGAGCAGCGTGGGGCCAGGGCTGGGAGCTTGCCTTAGCCCTGCTGCATGCTGCTGTCACCCCGGAGCCGCTCAAAGTAAGCGGCACCAGGATGGAGCCCGCACTCTGAACCCTTCCTACACCGTCCACCCGAACCCCCTGCCCTGATCCTCCTAACCCTCTGCTTTGAGCTCCCGCCACACCCCAGCTCCCTGCTCTGAGTCCCCAACTCTCTGCTGGACCCCACCGTTCCCCTACTGCACCCTAATCCCCTGCCCTGAGCTCCCTCCTGCACCCTGCACCCTCCTGCACCCCAACTACTTGCCCTGATCCCGCCCTGCACTCCCCTCCCACACCCCAACCCCCTGCCCTAGCCCTACATTCATGGCCCTGCATACAATTCCCCCATCCAGATGTGGCCCTTGGACCCAAAAGTTTTCCCACCTCTGGTTTAGAGCTTTATTCACTGAGTATAATCTGGATTCATGGACATGCTGTAAGTCTCCAAAAAGCTGTATAATTTAATGTAAGGGGGAAAAAGTTTTCCCATTTGTGTAATTTAAGCACTTTTCATCAAAGTTATGAAGAGACTAAAACTGAACTCCTACTTGGAAAATACATATTACTCTATTGGCTGTTTTGTGTTTAGTCATTTAAGTTAAACAGTAGGTTATCCAAGAGCAAATAGTGAGGATACCGTTTATTTAAAAAAAATTGATTGTGTAATTGCATTCTGCAGCAGTGAATGGACTCCACTTTATGTAAATCAATATCCTCACTAAATTCAAAGTTTTGCCATTTTTTGAAACTTTTAAAAACTTTTTGCTGACCTTTCCATAAGATAAGTGTAGCCTCATTTGCTTAATATGCTCATATTCTTTATGCAAATACAAACCAAAAACAAAACAAAAAAATACAAGTTTGCATTGAAAGATTTGATTACAGGCAGATTTATTCTATTTCTGTATACTGCACTACATACAGAAATAATACAATGGTTTTGTAGATACATTAATAACCTGTTATTTCAGCAATGAGAACATGCTTGATTCTGTATAAACATGTAAGGAGAGTCCTAGCCCCAGGAAGATTAGTGGACTCTTGGTTGCACCATCTCTACTGATCAGTTATTATGATATTATAGCATCTTATTCTCTGGATGGATTCTAGATGTCACCGTTTGTTTTTCTAACCACAGTCAAATCAGTAATATGAAACAGCAGACTTATATGGAGCCTCATTCTCTAGCCATATGGATTTAAAGAATGACAAAAACAAAATCATATGTGTTGCAAATCATCTAGATAGCATCTCTTCTTTGGATTCACAAAGTACTTCTATTCCATATACAATTAGCAGTAAATTTAGAAATGATACAGTACACTATAAAGAGAAAAGTACAAGAATTTGTTTCCCTCCACTTATATAAACAGTTATGTATGAGTAGCATTGGTTAGAAAATGGAATTTCCATTCCAGGAGAAATCTGACATTCAATATTTGTTCTCATTCCAAATAAGAATGAAAAGCTAAAGTTGCAAATTTTTCCATGAACAATAATTTAGAAAAATGTTGATTCATGACTATTGGAACATATCATGTTGATAACATCAAAATATTGCATATCAGATATATACTATTAAAATTATATTTTGATATATTAAAATAAATCAAAACAGTAAAGTAAAATTTTTTTGACTATATCAAAATAAAACACTGTCATTCTTGAAATGGAAGAAGAAAATTGGATTGATTCATTGCAACTTTTTCCTGACAATTTAATCAAAATAGGCACATTCTTATGAAACATTCTGATTTCAAAGTAAACTACAGCATAGAGACATGTGGAGACATGATGATATGAGGAGACATGGATGAATTTCTATGTAAATCACAAACTTTCAGCCACTGATACATGGATCTGAAGAGGAAAAAAGTTAAGCTACTTAGTATCTATTGGCTAATTATCAGAGGTAGCTCAATCATGGAAGTTTTTGTGGCAAAAGTCTGTTACAATTCATGCTTCTGAAGTCGATTTCCAGTCTAGATTGGAAAGAAGTCAGAGCAATTTCAGTATATTGGAAATTTTAGGCATGTTGTCCAAATATGAACATCCAAATCTAAAACCATGAAGAAATTATTTAGCTTTTATTTCAAAAATGGAAATAAAAGCAGCCATATTCTGGAGAGCCATTTTTGGATACATGAAGTTGTTGAAGTATTTGGATACATACCATATATTTGAAGGCTGAATATGATGGTTTTAGATTATTCTTATAATGAAATTATTCATAACTGATTACTTGGTAGCTCTCTATAGGAATTATAGCCTACTAAAACCTGGACCTATGATATCTCATGAAGTCACATGCAATGCACAGAGCTTAATGCAATTTACTAGTTGAATTTTTTCCCATTTTAGATTCCAAGAAATTCTAAACATAATAAAACAGAAGAGATGTAAGATGGAACTTAAGATGTAAAAAAACATAGTGGAAACTGATTGAAACCAGAAGTCAGCAAGTTTTGCATATTACCAGTGGAGATCTACTACCGTAAATCTGGAAAATGTGATTCTATAGACATTTTTGGAATATAGGTTGATGCAAACAAACAAACATGCATTTTTGATACAACCAAATGTAAAGTTATACACCCGAGAGAACAAATGTAGGTCATACTTATAACATGGGGGAAATCAATCCTTAAAAGCCACAACTCTGAAAAGTACTTGTGGAGTAATGGTACTAATTGTCTGAACTGAGCTGTCAGTGAGACTCAAACTAGAATTAAGAATAGGACAAGATGGGTACTCTAATACATTAATCATCCAAACATGAGAAAGAATGTACATTGGTTTGAAGGGTAGAACTTGTGTTATCATTTAATTTTATGACCTTGCCTTCTCTATGAACATATAGCAACTTGTGCATGTGTGTTTATATATATATTAAAAAATTCAAACACACTTCTTGCACTGGGGAGAGGATGAGAAAAACAAACATGACAGATATTAGTGACTTTACTTAATGCCACTGCTAGAACTCACTCAGATACTATGAAGATGTGTGCAGTATAAGAACCTATATAGAACAGAATATTCATACATTCCAATATCAAGCTTGGGCTGATTATTTTATTTGAGAATATTTTTCATTAAATGAGTTCCTCCTGAATCATAACAGTATCAGAGTTTTGCTTGCCCAGATACTTTCCCTAGAATCATCCTCGTTTATGTTCTATAAAAAAGTTAACATTATTTTTCCATTTTTATTTTGTGCTTCCACAAATATAAAGGGGATACAATTACTCATTCTCACAGTTGTAAATTGTGACAACAAATCAGCATTTTGTAACGTTTTTGTATCTGGATTAAATAAACAATTTGATTTTTTTGGAGGGTGAGGCACAATTACAATATACTAAAGTATTATTTTCACCTCACATTCCCCAAAAGAGAGATGTATTTAAGGAAGCTAATAGATTATACCTTCTAAATTTGTGGTAAAACACTTACCACACCATCCAAGTGTAATGTTACTATATTACCCTCACTATAACATCCTCAGAATTCTTAAAAGTTTAGGCAACACTGTCCATTTCATATGTTCAAATCTTAATACAAAACCAATTATAAATAACTGAGATCTAAAATAATGAACAAAACTAAATAGCTTGTTACACAATGATTATTTTTAAACTATGAAAGTGCTAGTTTTGTTATTATTCTATCTCAGCATGTAGAAAATATGTTTTTGTTTTCCATGTTGATTAGGTGAGACATTGGGAGCTCAAATTAAAGCTTCTTACTGCTGAGTGTTCCCTTAATAATATAAATTGCTCAGTCACTAAATTATTTGAATCTTAATTCTAATTTATGCATGTCCCTGAAACCCATTCTTTGGCACAAGGAGGGAAAAATAGAGTATGTTCAACTCTGATTTTATTTTATTTTATCTTTCTCCTCTAACAACCATTGATGGTGTTGAGACAGCCTAACCTCAGCTCCTATCACAGATCTCACAGATGCACCAGCAAAGGAAGCCCAGTGATCATATTCTCAATGTTTACTGGTGTTTCAACAGCTATATTAGCTTCCATGCTTGAAAAAGTTTTATTTCCTGCTGCCCTGACTGTATGACTTTCCCAATTGTTGTTGTTGATTTTTATTTTTTACACTCACTGTGCATAATGAATCATTTAAGTATGAGATGAAGAGAAAGTCTGGTGGGCAGAAGGGAACAGATTTAACTAGCTGAGTCATTCATTCACAGTACGACTCTATAATAAGATCTCTTTGATTGTGTGAGGTTTTCAATGTGCTAGATACATTATCTCTCTGGAAACTGAGACAAAAATTCTTAAGTGCTAAACATTTTCTTTTTGCTTTGTAGTGCTTAAAACCAGGAATATTAAAAAGTGTGATCTCTTTTCCGAACTGTCAGATCACACATTCGTTCTTGGAGGCTTTAACATGCGAGCAATAATTGCTTTTGCTTTCACTCCTGGATTACAATTTCCTTGGATAGAACAATGGACTTTGTTTATTTTGAGTATCAGAAACATAAAAAAAAACTACCCATGGTGATTTTTAATTGGCCTGTTAAAAATATAAATATATTATCCCCAAGCATGTCTAGTCTATTATTTGATCTTTTTGTCCTGTTTCTAGATCACTTAATCAAGAGATGTGTTTCAAAAAAAATTTCTTTCAGAGCTGTGGTTGGTTTACTTAGCATTGCCATTTATATCTAAAATCTATTACCTTTCTTAGCTTCTAGCAGATAATTCAGAGGACTGTTACATAAAGGATATTAAAATAGATTTGTTGTACTATTAGGTGTCATGAATTAAACGGGTATAATTATGGCATGCCCTACAGCAATTCAATGTATTTGAAGGGACACATTTTCAATGAAGGGTGTAATACCACCTCTTCTTTTGCAAACAGTACTCCAGGCATAAATTATATCATTTAGGCCCCCTCAAATGTGTCTAGGTGCCTAATTTCCATTGAAATCAGCCCTCATTTTGCAGCAATACCTCCTCTTTCCATGTGCTCTCCTCCTCCCAACCTCAACTTCATCACTATGATCAGGGAGCTAAATAGCTGACCCAAAGCAGCTTCAAGTCACACCACAGCACACACAGAGCTCTGTTAGGATATAGAAATTCAGGCCTGTCTGCAAAGGCCTATACTTTAAGAATTTAGGTGTATTCTTATCACTTAGCTAGTTATAGAGGTATAAAAGAAAGAATCAAAATCACTGTCTGTGTAATGGCCTTCTCTTACTGTGACAGGCAAAGGCCTTCAGCTAAGATGTAGTTAGGCAGCCATAAGCAGGGAAGTATATGGTCACATCCTCACATTCCAAACTAGTCACATTGAAATAAGGTGCTATTGAGCTATTAGGAATACAATCCTGTCCTGATATTTCTATCACCTCCAGAGAAACAGAAGAGCCTAGAAGATAGCAACCTGTCTGGCAAGAACTCATTTATCAATAGACATAGCTGGAAAACTATTATGTCTGTATAGATGTATTTGTGAAATCCTCACTTCTGTATTGTTTTGTATGTTTATTTATATGGTCTCTGTCTGGTTCTGTAATTGTTTCTGTCTGCTGTATAATTAATTTTGTTGAGTGTAAACCAATGAAGGTGGTGAAATATAATTGATTAAATAATCATGTTACAATATGTTAGGATTGCTTAGTTAAATTTCAGTAAAATGATGGTTAAGGAATAGCTAAGCAAAACTCAGGTTTTACTATATAGTCTGCAGTCAATCAGGAAGTGGGCGGGGGGGAAATGGGAACAGGCAGGGCCAGCTTTAGGCCGATTCGCCTGATTCCTGAGAATCGGGCCCCACATCTAAGAAGGCCCCGCACTTTAGGTGCCTTTTAAATTTTTTTACTTACCCTGGCTGCGGTCTGCTCCGGGGTCTTCCATGGCCCTGCTCCCCTGACCAAAGTGCCGGCGGGAGCGTGGCTGCCCCACAACCCCGCTCTCTCAGCTGGAGCTCTGACCAGAGCGCCGCAAGTCCCGTGGCCCTGCTCTCCTGGCTGGAGTTCTGACCAGAGCGCCGCAAGTCTCACGGCCCCGCTTTCCTGGCTGGAGCTCTGGCCGGAGAGTGACAAGCCCCGTGGCCCTGGCTGGTGCTCTGGCCGGAGTGCGACAAGTCCCATGGCCCCAGCTGGAGCTCTGGTCGAAGCGCGACAAGCCCCATGGCCCCGACTGGTGCTCTGGCCAGAGCACGACAAGCCCCATGGCCCCGGCTAGAGCTTCAGCCGGAGCACGACAAGCCCCGCGGCCCCGACTGGAGCTCCGGCCAGAGCACGACAAGCCCTGCAGCCCCACTCTCCTGGCTGGAGCTCCAACTGGAGTGCGGCAAGCCCCATGCCCCCAACTGGAGCTCCGGGCCCTTTAAATAGCCCCCAGAGCCCTGGGATAGCAGGGGGCTCTGGGGGCTATTTAAAGGGCCAGGGCTCCAGTTGCCTCTGTCACCCTAGTCCTTTAAATGGCCGCCGGAGCCCTGCCGCCCCCATGCATTCCCCAGGGCTCCCACGGCTATTTAAAAGGTCCAGGGCAGAGTAGAAGCAGGGGAGCCCTGGGCCCTTTAAATAGCCCCCAGAGCCCTGGGATAGTGAGGGGTTTGGGGTCTTTTTAAAGGGCTGGGGCTCCAGCTGCCTCTGCTGCACCCCCTGCCCTGCCCGCACCAGCCCTGCCCCCCGCTGCCTGCAGCCAGCTCTCCACCCCCTCCCCACATCCAGCCCCTACCAAACCCCCTGCCCTATCTCCAGCCAACCCCTGCCACACACCCCTGCCCGCACCAGCCCTGCACTGCCCGCCCTGCCCTGTCTCCAGCCAACCCCTGCTGCACCCCCACCCCCTGAAGCCAGTCAGTCCCATACTCCTGTCTCCAGCCCTGCCAACCCCTGCTGCACCCCCCTGTGGCCCTGCCTGAAGCCAGCCAGCCCCACACTCCCCTGTCTCCAGCCAGCCCCGCACCCCTTGCCCTGCCTGCAGCCAGACCTTACCTCCAGTCAGCCCCTGCCCTGCCTCGAACCAGCCCTATGGCCATTGCTGCCCTGCAGTTCCCAGGCCAGTAACCTGCACACCTGCTTCAATGAGGGGGGCAGGAAGCAGTGGGGACCCACACATGTGCATACCCCCAGAGAGTGGCGGGGACCCACACATGTGAAACGGCAGTCATTAATAACCAATCAACAGCATATATGATGCAATGTACATGATATACAATTTTATTATTTATATAGTTATGGAAAGTAAATAATACATGGAAGAAATGGAAGGCTTTTTTTTACACTTTTTTCTTTTTAAATCATCCCTGCTAGGGCCCCGCTGAAAGTGTTCAAATTGGGCCCCGCACTTCCTAAAGCCGGCCCTGGGAATAGGGACTGGGGATGGGGAACTGGGATCATGTTTTGCTAAAGGGGGAAATGGGAACAGGGGAAGGGAACAGAAACAGGGACACAGACAAGGCTCTGTGGTGTCAGAGCTGGGAAGGGGGACATTATGGAAGGAAACTGGAATCATGCTTGCTGGAAGTTGACCCCAATAAACATTGAATTGTTTGCGCCTTTTGACTTCGGGTATTGTTGCTCTCTGTTCATATGAGAAGGACCAGGGAAGTAGGAGGGTGAAGGAATAAGCCCCCTAACAAGCTCCCTGAATGAGAATGTGCAGAGTGCATATATTTGAAGCAGAAATGTCTGTTAAGAAGGGAGGTAGGGAAAGGATAGAAGAGAACCAGAGAGACACAGCGGTAGATGGGATTTAGGGGAAGTGGAGCTATATGCACATTTGGGTGGAGAATGGAGGATCAGGAGACAGATTAGATAATTAGGGAAAATTTTGAAGGGGAGAGGTACAGAAGGAAACAATGTATGGACTAAAGAGAGAGAAGCGGAAGAGGGAAGAAAACAGTAGAGGGGAGAGAGTAAAAGAAAGGGAAAAAATAAATTAATAACCAAAATGGGATAATAAAATTTAAAAAAAGCAGAGGAGTTAGAATTAAGGTCAGAGTCTGAATGGGAGAAATAAAAAGTAGCAGCTGGCCCTGCACGAACAGGGTAAAAGTATGTGATTTGAGACTCTTGTGGAATGTAAACTGGAAGCTACTCTGCAGTTTTTTTGAGAAGGTCACCTCCCAGAAAAAGTCCATTGTTTTGTCAGTCACTTAAGAGGGAAGTTAACATGAGTTTCACTGTATATAAAGGAGTGCTAAGGGAGTGAAGGACCATTGCAACAGTGTCTACTGAAGTTAATACTGACCCCTGTCATAGGACAAAATTTGTAACCCTGACACACATCATATTATGAAGGCCTGGAAATAAAGAATAGTCTAGGGGAGGACATTTTGGCACAAAGAGAGTCAGACCTAAATTTTCAAAAGAATCCGTGATTTGCGGTGTCTCTGTTTTGTAGTGCCCACTTTGAGACCCCTGTGTCTTGATATGCAGGAGTGCAGGTCACTAAAATCTCAATGTAGTAAATTGGAGCTTTGAGAACTAGGCACTTCTTAAAACCAGTTACTATATGTCTCTCACTGGGCACCCAAAATTATTGGACACCAGACAACTTTACTCTCAGTTACTTAGATGACACTAAAACATGCACATAGTTGCATTGTGAGATATATTTGTAATCCATGAATCTGTTCTCTGCTAGAGCTTTCTTAACCAATAATGTAGCATATATTATTTTCTGCTTCTATATTTTATAATCTGTGGCCATTTTATTATTATGCGCACAGCCGCATTTTTACTGGAACATAAACATAAATCATGACTTATTTATGCTTTTACAGGAAAATTGTTTTCAAGGGCAATTCAGTTTGACTGTTTAATTTACCAGACTGCTCTTCCAAAGAAGCTTCAAAACACACACACACATTAAACCCCCACTCAAATCACTTGAAATGAAAAATATGGTTCATAGCACAAGATAAGACAGCCTTTGCCAATCTCTTCATTGTTTAACAAATTTAATGGAGCATATCAGAATGCCTAAGGACATTATGTGTACTCATTATCGGGCAATGAGAAATCTTTCGTAGAGGACTGTCCTTACTCACATTGATTTAAAGTGGGGCTACTCATGAGTTCAGTGTGACAAATATGACACTATCTTGCCACATGCTTGGGAGACCTTACTGAATTAAGTTTAAGTATCTTTGGGATCCACTATATTAAATTAATGGTTTATGTATTATTGTGGTCTGGGATTGTATGTAACCTCTGTGTAGGGGGATATGGGAGATATGAGGCCAGGACAACATTGAAAGTGTGCCCAGAAAGACTTTTGGGACAATAGACAATAAGTGGTTTTCCTTGGGCATCCCTACAGTGAGGTTAATGCAAATTCCTTACCTCCACTCAATCTCCATAGAAGAGCATGATTTTCTACTGATTACCTTTTCCTGGAGATAGGATATCAAAGGCCTGACCTATCTAAAGAAACAGATAAACTGTACAGTTTTTGTTATGGTTCTGAAGTAGAGACTTATGAATTTGTAACCACAAGGAAAACCCAGTTGTGGGTTATGAAGTACTGACATCTCGACAACAGAGCCCTTGTAGGAGTTGAGGGATGGCCTCTGATAAGCTTATTAGCATACATGTAGATTCTCTTATTGTTCTGATACGTTTTCTCTGTAATGCTTTCACCTTAAGGATAAATGTACTTTCTTAGAACCAGCTATGTGATATTATGGTATAAAACTATCAATATAAACTCTTCCTCTCCATAAAATAAGTCAGGGATCAGCAACTTCTGGCACACGGCTCTCCAGGGTAAGCACCTTGGCAGGCCGGGCCAGTTTGTTTATCTTCTGCATCAGCAAGTTTGATCGACCGCGCCTCCCACTGCTGCGGTTCAACACTCCAGGCCAATGGGGCTTGTGGGAAGCTGCGGCCAGCACATCCCTTGGCCCACGCTGCTTCCAACCATTGGCCAGGAGCGGCGAACCGCAGCCAGTGGGAGCTGCAATCAGCCGAACCTGCTGATGCAACAGGTAAACAAACTGCCTGGCCCACCAGAGTGCTTACCCTGGCGAGCTATGTGTCAGAGGTTGCCGACCCCTGAAATAAGTATATCTTTTATGTTGATACTATTGCGTCCTCTCACACTACCTTGTATTTTTGTTTACAAGACTATTGGTGTTCTCTCGGTAGTTTGTACAACATAACTCATTTTCTCATCTTCCTTCTGGTTAATTTGGGCTTCTAATGGACTTCATGGCCCAAATGTTAAAATTGGCAGGTTCAATGTGCATATTTGCATATATTGGACTTTATAGAATCATAGACTATAAGGTCAGAAGGGACCATTCTGAATGTCTATTCTAATCTCTTGCACAACGCAGGCCACAGAATCTCACCCACCCACTCCTGTATCAACCCCCTAAGTTATGTCTGAGCTACTGAAATCGTCAAATCATGGTTTAAAGACTTCAAGGTGCAGAGAAGGCTCCAGCAAGTGACCCAGGCCCCACGCTGCAGAGGAAGGTGAAAAAGCCATAGGGCCTCCACCAATCTTCCCTGGAGGAAAATTCCTCCCCGACCCCAAATATGACGATCAGCTAAACCCTGAGTATGTGGGCAAGACTCATCAGCCAGACAACCAGGAAAGAATTCTCTGTAGTAACTCGGATTCCACCCCATCTAACATCCCATCACAGAATATTGGGCATATTTACCGCTAATAGTCTAAGATCAATTTATTGCCTAAATTAGGCTATCCCATCATACCATCACCTCCATAAACTTATCAAGCTTAGTCTTGAAGCCAGATATGTCTTTTACCCCTATTGCTCCCGTTGGAAGACTGTTCCAGAACTTCACTCCTCTGATGGTTAGAAACCTTCGTCTAATTTCAAGTCTAAACTTCCTGATGGCCAGTTTATATCCATTTGTTTTTGTGTCCACATTGGTACTTAGCTTAAATAATTCCTCTTCCTCCCTGGTATTTATCCCTCTGATGTATTTATAGACTTGTATACACACACACAACATCTGATGTGTTCATGCAAGATGGGAATTTGTGCACATATATTTATGTTCATGCAGAGGCCAAGAGTGTATGTGTATGTCAGTGTATTTCACCATATTTGTGAAGGGATCTGCAGTACAGTCTTAGTAATCTACCATGTATAATCATCATTTTAACTAACAGCTAATGCTTTCTTAGAGCTAGAGCTAGAGTGACCAGATGTCCCAATTTTATAGGGACAGTCCTGATTTTTGGATCTTTTTCTTATATTGGCCCATTTTACCCCCCACATCACATCCCAATTTTTCACATTTGCTGTCTGGTCACCTTAGCTATGGCTAGTGTTCTTACACTTTGTATAGTAGTACAAGGTTCTTAGTGAAATTAGAAAATGAGGACAACTCTACAGAATAGTTTGTGTTTAATACATTTGTGTTATGGATTCTTTAGGGCAGAGGTTGGCAACCTCTGGCACACGGCTTGCCAGGGTAAGCACCCTGGTTTGCCGGGCCGGTTTGTTCACCTGCCGCATTGGCAAGTTCAGCCAATTGTGGCTCCCACTGGCCGTGGTTTGCTGTCCCAGGCCAATGGGGGTGGCGGGAAGCTGCGGCCAGCACATCCCTCTGCCCGCACCACTTACCGCAGTCCCCATTGGCCTGGGAAGGTGAACCATGGCCAGTGGGAGCCGCAGTCGGCTGAACCTGCAGAAGTGGCAGGTAAACAAAGTGGCCTGGCCCACCAGGGTGCTTATCCTAGCAAGCCGCTTGCCAGAGGTTGCCGACCTCTACTTTAGGGGTTTCTAATGAACCAAGCATAAGGGGTCTGAGGCTCAGGAACGAATCTCATTTAATAAGGGAATATATTTTCTTTAGAGTAATCCAATCTGAATACCTACTATAGCGGCAAATTATTAGAAAGAAGATATTAGGAAATCTAGGTCATAGGGGAAACTTGCACCACAAAGGTACCATTTCAGGTCCATATCACCCATCACAGGAATCTCTGAAATACAAAATCTGTACAATGGACCAAATACAAATATGAGCTTGCACAGCATGATTATTTTCCTACCAGACAGCAATGGGCTAGACCTGTAAGAAAATAGCCAATATCCCATCTAATGTGTTATAGCTAATGTAAGGAATCATAACCCCCCCACCCTTTATATGTAGCTTTGGTGCCGGCCAACTCGGGCCATCTTCGGCCACTGCCTCTAAAGGTTTGCTGTTGCTGGTGTGGACCCTGCCCTAGGGTTCTGGTCGGAAAATAATGCGCGAACAGTACTCTTGTGAAGGGTTCCCAACAGTAATACAGGCACCTGTGGTCCTGATATATAATTGAATACTTGTAGCTTTCTGCCCTTGTTTAGCCACTGCCTTTAGAATCTTGCTGTCACTGGTGTGGCTCCTGCCCTAGGGTTCTGATTGAAGACCATATACGATCAAGTACCCTAGTGGTAGGTCCCCAACAGTAATATGAGCATCTACGGTTCAAATATAATTAAATACTTGTAAACTTTTGTTTTCATAAAATCTTGTTTAGCCAGTGCCTTTAAGAATTTGCTGTCACTGCCACGGATACTGCAGCGGGACCCTGATTGAAATAATAAAGCAAATCAGTCCCGGCTGCAGATCCCTGACATTGATATAAGCCTCTGTAATTTTAATATATAATATTTTAATAATTATAAATGCTTTAGCTTTATTGGTTTATAGGCCCATATATCCAGGTCTAACTTGTTTATCAGTAATGTCTGACACACTGAGCGGAGAGGAAACCAAGTATTAAGAAATATGGGTATGGAACACTGACAAAAGAGGAACTAAGCAGGGAGGGACCAGGGGTCTTTTCCTGCCAGTCTGGCTTTAAGCAAAATATAGCATAATAAGACTGCTTGCTTATAGAAAATTGCCAGGTGGCATTGTCAAGTGACCAGCTTAATCACTGCCAAAATATGTGACCTATGCAATATGCTAATAGCTTGTGCAATATGTATTCGCAATCAAAAAGTCATAAGACAATGTAATTGCAAAAGCCCCTAACTGGAAATACCCCAAGCTGAATTTACAGTAAATAACCTGCTAATCTGCAATATTAACTACCAAAAATAAGCAAATAACTTGTGTAATCAATATGACGTTTTGCGGTTTTAGCCTTTATAAGCTTGATGAAAATTGTAAGGGACAGAGCAGTTTTTCCCTTGTATGGGATTTTCTGTCTCTCCCTGTATGCATACTTGTATTCTTGTTTTAACAATAAAGGTGCCTCGACCTGTCTGACCAAAATCGAATGGGTGGTGGTCTTTTCCACAACACTTATAAGGAAAGATATATATTTTAGGAGATTTCAAGCACGAAAATAACTCAGATCCTGCTTGAAGAGTGCTTGTAAAGGCATATAGTGAATGTTTAGGTTTCTGTTTTGTGATATCAGATTGGTGTGTAACAGAAAGATGTGACAGCCACCGAGGCAGCCAACCAGTGATGAATTAGCATTTCTGATAGTTAGTACTGAAATGCAAAGACTATTTGTTTCATATGCTGAATTAAAGGGCAAGGCATAGGTAGTTTTCATGTTCTGTATTCTGAAGTCACAAGGGTTGATAACTTGAAGGGTGTAGTGAAACAAGAATGATGGAAACAACTGAACATATAAACCTGTTATCATGAGTGTGGAGACCGGCCTTTTGAAATCAGATTATGTAAAGTTTCTTCCTGAGATAGAAGATGAACCCTTGTAACATAAGGGCTATTCAGATAATTTAATCACAAGTGCTGTCAGAAGGGCAAGCAGAAAGTAGAGAATGAAGAGTACGGAGCTAGAGTGAAGATTCATAAACAAAGTGAGTGACACACTCCTCCTATTGTTCCTTCTATTAAAGAAAAATAAGATGCAGGTTTGTGATACTGAACATACATTTAGATTCACTAATTCTCAGTGAAAGTATAATTTGTCTGCACTAGAAAATGTCATGACTTGGTGAATCTGGCCAAAGGCTTCTAATTATTTAATACAGTCAAAAAACACACAACTTGTTTGGCTGGTTTGGCTCATTTGGCAGATTGTAAGCAGGATTCAAAGCTAATTCAAAAACCTTTAACATCAACTCTCTTGCCTGATGACCCATGAGTGATGATGGCTGCAGATGTATGTGAGTACAATTGATAGAGATACTTATTAGCAGCTGACTATATAACACATTTCCTAGAGATAATACACTTGCCATCTACAGTCTACAAATCCTGATAAACAGACGAGTGCCATGATGCTATTAAACTCCTTATCTAAAATGGAACTCAATTTCTTTGTGGAGGGTTCAAGTTATTTAAAAATGATTATGGTTTCCTGCATGTGACCTCTAATCTATACTCCACCGAAAAACAGAGCAGCAGGGAGAATGTTCAGCTTGCCAAAAAATACGCTGCAGGATAAGAATCCTTGTCAACATGGTACAGCTACAATGTGAGAAAGCAAGAAGAAACAGTCCAGCACTGTTACAAGCTAGTGGTTCAGTCTGTATTACACATTTCTCTTGTGTCCACATCCACAGAGCATGTGGTTACAGAGTTTGGCTATTTATCTCAAGCTGTAGAGAGTTATGCTTTAAGCACTGGAAATCCCCAGTTCAATCTGTGGTGCTAGTCTAGATGGTGGTTTATAGATAGTTAAGGGCATAATGGAATCACACAACTCTAGGTTCACTTCTACTGCCTAGAGGCACTCTGTTAGCATTGCTGGTCCCAGGTTACTGGATGCTAAAAGTTACTACCTCACCTGCCTTGCCTTTCTAGAGACAAGATTTTATTAAGGTTACGACAGCCAGATTAAAGAAAGAAATCAAAGGGCACAAATGGTGCATCTACAGAAGGGCTGAGGTGGTACACAATAAAAAAAAAACATTGTTGGATGTTTAGGCTAGAGTTGTACTCTTGTACTCTGGATCTAGATTATGAATAAAATTCCCAGTTATCACTTTGAGGTTTGACAGGTTCTTGTCCCAAGCTCAGACCCAGTTTTATTCAAATTATTATATAGCTGTAAACCCTGATGTGTGCATTCACTATAGGAACTCTTTATATTTACAAATAAATAAATTATTAATACGTTCAGCATAGTCACAAACACTCTAACTCAGTAAGATAGATAGAGATAATGCAGAACATCCATCTGAACATCGATAATCACACCATCCTTTACAGAAAACAACCTGAAATGTTAGCCATTACTTGGTGTCAGTTTACGTTCTATGGTTGCTGATGTCATATGGAAACAATTCCCTCCTACACTCTACTTCCAGTTTCCCAAAACTTATCAGTTACCTAAGTTTATCTATGCCAAAGTTTGCAGGTCTCAAGCAGCATGTTAATTGCTGAAGCCAATATCTTACAGGATACAAGCCTGTACATTCCTTGCATTACTTGTAAATATAATAAAGCAGAATATAATGTAAAGCAGAAAATAGAATAGAGCAGGGATCGGCAACCTTGGCCCGTGGCCTGCTGGGGTAAGCACTCTGGCAGGCCTGGCCGGTTTGTTTACCTGCCACGTCTGCAGGTTCGGCCAATTGTGGCTCCCAGGAAGCTGCAGCCCCCATTGGTCTGGGACGGCGAAATGCAGCCAGTGGGATCCGTGATTGGCCAAACCTGCAGCTGTGGTATGTAAACAAACCATCCCGGCCTGCCAGGGTTCTTACCCTGGTGAGCCTCGTGCCAAAAGTTGTTGATCCCTGGAACAGAGGTAAGCAAACCCATTGGGCTACACTCTGCAAAACATTAGGGGATAAGGACAAGGATATTCAACTAGATATGATCGGCAAGAAAAGGTGTCAGTAATGGGAGAGACTCAAATGGAGTGACACAGTTGGATCAATGGAAAAGGAAAATCATTTAAACATGTCTTTTGAAAGGGCTGAAGGAGACTAGTCAGGGTGTCAAACAAGCCAGAGAGAGGGAGAAGCAAGAAGTTGGGATGATTAGAGAGTGGATACATGTTTTAGCAGTCAGAAAGGAAAGAAGGATCCAATTACTGAGTTGTAATGAAGTCAGCAGCATCAAGACTTGGATGTGTAAACAGAAGTATTGGAGGAGGACTCCACATTTGTGCACCTGGTGATGAAAACTACCATGGTAGTTGTCCTCAGCAATGCAAAATGAAGGAGAATGGGGCACATTTTGGAGAAATTCTTCATACGCACCCACACACACACACACACACACACACACACACACACACCTCATCTGCAGTATTTGCAGAGTTTTGTAAGTTCTAAATGGTGTTTATGTAAAACTTGTGGACCCAATTCTGCAATCTATTCACAAGCATAACTCATATCTAATTAGGTAGAAGCTGCAGAGTCATATTTGAAAAACAGAATCGGGCCCTTTACACTTACTATGATTTCAAGCAAATAAGGGGTAGGGGTTTCTGTGAATGGTCAGTTTGGGGCTTACAAATTTTCATCTGAGAACACTGAACTCTTCATACGTTTTTGAAAAAATATATGAATTGGGGGAAGGGTGAAATTCAAACTCTTTCAGGGAACAATAGTGTATGTTCATGTACGTGGATGGGAAAAATTGGGAGTAAATATTCACGTGTTTAGTTTCAGTGAAATATGCTTTTACACACTATAAAATAAATACTGGAGTGGAACATGCAAAAGTGTTTTCCTTTTTTAATATTATTTTATTTTTTTTAATTTTTTTTGGTATAACTAACAAAATAGTGATTTATGTATTTATTTTTATTTGCCATAGGGTTAGCAATTTTCCATGCAACAGCTTTAATTGTGATCAAATCTTTTCAATAAAAAAGTATTTATATTTCCTCCATCTCCTGCCCTATTAAAAGACAAGAATTCTGAAAGATGAGCACTTGATTTCAACTTTTGAACTGTTCATATTAAAACCAATGTCATCCAGGGAGGAAAAATTGGAAGGCAAGATTAATGAAGGGCATTCTCAAAATCATTATCCCCTTTTGATTATTACATAGGCTACGCTAAAAAGTCACTCAACACAGGACAAGAAAAGCAGTAATTCTTAACGATCCCAGCTTTTCATGCTGTTTCATTGATATGAAACTATTTCATAGTGCCTTGTTTGCTTTTAAGTGTAAGAGAGTATAGAAGGTTCTACAGAATTTGAGCTTAACCAGTGCTCTCGAATACATGCAAAGACTCCTGTACTCCAATAGAATACATAAAGGCCTGCTTGGATCTATTTGCAGCATTGGAGCATAAAAGAAGACATGGAGCCTGTTATCTTCTCACAGCTGTACAATACAACCACAGCAAAAGCAAACAATGCATGTTGATACCAAATGACTAAAATTGTTGTGGAATAATTATACTCCCATTGTGATCACATCCCCTACATTCTATAGGGGATTCTTAGTCCGGGCAACATGAAGGCTGAAATAGTGTGGAAGTAATTAAATTAAATTAATTTAATTAAATGAAATAAAAATTACTTCAGACTAGTAAAAGTCATGTTTTTAATTTACCATCAAAATTGTCATACAGTTTCTCAACAGTTTTTGGAAATTATTTCTAAATGAAGTTTCTTAATTGGAAACAGTCTTGAACCTCCATAAGGAAAATAGTTGTAGTGAATTATACAGTGAACGTGAGGAAGATACCTGCATTTTTGTTGCTAGCACCCAGACTTGTTGCAATATATGGTTGATCTGGAAAAAATACTCTTATTTAGGTCTCTGAATTTGTTACCCGGGGTTCTTTCAACCCAAAGCTCTTGGTAACTTTTACTCGGTGCTAGGTGGTGTCAGGAAATAAATCAGGGGAGACTTGGCCATCTGACCGATAGATGGCTGGGACAACACAAGAGTGCTTTCACTTAAAGCTAAACTTTACTTAGCCTCAATCACTTACACACGTCCACAACAGGTTAGTAATTGATAATTACCAAAGCTGAGTGTAGCTCTCAAGTGACACAGGGGCAGGCTTCTGGTGGCCAAAGGCTTCCAGTGGTCGCAGGAAGTGCAACCAGCACATCCCTTGGCCCGTGCCACTTCCCGCAGCCCCCATTGGCCTGGAGCGGTGAACCATGGCAAGCGGGAGCCTCGATCGGCCAAACCTGCGGACATGGCAGGTAAACAAACCGGCCCGGCCCACCAGGGGCTTTCCCTGAACCAGTGGCAGACCAGCTTTGAGAACCACTGGTCTAATATACATTCATTTACAGGAAGGAGGGATCCACAATAAATTAGTGTGGTGTAAGTAGTGTAACCTGATGGAATGTGGGAAACATATTTTGGGAATTGAATCAGAACTAATTTTATTCTGGAGGTGGTCAAGAATTAATTGCTTTATTAGAGACAGCTTCAACTGTCTCAGAGTATATCCAACAGGAGACCAGGGTCTCCAGACCCAAGAAGTTGACTAGAATGGAATGAGGTCTGGTAGGGTACCCAGCGATTTCAGCTAACGAATGGGCAGATTCATTGTGTCAGATGGTGGACTGTTGGTTAGTTGTATTCACAGGGCCAAATGCTTTTTTACGAGCAAATTAAGATTTACTTGGAGAAGATTGTTTTAAATACAGATGATATTTCCAAATCATAGACTAGATTAGAAAATTTACCACATACATTTAGATGTTAAGGGAATAACTGTAAGCATGCATCCTTATACACATCAAAAATAATAATGGAAACCATGGAATACCACACATTATCACAAACAAATGTGTAACCATGTATGTTGTTCGCCAAAATACTCCTCTTTCAGAATGTATAAAGATGCTTTGCTTCTTTGGCATATTGAGACCTGCATATTCTATGAAAAATAATTGTATGGCTCAGTAATTGGCACATTATACAGAACTCCCACTGGTATCCATGCCAGTTCAGACAGGCCTCAGAGCACAGTCCAAATACCCAAATGAAGTCAGCAGAAACTCTGCTATTGACTTGATATAAATTGGATCAGGCCAATTGTGCCGTGCAGGCTTTTAAAGCTTATTTTCCTCTATGATGCAGTTAATTTATTTTTTTTATTTTGTGTTTGAATAGTATGTAATTAAGTTTGGGGTTTATTAAATCTATCATATAAGCACACTATTTTTTCTGTTTATTTATTTATAATTTATAGCCTCTTTAAGCACATATTTTTCTTTGTAAGTTCCCATGGAAACCTGCCACTTACATATGGAGCATGAACATGTACTCACAGCACCACTCATCCTACAGCTGCTTGTCAGCTGAATGTATGCCATAGAATCATAGGACTGGTAGGGACCTCAAGAGATCTTCTAGTTCAGTCCCCTGCACTCAAGGTGGGACTAAGTATTATCTAGACCAGAGACTGGCAACCTTTGGCACGTGACCTGCCAGGGTAGCCCCCTGGAGGGCCAGGCCACTTTATTTACCGGCTGCATCAGCAGGTTAGGCCAATTGTGGCTCCCACTGGCCGTAGTTCGCTGCCCCAAGCCAATGGGGGCTGTGTGAAGCGGCGGCCAGCACATAACTTGAGGTGCCAGATGCCAAAGGTTGCCAATCCCTGATCTAAACCAGTGGTTCTCAAAGCTGGTCCACTGCTTGTTTAGGGAAAGCCCCTGCATCATAGGTTCAGCTGATGGGGGCTGCGGGAGTTGGCACAGGCCGAGGAATGTGCTGGCTGTCTTTCCCACAGCCCCCATTGTCCTGGAGCGGCGAAACGCAACCAGTGGGAACCACGATTGGCCGAATCTGCAGACGCTGCACGTAAACAAACTGGCCTGGCCCACCCGGGGCTTTCCCTGAACAAGTGTTTCACAACCAGCTTTGAGAACCACTGATCTAGACCATCCCTGACAGGTGTTTGTCTAACCTGCTCTTTAAAATCTCTAATGATGGAGACACAACAATCTCCCTAGGAAATTTATTCCAGTTCTTAACCATCCTGACAGTTAGGAATTTTTTCCTAATGTCCAACCTAAACTGCCCTAGCTGCAATTTAAGCCCATTGTTTCATGTGCTATTCTCACAGGTTAAAGCAAAGATTGGCAACCTTTGGCATGTGGCTCACTAGGGTAAGCACCCTGGTGGGCCGGGCCAGTTTGTTTAGCTGCCGCATCTGCAGGTTTGGCCTATTGCGGTTCCCAATGGCCCCGTATTGCTGCTCCAGGCCAATGGAACTTCCAGAAGCCACAGCCAGCACATCCCTCAGCCTGCGCCGCTTCCTGAAGCCCCCATTGGCCTGGGATGGTGAACCATGGCAAGTGAGTGTCTCAGTTGGTTGAACCTACAAATGTGGCAGCTAAACAAACTGGCCCGTCCTGTCAGGATGCTTACCCTGGTGAGCCGCTTGCCAAAGGTTGCCGATTTCTGGGTTAAAGAAAACACTTTTTCCTTATTCCTCCTTATAACAACCTTTTATGTACTTTAAAACTGTAATTATGTCCCCCCCTCAATCCTCTCTTCCCCAGACAAAAAAAATACATTTTTTTCAATATTCCCTCATAGGCAATGTTTTCTAAATTTTTAATAATTTATGTTGCTCTTCTCTGGCATTTCTCCAATTTTTCCACATCTTTCTTGAAGCGTGAAATTTTGAGGAGCTTTCCATAGACCCTCAAAATGACATTACGCCAGCTCCAGAAGTTGTCTCCACTAGAAATATTCAAGTTCTGATTTACCTGACTTTCATTTAATATTCTAATCCTTGAACTTAACCTGAAAGGTTGGAACTTGATCCTCAATCTGTAATGTTGTTTATTCAGAAATTCTGAGGGTGAGGGGGACTCTACTGATACTCACAGAGTGGAAAACAAGCAGTATATTTTAAAAGGAGATTATCTATTGAAAAAAGTGGTTTTTAAGCTCAGAGATAGTAGACCTGATTTATTTAACTCATCACGAAAAATGAATATTTTCAGACTTGGTTGCCAAAATTTAGATTTCTAAATCCATATGTAGGCATCTAAACATGTTACCTGATTTTACAAAGTGCTAAGCATCCACAAGTCCCATATTAGGCCCCTTGTAATTTAACAAAATCTACCTGAACCTAAATATACTCTTCCTTAAGGAACAAGTATCAGGGCCTGCATAGGAAAATCTTACGACATGGTACCCAGTTTTGGGCAGCAGTTAGTCTCAAGATCCTGTGCTCCACCACTGGCAACGATGAGCCAAAAGTTTCTTCCTGCTCCTGATGAGCTTAAACTGGACACAGCATTTCAGCTGATCCTTTCTGTCATGTAAATATATTATATGATGTGCTCACCATCAGTGTGTAAAATGAGTGTCTCCCCAATCACCAAGGCAGGTTTTAACCAATTTGCAGCCAGGATTTTTCTCACCCAATTCTCCCTCCTTCTGCTTGCAGACACTCTTCCCCAAGATGTTCTTTCTTTGGGGTTCCAACTTGTTCTCCAGAACTCAGAGATTTGGAGCCCTTATGGAGCAAAAGGCAGCAAATGATTCCATTAGAAAATTGCCCTGAGACTATTATGTCTGGAGTTTTCCCCCCCTCTCACAACCTCATGAGGCCACGGTCCAGTCATGCTCAGCGAGTAAGATCAGAAGTGGCCGTGATTCAGTTGTTTTCACTGTGTAAAGTAAGTGTAAGAATATTAACAGAAAGATAGAAAGAACTGTGGAAATAGGACAATTGTTTAGTGCATGTACCCATTTCATATTCAAGACAGGAAACTATTAGCATATAAGATAAATTAGTTCTTGCAAATGACACCAGTGAATAGGCTGTTAGACTTCCATTTTAAGTTCTACTCTCACTCCTTCCTCTCTCCCTTCTTTGTTCCATTTCCTTCCCTTGCTTTGCAACCCTGACTATCATCCTCATCCGTTTTCTCTTCTCTATTTCTCTTCATTTTCCTTCTGCTCAGGCAGTCTGTATTTCTCTCCTCTCCTCCCATTTGCAGTCTCCCATATTCCCCTTACTTCTGGGCCTGGCTCACTTCTGGATGCAACATCTTCAGCAATTGTAGACCTCTCTCCTCCAGGGCAGCTGTTCTTCCTGGATGTCATCCATCCCAGAGTCTTCAAGCAACTCTCACTGTACATAGCACACCTTTCTGCTATACCCTACTTTGTACCGCTGCTCTTGTGCTGGCTCCTATATTTCATGAAAGCAGCGTTTAACCCAGGGACCTATGGAAAATCCTTTTTACTACTAGTGTGTGTGTGTTAGTTGGGATGCTACACCAGCACGGAACATCCTATTATACCATCTCAGTTCAAGCACTATGAGGTACAAGTGGTAAATACCTGTGGAATTTAGACTTAATTCCCCCCGCCCCCTAAATTCTTCTCATATTTCCCCCATGGTCACTGAGGTACACTCAGTACTTCAGAAAAATTGTGTAAAAAAATCAGCTGCAGAGGTGCTCATTTTGTCTTTAAAGCCTCAGGTTTTATATATTATTAAAATCCAAGGCTTAAATGTGTCTTTAAAATGCTGGCATTTGGAACAAAAGTACTTGTATTTATTTCTCCTTAAATTGTGATCTGCTGGAAATGTCCATCTACCTTGTTTGAAAAGCACCTAGCACAGAGAGGACACTGCTGTAAACAAACAATATTTGTTATTTATCCATACGTTGGAGACCAAGGCTGCTTTTATTCTCTGTGTATTGCATACAGCATTTTATACTTCTTTTCTAGCTGGTTTTTTTTTGCATTGTTTACATCAATATGGAAAATCTTCAGTAAACAGATTTTTTTTTAAATCCAGATTTTGTTGCCTAAAGGGCAACTCTACCTGCATCAAATTTACACCTGTTATTGCAGCTCTGAATGTATTTTTAACTACTGAGATGGAGAAAACAACAGCAACTTCTATCTTATTTGGAGATAAGGAGCACTCCCCTCATAAAACGGCAGTTGTCACTTCTGTTTACCATTTGTTTAATTAGGAAACAATGTCTTTTTGCTGCCTCAGGCTGACACAATGCTGCCATTGCTCATCATCTGGGGACATAATATGTCACCAACATATCACCTTGTAACCTCTCTTTCACTGTAAATATTGAAGGGAACAGATGTCAACTGTTAAAATCTAAAAGAAAACTGCAAATTGAACACTCTATTTACTTCAGGTCTTTGAGTGCTTCTTAACTCCTCATGGTTTAAAACTCTCACACCCCAGGATTTATGTACTAAAAACCAAATCCATTTCTGATGTCAGACACCATTACACCAGCTGATTCACTGAAAATTCTTGTCAAATCTTTTCCCTCTTACCACCCCAGGCCCAACCACTTCCATGTGGCATTTAGAGCAAAAGCAGAATTCCAGTACTTCTCCCACCCCTCGCTTTGTTGTGCCAGTACTGATAGCTTTCTGCAGCTTTACAGGTAGCTGCCTGAATTTAATCTGACCTTTTCAGCACAGCATAGGGATCAGAAGAGTAAATAAAGGAGCAAATTAAGCTGTGTGGCTTTAGGAATGTGTAAAGCTCTGATTGTTTCTTTAATCTTTGATCTTTGACTTTGATCTATATTTGGAATAGTGCACCAGCAATACAAGAGTCTTGATATAACCTTTACTAATATGTAGATATTTTCTACAGTTAATGAATCATGTTTTAATTTGTCAACACTTCATAAATGGGATAGATACATACACTCTAACCTAAAGTCTGAATGGAGAGTATTTTTTAAACATACTAAATTTAAACAGGAACTAAATTGGCTTTTTTAATGCTACATTAATGACTGTCAAATTTCAGTCACATGCATTTGTTATAAAGTTATAAAATCCTCTCCTTTCAGATAAGAGGAATGATTGGACTTAGTCAGGAGTCAGGAGACAAAGGTAAGATTGGCATTCAGTTCTTAACTCACATAGATACAGGGGAAGACAAGGCTATAATGAGATAAGTTACATTCTTAACTTTGAATTTCCTGATTTTCTTGGTTTAAATTAGATTTACTAGTATTTGAATGTAGCATTTTTTTTATGTAATTCACTTTGAAAAACAAAATTAGCGAAGTTCTTAGAATGTATTTACAGCTACTTGGCAAAGTTTAGCAGCTTTTGATTTAAAAGCTTAAACCAAATAGAGTAGATATCTGTTTTATTTTCATAGATATCTGAGTCTGAAACCAGAAGAGGTTACAGAATCACAGAATTAGGGATAGAAAAGAACCAGGAGGTTACTCAGTCCCAGCCAATTCAGGATTATTTCCATTATACATTTCTAGTATGGTTTCTGAGGAAGTTTTCCTAATATTCAGTTAAAAACTTCCAGTTTCTCAATTTCATTCCATTACATCTGAGTGCCCCATCTACCACACTATTAATGAATTCCTCTACATTTTTAGAGATTACACACTTCAGTTTCTTTGGATCTATATCATTTCCCACCTGTACTGATCGCTAACTCTTAATCTCTCATTTGTCTCTCCATCTGGGCCCTGATGACCTCCCACATTTGCTTCTCTCTAATCTTTTGGTGCCAATCTAGTGATTCACAATTTAAAAATAATTGCCAGTGTTAGCCAGACATTGGTGATGTATAACATCCAGCTGCATTTATTCCTATATGTTCAAGTTCCACAAGCATTTCCTTATCTGTTTCTTCAAAGCATTTTTGAGACATCACTAATGTTTGTGGCCTCCTTATTTCAGGATCAGTCCTTAAAGCGCTGAATGGTGTAGCTCCACATCCAGCCAGTCAAATAGGTCTACTAATGTGTTGAAAGTTAAACACATAGTTAAATGGTTTCCTGGATCTCTACCAGAATACTCAGTATTTTGCAGAATCAAGCCTTTAGGATCCAATTCTGTTCCCATTGACTTTAATTGTGCAGGCTCAAAGTCTTATTCATAGAACCACTTTGTCCTACCTATTGAATATCTGTGTTTAAGATTGTTCCAAGCTATATATGTTTATACTTTTTCCTGATTTAGCCTCATTTTCCTATATCCTGACTTGTTTCTGATCTCAGTAGGTCAATTTTTATATTTTTTCTCTGTCCTCAGTAATATTTGCAACTCCTAATATACATCAACTGTGAACAGTAGTATTCCAAGGACCTGACCGTGCAATTGCTAGTGCAGGGAAGACTGCTATGCCTAACGAGAGCTTCCTAATGTCTGTGGGGCTCCACACACTATCAGTTGCCAAATCAGGTGTTAGGTCATTCATGAAGATGTTAAATAACTCCGGATAATGTTGATCTGTGTAGGATCCCTATTAGATATCTTCCTCCCTTGACATCTATTACATGTTTTCTTGATTTTTACTTTAAGCCTTTCAGCCACCATTCAATTTGAATTGAAACATTATTTCTGTTGTTGTTAATTAATTTATTATTATGTATTATTTTATTTGTATTGCCATAGTGTCTAGAGGCCTCAGTCAAGGACCAGAACCCCATTGTGCTAAGAACTTTACAAACATAGAACAGAAAGCTGACTACTGCCCAAAGGGGCCTACAATTCAAGTAAAAAGACAAGATACAACAGATGGATAAAGACAGATGGGAGTACAAGGAAACAATAAGACAGTATTAATCATCATGAGAATTAGTGGTGTCAGCACACTAGCTATCTAACCACTGTCAAGTTTTTTGTAGGCATCACCACAATTGAGAGTTTTGAGGAGGTATTTGAAGAGGATAATAAAGTAGTTTTCAGGCCTTTATGGGGAGCAATTCCCAAGCACTTGAATCAGCATGGGAGAAAGCACGAAGATGCTTGTTTTAAACTTTAACAAGTGGGCAATGGAGGGTGCTATGAATGGGCTATGAGAGGCTAGAATTGACAGCTAGATAGTGAATGAGAGATAATGGGCAGGGTGAGGATTGACAATTAAGGACCTTGAAAGTGAAAACAAACATCTTATGTTTGATATGATAGAGGGAGCCAGTGGAAGGATTCAAAGAGAGGGGTGTCATCGTCAAAGTGTCAAGCTAGGAAAGTACATTTTGAATGCACATGAGTGGAGCAAGAATGCAATTGTCAAAGCCAGGAAGATGGATGTTGAAATAATTAAGGAATATAGTGTTGATTACTGATTACTCTCGCCCCTTGCTCCACCGATATGGCCACCAGGTGCCCGTTATCTACCGGGTAATGAGCGTTGGGGTAGGGCGGAGGTTCGATCACTGGATGCCCTGGGGGGGTGTCAAGTGCCCACGGGTAGCGAACGGAGAGGCAAACGCAAGCAATCACTTTAGTGTTAAAGAGAATGAGGATTTATTAGCTGAGTCACAGACAGGATAAGGGACAACACGAATTAGTTACAGCTTGGGCTTACAATATAATACCAGAACGAATAATACAAATACTGCAATTACAAATAGAAGCTGGCCCTGGTATTTTTCCAAGTCCCAGTAATTATTGCAGGTCGTTCCAGGGGTTAGTAAAAGTGATATTGGTGCTATTAGTAATCATAAATGCAGCAACTATCTCACTAAACAAATTGTGAGGCTCGACTGGTCCCCTTGCTTTCAGGTTTCCTGGTCAACGGGTTTCCCCTAGCGGAGCCTTGGGCGGCTGGAATCGTCTTGCCTCTTATCTAACAGCACAGTTATACTTAACAGCTAATTCTACTTACACATACAAACCACAAAAGTTTCATTACGGCCGGCAAGCGGTTAGGCTTCAGGCAACCGCGGTGAGCCGAGGAGAGAGCTTCAGGTTGATCAGGCCTTGGG
This sequence comes from Gopherus evgoodei, assembly GCF_007399415.2. NCBI lineage: Eukaryota > Metazoa > Chordata > Testudines > Testudinidae > Gopherus > Gopherus evgoodei. The sequence continues at coordinate 86,174,069 of NC_044322.1, read as the reverse complement.
TACGGTTCGACGGGAATTCGAGTTCTCTCCCGCTCGTCCCCGGGGAGGGGGCCGGCAATATATAGCAAATTTTTTGTCATAATTTATAATAAGCCATTGCGGGGTCGCGAGATGGCTCATGCCCATACAAGGGAGGCAAGCGGGGCCCCAACATCCCTACCCAGGAAGCAACCGTCACGGGGGAACCTTCGGCCCTCCAGGCCGGCCGACCACAAGGGTGCTTTTCCTGTTGCAAGTTCTGCTTCTAAGCGATCTACGTGACCAGTGGCAGTTCTGGGGGCTGGGGGAAAAATCCGTTGGGGGATGGAGCGGAGCACCTGTTGTCTGGCCTGGGGCCCCCAGCTTGGGGGTTTAATCACTATAGAAGCATTCCTTCCCAAGCATTGAGTTAACTTTTCATGATCTGATGACTGTTTCAAATACATTAATCAAATTCAAATATGTAGCTCTCCTGTTTCCTTCATCCACTGAAGAACCAATCCTGCACTCCTAATGCAGGCAAAACTTTCAATAAAAAAGTGAAGGTATCATAAACAGATAGCTAAGGGTTAATGTCTCTTTCACCTGAAAAAAAGTAACCTGAAACACCTGACCAGAGGACCAATCAGGAAACCAGACTTTTTCAGGTCTGGGTGGAGAGAAGTTTGTGTGTGAGTCCTTTGTTCTTGGTCTTCTGCTTGTCTCTCTCTCGGCTATGGGAGGATTTCTGTTTCCTGCTTTCTAATCTTCTGTTTCCAAGTTGTAAGTACAAATATAGTAAGGCAGTAAGGTTTCTATTGTTTTTCTTTTGTATTTACATGGGCATAGTTGCTGAAGTGTTTTGAATTGTATTCTTTTTTAATAAGGCTGTTTATTCATATTTCTTTGAAGCAATTGACTCTGTATTTGTCACCTTAATACAGAAAGACCATTTTTATGTATTTTTCTTTCTTTTTACATAAAGCTTTCTTTTTAAGACCTGTTGGAGTTTTCTTTAGTGGGGAACTCCAGGGAATTGAGTCTGTGCTCACCAGGGAATTGGTGGGAGGAAGAAATCAGGGGGAAATCTGTGTGTGTTAGATTTACTAGCCTGACTTTGCATTCCCTCTGGGTGAGGGGGGAAGAGAGATTAGCTCTCGGTACTTCTGTTTTCCAAGGCTGGAAACGGGGAGGGTGGAATCCCTCTGTTTAGATTCACGGAGCTTGTTTCTGTGTATCTCTCCAGGAACACCTGGAGGGGGGAAGGGAAAAGGTTTATTTCCCTTTGTTGTGAGACTCAAGGGATTTGGGTCTTGGGGTCCCCAGGGAAGCTTTGGGGGGACCAGAGTGCCCCAAAACACTCTAATTTTTTGGGTGGTGGCAGCTTTACCAGGTCCAAGCTGGTAGCTAAGCTTGGAGGTTTTCATGCTAACCCCCATATTTTGGACGCTAAGGTCCAAATCTGGGACTAGGTTATGATAAAGGACCGGGCCCTATTTTTGTAAACCTGTCAAAGAATAACAAATCTATTTGAAAATAATTAAGAGATGCACTATGATCAGTTGGTGTATGGGTGAATACCTGAAAGAATTGCTGAACTCACAGAACCTTTTCCAATTTGTGGAGGTGCCATTCATAGTCCTAATAATTGTATACACCTGATTTCAGGGACTCCACTAAGCTAGCCCTACTAAGAGCATTAGCCAACCCCATTGGGACATTGCCTCACCTTCCTCCACATTGAATTTGAAGACAGAACTATTTCTGAGGGGTACAGCACACATTCCTCTCCAATGCCTGGCCAGCTCTGAAAAGAGACAAAGCCAGGACCATTGCCCCACCTATCCTAGTTTCAGATAGCTAGCATTCATGGGGACACTAGAAAGATGCATGACCTATGTTCCCAAAAAGGATCGTGTCTGGCCTCTATGCAGGGGGCTCCTCATGGTCTCTCTCTTTCCTTGTACACCAATGCAGGGCCAGGAACACTCAAGCAAAACAGCAGAGTCCTGCAAAGAAAATGATCTGACAAAATCACTGACAGAACTTTTCTATTATAGTGAAAAGTAAAAAAAAAAAATCTGCTTCCTAGTGCTTAGACAACAGTTAATCAAAGACTTTCTGATGGAATACAAAGTCTGAAATAAAAATCAACAGTGATTTGCAGGACTAAAGCTTCAAGTGCAAGTGGCAAGAGTTTACTACTTGCAAGTGTCTGACTGACAGCTCTTGTGAATTAACCCGTCCACTTAGCAAGTACAATATAGCAGACAGCACTGCAAACTGGTCAAACCTCTTCCCTCACAGTTTGCTTCTTTCCTAACATTTGCCTTTGGCCAATCTTGGAAGAACCTCGGGTGATAGTGAAAGAACAGTGGGGGGGGATGGATAGCTCAGTGGCTTGCATATTGGTCTGCTAAACCCAGGGTTATGAGCTCAATCCTTGACAGGGCCACTTGGAGAAGTGGGGTAAAAATCTGTGTGGGGATTAGTCCTGCTTTGAGCAGGGGGTTAGCCTAGATGACCTCCTGAGGTCCCTTCTAATACTGATATTCTATGTAGTACCCTGAGTGCTTCTTCAATACTGGACCTCTCTTACTAAGGCCAAAAACAGAAGTGCCAAATGGTATCAGTGCAGGAAATAGTTTCTGTGATGTAGATACCTGCTCACTAGGACATAGTATAGGATCACAACTCATTTCATGCAGGACAAAGAGTGTCTGTTAGATACCATTATCCACCTGAGACACTTATCTGCCAGTGACTTCAGGATAAAGTGTTCTGTATCTCATTAGCAATCTTTGAAGCCATCCAAGCACTCAATGCATTTTTGAAACAGGAAACAGGAAACAAGAAACGGACAGTCTAAAAACCTTACACTTAAATTCCCCTACACACACACCAACCCAAAACAAAACACCAACAGCTGTAGTACTGACTTCTTCATCTCTAATCTGATGTGAAATACATTTGAGGTTAACCCTTAATGGAAACATTATGAAACTACACACAGTTTGACCCAAAAGGACCAGATCTTCTTCTACTGAATGCTCAGTTTTAGGTTAACTAATGTCCTTGTGTTCAAACTTCAGGTGCATTAGCTTGTTTGCACTGCTAACAGCTAACAGCTTTCCTTTCCATAAGAGCATTCACTGCTACATTAATACAACATAGGAAAGTCTCAGCTGAGAATAGTTAATATTTCATGACCAAATAATGAGCCTACTATTTCTTTACTTCACTCACTCAGTCACTCACAGTACATGCTGTTCCAGTGGGACTCAGAATAAGAATGGTTTGATTGAAAGCATTTGCTAGAGAATTGGCTGTTGTTACTCAATGTTGCAAAACCTATATTGCCCACAACACCTTTTTCAATCAAAATGCAGCCTGATACTTCTCCCTGCCCAAGATTTTGAAGTGCAAGTACATACATGCATTTAGGCTTCTGAAACAATGAAACAAATTGCTGTCATGTCATCATGCATTAAAGAAAATACCTATTATTTTAATTATACTTTATATCAGGGCTCGGCAACCTCTGGAATGCGGCTTGCCAGGGTAAGCACCCTGGAGGCCCGGGCCAGTTTGTTTACCTGCCACATTGGCAGGTTCGGCGGATCGTGACTCCTACTGGTTGTGGTTCGCCATCCCAGGCCAATGGGGGCATTGCGAAGCCACAGCCAGCACAGCCGTGGTCCGCCGAATCTGCCAACGCGGCAGGTAAACAAACTGGCCCGGCCCGCCAGGATCCTTACCGTAGTGAGCCGTGTGCCAGAGGTTGCCGACCCCTGCTTTATATAATCAATGTCTGCTTTAACAGTTTTTCAGTATCAGAAATATTTATAGCTGGAATAGTTACCATATCAGCTATTATAGCATATATGCAATATATTTAGAGCTTGATTCACAAGGTACGTAAACACATTCCTAATTTAATTATAAGAATAGTCTCATTGACTTCAATGCAGATATTCACATGCTTCAGTATCTTGCCAAATTAAGGTTCGAGAGGATCATGGATGTTTCTGTTTTAACTCCTTTAAAATTATTGGGCTTACAACAGAGATGAACTGGGTTTACATAGACAAATCTTGTTGTCATTTCCCTCACTCAGGGCAGAATATAGATAGGTTATCTAACTAAAAATCTGGAGTAATTACACTGAAGTCAGTGACAAATTCCAGACTTACAATGGTATAGATGACAGTACGCTGGCCCTGTGACTTTGATAGGACTACATGCATACAGCAGAGGGCAGATTTTTCCAATCAAAATCTCCAGACAATATCAGTAGGTGCATTTTGAGCTTTTGCAGCCTGTGCTTTTGACAAATCAATAATGCTGCAAAGAGAAATGAGAAGTGGCTTGCAAGATATTAATTGGACTTCTCTTGAGGACACTTTAGGCCGAATTCTGTTCTCATTTTCATGAGTAGGAATTTTGAGGAGTTGTTACTTTCAGCTGAGTTACACCAGATTTATGCTAGTTTAACAGAACAGCATTTGGACCATAGATATCCGTGAATAGCTTAGAAACTTATATATATTCATTAAAACAATCACTACACTACCTGCTGTACACTACTTTAGTGCTATCAAAATGTTAGTTACCTGCAAAGCTTTGGATCCAATATAGAAAACGATTAAGTACTTAAAATATCTAGCAGGTACATGCTACACCATACTGTCATTTCATGTAACAATACAACAAAACAAATATACAAAAAGTCCCATTTTATGTTGGCCATTTTCTCTACATGTGGGCAGCAAATCACAGAAACAAAATATTCATCTTGGTGCAAGCAGTAAGACAGAGATAGTTGTTAGAAGCTGTTTTTGAATGTCTTAAAATCATATCTGACTTCTGTGCTACTGTCAAAGGTGACAGATGTACAGTAGATAATAAATTATTCCAAGTGAATTAACAGATTGAAGAAATCCTCTGTTTCTGACACCAGTTCAGAGTTTGTTAGCTAACATATCCTTCTTTAGAAGTCAGACTGTCACTGCATGTCAGATTGGATTTTCGAGCCTCGCTACTCCCAAAATACATTAAAGCAGCCATGCAATACCTTTGATTGCAGACATTAAAATCAACACTATCAATTAAGAAGCCAATTATCCAGGTTAAAATCTTAGGTGCCGGTCTAGCATAGCATCTCTACAGCATTGCAAGTCACACAAGTCCAAGGTCATAGCATGTTTTTTGCATGTGACAGGTCCAGTTTTGCTGAGGAAATAGATTGTCGTACATGGAAAGCAACTCTCTTCAGCTGTCCTCTCCTTTTGCCTTCCTGGCCAAACACCCTCACCTCCAATCAAATCAACCATTAGGATTGTAGACACTATACGTTGTACTCTGAAGGGCAGGAATGCATGAAAATAAACTACCTTGCCTCCCATGCCGAACTGCTGCTTGACCTCAAATTTTTGTTTGTTTGTTTGGGGCTAGATTTTTTTTTCTTTTCTTTTCCTTTTTCCCCGTAATTCTGAAGGTTTTGTCGAGAGATGATGAATTTCTTCCCTGATCACTGAAAGCTCAGTTGAAAATCACCTTAGTGAATCTGACTCCTTTTCCAATCCCCATCCTGTTTTTTTTTTCTACAGGAAGGCTCTTTCTTTGCTTTCCTTTACTTTAGGAGATGGGGAAAACAATGTGAGCTCCTTCAATGTGTACTTTGGTGTTTGGGAGGGAGGGGGAATCAGAGAGGTTCTACTTTCTATTGATTTTTTTAACAAAACTTTAGGTCACAATAACTTTTTTCCACTTCTTCCCAAGGTGACTGCTGTTCACTCAGCTGAAGAAGAATCTGTGTGAGGATGCTATGGGACTGCCGAAAAAAAATGCACACATGCCACAGTGATAGGAGCCTGTAGTTTGATGGTCTGTCCAGTCAGCTCACCTGGTGGTCAGGGCCTGCTACTCTAGTCTCTCTTTCAGTTTAATTCGTCCGGGACCCATGACCAGGGTTCAGCTGACTCAGCTTTTTTGTTGGTAGATCCCCACTCCTTCCCATCCCAGGGTGAGACATAGGGGAATCTGAAGTATGTATGAGTACCCAAATCCTCCCTCTCCACTGGATCCTGGTTCAGAGACCTGAAAGTGTGACAGCACAGATTTTCCTACCCTTGGCGCACCTCCTCTTCACCTTCTCCTGGGCCACTTCGTACCCCACCCAACGTCTCAATTTTGGGCACGGCTTCTGTTTGATTATAGTCCTATTTTCCAAACCCGCACAATTTCAGGGCTGATTCAAACAACTCTCTGATGCTCAGCTCATGGTTCTCCCTTTCTCAGGGAGATTTCCAAAGATGGGGTGGGGAAAGATTCACAGCCAAACATCCTCTATAAGAGATCCTTCTCCTCCTAGGAATAGCTTCTTTCCTCCCACACTGACCTGGGCTACTGGACCTCTTTATATACTGCTCCTTTCCCAGGGAGCATGCTTGGCAGTACCTGAGGGACAGAGCCTTCTCTGTCCAGCCCTGCTCCAGCTTCTCCCTAGCCTTGGCCTTAGTGTGGGCTTTGTAAATTCCATCACAGAGCTTTCTGCAAATTCAAGACAGCAATGCTGTCCCCTGCAAGCATTCAAAATTATTAGTTTGTCCCCTGAAAGCATGAGATTGTCGTAAAATTAATGGCTACAAACAATACAAACAAGGGCTAGAAATTTACTTTTTTTAAAATGAAAGCTGAGCTCCTTTCATAATAACAGAGCCACAGCAGCACCAAATACTGCAGCATTCATGATAAAATCATGAATGTCATCAAGATATGAACAGATGATCACGTGCTTTGGGGATTGCTAGTTAAGGAACTTCACTGGCCTTGGGAAGATGGTAGACTAGCCTGCCTAATTCTGTATCCCTCAGCCTGTGACAGTGATTCAGAAAAATCATGACACTTCTGCCAGCAAACAGTCATAGAAATGAATCAGACCCTGTCAGGTCCATTATGGCTTCTCTACATGGGAAGTCACTATACTCTGCATAGATGTAGCATACATTGGGGCCTTTCCAGCATAGCTATGTCAGATAGGGTATGTGATTTTTTTCACACACCCTGGCTCACATAGCAATGCTGACAAAATTTAGTAATCTATGCCTGGTCTAAACTCTACTACACTAAGCCACGTGAGAGCTCTTTAGTGTACAATAGGAGTGTCCACATCGGTAGTTAGTGAGGATTTGCAAATGTGCTGTAAATTTCCACCCTAGCTTGCTGTGCACTAACAGCCCCAAGTAGAAAAGCCCTTAGCTTGTAGGAAAGGTTTGTATTGTTAAGTAGGCTATGATCATGGATCTGTAAGAACACTGGAGATAAGCCAGAAATATTTCCTGGGCCCTGCCATTACCCAATTCTTATTTAACACATTTACTGGAACTGTGGTAACTTTTCTTAAAATAAAGATGAAAAAGACTCAATAAATAAAATACTGTATGTTTAAGAGAGTGCTCTGTTTCCACAGAACCCTAATGGGTAATGTCATTTCAGGGTTGCTCTTGGTTTACGGCAACAACAGGCCTTCAAAATGTGACATTAAATAAAGCACTGTAAAGCACAGAGCCCTAAATTTTGCATATGCTTTGAGCTAAAAGGGATTGGGGTTTAGACACAAATGAATTCTGTTATAAAAGTGGCAAGTTTCATAGTCCTTGTTATCTCTTGCAAGAGTGAGCTCAACAGCAAAGATTAACAGAAAGTTTTGTCTCATGAACTCATTAGCTTTTCTCTATTACTGGACAGTTTCATTGTTCCAATGTGTCATGAAATGTCAAGTTACAGACAAATGATATCTCAGCTAACTAGACCATGGGTCGGCAACCTCTGCCACGTGACTGACCAGGGTAAGCACCCTGGCGGACCGGGCCAGTTTTGTTTATCTGCTGTGTTGGAAAGTTCACCAGACTGTGGCTCCCACTGGCCACAGTTCGCCGTGCCAAACCAATGGGGGTGGCTGGAATCTGCGGCCAGCACATCCTTAGGCCCGGATCACTTCCTGCCGTCTCCATTGGCCTGGGATGGCAAACTGCGGCCAGTGGGAGCAGCGGTCTGCCGAACCTGCCAACACAGCAGGTAAACAAACTGGCCCAGCACGCCAGGGTACTTACCCTGGTGAGCCACATGCCAGAGGTTGCCAACCCCTGAACTAGATCCAATCACATAGAGGGCTTTGAACATTAGGACAAAGACCTTCAATCAGACTCTGTTTTCAGTTGGGAGCCTGTACATACAACAGAAAACCAAGGTGATGTATCCACTCCAATATTTGTTATTAAGCAGCTTTTTGTACCAGTTGGAGTTTTCTTTGGGGTTTTAGTCCTGCATGGATCACCATGGTAAGATTTGTCTCTGATTGGAAGATGTATAGTCTTCTAGCAATTTGAGGATGGAAGTGAGTGGGTTTATTTTGCTACTTTGGCTATTTGAGCATACAGTAGCACTGAGGCCTCCACAGTGACCCCACAACTGTAAACCATTTTAATCTGTCATCATATTTTCCTCATAGTGAAGGGTGTTAGAGAGAAGAGAAATGTAAGCACTAGCCTTGTGCTACCAGCATCACCTCACTCTTATCCCTGCTAAACTTTAGCCACCAGCTCTTCATCCAGGTGCTGATTTCAGGTAACCAGAGAGGAAGTTGGAATATGGCATTGTTTGTTTCTGACCTACCAACTGCAGAGTTGAGTGTAGCTACACTGAAGGCAGCAGAGTTCAGGTGGAAAAACTAGTATGTCACCATGGAATTAAAAGCTCTATCATCATGCAAACACACAGAGGGCTGAATTAAGATTACCCATACAGCCTTAATTCCAGTATTTTTAAAATGTGGAGTACTTGATTTTGTAACCTAAATATTCTTTTAATGTAGGGTTTGGGGGAGGAGAGAGGTTAGTAGGTAATTTCAAAATAGATTAGCTTCAATTTTTCATATGTCTTTTCAGTCCAGACAAAATTGATACTAGATTCAAAATCATTAATCTTACATAAGTATTCTGTATGTATTAGGTCAGAGCCTTAGCCTATTAAGTCTACTTTGTGCTGCTATGGTAGTGCAATGTAGGCTTAAATCTGGCTTAAATTTTAGTTTCAATATTTACACAGCATTTGGGAATTTTCAAGTGCCATAAGGTTGGCTCCACAGCTCCTAAAACCAATTCCCTCCTTCAATATAGGGTAATTGATGGTCAAAAGGGTTAATGTTTGGTTTCTCCAGCCTTTCTGGGATTTCCAGACTACCAGAATGGCACCTGTGATCTGTTAACAGCTAGCATACTGTAGAGTCACCCTAAGGCTCCTCTAAACTGAGTCAGAAACAAAGGCTTGCATACAGTGATCTCAGAATGAGGGATTCACAAAGGTGGCAATAAAGTTACCTTGACACCATCATCAATGGTTTGCACATGGGCCTGCTAAACCCAGAGTTGTGAGTTCAATCCTTGAGGGGGCCACTTAGGGATCTGGGGCAAAATCAAAACTTTGTCCTGCTAGTGAAGGCAGGGTGCTGGACTCAATGACCTTTTAGAGTCCCTTCTAGTTCTATGAGATAGGTATATCTCCATTTATTATTTATTTTTTTATCCCTTCTACTCAACTGTACCAAGCACTGCTCTGGTACAGCCAGGGATCTTGCCTATTAGTCTTAATATGAATTCACATCATACAGCATATTATTTACAGATTATGGCTCTACAGCATATTACTTACAGATTATGGCTCTATAATTCTTAATGTGCAGTGAAGTTCCATCTGAAATGGGTTACTGCAAACACACAGTAGAAGCACTGCTCTTGTTAGAGGGCTTTCCCTTTACTCTCCCTCGCTGGCTCTTGTCAGACAGAAAGCAGAAGACCAGAAGTCTGAAGTGCAGGCAATGCAAGGTTTATTGGGGTTATTTTACAGCAAGCATGTTTCCCATAACTCTAATGCCACAGAGCCTTGTTCCCCAGTGTTCTGACTCCCCCCTCCTCAGGAGACGTAATTATACCTGAAATGCATGCCCACAGGCCCACCCTTTACAATTTACGGTCATGTTCCATTTTGGGGGGTTGTGACTCTGAGGTCTTCATCCCACCCCTTTTGTACCCCATGGGAGGGGCAAGGAGTGAGATTGTGCTACGGTCAGGGGCAGGCATTTCTCTGACCTTTTAGTGCTTTACCTGCTCCTCACCTCTAAATCCCCCTTTGCCCCCCCAACTGGTTGCTTGATAAGATAAGGAGTTGAGACAGTCTTCAAGTGTGTGCTTATCTATTACACTCCCACCATGCCCAGTAACACTTGAACTGCTCTAATCTATTCTCATTATACTAACAAAGCCATCTGACTTAGGCAAAAGCAACATACACAGTGTCTTTGTCCTTAGTAAGGATCCCTTTGTTCATACATATTAGTAACAATGTATATATATCAAAAAGAATTAAACAAGCGAGCAAAACCCAAATACTGTCTCAGCAAAAATACAGGCCTGGATCCTACTTGGCACAAGAACTTCTAACACCTCTAGTGGAACAAATAGGGTGTTTTAATTTTGTTCTCTAGAAATATTAGACAGGATTCATCCATTATGGGCTAATAGCCTAATTATAGATACAAGGAGATATTAAATTCACTGGAGCTCAAGCCAAGTAAGCTTATTTCCCTTTGGTTTTGTAATCCTTACGTTTAAACAGGTAAATACATTTTTTTCTGAACATTTATGAAGAAGAAACATAGGACAAAAATCACCTCCAGGTTGAGTCTAAGTATGTTACTTTTTTGTCTGAAATGACTATTTTGGGGTTGAATACAATATCTTCTCAAGAGGTACAAATGTTCATAATTGGAAAACAGAGACCATTATCTGTCTTGAAGAAACGGCTATAATTGATGTGGTGTAACCTTTCAAAGGATTGATTCTGTCTATTTCTTGTAGCTTTAGAATTATCTAGAAAATTTAAGAATCTTTTGCTAACAGAAGCAAATATGCTGAAATACCGCACCTTGATCTTGAACCTTAATAGATGGAAGAGAGTCAAAACCAAAAGTATTACAATTAGAATTCAGATCAAGATAAATTACGCTGGAAATCAGCAGATATGCTAAGATATAATCTCATTTCTTTCTCTCATATATATTTCCATTTGTTCCATTCTGCATTTTAATAAGATCAACCTTTAATTCTCCAAAACCAAAAATAAGGCATTTTCAGACTGTGATCTTCAAATCCCTGCTTCCTGAAGTTTTATCGTTTCCCTTACAGCAGTAATGGGCAACCGATGGATTGTGTGCAGCCTGCAGGCCGCAGGTTGCCCACCACTGCCTTACAGTCTTTCTGTTTCTGTGTAGGGTCATCCTGCTGTCATATAGTTTAAATTCTAGAACTGATAAGTGCTAGAATCCTCCAATTCTTGAGTCCTATAGTTCCATGTTTCTCGGTTCTCAGACTCTGCATGTGTTACCTGTTCTTCATGGATTGTCACTGCCTTACGTAAGGTGTAGTCATTAACATGACTATGAACTTGTTGCACAACGCTACTATTCTGATCTGGTAGCAACTCAGACTCACTTTGTACAGGTATAAATGGCTATACAAGGTGCACTGCAATGCAGGGTCCGGCCCAAAATGCCTCCAGGCATTTTGTCAAATCCTGTAACAGGGTACATCTGCATTATCTCAGATTGTTGATCTGCACTAACACCCTTACTCTTTCTTCCCCTCCCCACCTCTCACCCGATATACACATACAGAGCGCACAATCTCCAAGGAGGACAAAATATAGGATCTGTGCAGGAGCACCAAGAATAATCGGGAGAAAGGCCACCTTGTGTTGTGGCCTCCCACCTTGTTCACTATAGCAGACTGGCAAAAATCTGACCTTTAATGAGTTTCTGGGCCTATCTACCCTGCACCACAGTTTGGACTACAGGAGTGTGAACAGCAAGGCTTACCAGAGCACTGTTCTTTAATGCCCCCATGTGGACACAAACTAAAAGGTTCGTACTTCACATTAATGCAACCTTCTTCAAACAATCATTGAAGGAGGAACCTTTTAGTTTATATTTGTAGTGTCCACATGGGGACATTATAGCCCATCATTTTGTTGAGCATTATTATTCACACCACTACTAGTCCAAACAATGGGGCCATGAAGCCACGCTGTCTGTCTTTACTCAGTTCCTGAAAGGGAGCAGTCAACTGACATAAACTAATTTTCAGAAATAGATTTAGATCATAATTGCAGTAGTTTACATTCTTCATTTGTCTCACCAGTTGGTTAGAACTGCATGCCATAAAGCAAAACAAGCATTTGTGGATATATTACACAATAGCCTCTATTATTTAGAGGTGAGTTAGCAACAGCAAGTTCAGTTTTATTGTTGTTGATTAGTTCTAAAATGATGAACCAAAGATGTATATGGGGAAGTTTGTTCAGCAGACATCTTTTAAAAACCAGAGTCAGACTCCATTTGTTTCCACCCTACAACAACCTGCTCAAGAATTGAGCTTAGCTGTTTTGCCAGTGAACAGTGTGAATTCCAGGCAAGCTATTTTCTGCAAAGTCTCGCAGCTTCGGTGACAATTCAGCGGCAGGTAACCGAAGGTGCGGGACTGGTAGATCACCCACAAAAATGCTGCAGAATCTGCGTGACCAGCAGACCTCCCGCAGGCAGTAGCTGAAGGCTGCCTGACTGTGGTGCTTTGGGGCAGCAAAAATATAATGCTGCCCCAGCATAGAAATAGTTTGAACATGTATGGACAAAATCAGGAAAGCTAAGCAATAGAATGAGTTACAGCTAGCAAGGAATGTTAGACACAACAAAAAAGGGTTCTTCAGCTATATCAGATGAAAAAGAAAGCTCAAGGTACGCTACTCAATAGAGAAAGTGAGCTGTTAATGGCAGATGATAGGAGAGCTGCTCATGCCTACTTTGCTTCAATTGTCTCACAAAAAGTAACTGGACATGTAGTGAAGTTACCATAGACAATAAGGGAAAGGAGGAAGATTGGGATAAGTAAAGAACAGGTCAGAGAAATTCTGACCAATTTGAATGATTCAATCATTGAGGCCAGATGCTAGTCCCCCGCAGGTACTGTAGCAATTAGCTGAGAAATGTCACTAGCAATAATATTTACAACTCATGGATGACAGCAGAGGTCCCAGAAGTTATTTAAGTACTTACCTATAGATTGGGGAGCCTAGCTTTAAAATGTTGACTATAGTAGTTGTCTTTAGAACAGCAGCATGCTTTCTATTTAATCAGTAAAGCTTTTAAGGTGTGATATTTTCCCATTAATGCAAAGATTTCTTCTCCTGAAGTCATACTGCTAAAACAGTGTGACTCTCAGATGCTGATCTGCATCCTTTGCAGCAAAATTGCATCAAGCAGAATGGGATTTATTTATTTATTTGGTTTCAGAGATAACAGAGCTTGAGTAACAGAGCTTCTCTCAAATGCAGAAAGATGAATACTTTATACATTTTGCTAGACGAGCAATCAGCTCCCGTTTCTGGAATAGCTAGGATTATGCAACATTTATCTTTATAGTTTTCTTTCATCTCCAATGAAATATCAACACTTTTGTAAAAGGGACTGCCTGGAACCTCTTTTCTTTTTCATCCTTTATTACCATTTGTGTGGATAGAAAAAGCAGAAGTAGTACTACAGCCTCTTTGTTTATATACTCCAGGTAAAAGGCTTCTATAACAGACAAAAAGGGCTTAGAGTCCAGGGAGCTTGAGTCTTCCACAGCACAGTGTAGATTGTAATTATTTACACTCACATTGAAGATCCCTAAAAGATCAGAATGAGAGTGTTCTGCGCCCATCCTTAATGGGATTACACAAGGTACAATATATGGAGATTCATGTATCAGGTGTAAATTGCTTATGGCCGGGTCACACATAGTTAAGTGCATCCATATAAGGACATAACTTTCAAAATTGATCTAGTTCAATTGAGGCAGATCGGTAATACGACAGATTTAAACTGGTTCAAACATTAATATCGATTTAGTTTATATTGGCAACTTCCCCAACACAAGTATACTTTTCTAATAAAGACAAAGTCTTTGCTGAAAATGAAATGTGTTAATACTAGCAAGATGTTTTATCCTAGCATTTACAACATGTACACTCTGGGCTGGAGACATTAAATAGCAAAAATTGGAATGTAGAAAAACTTAAAAAAAGAACTCCAGGAAATAACTACAGCAGAACCCTATTATCCAGTTCTAACCTGACCAGGGCCAGATTGGAAAATCAAAAAATCAGATGATCAAGAGCAGTGGTGGGCCACGACACCATTTGTTTAAACGACCATCCACACGCACGGCTGTCTGAAGCTCTCAGTGGTCACGGTTTGCCATTCCCAGCCGTTGGGATCTGCGGCTGGCTGTGGCTCTGCAAACAGTCATAGTAAACAACTGTCTCTCAGCCCACCAGTGGATTACCCTGATGGGCCACAGGTTGCCCATCAGTGATCCAGAGAATGGGAAAGTATGAGCTCACAGTGCCATCTAGTGGAGGGATCACCCACCCCTGGACCTGTGTGTGCTGGTTGTTCGTTAATGCAGAGAGCCAGATAACAGAAGGTTGGATAAACTGTATTTAGCATTTCCAGCCATACTGTTTTGCCCACATATACTAGAAAATTTTCACAAAGGTAAGCAAGTATCAACATCACCACTTTACATCTGGAGAAACGAGGCACATAATGACTAGCCCAAATCCAAACAGCAAGAGTGGGATACAAGGACTAAAACTCAGCCAGCTTCAGCACACTCTCAGCCATTACATATTTAGCTGATAGTTATAGCAACCATTCACCACAAATTACATCTCTTGGCCTGGAGCTGAAAAGAGAGTAGAAAAACCAGACAGGCCAGTTGGCACTCCTTTTCCCTTAAAAGTGCTCTTAAAAGTGCTCAAGCCATGTCTCCACAGCCTATGTTTTGGGAAGCCATGCAGCAAATTGCACTGGCCTACAGTCAGTTCCCCAGCACTGCTATCTCAGATTGTTGGCATCCCAGAGAGCATTCAGATTATATTGAATAATGGGAGTAATTTTGTTGTTAAACTCTACAATGTTTAAACCAAGAAAGATTTGACAATGGTCCTCATTTTTAAATATTTTGTCTACCTAAGTCTGAAAATACTTGCTCAAATCCAACTGACCTTTGCTGTCCCTGGTGTGACAGTCAGCAGCGACTCCCTAACAGCTAGTAGCTTTATAATAGCTGGCAACCATTAGGGGAAATTGGACACCTCATGGACACAGTAGCCTGAACTTTTGAACTGTCTTCCCTTATTGGTCCTGAGGCAGTTGAGCTGGTCTGAAGCTGTTTTTTTGCTGAGCAGATTGCAGAAGTGCAGGGGTTTGCTAACCAGCAATCAAATGCTAACACGACCGCAGCCTGTGTGTGAGGTGTATAAAGATTCTCGGGTTTTGTATGGAGTAAAGTCTTTGTACCAAGATACAAAACTCTCCTTTCTTCTACAGAATAAAGCAACCGTTCCTTATCCCTGTCTGACTGTCATTGGCTCTCAGCTAGGCGGACCCAACATTTCAGTAACAGTTTCTGGAGACCCCAGATGGGACCCTCCTAGCTCAGACATCGGACTCCGGACAGCTGCGGCGAACTAGGAGTGGCGCCACCGGGGTGCTTAGCACCTCTTCCTCACTTCCCCGCGGCCCCTGGGTTTCGTGCTCTGATAAGGTGAGCTCTAATAGGATTAGGAAACAATTCCCTGGTTCTGGTTATATTCTGGTTACCTGGTTACTGTATTTCTGTCTTATACCTTTGGGTGTTAAGTGTATGGGCAGAACTGAGCTTTTTGTTCGTAATTCCTCAGGGTGGAAGCCATAGCATGCAAGAAAGCCCTGAGGTCATATTATGATCCTTCTGTTCCGTCCCCTGTAGCAGTCAGTGTAAGCAGAGACTGCTGGCTTGGATTTTTTGGATTAGACCATTATTCGCTTCTTCTTTCTGTTTAATTCTCTATTTAGTGCCAGAAAAGGGGATGGGTCGGTCTCAGCGGAAACCCTCTAAGGATAGCCCTTTGGATTACATGTTAAATACCCATATAGGCAGAAAGCCATTTGACTGTTCTGGGTTGCAGGAGGCTACTGTGGAAATTTCTGGTGTCTCTGCCTCCCATGCCTTTTTGCTAGCTCCGGATTCCCCAGTTAACCCTCTTGAGCAGAGACCTGTTGTGTAAATTGCATGCTCAGATATTTTTTTTCAGATGACAGGATCATCCTCTGGTTACCTTAAAACCAACTTCTCCAGTTGTGTGCTGTTCTGACCCAGGATTCAGAGGACTCGATCCTGCCTGCGCACCCGATCCTACCTGAGCGACTCAGACAGGAGGTAAAAGCCTCCCTATAGGGCAATTTAAAAACAGACTTGGGCGCTCTCCTGACAGAACCGGTGCGTATAACCTTGAAGACAGGCATTGTAATTCCTCAAATTCATCAGTATCCCATCCCCCAAGAAGCTCTGCTAGGCCTCCAGAACCTTATCACCACATTCCTGTGGTTGGGAGTGCTAGTTCGCACCAAGTCTCCTTTCAACACCCCCATTCTGCCAGTCAGAAAACCTGACACGGATCCAGAGGGAAAACCTGTATACCGATTTGTCCAGAACTTGATTGCAGTGAATAAAGTCATTCAGGCTAGACACAATGTTGTACCTAACCCTTACACTATCCTGACTGCCATTCCAGCAGGTAGTGCTTGCTATTCGGTAATAGACTTATGTAATGCCTTTTTCAGTATTCCCCTAGATGAAGGCAGCTGGGATATCTTTGCATTTACATGGACGGATCCAGAGACTGGGAGGGCAGAACAGCTGACCTGGACTCGGCTACCACAAGGATATGTTGAATTGCCAACCATTTTCTCCTCTATCCCGACAAGCAATTTAGCTGATATTAAGCTACCTGGTGAGTCCACTTATCTCTTGTATGTGGATAACATCCTGGTTTTTTTTCTGATCAGATATGCAGCCCAATTTCAGTCTTTACCCGCTGATGTACCTTGCTCATTGGATCCAGCCAGGGGATTGGGTCTATGTAAAAGAGTGGGAAAATCGAGCCTCTCCAACCCCAGTGGGCTGGCCCTTTTCAAGTCCTTCTTACCTCCCACACTGCAATTTCGAGTAAGGGAAAGGGATACTTGGATCCAACTACACCCAAATCAAGCTAGCCCCTGGGCCAGGGCCAGAAGCAGATGACATCAGACTTCAAGGGAGCACCGCCAGCTCTTCCCACCACGACCCGGAAGAGCCAGAAGTAGACGATACTTGGAAAACTGAACCTCTCGAGGGACTAAAGCTTTTGCTCCAACGAACAAAATCCTGAAAATTTGTGACTATGGGTTCTCAGACGGTGCTGAGGTGGCTATTATTTCTGAGCCTGCCCCTTGTACAAGCTTACCCGCACTCAGCGGCTAAACCTCGTCAGCGACTGGCCACGTTAAGACGCTTGTCTGACTGTTGGTTGTGTCACCGAACTCCTTCTGAGGAAGGAATAGGACTGTGGGCTGTACCTTTAAACCTCTCTGAAACTCTCTTCCCTACAAATGGGTGGAAAGTGAATGATTGGTGGAAAGGAGGAATACCAGTCTGATAGTATGGGAAAATGTCTGAGGTTTGATATCATAGCTGGGAGGCCCAAGGGGTCCCTCTCTTCGATATCCTTGAGTTTGGGTATAAGTTGGCCCTATGTTTTGAGGCTGCTGACGAGACCGGGAAGGAACTGGGTTACATCCCCTTAGAAGCCTGCAATCAAACCCTTAGGTTTAGTTTTAGAAATGGAACCTTTTACCCCTTAAAAATTGGTGTCGACACCCAGAGACCTCCTTTCCAGTTTCAAAAGGCCTATATTGCAAAATTGACAGGCGAACGTTATCAAGGGGAGTGGTTTCCTTCATTCCTTTCCTTGGGTCCTATAAATAAGACCCATGCATATTATATGGAGGTCTCCTCTGGCATTTTATCACCTCACTCATCCCTTGAAAATTTCTGAATGCCAGGGGGCGCTAGTAAGCTTTACATCCACACTTGTTTGCTGTTACATACTGTGGGGATATTTTAAACAACACCCATGCCATGGGACACTTGAATGCATCCCATTGGCCGTGCAGGGCTGGGTATTTGGCAACTCCAAACATCGAGATGTTAGGGTAGATTGGCGCCACTGAGTAGCAGGAAGCTCCCTCACCCTTAGTTACAGAGCCCCAGACTGTATTTATTTGTGGTCATAATGCTTATAAAGCTCTCCCGCTGGGTTGGTATGGCCGGTGTGGTGTGGCCAGAGTATTACCAGACGTTCAAGTAAACACCACACTTGACTCAAGCCAAATCCTCAACCTAGGGACATATTCTCACAAGCTCTTCACACCTTGAAAGGGGCTCAGGTTAAACGTGCCGAAAACCCCTGGTAATCAGGCAAATGGGATTTAATCCTTTATACATGGACTTATTCCTGGACTGGGGGTAGGGTAGCTGGAAAGGGCAGTGGTAAACATTTCTGAAGAACTTGAAAAAGCAGCTAATGCCTCCCTGGATGCTTTCCAAAAGTTACAACGAGGAATCGATGACATAGCAGAAGTAACACTGCAAAATAGATGTGTTCTAAATGCCTTGAATGCTGAAGCAGGGGAAGCCTGTGCTCACATTGGGGAAAGATGCTATTTTTATATTAATCACTCTGGTTTAATTGAGGAGGATTTGCAAGCCATCAGGATGCAGCTGTTGTTTCCACACTGTATCTCTTGACCATACCCTTAATTTTGAGGACCTCCTCCCAGACCTTGGGTCATGGTTTACTGGCCTTTTCCCTAAATTGTCAATAGATTATTTTCTTTCTTTTCTTTCTATGTGTCATTTGGGTAATGTTGCAATGTGCAAAATGTTTGTGTAGTGCTATAGTAAGTGCTCTACAGTCCATAGGAGAACATAATATCTCTCCTCCAGCTTGATCGCAAATTGTGTATCAGGCCTGACAATTTGGATTATCAGGCCCGAAGTGGGGACTGTGACAGTCAGCAGCGACCCCCTAACAGCAAGTAGCTTTATAATAGCTGGAAACCATTAGGGGAAATTGGACACCTCACGGACCAGTTGCCTGAACTTTTGAACTGTCTTCCCCTTATCGGTTCTTGAGGCAGTTGAAGCTGGTCCTAAGCCAGTTTTTGCTGAGCAGATTGCAGAAGTGCAGGGTTTGCTAACCACTAATCAAATGCTAACATGACCGAAGTCTGTGTGTGAGTGTGTATAAAATATTCTTGGTTTTTGTATGCAGTAGAATCTTTGTACCAAGATACAAAACTCTTCTTTCTTCTGCAGAATAAAGCAACCTTTCCTTATCCCTGTCTGGCTGTCATTGGCTCTCAGCTAGGCGGATCCAACATTTCGGTAAAACTGGAGTTAAACAGAGACAAAATTAAAACCAAGAAGTGTGAAATAGAAGGACTTTCAGTCCTGCTTTAGGTTCAAATATTAACAATTTCCTTTGGAGCTGCTAGGGTACCTCCATCTTACAGTTCCCTCATATAGGCGATGCTATTTTTCATTTGCAATACAAGGTGAATCTCTCTTGATATTTCTGCTATACAAGGTCAATATCAAACGGAGACACTCATTACAGTTTTAAAATGCTCAGAAGGTAGACAAATGAGCAGTAATAATCCAGGCTAAACAAACTTCACAAGGTAAGACTTGTGGAGACCTCTTGAAGCTGGTTGATCAGGGTCTGGATTCGGGGCTAGCAGTGGGCCAACCCATGCAGGTTTTATTGCTATTTTGGGTCCCAAATGTACACTGGAGTCTATGCTCCTTGTTTAATGGAAGCATGATGATGTTTCTGCTAAGCAGGTATTTGAGTCGTATGGTTATCTAGAGACTGTCTTAAATGATGGCCAATACTTATGTGGCTTGAGCTACCAAATATGAACCTTTGGCTGGCAAGCTCAGGGCCCGGTCATCTTGTTTGTGTGCTACCAACAGCTCTTCAGGGCTTAAAGCAGAATATCACATATATATAGCAG
This sequence comes from Gopherus evgoodei, assembly GCF_007399415.2. Classification (NCBI taxonomy): domain Eukaryota; kingdom Metazoa; phylum Chordata; order Testudines; family Testudinidae; genus Gopherus; species Gopherus evgoodei. The sequence continues at coordinate 86,154,076 of NC_044322.1, read as the reverse complement.
AGTGAATGCTGAAATGTTTTTACTCAATGTGAGAGCTCAAATCTTATGTTGATTATTAATATATTTGTTTATATCAATATTAATAGTTGATATTATATGTATATTTATAACATAATATTTTATTAGTAGTAGTATGATAAAGTCCTGATGACTTTTGGGATCACCTTAGAATGATTTATGAAACTTAATCTTAACCGCAAATTGCCTTTCAAAAGTCAACATATCCCAACTTGCTCAAAGGAATGGAAACACTTTGGTATTCTGACATACAGTAGACTATTGGAGTATGTGACTCTATGTTTCTAATGAATCAAATGATTCCAAGGGCCTTAAACCAAAGGCTAATTATTATCCACAATTGGCTTTTATAATCCACAGAAAAGGATGCTTATATACATATATTGAACTACATGATTTTATATGGATAACGTATGTGAGTACCATGCCATTTTTTTAGCTCACTTTAATAAGGAATTTCTGAAATAGAATGTAAAACAGAATTAAAATACATGGGAGGGGGAATGAGGAAGGTAGAAAAGCTATTTAAGCTACCATAAATTGAACATTGGTAACATACATATTTAACATTCAATGTTATAAAACTATAGGTCTTGTCGGAGCCCTAAACATAAGTAACAGTGTAAACCTAAGGCTGTGAATCAGAGTAGGCCTGGCTCTGGCAAAATTGCAATGTACCAGGTGTCAGTTAACAAAGCAAGCAATTCCTGACTAGAAAGGTCTTAGAAAACACAGCTCTCACGTAACTATGTAAACACATTCTTAAAAGATGGTACACAAATACATTGGCTCCTCCCTGTCACAGGCATGCATGTTTTACCGTATCTGTAACCACTGAGACTGGGAGCTTTGTCAATAATAAATCTAGCCAGGCACCTTTGCCACCAAACTGACTCTGGGGTCTTTCTTCATAAGTAACATCAAAATGTGCTGAATGAATATTCTGCACTGTCTGCTAGTGCAGTTGACATTGCAACTTCAAAACCAGCAACACCGGCAGGAGTAACAACACTGCAGTGTCAGACACAACAGTATTACACAGCACTAACAATACTATTGATGCCAACTGGTAACATATAATAGGGGTTTTTTTTAATACTCTATTGCTTACGTTTCTGTTATATGTAATTTTTAGTAAAATACAGCACTCATAATCCCCTACAATCTACTCTGTTGGGTAATTGGTTTTGAAGGCTCAGATTTTGAGAGGTACAGAATATTTACAGCCATCATCAATTTCAGTGGGAATTGCAAGTGCCTGGTAACTATCAGGAACAGGCCCAATGTTCTGTTCACTGACTCTTTGTAACTCATCAATACAGCATGACATAAAATGGATTTTCAAAAGGAACTAGTTATTTTTGGTGCTTCAGTGTTAATTTATAACCTAAAGAGGTCTGATTTTCAGAGCGTGTGTGCGCCTCCTTCCTGGAATCTTAGTTCCATTCTTCTTTTAAGAAAGTAAGCAATGTTCTCTCTCTCTCCCCACCTCAGTAACCTTCCTAAAATTGATTCAGATTCCTTCTTCCAGAAAAGAGGCTGGCTATTATAGACATATAAATCAAACAGCTATAGCTCTGATTCAACAAATTACTTAGGACTTGTGGTTGATTTTAAGTTTCTGTTTGTTTAAATGTTCCATTGGAGTTAATGGGACTTGAGCAAGTGGTTAACTGCTTTGCTGAACTGTAGCTGATGGGAGATGTTATTGAAGTGATATTTGCAGCATGCTTAACTAGAGGATATGTTTAGAAAAGGACAATTTAATAAGCAAGAGTCAATATGAGTGTTTGAAAGGTAAATTGTGTTGGACAAATTAGATTATTCTTTTAATGTAATAACTAACAGTCTGGGTAAACAGAAACCAATATATTTAATACAACGCAATCTTCAGAAAGCTTTTTGACAGCTTCACATGATGAAATTTGTTGTATAAGCTCTCTAAGTAGTAGTCAGATGATAATTGTTGATGAATGAGGAATTGGTTAATTGGAAGACAGGAGGTTGGAAATAAAGTTATGTACACTTGTTACTTGGTGAGGAATGAAGTTCCATGGGGCGCTACACTGGGACTAGTACTTTTAGGTATTTATTTATTTATGAATAGACGAAACTGTTACATATAAAGTTAGAAAAAGAATCTACATGTACTGAAAAACTCAGTATTCTAAAACCTGGTCAAGTATGTAGGTGAAGCATCAGCACGAAACGATGTTGATTTTTATTGAGAGATGAAATGTACAAACATATGGACACTATGCTATCTCTTTATGAAGTAGCAGCCAGTCTAGTTTTGATCACCCTAAACATGTGACTATATTGCCCACAGTACAGCAGGGAGTAACTAAGTTGATACCTGGAAATGGTTTAAGTACATGGAATGAGGAGACATTGAGAGCAGAGCTGACTGAAAATTTCCAAATGGTACAGTTTTCCCTCAGAAAATGCTGATTTGACAAAATCAAAATGCTTCATGAGAACATATTGATTTTATAGAAATTGTCACAAGAAAATCAAAATGTTTCATTTAGATTTTTTCATAATTTCAGTTTGATCATTTTGACTTTTTTGTTATATTAGCACATAATAGCATATATTAAACCTTTTCAACCTTATCAAAATGAAATATTTTAGAATATTTTGTTTTGCAAATAATTAAGATTAACTTTTTGTTCCAAATCAGGAGAAACCCAGATTTCAAAATCTTGACATTTCCTGGGGAATGAAAAGTCTGTGGTGTTTTTTATTTTGTCCAGCTCTAATTTTGAGATGATGATTAATAAAAGTGACATTGTAGAGGGGCATTTTAGCAACCAGCCAAGTATTGGGATGGACTATCAATTATTCTGCTTGATGCATTTAGCCATGTAGTAGGCCTTTGCAGGAACTTTGCATAACTAAGGTAAGGCAGGAAAGGTAGGCAACTATCACATGAAATGAGCTTGACTCTACACTCTCTCTGACCTGCTGGGGTAAACATCTGTGGAGAAAAAAAAGGAAGTCTGGATATAGTTTAGGACTGTCATAGTGAAATAGAGCTGTTGGAGCTAGATTAATAGCTCGAAACTACTTGCTGATTTTTATTTATATTTTTAAGTGGTATGTTTTTGTAACTCCTGCTTTTCCCTTACGGTTGATTTTGTTTGGTCAGCTATGTCACACTTTTGATTGACATATCTTTGTAACTTTTTGGATATAAAAGGAGAATTGTGGGTCTGGGATAAGTGGATTGCTTCATGAATCTCCAGCCACAGATGGAAGGCAGGCCACTGGAAATCTGTAGCTGAATTATGCTAAGACAACTGCAGACTTGTAGGGTAACTACTAGTTTGAGGTGCTCTATAACTCATTGTGTTTGTATGTGCTTGGGACTAAATAAAGCAGAGATTTTGAGTAAAGGCATTCTGGTGAGAATGCTGGAGACTAATAAAGTGCTGGCTTTCAGTGAAAGCACTTGGTTTTGATGTCTTTGTGTCAGCCAGAGGCAAAAAGTATCCCTTGGTTTGTCCTGAGATCACCTCTGTCATGAACAGATAGTTAAGGGTTAATGCCTCTTTTACCTGTAAAGGGTTAAGAAGTTCTCCTAGCCTAGCTGACATCTGACCAGAGAAACCAATAGGGGAACAAGATGTTTCAAAAGGAATGAGGGATATTTTCCTTTGTTTAGAGTTTCAGTTTCAGCCGGAGTGAAAAAGATCAAGCCTCTTATCAGAGTGGTAAGTTTTACAAAGGAATAAATAGGTTTATGTTTATTTCTTTGTAACCTGTCTTGTGCAATTAGAGGTAGCATCAAATTGGGTATTTGGATATTTTCATTTGTGTACTAAGTTTTTGCCCAGGGGAACATCCTCTGTGTTTTGTATCTGTTGTCTATGAGAGTAGCTGGTATGCTAATCTCTCCAAGAGGGTTTTCTTTTACCTTTCTTTTCTTTAATTAAAAGTCTTTTTCTTCGTACCTGATTGATTTTTCCTTTTATTAGATCCAAGTAAGTTGGATCTGGATCCACCAGGAATTGGTGGGAGAAAGGAAGGAGGATGGTTAATTTCTCCTTGTTTTAAGATCCAAGGAGTTTGGATCTGTGTTCACCAGGAAATTGGTGAAGTTTCTCAAGGCTACCCAAGGAAGGGAGTGCTTGTGAATGGTGGCAGCCAGACAAGATCTAAGCTGGTAATTGAGCTTAGAGCTTCTCATGCAGGTCCCCCACATCTGTACCCTAAAATTCAGAGTGGGGAAGGAATCTGGACAATCTCATAGTGAGAAAAGTTACTGAGAGCTTTGGGTTTGGGGAACCCCAGATAACAACATGAATGAAATAATTTAAGATAGTTTAAGGCTATTACAAAATGTAATATAGTTCCTATCAGTCGTTGCTGGACAGACCACAATAAAAAGACTTTATATTTAAGCTGAAAAAAATGAACAAAGAATTACAGGAAGAATCATAGAGTGACCAACAGGCACAATAGATATTAAAAAGAAGGTGAGTAAAATTATACAAATTTCTTTAAATACTGAAGGACTATGAATTTAATGAAATAAATAAAACACATGCCTTAAATTCCAGTACTCCTATTTATTCTGCACTACTTGTACATGAACAATTCCCATTAATTATAACAGGGATCGGCAACCTCTGGCATGCAGCTCACCAGGATAAGCACCCTGGTGGGCCAGGCCGGTTTGTTTACCTGCTGCATCCTCAGGTTCGGCCAATCACGGCTCCCACTGGCAGCGGGTCACCATCCCAGGCCAATGAGGGCTGAGAAAAGCTGCAGCCAGTACATCCCTCCGCTTGCGCAGATTCCCACAGCCCCCATTGGCCTGGGAAGGTGAACCACGGCCAATGGGAGCTGCGATTGGCTGATCCTGTGGACACATCATGTAAACAAACTGGTTTGGTCTGCCAGGGTGCTTACCCTGGTGAGCTGCATGCCAAAGGTTGCCAATCCCTGAATTATAATATGAATTATGTGTGGAAAGGCTGTTCAATCAGGCCCTAACTAAAAAAGCAGCAGGAATGGCAGAATCAGTCATTGTCCAGCTGTGCCATAAAGAAGACAGGAGGTCGTGGATGTGGGTTAATTAGGCCACAATGTTATTTGCTTAAAATATCTGGGAGAACCCAGCAACCAGTTGTACAATATAGGCATCATCCTTTTCTTAATAATTTCGAAATAATCCCCAGCCATGTTCCAGCCATACTGCTGCTGGGACCCCATCACCCTCCCCTTGCATGAGGTGAAAGGGGTCCATCACTGTAAATGTTCTTTCTTCTCAACACCAGTTTTAAGGGACCCTTTTAAAGGGCATTTCCCCTTTTTCTTACAGCTAGCCAGACAAAGACCTCCTGCATGTGAAGATAGTGGTGGCCACAACCCAATGTGTGGTTTTAGATTTTAATTCTTCTCCATTTTTCAGGTTCTGCATTTCAGCTCTGCCACAGTACAGATGTCAAAGGAGAAAAAATGTAACTGAAAAATTGTAGAGAAAGGCTATTATAAAGGGTTAGGTACCACACTCCAAAAGATAATGAATTCAACTAAAAACTTTCATATTTTGAGGGTGATATTTTAAAAGTATTTTTGTTCAACAAGCAAAGATACCTTGTACTATGAAGTTAAATCAAACATAGATTTCACCTGGAGGGAGTGAATCTGGAAATTTATGATTAAAACACCAAAGTTGAAATATCTTTATAATAATGGGCTGTATTCTGCTTTAAATTAAAAATTATTCATATAGATGCTGTTCCTCTTCTAAGAATCAGCACAGATGGACTACTCACTATGCTGGCCAAGAATGTCAAATATATCTATTGCACACAGCAGCTTTTGTAAAGAGCTAGGCTAAAGGTAGGCTTGAATTACTAATATAGCCATGGCAATTACTTTAAGACCATATATTGAACAGATCCTGTCATTGACATGTGCCCTGCAACATCCACAGCATTCTGGCACAAAAAAGCAAGCTTCTCTAATTGAATGTGATTTATATAATTAATATGTCAAGGCCAGATTGTATCTTTTTTGTGCTTTGCATGGGAGGATAAAGGAAGGGAGAGTGCAAGAAGCCCATCTTCACTTGTACTCCTGATCAGTGGCCCAGAACAACTGCAGTGACTATGTTTCCCAGAGAACAAAGACTGCTTCCTCCATGAACCCCAGAATGAGGTGTGGAAAAGGCAGGTTTAGTGCTGCTAAGTGCTGGTCCATATTCACCCATGATGGATATGGTGAACTCGCTCAAGGAAGGCAGTAGCAGGAACATTCCATTGCAAAGTAGGCACCTCTGATAATGAGTTCTGTCTTCCAGATTCAGAATTATTCCTGGAACTTCCTATGAGACACCATAGCTCTGCATCACACATGAGCCTGTCCCTTAATGGCAACATTAACTTCATGATGTTATCCATTAAAAATATTTCAATAATTGTTCTCAACATTATGTTCTCACTCAATTAACCTTGCTTCTACTTTCAAACAAATATGGCTGGTGAAATTGGATCAACATACATATACAATAAACTACTAACCCATCAAAAGAGTGAACTATTTTTCCTGACACATTATATAAATAGGAAATGATGGCTGCAATCCAGAATTCACATTGAGATTTAATGGCACCAGATTATTTAATAGTAACTGGTCCAGTAATATTCAGAGTGAAATATGACTAAATATGACAGATATTCTAAGGTAATGTAATGAACTGGTGACTGAAAAGCAACTGCAGGTGTGGAGATCTACACCAGCTGCTGGAGCACTGTTGAAAAAGTTATCATAAAATGGAGTTCTATTATATGACAGGAGCTCCCTCTATTGGTTAATGTTGCTGTAATTGCTATGTCACTCATTTTCTGAGCAATGAAGAAAGATCCAGGATGGTGGCATCTACTCATAGCTGCTTAAAGTTGGAAGGTGGTGGCCTAAAAATATGTCTAAGGGCATCAGCTGCTGGTGGGAGCTGGACACAGGTATTAGCAATATTGCTCTTTGTATAGTTTTTCCTTTATCTTTTCCTGCTCTCCCCTAACAACAGTTATCTTCTAGAATACCTTTATTAAGGTCCTGATCCTGGAAGCAGTTCTGCATTGGCTAATACTATTGGCTTCTGTGAGGTTCCACAGTGATCCACCTGCAGCTAACAGTGTGTAGGATTAGTACCTTAATTAGCAGAGTGAGAGAGAGACAGTGGTGAGAGCCAAGACTCCCTTTGTTTATGTTTGTGAGAGCACTTCTTAAAAAATTAGTTTTGTTTTGTTTCCATTTCACTGTTGGTACATTTAGCAGTATGAAATACACCTCTACCCCGATATAACGCAACCCAATATAACACAAATTCGGGTATAATGCTGTTAAGCAGTGCTCGGGGGTGGGGGGGCTGCATGCTCTGGCGGATCAAAGCAAGTTCAATATAACATGGTTTCACCTGTAACAAGGCAAGATTTTTTGGCCCCCGAGGACGGCGTTATAGCAGGTAGAGGTGTATTTAAGTGGGAGTCTCTCTCCCAATTATAGTGTGTCTCTTTAGCTAGCCATTTGATTTCAGGGCACTGGAGTGAGAATTCCCACTCTACATGTCATGTTTGCTGTCTTGTGTAGGGAAGGAGAATATGAGAAATTGGTTAAGTAGTTGGGGAGCAAGTGAACTGAGCTACAGGAACAGGAGATCCCCTTTAGAATGACACTTCATGAGAGACGTAATCCTCAGAGATGGATTCTGGTGCCTTGATGCCAATTCTGATATGTCTAGGCTCTAGTGTACTTATTTTTTATATTTTAAAATAAAATATATATATATTTTAGTGTATTTTTCATTTACTGCAAAAGAAGGGAGAACACCCTTCTGTAGAAATTCAGGACCAGCCAGGGGTGGGGAGTGAGGGGGTGGAAAGGGAAGGGAAAGTATGACTAGAAAAAAATCCCCCCCACACACCAGAAATGGAAGTAGGATTTATCCTAGGAAAAAAAACCCAAATGCCTCCATTACTCTTCTTCTTCCCGCAGGCACTGTACTGGGTCCTCCAACCAAGGACTGACTCCAGCAACTACCTTTGTTTCTTCTCATCACTTTGACAACCAGGAACCTGAAACTGAAGTGAGTCTTGCCAGTTTCACCACTGCCCACAGGATTCTCATTTACAGCAGTGAACCTGATGACAGTCTTGCTCATTTTGCTGCTGCTTAGGCGCAAGAGCTGAAGCACCGGACTGCTTGGTCTGCTAACTCAGTAAAACAGCACTGCACTGATTCACACTTGGCTCATGTTTCTAAAAATCAGCTCTGTAATCAGCAATTCAGCAGAAACTTAAATTCAGTAGAAAGTGATCACATCTCAGGAAATGCTTCCCTCTCACTCCTGACAAATAGGCATCTGTTTTGTTTTGTTGTTTTGTTTCATTTTCATCCAAGCACTGAATTACATAATATTCTGCAGTAACTGGAGATATGATATCGTCCCGTAAATGTAGTCTGACGTATGATACAAGACACAAAGGACTACAAAGCAGATTACAGTTAAGCCAAAAGGACATGCAATAAATGAGACAGACAAAACAGGGATGGCTCTAGTCTCTTCAGATCTTTGGCTATGTCAAACCTAAGCATCCTATTTCAGTGACTCCTGGTTCTGTGGTTGGGAGTTGTTCTCCCCCTTCCTCATAGATTAGAACAAGACAGTGGAGTGTCAATGATATTTCCTGTCTTTGACAGATATTTTCTCTCTGGACACGCAGCTAGACATATAGTGCACTTTTAGATAAGGCTCCAGGCTGAACAAAGAAGCTGCTCCATTGGCTAAGCAGTGGAATTAAAGAAAAGGGAAGTGCTGTAGCTGACATTGGGAATGAATAGTACTTCGGTGGAGGAAAATATGATGTTTTGGGGATCACATCAGACATAGAGACATCTAAAGGCTCTCTTTGCTCCCAGACATATCCCCCAGCCAAATTTCAAAGTTTTGCTCCAAACCTCTGAGGTGCTAGACAGAAGAGATGCTCAAAGAAATGACAAGTTTCAGAGTAGTAGCCGTGTTAGTCTGTATCAGCAAAAACAATGAGGAATCCTTGTGGCACCTTAGAGACTAACAAATTTATTTGGGCATAAGTTTTTGTGGGCTAGAACCGACTTCATCAGATACATGAAGTGAAAAATACAGGAGCAAGTATAAATACATGGAAGGATGAGGATTGCTTTACCAAGTGTGAGGTCAGTCTAACAAGATAAATCAATTAACAGCAGGATACCAAGGGAGGAAAAATAACTTTTGGAGTGGTAAGGGAGTGGCCTATTACAGACAGTTGACAAGAAGGAGTGAGTAACAGTAGGGAGAAATTAGTATTGGGGAAATTAAGTTTAGGTTTTGTAATGACCCAACCACTCCCAGTCTTTATTCAGGCCTAATCTTATGGTATCCGGTTTGCAAATTAATTCCAGTTCTGCAGCTTCATATTGGAGTTTGTTTTGAAGTTTTTTTTGTTGAAGAATTGCCACTTTGAAGTCTGTTATTGAATGACCAGGGAGATTGAAGTGTTCTCCTATTGCAGGAGTCGGCAACCTCTGGCACACGGCTCACCAGGGTAAGCACCCTGGCAGGCTGAGCCAGTTTGTTTACCTGCCGCATCAGCAGGTTCGGCCGATCGTGGCTCCCACTGTCCATGGTTCACTGTCCCAGGCCAATGAGGGTGGCGGGAAGTGCCATGGGCCAAGGGAAATACTGGTCTCAGCTTCTCGCTGCCCCCATTGGCCTGGGAAGGCGAACCGCGGCCAGTGGGAGCCGCAATAGGCCGAACCTGCTGACGTGGCAGGTAAACAAACTGGCCCAGCCTGCCAAGGTGCTTACCCTGGCGAGCCGTGTGCCAGAGGGTAAACAAACTGGCGATGGGTAAATAAAATGGCCCGGCCCGCCAGGGTGCTTACCGTCATGAGCCATGTGCCAGAGGTTGCCGAACCCTGTCCTACTGTTTTTTGAATGTTGTAATTCCTGATGTCAGATTTGTGTCTGTTTATTCTTTTGCATAGAGACTGTCCATTTTGGCCAATGCAGATGGCAGAGGGGCATTGCTGGCACATGGTGGCATATATCACATTGGTAGATGTGTAGGTGAATGAGCCCTGGATGGTGTGGCTGATGTGGTTAGCTTCTATGATAGTGTCCCTTGAATAGATATGTGAACAGAGTTGGCACTGGGCTTTGTAGCAGGGTTTGGTTCCTGGGTTGGTGTTTTTGTTGTGTGGTGTGTAGTTGCTGGTGAGTATTTGCTTCAGGTTGGGAGGCTGTGTGTAGACGAGGACTGGCTTGTCTCCCAGAAATGAGAATGTTTGAATACTCATTTTTCTCAAAATGACTGCTTGTTTTTTATTTTTTTTTACTAAAACGTAAAATATCAATCTGAGGCAGAGACCAAACATGGAAAAATTCAGCCCAAAGAGAGTTAGGGCTTGGCAATGTATAAGCAATTGATCACTTGGTTAAAAGGGGATGTGTGAAGTAGTCTTAATAATGGTTGTTACTAGCATCCAAAGGAGAAGTTTAGTTCAGTCCTTTGTCACTGAAAACAAAGTAAGGAAACAGTTCAGATGGCAACCTACGACTACATTTTTTCAAATTTGTAGCAACCGGACAAGCTTCTTAATCATAATGTTGCAACATTTGCATCCTAACATTATGATGTTCCATTAGGAAGCCACCATACAATGCACCAAAACCTCATTATGTCATCACATTGATGAAACCTCATCTCCTGACGATGCAGTGTGATACTGTATCATTCTGCAGGCTCCAAGCTTGTTTCCATCCTGCAAAATAGACTTTCAGCATGTTATGACCTAACAATAATATTCCTAGGTTAATATTGTCAGCAAAAATAAGACTTAGCCATTATACAACAAATACAAAGAACTATGCAAATTCAAAGAACTATGCAAACAATTATCGAAGGCTACTGTGGCAATTTAATGTTATTTTCTTGAATTTAACCAGTTTAGTAATCTTCCTAAATTCATTTTAATAGAATATTTTGATTTAAAATTTCCTAATCATATTTCTCAGCATCACTCTGAGAATTATTAGCTATATTTGAGCCCAAAAGGTGGTGTTGGGGGCATATCCTAACTACAGCTATAATCTAGAAACTGAGTGAAGCATATATAATGCAAATTTATACAGGAATAATTGTGTAACTAATACATTTATTGTATCCTTAGAATGGCATCCACTTCTTTTCTAATGAATTTCACAAGGAATTCTATTTATAGTGCATTGAACTACTTCCCATACTAAAATACTATTTCCCTAAAGACTACCACAACACAGATTGCGAACTGCATTATGTCCTAAAGTAGACCTTAGGATGTAGTATGGTGTTATCTGGGTGTTTTAAATAATTTCAATCTACATCAGAACTCCACTATTTCCCCTACTCCTTATCCCTCAGCTTTTAAAAAAATTAATACTATTGAGATTATTGCTCAAAAGTGTAGATGGAACAGCAGCCAAATAATCTCTTTTCTATGAGACAAACATGCTGTCAAATAAATCCTGGCTGGCCACATACTTTTAAGATGGAGAATGAGTTTCTTAATTAGCTGAGCTTTCAAGCTAAATCCTGCTCATTTTACATGAGTAACTTCACTGATGTCAAAGGAACTATTTGTAAGTACTAGTTGTGAACAGGATTTTCCTCCACAGGACCCAGGGCTGCCACATATGGTTACAATGTAGTCTTTCAAGACATCCTCAGCTGAGCATTATTTTCATTGTTTAAAATATTGGACTAGTATAAAAATATAGGATTTAATTGGATCCTAACTATCTGCAGCCGTATTTTATTACTAAATGTCAAACACACCCATCTTTGCCGGATATACTTCTATACATCATAGGTGCCGACTCCATGGGTACTCTGAGACTGGAACACCAATGGGGAAAAATTGGTGGGTGCTGTGCACCCATCGGCAGCTCCCTGCACCCCCAACCAGCTCACCTCCACCTCCGCTCCACCTCCTCCCCTGAGCATGCCGTGTGCCTGCTTTTCCCCCCACCCTCCTAGAGCTTGTGCCATGAAAGATCCATTTCACACAGCTGGGAGGGAGGGGGGAGGAAGGGGAACATAGCACACTCAAGTAAGAGGCGGGGCTGGGATTTGGGGAAGGGGTTGGAATGGGGCAACGGGCGGAGAAAGGGTGGAGTTGGGGTGGGGCCGGGACAGGGGGCACGAGCACCCACCGGAGCAAGGGAAAGTTAGCTCCTATGCTATACATATACATATTTCAAGTGTTAATTCATCATTTGTCTGCCATTTTTACTAGCTTCTTCACTTTGAGAATTCTTAAAGGCTGGTATAATTTAGTATCTTCCAAAATGGGCTATGCACTTGGAAATCATAATCAGTCATCAATGTAGATTTTCAATATGCATCTTTGTTCAGTGATATGAAGTCAGAAAGTAACACAGTACAAATCCAGAATAGGACAAAGATAAATCTTAAGCTATCTGAAGTTTTTCTAATGTATTTTGGAATCCATACTGCACCTTTAACAGTAAAATAGAGTTGAGGCTTTTCTCTACAAAATAAATAAACATTATCTGGATTTCTGTCTTTCCCTAGACAGAAAGGCAAGATTCTAAAGGCCAGATTCTGCCACCCTTACTCATACTGAGTAGCATTGTATACGAAGAAAAGTCTCATGGACTTCAGTGGGACAAATTGTGTGAGTAAGTACCTACGACCGTGAATTAAGTTCACAGTCTGGTTTTAATGTGCCAGTGCATATGACTGAATACTGCCAAAGATTATTATCTCCTTATTCTTTCCTTCATTGTCTCTTCACTTTCTTCTCTTTCCAATACATGTTTTTCTCAATCTAATATATTCTAAGTATATATAGATCATGGCCATATCAATAGTATAATATCTCTGAATGTAATTTTATTACTTAGATTGTAAATTATTTAGGGCAAAGGACTGTCTTTTTGTTCCCTATTGTACAGCACCTAGAAAAATGGGTGCCTTATCAGTGCACTTTGTGCAATGACAATACAACAACCGCCACCACCAAATATCCCTTGCCATTGTTTTACCTAATGTGATGGGTCAAGGCCAGATGGCTACAGTAAAGTACTGAGACAGGTATGTTAGCCCCAGGCTAAACAAATCCCTAGGACCATGGGTAACCAAATGGCAGTTGCTCCAGGTTAATCAAGGCACCTGGGGCCAATTAAGATCTTTCTAGAAGACAGTGGAGATAGCTACATTGATAGAACACCTGCAGCCAATCAGGCAGGCTAATCAGGGCACCTGGGTTTAAAAAGGAGCTCACTCCAGTCAGGTGGTAGGAGACAGAGGAGAGAAGTGTGTGTGAGGAGCTGGGAGCAAGAGGCGCAAGGAGCTGAGACAGAGAGGGTGGCCTACTGGAGGATTGAGGATTATCAGACAATCAAGCATAATCAGACACCAGGAGGAAGGGCCTGTGGTGAGGATAAAGAAGGTGTTTGGAGGAGGCCATGGGGAAGTAGCCCAGGGAGTTGTAGCTGTCATGAAGGAGGCACTATAGACAGCTGCAATCTACAGGGCCCTGGGCTGGAACCCAGAGTAGAGGGTGGGCCCTGGTTCCCCCCAAACCTTGCAACTCCTGATCAGACACGGGAGGAGTTGACCCAGATTGTGGGTTCCACTAGAGGGGAAGATCACTGAGGTGAGCAAATCTGCCAATAAGCAGGACCCACCAAGGTAAACGAGGAACTTTGTCACAATATTTTATGCAAATACTGATATCGTGCTTTGTATTTGAAGCAATTTATTTAGCTCCTGTAAAATCTCAGTACAGGGTGGATCTGAGCTTTTGTGTGGAGTCAAACTCCCCCCAACATGGAGGTATTCAGTATTCATAGCCATATACTCTGTCTTGATCATTTCTGTTATAAAAATGATTATGGTAACTTACTCTTTGCTTCTTTGTTTAAACTATTAAGGAAATACTGAACAAAATGTTTACTTAAAACAATCAAGTTTTTCCTTTTAACTCTTAATTTATTAAAACTAGTTGGAGTCTGTTTTATACTTTGAGACATTAGGCTCCCACATTGACAGTGTCACAGATATAGGATCACTTTAAAGCCAGCTGACTGCCTCAAGCAAAAGGCTCAGCAATGCCAACTGCTGTTCTAAATTATGAACCAAGTTCTACCCTCAGTTCTACCCAGGCAATCCTACCAAAAGAATCATGTATTAGATGTAGGTGTATCTACAACTGCAGCAGTAGTTTAAAAATGACAAAATAGTCTGAGGCAAAATTCTTCCTTTGATTGTGAATATTACTCTTAGCCTTTGCTGTGTCCTCCAGAACTTTTTTCACCTTTCACAGTATTCATCTGCTGTTTTTCACTGCCGCAATCATTATTTGTAATACATTTACCATATTCTACATAAGGCCAAATGAACCCATACAATTTCAGTGTTAGGATCCTGCTACCACTATCAGTGGATCCCCATTGGTGCTAAGGGGCAGAGCCAGATCCCATATTTTAGGACATTAATGATACATGTAAGCAAGTGTGCAAGATTACGCTCAGAGTGTTTTTGCACAGCTACTTGTTGGGGATAAATACACTATACATCCATGTTAAATTGTCATCCAATTATTGTTCCTTTTGTTTAGATTAGAGTCCCCCATGGTTTCCACATGCAAGTATGGGAAATATGGTTGGGATATTTTTTATTCACACTTTTAATCAAATAATATTTGCTCATGATCTTTTAAGACATTTCAGCTTGTCTAACATACATTTGTTTTTATTTTTTCACATAGAAGGCACAAAGGGAAACATAGTATGTTTTTTGGTCAGGAAAATTCTTATTTTCTACTTTACTTTCATACAGACATTCACACTTCAGAATAGTTAAGCTTCCTCTTAACCTATCTGATGATTAGCTGGAGAAATATTTGTTCAGCAGTATGTATTCTCCACAGAATTAATTTTTAATCAAGTGAGTAGTCTAAAGGCCAAAGGCATTGGTTGCTTTTGGGGAATAGCTAACATGGATTATGAGGAACATTATTCTGGAGGAAGAAACACTTTACAGTTTAAGATACGAAATGCCTTAAAGTCACATACTGGATAGGCTTTTAGAAAGTTAGTTTTATATTTGAGATGGATAAACTAGTTCTGTTCTAATGAAATAAGAACTAAACTGAATCTTTGGCAAAACCTCAAATGTATCCTGAACAGCATATGATAGAATCATATCCTCTTTTGTTAACACGTTATCTGGCAAACTAATCAAACTTGGTCCTGTTATTACTTCCATCGTAGACTGTGTCATTCTTCCCCCATGAGCCAGTACTTGTCCAATGTCACAGTGCAGTGTTAGGGGACACTAGACTCTTTGTGAGGCCCATCTTAAGAGTAACAAGAAGGGTTTCTCCAGGTATGTTAGCAACAAGAAGGTCAGGGAAAGTGTGGACCCCTTACTGAATGGGGGAGGCAAACTACAGACAGAGGATGTGGAAAAAGCTAATGTACTCAATGCTTTTTTTGCCTCCGTCTTCATGAATAAGGTTAGCTCCCAGACTACTGCATTGGGCAGCACAGCATGGGGAGGAGGTTACCAGCCCTCTGTAGAGAAAAAAGTGGTTCAGGATTATTTAGAAAAAACTCATGGTGATTGGGGAAGGTCACAGATGACTGGAAAAAGGCCAATGTAGTGTCCTTCTTTAAAAAAGAGAAGAAGGAGGATCTGGAAAACTACAGGCCAGTCAGCCTTACCTCAGTACGTGGAAAAATCATGGAGCGGGTCCTCAAGGAATCAGTTTTGAAGCACTTAAAGGAGATGAAAGTGATCAGGAACAGTTAGCATGGATTCACCAAGGGCAAAGCATGCCTGAATAACCTAATTGCCTTCTATGATGAGATAACTGGCTCTGCGGATGAGGGGAAAGCAATGGACGTGTTATTCCTTGACTTTAGCAAAGCTTTTGATATGGTCTCCGACAGTATTCTTGCCAGCAAGTTAAAGACTTATGGGCTGGATGAATGGATTATATGGTGGATAGAAAGCTGGCTAGATCATTGGACTCAACGGGTAGTGATCAATGGCTTGATGTCTAGTTAGCAGCCAGTATCAAGCGGAGTGCCCCAAGAGACGGTCCTGGGACTGGTTTTGTTCAATATCTTCATTAATGATCTGGAGGATGATGTGGATTTCACCCTCTGCAAGTTTGCAGATGACACTAAACTGGGAGAAGTGGTAGATACGCTGGAGGATAGGCATAGGATGCAGAGGCAAATTAGAGGATTGGGCCAAAAGAAATCTGATGAGGTTCAACAAGGACAAGTGCAGAGTCCTGTACTTAGGATGGAAGAATTCCATGCACTGCTACAAACTAGGGACTGAGTGGCTCGGCAACAGTTCTGCAGAAAAGGGCCTAGGGGTGATAGTGGATGAGAAGCTGGATATGAGTCAACAGTGTGCCCTTGTTGCCAAGAAGGCTAACAACATTTTGGGTGTATAAGTAGGAGCATTGCCAGCCGATTGAGGGACATGATCATTCCCCTCTATTTGGCGTTAGTGAGGCCTCATCTGGAGTATTGTGTCCAGTTTTGGGCCCCCACCTCCAAGAAGATGTCAAAAAAATTGGAAACAGTCCGTGGAGGGCAACAAAAATGATTAGGGGCTGGAGCCACATAGCTTATGAGGAGAGGCTGAGGGAACGGAATTATTAGTCTGCAGAAGAGAAGGAGGGGGGGATTTGATACTGCTTTCAACTATCTGAAAGGAGGTCACAAAGAGGATGGATCTAGACTGTTTCTCCGTAGAACAAGGAGTAGTGATCTCAAGTTGCAGTGGGGAAAGTTTAGGTTGGGTATTAGAAAAACTTTTTCACTACGGAGGGTGGTGAAGGACTGGAATGGGTTACCTAGGGATGGTGGTGGAATCTCCTTCCATAGAGATTTTTAAGGTCAGGCTTGACAAATCCCTGGCTGGGATGATTTAGTTGGGGATTGGTCTGCTTTGAGCAAGGGGTTGGATTAGACTGACCCCTGAGGTCCCTTCCAAGCCTGATATTCTATGATTCCATGATTTTTCAAATGAGATATAAAAGTTCCTGGTGATTCATGAATGTGTTTGCATGAGCCACTGGGTCTAGCTGAATTCCAGCTTGGAAAGTCACATTTAACCTTCTTAAGTCTTTCCCTATGGTACTTCTAGCTCTAATACCTGGTAGCACTATCCCTGTAGTATTTCTTTGCTTCCCAAACAAATAAAGGATACAGTACACACATGAGATATAACTCTACCTCTCTTTAACGTATTTTGGTTTTGGTGGGTTGTGGGTACTGTATTTGTGAATAGGCTTAGAGTCAGAGAATTTTTCATTTTGCTCTGAAGTTCATGGTAAACCTGATCTCTTCCATGACTGAGTTCCAGATTTCTGAGCCATTCATTGAGAAAACGTCACACACAGATTTCATACTTGATGTTAACAGTTCCATTCTTCCAGTGTATCACAGCTGTAATTGGAGATCATTATTAACCTTTTACATATTTTTGTTATTTCTTTGAATTTTCTACTTCTGATTATTCTTAGTGTCAAAATTACAAGAAAAATTTCCTCTCTTATAAGTAAATCCCACTCAGTCATAATCAGAAGATATCAAAACTTAATGAGAAACTCTTGAATTGTGTGTTTATCCAAGATGAACTCACTCACAAATCAATCTATCTTTTTTTTCCTTTTGGCCCAAGCATGTGTAACACACTTCTGGGGATACCGAGAGCTGTGAGCTACTGTGTTACCTCTCTGCCTCAGCAAGAGTGAATTTTGCTGGTGAATAGGCTGTGTGTCAGCTCCCTGCCACATCATACTATCTTCTTCATCAGCAAACTCTTCCAGCCTATCCCACCACAGACCTCACCTAGTAGGTAACAATCAGTGAATTCCAGCCCCAAGCTTCTCAAAGATGTTTCTCTTCAATTCGCAGCCCTTATTACATTTGCTGCTCTGTTAAAGAGCTAGTACCTCACACTCTATTAATTTAACTAGGTAAAAACACCTTTACTTTCATAACACAGCACTGAGTTGGTTTATAGTAAAAATAAAATCAAGTTTATTAACAAAAGAATCATGGATTGAGTGTTTGTTACCTAGTAAAAAAAGATGAAAGACAGAGCTGGTTACAACCAAATACAAGTGATAACAATCAATCCATGATTCTTTTGTTAGTTTTGTATGATACAGTCTTAGGTCAAGATGCTTTCTCTCACATACAAGTTTACTTTTAGTCTTTTTACTGGTCAGTCTGGCCCAAACATATCACAGAGATCATACAGTGGGTTTCTTTGTCTCTTTAAAATAAAAAGATGGAGTCTCTCTCTCTGTTCCTTATATTCCCAAACAGATGTTTTTGTCTTAAAAGTCAGGAAGGCCTCCCGAATATTATCCTTTGTCTCTCTGTGGTATAGAACTATATTAGTTCTGTGTCTCAAGTTCAGGACCAGGTTAACCCCCACTGGTTTATCTTGATAACTTTGTTTATTGATCACAGGTGAACAGAAGTAAACCCATATTCCTTTATATAGGACAAACCTGTTGATCGCCTTTACTAGGCTTGGCTGTCTTGTCTAAACATGTTCTAGTAACATAATACAGAGAAACAATGAGGAGTCTTCTGGCACCTTAAAGACTAACAGATTTATTTGGGCATAAGCTTTCATGGGTTAAAACCCACATCTTCAGATGCATGGATTGAAATTTTCAAGGAGTGTATTTTCATTCCATGCATCTGAAGAAATGGGTTTTTTAACAATGAAAGCTTATGCCCAAATAAATCTGTTAGTCTTTAAGGTGCTGCCAGATTCTTTGTTGTTTTTGTGGATACAGACTAACATGGCTACCCCGATACATAATACAGAGAGAATTCATAACTTCATATATAACATTAACAGATGTACTTTAAAATGATATTAATAATCAGCATGTTAATAACTTTCATCTGATACCCTTCAAAACAGATTATGTACAAATATTATTGCAACAGAGTGTAGGATGTGAATACAGAGATGCCTAGGGTCACAGCATGTAATACGCATATTCAGTCTTTTGGTATAAGTTCAAAAGCCTATTTTTAATTTGTACTCCATTTGTAATTTTGAAGGGTTAATTATACATTTTTAAACATATGTGACTGTGAAAAATTAGTTAAAAAACAAAACTCAAAGAGGATTTTTTGATGGTTCATTGTCAAACTGGGAGGATTTATCTAGTGAGATCCCATGGGGGTCTGCCATAGTTCTGGTACTTTCAACATTTTCTTTATTGACTTAAATAATGGAATGGAAAATATATTTATAACATTTTTAGATGATACCAAACTGGGAATCAGTGCAAGCACTGGATTAGAATTCAAAATGACCTGGACAAATTAGACAATTGGTGTGAAATCAACAAGAGGAAATTCAATAAAGACAAGTGCAAAGTGCTATGCTTAGGAAAGAAAAATCAAATGCACAAAACCAAAATGAGGAATAACTAGCTATTCAGTATCATTGCTCAACAGTATCTGAGAGTTATAGTGAATCACACATTGAGTATTAGCCAACAAAGTGATGCAGATGTAAAAAAAAAAGGCTATTATCCTGGTGTGTATTAACAGGAGTCTGTATGTAAGACATGGCAAAGATATGAACAAACTGCACAAATTTCAGAGGAAAGCAACCAATGTGATAAAGAGATTGAAAACCTGACATACAAAAAAAGGTTAAACTGGGACTAGGGCTGTTTAATCTCGAGAAAGGGATGGTCTAGGTTTATTGGTCCTGTGTCTTCTCAGAGGCATGGACCAGGTGACCTCTGGAGGTCTCTTCCAGCTGTACATTTCTATGACTTCACAATTTAGTCCTAAAGAAATTAAGATAGAGTATCCAGTTATTAGACACACAGGTGTGTGTGACAAAATGATAGACTAGAACTTGTTGAAAGGAATAAGTAAATAATGATTCAAGACAGTGCAATATTTAGACACTTTTGCAATAGCTTATACTTTTGTGGTTTAATTGAGATAATAATGCTGGAATTGATCCTGACAGGGGAATAGCCTCCTTCTTCTACACAAATGCTGATGCAAAGGCAGTACATTTATTCTCAAAGCAGAAGACATTGATCTTGTGACAAAAAATAATATGCTGCCTTTCTGAACTGAAACCACAGTTACTTATTGTTACCCTTGATTTGTATTATAATGAACTGATATGTGTGCATATGTACATCTGCCTTTCGCTGGACTGAATCAGAACTGTGTAACTGTTAGTCATAGGTTTTACATTGCTTAAAACTAATGGAGATTCTATTTGAGCTCAAGCAGTATTGAACTCTGCTTTGGAGCAGAAGGATCCAAAGGATTTCTGAATGGCCTGGTGTACAGAATAATGAGAATTGTGAAGTTTTAGAGGTTACAGAATGGATATACATATATAGGTATTATCTTTCTCATATCAGAAGTGGTAACTAGGAAAATCTATTCCTAGGAACAACTGGAAACCATTTTCATTCTACAGTTAGTGGTATCTGCAGTTATACATACTAATGCATCACCATGCATCACAATGCCAGCAAGGCATAGAGATGAATAGCATTAGAGATACTGCAATCAAATGTTATATTTCTGGGTATAAGCATGTCATTAGGAGCCATCAGGAAGGAACCAACCCACATGTATGATATTTCACAACTGGAAAAGTGCCATATAGGAGTTTTAATTTTACTTTGAGAATAAGGCAAGGATCACTGTTGTAGGTAGAATCAGGCCTAGGCAGAACAACAATCTGAAATTGTGTGGTGGAATAAACTTTTCTGGCCTAATGCTGCTGTTTTTGTCAATTTTATTGTGAGAAGAGAGAAGTGTGCCATGTCCCATTGCAGTAATTTCTCTCTCAGCTAGAAAGTAGTGGCTGATTCTGAAAAAAAAAAAATATATATAATGTCCCATTTTGCTAGTGACTCGTTATAAATGACAATACTAAAGATATAATAATTATTTATAATAATTTATAACACTTTTCATGTTATGTGGTTTCATGATATGTAATATTTCATCCCATCTTGTCTGATGGGCCTTGATCAACTGAACTAATATTAAGTGCTTCAGTTCAGCCTGATCTCTGCCTGACAACTGCAATGTGAACTTCCCCAGACCTTTAGGAAGTTTGGACTGAGATCCATCTATGTTATCTTGTAATTGGGAAATTATGTCCTGAATGTAGTGAGGGAAATTAGAAGTTTTAAATATCACTGAAATACTGCAAAGAAGTCAAGTCAGACTAAAAACAGTTATGACAAATGCAGATTTAAAATTACTAACATGAAGTGCTATTGACTGCAAACCTAACTGTTGAAAATTGTTGGAAATTGCATCTGTAAGACCCAGAAAGCATGTGCTAAAAAATAGCATTGCAAAATACCATAGGGTTCCCATAGAATTTCAAAGTCTTGCAACTATGATGAGGATCCAATATGTATTAAGCTATTGATACAGCCTACAGTGCTCACACTGGGAGTAAAATGGATTTAGAGATTATATTGTTCTTCCCAAATCCATTATTGGGTACATTATTTTATTATATTAACGTGCATTATAAACACATTAGTGTGCTGTAAAATGCAGTAGTTAGTTTTGCCATATACCTTTCTAAAAATGAGGATCTATGCCTACAAACATAGCTTGTAATCAACTGCTTTCAGAATTTCCTCTTCAGCACTGTTTAACCCTTTCCATATGTACCCCAGCCATGTACAGACAAGTTGCATATTGCTGTATTCCAGAAATCTATGAAATTCAGTGAAACCGATAATTCAATGAAACAACTAAAGAGAGAAGAAAACAGATTTCTTATAGTAAGTTGTTACTGATAATAAGTAAAGACACATTGGTACCAAGCTAACAAGCTATATTGCTATGGCTAGACATCCCAAAACATATTTTTTCAGAATTCTAAGCCTTTATAAAACCCTCAGATGTTATAGTATAGGAAGAAGCAAAGTCAGCGTGAAAAAAAAAAAATTTTACTCTGGTAATGTATTTATCAGCTCTAGTTATAAATATGTCAACCTAGACTGAGGATACAATACTCGAGGGGAGTATTTACTCAAGCATTCATAAAAAAATATGAAAAGGAAAGAAAGCCAACAAGTATCATGGGAGAGGCATGATTTATTTCTGGGCATTGAAAGAAGTCAAATCAAACAAGATCAAATATAAATATTTGGAAATCTCCCTGAGTACATAAAGTTTCAATGAATGCAAAAGATGCACTAGTTGTACTAACATCAGTAATGTGGAGGTAAGTCTTGTCAAGGTGCATGGGCAAGCTGTCCCTTCTGAGACCCTTTACCAGTTTCCTGAGTGTACTCCTTTCAAGTGTTGTATCCATGCTTCCACTTCTTTTGGGGGTGGGATACCACAACCTAACCACTTTCTGACTGGGTCTCTGGTTATAACTCCCTAGATGCCAAACGTGCTACCCAGGAGGCCTAACTGGGCTTGGATGCTGGCAGAGTTCTTCAGAGGTATGCAGTGATCAGTGAGCAGTTTCTGCAGAACAAAGTATAATTTATTTTGCCTGAATGGTACACATGGCTTAAAGAAGTAATTGTAAGGACAACATAGAGACCTGTACATACATAGTCTTACCTGTGCTTGGCATTCTTCTCAAGCAGACATGACTAAGCCTTGGTGCTCCCTGTTCTCTTGGGACACCAAGTTATAGGCACTTGGCAACAAACCCTGAATCTCAGTCAGAATGTATGCCAACTCTGTGCTCCTCTCATCTTCCAGCTGAGCAGTTCGTTCGCACCTCTTTTTGACCAGGGGCATCTTTTTAACCATTGAGGGTCTTTTTATATCAATCTGAGCCTTGGGAAGAGAAAGTTATCATAATTTGGATGCATTAGCCAGGTAGGTTCTCCCCACAGTTAATATCCCAGACATTGTTGTTTTAAGTTCTTTGAAGCGGGTACCTGAGAGGCTGTCTTATCTTTGTCATTGTTTTTCTCCTCCCTGGGCTCCTTAACACCCATCTTAGGAGACTTGTGTTTTGACTATATGCATAGTCAGGCAGCAATATAAAACTGAACAGGGAAACAAACTTAAGAGTCATTGGTTTTATTCTCTCAGTATAATAATGTGTAATGCACCCTGCTTCCTACTAACCTTTCATGGCTGGCCGCTCCCCGTGCTGGATCATCCCATTTCTAGCTGACATTGGCTGCACCTCTTCCTGCATGAACCCTAAAGCCTTGAAGATAACGTAAATAAAAAGAACCTAATTACACAGTATTTCTTTTTAACAGGGTCTCAATCAACTTGATGTCAATTTGAATGTTTGTACTGCATAGTTCTGATTGATTGCCATTGAACTTACATGAATATTAGTAATTTTACCAGGTGTCCTATATTCAGCATAGGGAAATATGGTCACTTTATGACTATACAGTGTGTTAGCTTGGTCTAACTACATCAATCAAGGGTGTGGATTTTTCACACCCAAGAGTGACGTAGTAAAACTGAGATAGGTCTGTAGTGTAGACCAGACCTCAGACTCATAAGGTTTGGGCTGTGGCACTATAAAATTGCAGTGTAGATGTATGGACTCAGGCTGGAGCCCAGACTCTGAGACCCAGTGAGGCGGGAGGGTCTCAGAGCCAGAGCGCCAGTCCTAGCCTGAAAGCTTGCACTGCAGTTTTAAAGTCCCACAGCCTGAGCCCCACGAACCTGATTCAGTTGACTAGGGCTCTGAAACTTGGTCCTGCAGGGTTTTTTTATCGTGGTGTAGGCATACCCTCTCTTTTTCTTCTCCAAACGTGAATATGATCTCTGTGAAGCTCAAAAGTTTGTCCCTTCCACCAATAGAAGTTGATCCAATGAAAGATATTACCTCACTAACCTGACCTCAGGAAAACAAGACATATGTGGTATTCCTAAGAAATAATAGCCATTTTCCCAGTTTCTCACTAATCTAATGTAAGAACCTACCTTAATGGTCATTTTACCTAAAATCTGTAATGTCACA
This sequence comes from Gopherus evgoodei, assembly GCF_007399415.2. Lineage (NCBI taxonomy): Eukaryota > Metazoa > Chordata > Testudines > Testudinidae > Gopherus > Gopherus evgoodei. The sequence goes on along the minus strand of NC_044322.1, from coordinate 86,129,993 downwards.
ACATAGAGACAATAGTCAAGAGAAAGTTTTGAACAGAACTTCAAATGGCAGTAAGCTAACAAGAGAAAACAGGTACAGATTTAGAATGGAGAAGACCTGTCAAACCTATCTCTTGTGTTATCTGAGGAAGTACCAGACATGACAGAATATAAACGTGCATGACATAGTTTATCTATATTTCTAGGAAAAGCTTTAAAATGTTTATGATAAAGTTACTGCAGAATTAAACTTTCCTACTTGAAAAACTTTCTCCTCACTATATAAAATATCAAAGCTAAGAATAAATCTATCTTTAACACCTTTTTAAACACTTTCCACATGTTTGACTAATCACTGAAGCTAAAATAAATGTGTTTAAACAAAGATTTACTCACTAATGTCCCTGTGTGGTTTATTCTGCAGCAGAGACACATTGTTGAACCTCCAAAGGATTCTGGTATTCTTTTAAACTTTGTTATACAACACTAAAATATATATGCAATTTCTAGTTGTGTGTGCTACTCGTAAAAAGACTGTTTACCTATAAAAGTTCACAATTCTGTCATTCACATATTTATGGAGAACGTAAGAACAGCGATATTGGTTCAGACAAATAGTCCATCTAGCCCAATATCAGTCTTTTGACACTGGCCAACACTTCAGAAGGAATGAACAGACCAGGGCAATTACTGAATTATCCATCCTGTGTCATCCACTTTCAGCTTCTGGCAGTTAGAGGCTTAGAACACCAGAACATAGGGTTGCATCCTTGACCAACTTGGCTAATAGCCATTGATGGATTTAACCTACATGAATTTATGTAATTCTTTTTAGAACCCAGTTATAATTTTAACCTTCACAACATCCTCTGGCAACGAATTCCACAGGTTGACTGTGCATTGTGTGAAGTAGTATTTCCTTTTGCTTGTTTTAAGACTGCTGTCTATTAATTTAATTGGGTGACCCTTAGTTCTTGTGTTATGTGAAGGGGAAAATAACTTCCATATTCATTGTCTTGACACCATTCGTGATTTTATAGACCTCCTTTGTCGTCTCTTTTCCAAGCTGAAAAGTCCCGGTCATCTTACTCTCTCCTTATATGGAAGCTGTTCCATACTCCTAATCATTTTTGTTGCCCTTCTCTGAAACTTTTTTGAGATGGGGCAACGAGAACTGCATGCAGTCTACAAGGTGTGGGGTATCATTGATTTATATAGTGGCATTATGATATTTTCTTTCTTATTATCTATCACTTTCCTAATGGCTCTTAATACTCTGTTGGCTTTTTTGACTGCCACTGTAAATAGAGTGGATGTTTTCAGAGAACTATCCATCATGACTCCAAGATCTCTTTCTTGCAGAGTAACAGCTAATTTAGACTTCATTTTTTGTACGTATAGTTGGAGTTATATTTTCCAATCTGCCTTACTTTGTATTTATCAACACTGAATTTCATCAGCCATTTTATTCCCTAGTCGCCCAGTTTTGTGAGAGTCCTTTGTAACTCTTTGCAGTTTGCTTTGGATTTAACGCTTTTGAGTAATTGTATATGACCTGTAAATTTTGCCACCTCACTGCTTACACCTTTTTCCAGATCATTTTTTACAGAGATCGGCAATCTTTGGCATGCAGTTTGCCAGGATAAGTATCCTGGCGGGCCAGGCTGGGCTGTGCTGGTTTGTTTACCTGCTGCATTTGCAGTTTCAGTCGATCGCAGCTCCCACTGGCTGTGGTTCACTGATCCAGGCCAATGGGGGAGGCAGGAAGTGACGAAGGTCGAGGGATGTGCTGGCCGCCACTTCCCGCCACACGCATTGGCCTGGAGCAGCAAACTGCGGCTAGTGGGAGCCGTGATTCGCCAAACCTGCGGATGCGGCAGGTAAACAAACCAGCCCAGCCCACCAGGGTGCTTACCCTGGTGAGCCGCGTGCCAAAGGTTGCAGATCCCTGATTTATTAATATATTGAACAGCACTGGTCCTAGTACAGATCACTTGGGGACGCTGCTTTTTACCTGTCTCCATTCTGAAATGCAACCTTTTATTCCTATCCCTTTTTCCCTATCTTGTAACCAGTTACTGACACATGAGAGGACCAACTGACTTATCCCATAACTGAATAATTTGCTTAAGAGCCTTTGGTTATGGATCGTCTCAAAGGCTTTTTGAAAGTCCAAATACACTATATCAACTGAATCACCATTGTTCACATGTTTGCTGACCCTCTCAAAGAATTCTAATAGACTGGTAAGGCCTGGTTTCCCTATACAAAATCTGTATTGTCTCTTTCCCAAAAAATTGAGTTTATCTATATGTCTAATAATTCTGTTTTTAACTATAGTTTCAACCAGTTTGCCTGGTATGGAATTTAGGCTTACTGACCTGTAATTGCTAGTGTCACCTCAGAAGCCTTTTTTTAAAAAAGGAGCTATGTTAGCTATTCTCAAGTCATCAGGTACAGAAGCTGATTTAAGTGGTAGGTTAAATATCAGTATTAGAAGTTCTACAATTTCATATTTGAGTTCCTTCAGAACTTTTAGGTGAATCCCATCTGGTCCTGGTGGCTTATTACTGTTTAGTTTATCAATTTGTTTCCAAACCTCCTCCACTGACACCTCAGACTGGGAAAGATGTTGGGATTTGTTACCTAAAAAGAGTTGCTCCCATGTGGGAATTTCCCTCATATACTCAACTGTGAAGACAGATTCAAAGCATCTTCACAATGGCTTTGTCTTCACTAAGTGCTCCTTTAGTACCTTAATCATCTAATGGAACTGCTGATTGTTTGGCAGCCTTCCTGCTTCTGATGTACTTAAAATTTCTTTTGCTGTTATGTCTTTTGCTAGTCGCTCTTCAAATTCATTTTTGTCCCACCTAATTATACTTTTACATTGACTTTCCCGGTTACGATCCCTTGTCTCCCTTAATTCCTCCAGTTCACTCAGGGCTCTGGAGCCAGTACTATGTCTTGGAGGGCCAGGAGTTCCTTGAACTGAACACACACAAATGTTCCCTGCCCATAAGACAGGTATTCATACTTCCTGCATTCAGTGCAATAAACTAATAAATATTATTCTCACAATTAGGAAAGTGATCAGTCAAAGAATAAACAAGGGGCTTCCTCCAAATGTTTTTAATTAGAAGGGGAGGAGGTTAGGTTGGACGAGCAAAGGATAGGCAACTCCTTGTGTCCTGGTGGACAACTTGCAGGAATGGATGGGCATTTGGTCCTTACAGATTTGTAACTACCCTTTCTGCTTTTGCTACTATCTGAATATGTTGTGGGCCCCATCAGATTGCCTCCTTTAGGAGTCAGAAGAGATTTTCTCCACCAGTCAAGACTGGCTCATGTCAGGCTGGGTTTTTACCTTCTCCACAGTAGCCTGGAGCTTTGTCGGGTTAGTCAGAATAGGGAAAAGAAAGAATAACTAAAAACAAACAAAACAAAAACACCACCTTTGTCACAAATTTGAGACAGTATCTAGTGCTGACAGACAATGAGTAAGTGACCAGCTTCTGGAATAAGTCTCGTTATGGGACCCAGGAGCAGCTGACACCTAACTGGATTGGTCTGCAACATGGAAGGCCTTAAGTCTCATTGAGAATGAATCTCTTTTATGGGCATCATTCTCCCCTCCATGAACAGAAGAGCAAGGAATCCTGGCATCAGCTAAATTGAAGGATACTGAGATAAGTTGAGTTTCATGTCTCCTCCCTCTTGAAGAACCTGGATTATTTTACAACCCTGGACTTGAATAAGTTGTCTGCTACTTGAAATGGAGGTGGTTTCACTCCTCATCTGACTCCTTTGGGATTAGAATAACAAAGTTGCAGCTTGCTCATTAAAAAAAAGCAACACGGAACAAGGCTTAATCTGGTTTCCCATTATGCATTGATCAAATTCTATTCCAGTAGCATCTAACAGCGATGACTGAGATTGGGGCCCAGTTATATAGGTTACTGCACAACACCAATTGAATATAGTCTCTGCCCCTAAGAGTTTACAATATAAAGATGTTTGTAGCTCAAAAGCTTGTCTTTTTAATTAACACGAACTTGGTTCCAGTAAAGATATTACCTAACCTACATTGTCTCCAAATACTACAGGACAAACACGTTAAAGGTTGGGTAAGAGAACAGAGGAGAAGTGATCTGTGAAGGATCCTGCTACAGGTCAGTGGTATGGGCTACAGAAAGAACACAAGTTTCTAGACTCCCAGTCCAGTGTCCTAGCCATTGGGACACATTGACCCTGAATATGACTTTCCCTGGATAAAACATTCCGTTTCCACTCCTGCAGTAAAATAACAAAACAAAACACCAATTGATTCCTGTCTCTCATGTTCACCACTTTACAAGGCTGCAACAAGGATTTGGGGGGAATGCTGACAAAAAGGTATTTTAGGATACACACCAAACTTTAATGATTTATCTCACATAAAGAGTGTTGTGTGTGGAAAGAATCTTTAGGTCCTGCCCAGACTCCTGCTGCAGAAATGGAGGCCAGCTTCTTGTTGTTTTTGGCCCTACCAGTGAGTTTATATCAGTGCATATTTTCAAGGCTATCTTCACAAAAGAGGATGGTCAAAAAGTCACTCTGTTAACAACAGGCTAATAAGCGCTATTCCCCTCCTTCCCAAGTGATCAGTGAATTAAGTGTCAGAAATCCCCTAGAGATTATCCAAGCGTACCACATAAAAAAAATCAGAGGCTTGAGTCACCATCACAACATTACCACTACCTTATCAGAAAAGTAGTGCTTTACGTCCCCTTGCACTTGAATAAATTGCACAAAATGCAAGGCAACAGTGAAGTGGGCCTCATTATTGAGGCAGCCACTGGAACCAAAATAATTCCTGCTGATAAATTAAATCATGCTGTCACTCCAGGAATATTGTCTTCAGAATTTAGCACAGCACTTCCATAAGTGGAACCACTGAGTTAGTTCGTCGAGGGATGGTGCCTCAACCACAGCACTACCCACCCTATTGAGATGAGTTAGTTCAGTGGTTCTCAGCCAGGGGTATGGATACCTCTGCGGATACACAGAGGTCTTCCAGGGGGGTGCATCAACTCATCTAGATATTTGCCTAGTTTTACAACAGGCTACATACAAAGCTCTAGTGAAGTCAGTAAAAACTAAAATTTCATAGAGACAATGGCTTCTTTATATTGCTCTATATATTATACATTGAAATGTGAGTACAATATTTACATTCCAAATGATTTATTTTATAATTTTATGGTAAAAATAAGCCATTTTTCAGTAATAGTGGTGTTGCGACACTCTTATATTTTTATATCTGATTTTGTAAGCAAATGGGTTTTAAATGGCGTGAAACTTGGGGGTACACAAGACAAATCAGATTCCTGAAAGTGGTGCAGTACACTAGAAAGATTGAGAGCCACTGGATTAGTTAATAGCACAGTAGCAGCTCTGTACTTTAGCATTTTATTCTATTTAGATTTCCTAGGATTTTTCTCAACATATTTGGCACATTCTCTTCAATAAATGTCCTTGTTAGCGGTCACCACTTAAGCCTTTATGCAGATACTTTATGGGTCAGGAGATAGGAAATTGTTTTGCAACCCTCAGGGTGAAGTGGGATAATAGATATTCCAGTCTGAATACAAGTCAGAAAGCAACATAAAGGAAATATATTTAACTGATGAAGAGTTTGATTGCAGTCCCACAGCAGTCATTGTTTAGAACTCTTCTGATCTCTAACTAATAAATCACCTAGCCATATTGGCAGTATTTTAAGAAATTACCAGAGATCAAATTTCAATATTAAGAAATATTCAAAGCAAGGAGCGTGGAAAATTCAAAGAGACTTTCTTCCACATAATTCAGCTGGCACATGGCAAATTAAATCTAATGTTTATAAATACATAAAAACATATGTTGACAATGAAAACATAGGCTTTAAGTGTAAGTCAAATGGAACAAGATTTTAAAAAGGACAACCTTGAAGCATATCTTAGATTAAGAACAAACACTTCAAAAAATGTCCAGAAATGTGTGGAGAAATAATTAAAGTGAATTAAACAGCAGACTATATCTGAGCAAGTCTAAATAAATTGCTAAGAATGTTTGGAATGTTGCATCACAGGAAGCCTGTAACTTTACTTCTTAATGGGAAATAATATATGTATCAGAAAAGAAGAGTTATGCAATCATTTGTTAGTGCAGGGGTTGGCAACCTCTGGCACGCGGCTCTCCAGGGTAAGCACCCTCGTGGGCCAGGCCAGTTTTTTTACCTGCTGTGTCGACAGGTTTGGCCGATCGCAGCTCCCACTGGCTGCGGTTCACCATTCCAGCCCAATGGGAGTGGCGGGAAGCTGCAGACAGCACATCCCTCGCCTGTGCCACTTACCACCGACCCATTGGCCTGGGACAGCAAACCACAGCCAATAAACAAACAACCAATGCAACAGGTAAACAAACTGGCCTGCTCCGCCAGAGTGCTTACCCTGGAGAGCCGCGTGCCAGAGGTTGCCAACCCCTGTGTCAGTGAATGCATAGTTGCAAAATATTTTCCTTTGTAACCTAGTTTTCATATTCTTCGGCCACTTTTTATAGTAGGTATTTGGTTTTTTTCAACCAAACTACTGAAATATTTTATTGTATGTAGTGATGAAGGGTTTTAAATTGATATTTTAATACTCTATTAATAATAAATTAATATATTTCCATATCTTGTAAAATGCATTTGAGGGTTATTTTATTAATAAATGGTTTAGATTTATTTTATGTACATAAGATTATATGGTGAAGCCTATTCTACTTGCAATTTAGGTTCTTCTAGAGTGCCCATGAGTGTTCATCCTGTAGACAATTTTTGGTTTATCATACATAAGTGAAACTCTTCTCTGCAGGTTATGATGCACATTTAGAAAGTTTGTTTCTGTTTTGTTTTGAGCAGACATCTATGCTTTCTTCTACTGATTAGTAGCTTGCGCCACAAATATTCCTATTCATCTACTTTGCATTGCTAGGTACAACTCAACATCAGTGAGAGTAGAAGAAGTGAACCCTCTTAATATTTTGCTAAAATGGCATTGAATTTATGTATTTATTTTTTGAGTGTGGGGGACAGAAACAGGGTTACATTGACCAGTACGCTCAGTCTGTTGTGTTGCAGGAGCAGTGAGAACCAGGTAGAGTATATCACTAATCTGTCCCATCATAGGGTGACCAGATGTCCCGATTTTTAAAGGGACAGTCCCGATATTTCAGGATTTTTCTTATATAGGTGCCAATTACGTCCAACCCCCATCCAGATTTTTCACACTTGCTATCTGGCCACCCCAGGCCCACGCCTGATATTGCTTCTTTCATCTTTGTTTGACATCATTCAGTCCTTCAATGAGAGGAGACAATATCTGGTCAAATTATTTGAAACTGCTCCACTGACTACCATATTGTGTAATCATTTTCTTCTGTGTTTAGCTGGTGTAAAATGTTATCACTGATTTAAGTGGTGGAGCAGTATCATCTGGTGACATTTTATCCACAAATGTAATTGACTACATAAGGTGCATGAAAGCAGAATTTAAATCAGTATGTTTTCCAAAAGCAAAGATTCCTGAAACTCAAACTGATAAGATCAAAGGCTATAAACAAAAGAATATAGCTGTTCTTTTGTTAAACTTAAACCAAACCAAGGCTTTTCTGCAGCTATCTGAAACTGTGATATTGTTTTTTTAAGTGATTTATTTTCTTCTGCTATTCTGATATACAAGAAAGGCCCTTTGAAATTTAAAATTTTCTCTGTGTGTATGTCAGTACAGTTGTAGCAACAAATGACCAAACAAGAAAATTCCAAGGTTAAAATACAATCTTTGACTCATTGCATTGTACCAGAGGATGTGACAATAACTATGTCACTATTCAGAATCCTTGTGATAGTCACAATGAGGCAGATGAAGGCTTGAGTTTCAACTTCTTTGATTCAGCTCTCAAGGCACTTGCACTGAGAACGTGATGGTAGGCATAGTCATCTTCTCCTCAGCCCTCCATCCCTTCCACTCTGCCTCCCCTGAACCATAACTATCTCTCAAAGTGCAATTTCTCTCTCTCTCGTTCTTTATCACCCACATCAGTGCCCCAGCCTGAAACTATTCTGCTGCTAGTTTCCTTGCCACTTATCTGCAACTAACAATCCAGCTCCACAATATCATTCTCTAAAGTTCCCTCTTGCTGTATCATATACAGTCCCATCTACTTACTAATACTGTCCATTTACTGAACTTCTTCGGTGATCCCTGGAACTAGCAGCCCCTACTTGACTAAGCTCTCAAGTCCTGAACAGAATCTGAGAACCAAAAGAGGTCTATAGCATTATTTTAATGGATTTCTTTACATCTCTACCATTAAAAATGAAAATCCATATTAAAGAAAATAAAACCATAATCTGAGTAAGTTTTACTTTGAGATTTTAGATTAATTTGAACCCAAAATGTGGGAGGAGAATATGAGCCCTTCCATGTTGAAAACAGAATAAATGTATGCAGGGGCTTTAGGGTATGTCTACACATTAGAGCAGTCTGGAGAGTACAGACATTGCATGCCCGGCCTGTATTGGTATAAATAGTAGTGTAGACAGTGAGACACACTGCTTAGGTGAGTAAAATGTCCTTCACATCAGAACCCTAGGAAAAATATTCTAAACAGCTCTCTACATACCTAAGCTGCGCCTCTCATGTCTACACAACTATTTTTAGCTGTGCAATGTTATGCTGCCCCACAGCCGTTTACTGCCACATGTAGTTACACGAAGCCTGCCTTTCACTGTGGCACGTAGCTCCATATATCCTACATTCTAACCCAGTGGCAGACAAGATCTTAGGTGAAGCCTACTGAGGTTCAGTCTCCGGAGTATCTGGAATGCTGCTCACTTACAAGAGTAGATTCAAAATGAAATAAATCCCAAATATATGTGCCTTACACAGGTGCTAAAGCAATAGCCCTTCAAGATTTTCCATTGCCTTATGTCTTGTAATTATTTACACCTGTTCAGAGTAAGTAGTGAGCTTTGTCACTTTGCACAGATGTAAACAATTACACCAGGTGCAAGACATCAATGAGTCAAATCTGAAGAATCCATCTGGGAGTTTCTCTGGTGCTCCAGTCTGCATAGTGCACAGTCTTGAAGGGGACTCCAAAGGAGCATCAGTTTACTGAACAACTTAACAGCCACACTATAGCACTATCACTAAATAATGAAAACATATAGAGCAAAAGTGAGTTACAGTGCCCCACTTAAAAATTGGATTTAGACTCACCTAAGGGAAGCAATGCCAATACATTATGTACAGTTCCATGTGCAACCTTCTCCATACAGATATGTCATTTCATTACATTTGATGTGCAAGTGCCATCTTTACTAAAGAGCAGGGGTCATCAACCTCTGGCACATGGCTCACCAGAGTAAGCCCCCTGGCAGGCTGCGCCGGTTTGTTTACCTGCTGCGTCTACAGGTTCATCCGATTGCGGCTCCCACTGGCCATGGTTCACCGCTCTAGGTCAATGAGGGCAGCAGGAAGCCAAGGCCAGCACATCCGTTGGCTCGCGCCACTTCCTGCATTGGCCTGGAGCAGCAACTACAGTGACCAGTGGGAGCAGCGATCAGCCAAACCTGCAGATGCTGCAGGTAAACAAACTGGCCTGGCTCGCTAGGGTGCTTACCCTGGGGAGCCGTGTGCCAGAGGTTGCCGACCCCTGCTGAAGAGATTACTAGTTGTGACAAATTGCATGCCAGTTAGAATATGTAAAATAGTCTACTAATCAGATTTTAGTCCACAGTTATAGTTTTGATCCACCTCAAAATATTCTCTTTTCTGTTATAAAATCAGTTGTGTGTCTTTCGTGCTGCTAGTGATGGCAGTTTCAGAAGCAATTATTAAACCTGTTTTCATCACCTTTAGAGAAATTAAGGCATCCCCATATTTGAGAGAAGTACAGAATTCACTGTTCATTTACAGCACACCCTTGAAGTATTACACTGGCCGATTTTTAAAACTCATTATTCAGAGAATAATATTATATGTGGCAAGACAAGAAATAAACACATTAATAATGTTACAATGCATAAAGGGAGACTTATTTATTTTTTAGTCATGCTTGTGAACAGCCACAACAAAGGCACTGATTTTGACTTTTGAATAAAATTAGACTTAGGCCTGGTCCACTCTAACAATGTATGTTGGTACAACTGCATCTCTCAGGGGAGCGGATTTTCCACACATTGTGGTGGGAGGCTTTAAAAAACATTTTAAAATAAAATACACTTTATTCTTCCCCCCTTGTTAGAATGAATCCAGAATTTTAATAAAACCAAAAAAGAATAGCCATATGTTGAGATCACTTTTTTATTTATTTATTCTTTTTAACTAGCTGGTTGCTCAGTTCAGGGTGAAATTCACTCCCACACAGAGGGCCAGCACATAACCTGTCATGAATCACTAAAATCTTCAAGTAAGAGTTAAGTCCTGCAAAAGTTTTATAGTGGCCAGCTGCCAGGACTGAACTGCACCTTTATGCACAAGTTAAGTGTTTGTACTATTTATGATAGTACATAAAATAAATTCTTTTCCTAAAAATTAATTACTTGCTGGTTGTTGTTGTCTCCCCCTCCACACACAAACCATTTACTCTTTGGGACAAATTCAGTTACATTCATACAAGCACATTACTTCACTGAGATTGTGCAGATGTACCTTGGTCAAGATTTGGTGCTGTATGTGGTATACACCATTCAAAACAAAACAAGCTATTTTAACAGATTTGTATGCAATATTAGAATTAATCTTTTCTTTGTTATGGGAGTGCAAATACCACTGGATTAAGTGTTTGTGAATTATTTTGGGGAAGCTGTCTGATCTGCGTTACACAGGAGGTCAGACAAGATGGTCACAATGATTCTTTGTAGCCTAGAAATTTATGAATAAAATAACAGATACTTGTCAATTGCAGCCATCCTCATTTTGTGAAATCCCTGTGGCAACTCAACAGAGACAAACTTATGAGCCATTCACAGAGGCGAAACAGTACCTCTAGTACTACATACATTGCTAAGTAGATAGAAGGAAAACTTTGTGACATAATGTTTAATTTTTTTTTGCATATCTCAACTCCCGCAAACATACTTCTCAAACACCTACATCAACCATGTAGTTTATGAATAGCAAACTTCGCAGGTTATATGCAGCAGAGTAATGATTTATACACAGTGAAGCCATTCATGCTTCTTCCTCTCTGATGCTTTTCTTTAATTATCTATAAAAAATACTGTTAAATAACCTTATGTATTTTGCAATAATAACTGATTTTCACACTAAGCTTTAGCAGCCAAGGAAGGACACCTTCAGTTATATTTTAATTCTTGGTTCATGTAATTTTACAGTAAAATTAGGCATGAGATATTAAATAGTGGCAAGGTTTTGTAAATGTCAAGTGCTGTAAATATTTTAGTTCAACTGAGCCCTGATAAAATTGTTTGGCAAGATTTTGTTTTAATTCCTCTCATTTATTGTAGTCATTTGAAATTGACATCTACGTTTAAGTAATACTCTTAATGATTAAAAAAACTTTGCCAGCACAATAATTACAAAAGTTCCCTGTCTTTATACATATGAATGGAATGCTGATGCTTCTGAAATGATCTCTGAAATTGCCCTATTTAGCTTATAATGCAGTTGCACAAAAATAAATACATTCTCCCAGCACAGGAATATCAATATGACTGTTAAAATTCAGCTTCCATCAAATCCAAAATCTTTCAGACTTTAGGGTTTTTTCAGACAAAAAAATTGCCTCCCTCTATGAAGTGTTGAGTATCGCCTGAGCATCCAAAACTTCCACTGACTTCAGCTGAAATGAAGTGCACTCAGAACTATCTTTGAAGATTAGATGCTCATGATTTTTTTTTAATTGAGTCTTCTCCATATTTCCTGTGAATCCCTGAAGATTAATTTATTCTCCTCTCCCCCATGAGGTCAACCAGCATGTCATGCCGGAAGCACCTATCACAGTCTTTTGCTCTTCTGAATCCAGCAGCAGTGTTTAATTGACAATAGGGATTCTCATTTAGCAATGCAAGCTGCTTTCTCCTTTCCTCAGCATCAGGACTTAAATATACAAGGCCTGATTCTTCACTCCATTACACCAGCATAACCATTGATTTTGTTGATCAATCAATTGCATTACTGTGGCATGTAAGTCATGTAATAGAATGGAGAATGCGGTACTTCCCATTCCAGAGAATGAGACTGAAGAACCTGCATCAAATCCAGTTCTGAAATATAGCATTTCAGAATTGTCCCAGTAAACCACTGAGATGGAACTGATTGATTTACTTTTACTGAAGAACTGGGCAGAGAAATATTCCAGTAGAGTGTAACATCATGAATGCTGTTTGATAGGTATTTATATAATCAATATAAACACATTCAATCTACATCTTTTTTTCTAGCAAAGAAGCTGCAGATCTTCTTCTTCGTATGGCTGATACAAAGGTAGAGCAACAACTATAATTTTACATTCAGATGCTTAAGATAGATAACTGTCTGGAGTAGAAGACTGTATTGCGGTGATGCTTCCTTTGTATTTTTGAATTGAGCATTGAATTTTTATCTGTTCCATGGTCTGTTCTAGGTGCACAATGGAGAGTCTTTAGTTTTCCATTTGTGCGGCAAGTATCTGCATCTGTCATGATTTTTGAGGATGCTGTTTATGGTTGCCAATGAGTTTCAAGGGAAATCAAAGCCAGGGATCTGCAACTGAACATTAATCAACCATTTCCCCATCTTCATAACAACTCAAGCTGCAGATAAAAGACCCTTAGTTTACATATGGCCTTTGAAGAGCCTATACTGGCATCTATGGCATTGTAGGCGAGCAACTGGGGAAATACTTGATTTCACAGTCAAAGCTTTAGGGAGTATTGCTGATTTTTTTTTAATAGACCAGGAAGGTGTTGCTAGGACTTCCTTCCAAGTTTAGTTCAGGTGTAGTTGCTTTGCCTAATGGCGACTTTGTGATAACGTAAGCCATGTGCAGCTTCGGTTACTCTTTAGTTGTTTCAGTATTTTCATTAATAATTCTCTTAAGTCTCTCATCTTGTTGCTGTTCTTCAAGAATAGGATTTATAAACCAAAAAACACCTAAGGGTGTGCTGCTCCTCTCACTTTCACCAGTATGACCAATGCCCTCAATGGACCGTTCTGCCCCTGTACCCTTACCCTTCCTGTATCTCACTCTATTCTTTTCTGCACCCCTGCTCATTGCATCCTTTCCCCCTCTGTAACATTTCAGGGAGCTATCCGACCAGTAATTGGTTGTTTCACTGGCTTCTCCACAACTCTAAGTGCCATACAATGCTTTGCTATTGTAGCTTCCATGCTGGGCCACTGACAAACAGCCTGCCGTCATGAAGGTCATACTCTGGGTTTTTGTCTATAGCTCATGACCCGCTCCAGCAGTTCTGAACCCAGCAACCTGGCAGCAACACTCCAGTCACCCTTCAGCTTCCACCAGCCTGGGTTTCAACTTGCAGGTTGACCCCAATGTACTCCTGAGCTCAAATTTTCCCCCAACCACATGTTCTGCACTATCTAGACTTCTCCTGAACAGTTCATATATTAAAGGTCTGTGGCCCCTGTGAAGCATCAATATTCAATAGTTTGCTGCTTTAATTGGATTTACCAAACAGTTCTGTTTAAACACAGCACTGGATTGGTACAGATTAAAAAAAAACCAAAACAGTAAAAGAAGATAGGATTTAAAGTTAATTCAAGTATCGGGTAATAAAGAGTTACAAGAGAAATAAAAGTAAAATGCAACCTAGTGGCTTACACTTAACAAGCTAGACTTGGTTCAAGGTAAAATCCCTCCCACATGTTCCCAGCAACATGGCTGACTAAATTCTCAGGTCAGGATATCCCTCCAAAGTCAAAGGGCTGGTTCCTTTGTCATCCTAGATGAGAGCGAGAGAAAAAGAGTGTGAGCATTTGGGGTTTTATAGTATTCTTTTATAGTACAGTTAACCTTTGAAGTAGATTCTTCTGAGGGTTACCCCTCAAAGCAAAGTTTATTAAAACTAAAGGGAGTATTATGGTGAAGGAGGCTTCAGGTGTTTTCTTCTCACCTGTGTTTGCTGAAATGCAAATTTGCTTTGTCTCCTGCCATTTCTTCTCTCTGCTGTCTCAAGGACCCTGTTTACCACTTTTATGTAAATAAAGTAAACACACATTTCTGTGTGTGCCCAGGCAGAAGTATACTGAATGGTTTTGAAATGTGCTAAGAACATCATACTGGGGGGCTTTCATATATTTACATATAATGTTGTTACATACATTTCACTGATATTATTGACCAGTCAGTTATTACTTTTCATATGATACCACATAAGGCACATTTTGTACAAAGATTATTACAAAAGTGTATAGGGAATGAATATAGGGGTGCTTTTGGTGTCTCTCTCACTCCACCCCAAATGGCTCTCTTTCACTCCCCTTATGTGTCTAGTGCAGGGGTCGGCAACCTCCGGCACGCAGCTCGCCAGAGTAAGCACCCTGGAGAGCCAGGCCAGTTTGTTTACCTACCACGTCAGCAGGTTCATCCAACTGCAGCTCCCACTGGCCACGATTTGCCATCCCAGGCCAATGGGGGCTGCGTGAAGCGGTGCAGGTGAGGGAAGTGCTGGACGCAGCTTCCTGCCACCCCATTGGCCTGGGACGGCAAACTGCGGCCAGTGGGAGTCATGGTTAGCTGAACTTGCTGACACGGCAAGTAAACAAACTGGCCCGGCCTGACAGGGTGCTTATCCTGGTGAGCCACGTGACAGAGGTTGCCAACCCCAGGTCTAGTGTGTATATGATAAAGGGACTCGACCCAGTATGGGGATATATGATTTACATTGTGTTCAAGGTGAATTCACTGTCATTTTTCAAAGGAGAGGAGGTAGCCCCACCCTATGAGACAGTGCAAAGAGGTGGCCCCTTCTCTCAGGGGGAGGGGAAGTTATAGTTGGAGTATAAGAGGGGGACAGTTGAGGGACAGGCAGGCAAGATAGAGGCAGAGAAACAGAGACTGTGAGTAAACTGAGATCAACAGGGGTGTGGAGAGAGGGCAGCCAGAGGGATGGAGGGAAACTGGGATTGAGAGAAACAAAGTGAGTGGAGATGCTGAGGTTGGGCAGGACAGACAGACATGAAGGAGAGTTTAAAATTGGCTTCTCAAATCAGTCCATCTTTGGTAGCATGTTCCTGAGCATCTGTTCTTATATGTTCCTGATAATCGGATCTGGTCATCTCCTATCATTGATCTAGATGGCACTGGACATCCAGAACAGGTGAACCAAAGATCCATCAGATCTCATGGGTCTTGTCTAATGTGCACTCCTGAAAGCAAACATCACCACCGTCAAGTCCATCTCTTCAGGAAGTGATGAGCGGCACTTGAGGCTCAAAGACTGACTTAGGCATTAGACAGTACCCAGTGAGAGGTCTGGGAAAAGGGGAATCTTGAACTAAAATAAATAAACAACAACAACAACAAGTTAATAGCCTTTGCATTTCGAGATTTATATATATTTTTTATTTAGAGTGTTGCATTTAAAGTACACTTTGTGTGTATTTATACAAATTGCTGTTTTTATTCTATATAATCTTCATAAATTTAATGTTAATGTAAGAAGGTGCAATCCAGTCCAGTTTAAATAAATTCCCTGTCTTCTTTCTTTCTCTTTCTTTCATTTGACAATCAGTAGTATTATCTTGTCTGCCAATAAATAACCTTTTATCAAGATTTAATATTGTGACAATTTGTACGCTCATGTTCATCCTTTTTACAATTCTATGATAAATTTTGTACAAAATATGACTTTAGAGGTATCATTTGAAAATTCATACACTGCTGGACATTATTGTCCTTGTAAAATATGTTTGGCAACCTTTGTATGTAGTGTTATGCATTCTACTCTATAAGTCATGTTCCAAGTCTGGGTAAACAACATTAGACCAGCTCTCTAGAGACAAAAGGCAAGCCAATACCTCATCCAGGTGTCAATGTAATCAAATGAACTATTACCTGGTTAAGCACCTATTCTTTGGCAAGAAGAAGAGTCTGAGGGAAAAAATTACATATTGGCAAAGGAACAGTTTTGCTGTTGCCTAAACACTAGCTGGAGATGATTCTCAAAGAGGAGGAAAAGACACAAAAATGAAGAACACAGGCTCCAAATCACCCGTCTCCCCTCATCTCTAGCCACGGCATCAATAATGCTTAAAAGATAAAGGAAGAATCAGTGAACTGGGGGAATGGTCCTAGCTGAAGGAATCCAGCCAGACTGCTATGAACATATGGTGAGAGAAATCCTTTTGCTTTAAGTTCACTTAGTTTTTTTAAGTTAAGTATTAGTTTGTGTTCTACCTTTATTTCTTCCTAACCAATCTGAACTTATAGGCCTCATTACTTGTAATCACTAAATCTATCCTTCTGTAATAATAAATGAGTTTTATTGTTTTATTTAAGCCAGGGTATTTGGATTGTTGATGCCATGAGTGACTGTCCATTCTTTCAACTCCTGTGCACCATCCCCACCTACCCATCCCCATTCTTCTTTATTCCCTCATCCACCTCCCCTCCTACCCTATCTCTGTTCATTCACTTCTTTCTTTCCAAAACCTCACATCCTATCCCCCCATCTCCCCTATTTTCCTTACCCCAGTACATTCTGGTGTGATTTCTTCCTTCTCTTCCATAGAGTGTGGATGCCAGCAGAGGGAGCATTGATAGCACAGGAGATACACATGCCTTAGGGTAGATGAAACACCAGCCTCGCACAGCCAGAAGAAACAGCTGCAGGGAAAGTCCTGCTCAGCCCTTTCAGCCCCAGGCTGGAGCATTCTTAGCTGCTCCCTGGAGATGGAGAATGCACAGTTCAATCACACTTGGGAGCTGAGAAGGAGCATGCTCAATGCAGGTGAAGTCTTCAGTTGCCAAACTTACACATTTTTGGAAACTTATAACTGTGCCAAATTTGGGTGATCTTTTATGGTCTAGTCCTGCCAAATTTCAAGTGGCTGCTTCACAGCATGAGCATGCTACTGCTTCTCAATGAGATAAATGCATGTATTTTTTTCCACTAACATTGTTCTTGGAAATAGACTATTTTAGCTCAGGAGAAGGGAAGCCTCAGCCAGGCTCCTGGCACAGAAAAGTTTGGTAACGTTTTAAGGAACTGAAGACAATCTTATAATGAGAAGTGTTGTGAAAACCAAAGAATAGGTGATGCTATAACAGAGGTCGGCAACCTCTGGCACGCAACTTGCCAGGGTAAGCACCCTGGTGGGCCAGGCCACTTTGTTTACCTGTCGGGTTGGCAGATTTGGCAGACTGCAGCTCCCACTGGCCGCAGTTCACCATCCCAGGCCAATGTGGGAGGCGGGAAGCTGCGGCCAGCACACCCCTCAGCCCACGGCACTTCCCATCACCCCCATTGGCCTGGGACGGCGAACCGTGGCCAGTGGGAGCCGCGGTCCGCCGAACCTGTCAACGTGGCAGATAAACAAACTGGCCCGGCCCGCCAGGATGCTTACCCTGGCAAGTCACATGCCGACTCCTGTGGTATATGCTTGATCTCTTAACAGGAACCAGGAGGAAACTGTGGCTGTGGAACTCAAACAGTTCTGAGAACATCTGAAGGAGTCCTCTAATATCATAAATTATCATGATGACTGTTGTCCCAAATCACTTTGCCAGATACTGATATCTTTTGAGACTCAAGGGACATGAATCCATCGTTTCTTTTTCTTCCATTCTCTGTCCCTTTCCTCTTCTTTTTTCTCTCCACAATATCCTAGTTATAATGTCCTTTTATTAAATTTCCTTCCCTACCTAAACATTTGATTAGTTTTCCATTTTGGTCAATAAGATGCGCTTATCAAAAAACAAACAAAAAGCAAAGCAGCTCGACTATCTGACAAAATCTGTAGTTCTAAGTTAGGGTTATAAGTATTCAGTAAAATTGTAGTTCTAATTAGTACGACAACAAAAAGCAGTGACAATAATTTGTAAGTAAAAGCATCCCATCAGTGATACTTTAAATTTACAGAACCACCCATCATGTCATTGAATTGTCAAAAAACATTGTGGGGTTGGGATTTTTTGGTGGTTGTTTCAAGAACATCTCCGTCTCTCTTTTAGATATTAAAGAAGTCACAGCAATCACCGGGCAGAAACTCCATATCATGGCAAGGACTGTGACTCTTTTTTATGTGCACTTTGTGGATGGTGAGAAAGGCCTGAAGTGAAAACAGACATGAATCCTCCTCCTACATTAATCACTTGCTAGACTGTATCTTCACAATTAGAACATGTTGATTGGGGAGAAATAGTGCCAAAGGACCTGATCCAGAAATGAGCTCTATGCAGGAGGATCCCTTTGCTTATGTGGAGCCCCTCTGAAGTTTATGTATCTCTAACTCTAGCCACACAGAGCTCATTACAGGCTTAGGTGGTAAGGGACAGATTTTTAAATATATTTGTCTAAAAACGCTAGTAGGTGCCTACAGGTTTTTGAAAATTTCACTAGGTACCTAATTCATAATGTCTTCCTTGAAATCAATTTTAACAAAAAGTATGAGCAAGTGGAAACCAAGGAGGTGATACTGGAACTCCATATGCAATTTTAACTACAGCATTTGCTGCTGTAAACACCATAGTGTTTGAGATGAAAAATGTGGCAGAAACAAATACAGCAGTAGTCTATGCACTTAGTCTAGAAGCTAGTGTATTCCGATTTCAGTGGGAATTATGCAATTTTGAATATCCCACCAGGCCCCTAAAAGTCTACGTTAATCCTTACGTGTTTAATTACCTTTAAAAGTCTATCCCTAAACTCTGACATAGAAGTATGATTCCACTATTTCCAATGCATTGACATCTGTATTGTTATAGGGACAAACTACTTTAGGCTGTCACATACACTCAGCCCCAAATCATAATTTACCACATAAAAAGGACACAACAACATGCTTCCAATAGCTTGTTGGTTCAGCAAATCATTGTTTTGAATTGTACTCAAAACAAATTCATTTGATCCAAGTTAGCCTGAATCTGTTTCCATTTAAGTTGTGCTGAAGTCTACTCATTTTCCTCAGCTTTTGGAGAGGATCTGCCATGATAAGATCTGGTATTTGTGTGTATGGTAGGATAAAATCTGTTACCTTTTGGTTGCTCATTTTCAGGTTTTGATGGTAAAGGGATATTGCTGCTTTTATTCCAATTTATATGACTGTGGTTTTGATATGTAAAAAGCAATTATATCTTTGGGTAGGAGATTTGTTCTAATGTGTAAAAGTAGTAAGAAAAAAATTAATTAAAATTCCAAACAAATAACAAACAACTTGTTTGGCTGATTCAATAAACTTAGGAACACAAAAATAAGCAAGAAATGTTTTTTTCCTGGATCTTGTAAGTTTTGAACAGTTGAAATTAATCAAAAAGTAGGAAATCAAGAGGTTATCTGGCAGTCTGGGTATGTTTAGAGTCATCTGAGGGCTAAAGTTTTGAGGGGAAATAATGATGCAGAAACCCTGCACAAATGTAAATGTCCTGATGTAGATCTGACACATCTCTGCATATGGGGGATGGAGAAGTGGTCATATTTTGCTAACCTGCTTTGAAAAGATAAATCTTCTGCACTTAGATCTGCAGTGCAAACGCTGTCCCTCCAAGGCTTGCATATGCTGATCAGCTGACTTCAAATAAATCTGACCTAGCAAATGCTAAGAATACATTACCCTCTAGCAAATAGATGCATGGACTACAGCTGTATTTGCTTCTGTCACATTTTCATTTCAAGTACTACAGTGTCTGCAGCAACAAATGCTATATTTAAGGTTACATATGGAAATCCAATATAACCTCCTGTTTTCACTTGCTCATACTTTCATCCCCCAAAGGTGAAGGTTTTAACAGAAACTTTTCTTTCTTCAAGTGATTTGTGTACGTGGAGAGGAGGGAGTTTGTGAAAAAGCCTTTCAGCACTTTGATTCATGGGAGGGTGAGTAAAATTCTTTAATGAACCTGTAAAAGTGTGAGATTTTTATTTACCTATATGTGAACAAAAGCCCTTCATAACTTTTCATGTGGCTAGTCCTCCATATGGAAGAATGTTAGATTTGGGATAGAATATAAAAATCATATTAAAAGTGACTGAAAAATAATAAGGGGGCCTGCTCAGTAGACTTCATTTAAGATTTTAGCAGGCTAATGAAGCTAAGCCTTCTCTATGAACAACCCACTGGTCAGCTGGAGAGGCATAGGGTTAAGACAATTTGCATTAGGAAGATTGTGTTTCAGTGAGATGCTTTCAGACAGATAAAATACTCTGTAAGTTCCTTTATCAGGGACAGGTGATAAATTGCTAGTGCCTCAGTCTTTAATAAGGCTAATGAGGAGCTTAGAGATAATGGAAGGATGACAAATGGGAATGAGGATATGGAGGTAGATATTACCACATCTGAGGTAGAAGCCAAACTTGAACAGCTTAATGGGACAAAATCAGAGGGCCTAGATAATCTTCATCCAAGAATATTAAAGGAACTGGCACATGAAATTGCAAGCCCATTAGCAAGAATTTTTAATGAATCGGTAAACTCAGAGGTTGTACGGTACGACTGAAGAATTGCTAACATAGTTCCTATCTTTAAGAAAGGGAAAAAAAGTGATCCGAGTAACTATAGGCCTGTTAGTTTGACATCTGTAGTATGTAAGGTCTTGGAAAAAATTTTGAAGGAGAAAGTAGTTAAGGACATTGAGGTCAATGGTAATTGGGACAAATTACAACATGGTTTTACAAAAGGTAGATCATGCCAAACCAACCTGATCTCCTTCTTTGGGAAGGTGACAGATTATTTAGACAAAGGAAATGCAGTAGATCTATTTACCTCGATTTCAGTAAGGTATTTGACATGGTTCCACATGGGGAATTATTAGTTAAATTGGAAAAGATGGGGATCAATATGAAAACTGAAAAGTGGATAAGGAACTGGTTAAAGGGGAGACTACAGCGGGTCATACTGAAGGGTGAACTGTCAGGCTGGAAGGAGGCTACTAGTGGAGTTCCTCAAGGATCGGTTTTGGGACCAATCTTATTTAACCTTTTTATTACTGACCTTGGCACAAAAAGCGGGAATGTGCTAATAAAGTTTGCGAATGACACAAAGCTGGGAGGTATTGGAAACACAGAGAAGGACCGGGATATCATACAGGAAGATCTGGATGATCTTGGAAACTGGAGTAATAGTAATAGGATGAAATTTAATAGTGAAAAGTGCAAGGTCATGCATTTAGGGATTAACAATAAGAATTTTAGTTATAAATTGGGGACACATCAGTTGGAAGCAACAGAGGAGGAGAAGGACCTTGGAGTATTGGTTGATCACAGGATGACTGTGAGCCGCCAATGTGATGTGGCCATTAAAAAAGCTAATGCAGTTTTAGGATGCATCAGGTGAGGTATTTCCAGCAAAGATAGAGAAGTGTTAGTACCGTTATATAAGGCACTGGTGAGACCTCATCTGGAATACTGTGTGCAGTTCTGGTCTCTCATGTTTAAGAAGGATGAATTCAAACTTGAACAGGTTCAGAGATGGGCTACTAGGATGATCCGAGGAATGGAAAATCTGTCTTATGAAAGGAGACTCAAAGAGCTTGGCTTGTTTAGCCTAGCCAAAAGAAGGTTGAGGGGGAATATGCTTGCTCTTTATAAATATATCAGAGGGATTAATATTAGAGAGGGAGAGGAATTATTTAAGCTTAGTACCAATGTAGACACAAGAATAAATGGGTATAAACTGGACACTAGGAAGTTTAGACTTGAAATTAGACCAAGGTTTCTAACTATTAGAGGAGTGAAGTTCTGGAACAGCCTTCCAAGGGGAATAGTGGGGGCAAAAAACATATCTGGCTTTAAGACTAAGCTTGATAAATTTATGGAAGGGATGGTATGATGGGGTAGCTTAATTTTGGCAATTGATCTTTGATTATCAGCAGATCAGTATGCCCAGTAGTCTGTGACGGGATGTTAGATGGGATGGGATCTGAGTTACTGCAGAGAATTCTTTCCTGAGTGCTGGCTGGTGAGTCTTGCCCACATGCTCAGGGTTTAGCTGATTGCCATATTTGGGGTAGGGAAGGAATTTTCCTCCGGGGCAGATTGGCAGAGGCCCTGGAGGTTTTTAGCCTTCCTCTGCAGCGTGGAGCATGGGTCACTTGCTGGTGGATTCTCTGCAGCTTGAGGTCTTCAAACCACAATTTGAAGACTTCAATAACTCAGACATAGGTTAGGGGTTTGTTATAGAAGTGGATGGGTAGGATTCTGTGGCCTGCTTTGTGCAGGAGGTCAGACTAGATGATCATATTGGTCCCTTCTGACCCTAAAGTCTATGAATCTGAGTCTAAAGCATAGTTAAATGTACCATTTTAAAGGATATATATAGTTTGTGCTTAAAATAACCTTTCATTTAAAAAAAAAAGTAGAAGACATATTTTGCTTTTAGGTAAACCACTGTAAATCCAAATTTGTGCCTCAGTTTTAGTTCAGAGGCTAAACTGGAAATACAAATTGGTTCAGTTGGAACCAAAGCCATTTTTGTCCCCATTTTGAGTTATTTCCCATCCATTTTTATACTAACAAAAAGTCAGGATGAAATATTTCAAAGGGAAAAGTCAAAATGCCTGGAAAAAAATAGATTTTTACAAACATTTTTGGTAAGTTTGACCTGGATTTACTAATAGTCTGAAAAAGATTGTTTGTTTGGGATTCTCAGTATTTGAGTCTTGAGAGAGTATTTTGATGATTATGGAGGAGCTGAGGAGGAATAGGTGAGAAGCAGTGAGGCTAGAGAAAGAGATTATGTCATAATCAAGGCAAGAGATGATTAAAGAGTAGCAAAGGGTAATGAAATGGTTGAATTTTCTATATTCGACAGCAAAACCAACAGGCTTTGAAAAGAGATGCTATATGGAGAAAGAGGCAGAAACAAAGATAATGAGGTGGAGAAGGGAGATTAGGAGGCAGGAAAAGCTGTTCCATTTTGGAGAGATAAGGAGTCAGACTTTCATAGCTAGATGAACATAAGAACCGTGCACACCTAAGTTAATAGAGTATCAGAGGGGTAGCCGTGTTAGTCTGGATCTGTAAAAGCAGCAAAGAATCCTGTGGCACCTTACAGACTAACAGATGTTTTGGAGCATGAGCCTTTCATGGATTGCATCCGATGAAGTGGGTATTCACCCACGAAAGCTTCATGCTCCAAAACATCTGTTAGTCTATAAGGTGCCACAGGATTCTTTGCTGCTTTTAAGTTAATAGAAGCACACACTGAGCACACCTCAGGGAATGAATGTGCAATTACTGCCCAGGCATTTAACTGGCCATGTTTCGGGAAGGGAGGAAGTAATACAATCTAGGAAAACATGGAGATAATATCTTCTTAGGGAAGGAAGCAGGCTCTGCTGGAGAAAGCACAAGACTAGGAGTCATGAAACTTGGGGTCTAATACTAGCACTGAGAGCTGTTTGCTGTACAACCTTGGGCAAGTCCCAGAACCCCTCTGCCTTTCTGTATCTGTGATGTGGGATAATATTCACTTGGCAGGGAAGTTGTGACACAGGCACACTCAGTATCTGTGAAATGCATTAACATGTACACACAGTCTAGTTCTACTTACTAAGATGTTGTGCTTCACTTGCAAAAATGAAGGCAAAATAATCACATCCTATTCTAGTGCATATATTCCAGGGTAGAGGCAAGAACGGCGTTAGAGTTTCTGGCGCCATAGGCAGAATTCGGGAGGCGGCATTTTGTGCGCTTTCCACGGGGCGCATGGGAGCTTCCAGTTCCGCTCCCATCACGCTGCCGAAGGGTCCTCCGCCGAAATGCTGCAGGAGACAGTGGCAGTGATTGAGCTGCTCAATTGGCTGCAGCTGTTTTCCACGGCACGTCAGCAGAAGGTCCTTCTTCAGCGGTGTGATGGGAGCAGAACCAGAAGCTCCTGTGCGCCTCGTGGGGAGTGCATAAAATGCTGCCCCCTGAATCCTGGTGCCCTAGGCAACCGCCTAGGGTTGCCTAATGGAAGCGCCAGCCCTGGGTAGAGGGTAATGGGGCCCCCATGGTGTAGAGACACATAGAAGGGAAAACCAGAATTAGGCTACAGAGAGTAAGGGAATACAGAGGAAGCTGATATCAGTACAAGGATTAAGGACAGTCAACATGACTTGTTGATGGGGTTTAAGAAATGTGACAACCTTGTTTTGATCATTAACTTTTGCAATAAAAAAGAAGAGAAATGTCCTCCCAGATTTATAGCTTTTCGCTTCTCTCTCTATCACCCTTTTTGTGATTGTTTTTTAGGTATGGGCTTTCATATAAAATCCATGAGTAAGCGATAGCTAAAAATTAATTGTGCATCATGTTTGGTAAATCCTATAGCTTCCTAGCAGATTTTTCCTTACCACTTCATCTGATATATATCCTTGCAATCTCTGATTTCTCAATGGAAAAAAAAATTCCCTTAATATAAAGACCAAATGAGTGTTTTGTCAATGCATGTATATTGGATAACTTTATGCCAATTAGTTCAAATAACAGCTTCTTTCATTTCAACTCTGATATGATCTGTTCCCACGGTAAGAACAGGGGAACTAAGACATATTTTCTAAAAGTTAAACTCATGCAAAACAAAACAAAAAACTAGTGTGGTAAATAGTTAACAAGACAGAACATAGATCTCTTTGATTGTTGTGACTGTGACAGTAATTTTTGTTCCAAACTTTTGAGATTTGCATCCCAGACAAGTTCTACCACAGAATCTGTGTGGGCATACACAGGCTGAGGAGTGTTAAACAGAAAGTACTATTATGGAATCTGTCACTGTTCAACAGAAAGGTTATAGTACTGTGTTCTCACTAGTTAAAATACAGTGTTCCCCAGATACTAAGTTTAGTCCAAACCACTGTTACCTCTCATCCTATAAAAGTGAGATGATATGATCTTAGATCGTTTGTGCTGGGCCTCCAAGGAGAAAAAACAGAAGTTGTGAGTAGCAAGACTCATCACTGAGCAATAAGCCATAATAATGTCAATACAATAGACTCAATTGTGTCTTTAAGTCACAGCCCTGAGTAGGGGTAGTGCAGAATTGTACAGCCTCAGGCAGAATACCAGAGAGACTGTGTTTCAGAGAGCTTGCTCCTTGTTCGCTGGAGGAGGGAGGGGGGAATAATCTTTTCCATCTACAAGGGTTTATGTATAATACAACATTGCATTGTGTTTGAATGTTATTGTGAACAAGTTATGTTGGGTGAAATAATGGTGCCATCACATTCAGCACTGTGTAAGCCAGGGGTCGGCAACCTTTCAGAAGCGGTGTGCCAAGTCTTCATTTATTCATTCTAATTTAAGGTTTTGCATGCCAGTAATACATTTTAAAGTTTTTTAGAAGGTTTCTCTCTATAAGTCTATATATTATATAACTAAACTAGTGTTGTATTGTAAAACAAACAGGATTTTCAAAATGTTTAAGAAGCTTCATTTAAAATGAAACTAAAATGTTGATCTTACACTGCCGGCCCGCTCAGTCCACTGCTGGTCTGGGATTCTGTTCACCTAGGCCGGCAGCGGGCTGAGCGGAGCCTGCGGCCGGGACCCCGGCTGGCAAGGGTCCATAGGCCAGAACCCCAGACCAGCAGTGGACTGTGCAGGGCTGGCAGCCAGGACCCAGAGGGCTGGGGGCTGGGTATGTGAGGAGGTGTAGATGTCAGGGCAGAGGGGGCGCTGGGTATGGGTGGAGGTGCCAGAGTCAGGGCTAGGGTTGCGGGTGTGGCGGGATGAAGGAGTCAAGCAGAGGGCTGGGTATGCATGAGGGAGGTACAGGGCTCAGGGCAGGGGCCTGGGAAAGTGCGGGGCTCAGGACAGAGGGCCTGGTGTGTGTGTGTGGGGGGGGGGGGAGTCAGGGATCAGGGGAGAGTGCTGGGTGACTGCCACCCTAAAAAATCTCAACGCCACTGCTCTTTGTCCCCTGACTACCCCCTCCTGGCACCCCTGCCCCCAACTTCCCCCCAGGACCCCACCCCTATCCTAAGCCTCCCTGTTCCTTGTCCCCAGACTGGACTCTACCTTCTACCTGTCCCCTGACTGCCTCGACCCTCATCCACACCCCCATCCCCAGCTAGACCCCTGGGTCTCCCATGCCTATCCAACCACTCCCTGTCTCCTGACAGGACCCTCAGAACTCCTGACTCACCCAACCCCCCCCACTCCCTGCCTGCTCCAACCCCTCTCCACACCTCTGCCTCCTGACAGGACCCCCTAGAACTCCCGACTCATCCAACCCCCCCAGCTCCTTGTCCCCTGACCACCTCCTCCAGAGACCTCCCCCCACCCTAACTCCTCCCCCCCAGGACCCTCCTTGCTCCCGGTCCCCTGACTGCCCTGACCCCTATTCACCTCTGCTCCCTCACAAACCCCGGGACTCCCATGCCCACCCCACCATCCAACCCACCCTGCTCTGTGACCCCTAACTGCCCCTACCCCTTATCCAACCCCCCCACCCCTGGGCCCCTTACCATGAGGCTCCACGCAGACCTAGATACGCTGCTTCGTGGGAGCGCGCAGCCCCACCCCTCCGGTTGAGCAGGGAGCATGTGTGTCTCCCCGCGGGAGAGCGCAGCCCCAACCCCCAGAGTGCTGCGCGCGGCAGCAGGGCTCCAGGGGAGGGGAGAAGGTGGGGGAGGGGCAGGCAGCTTGCTGCGCTGGGGCCCGCTTTCCAGCCCGGGAGCGCGGACCCCGCGGGTTGCCGTGCCGGGAGAGTGGGGCCATGTGCCCGCCGCGCGCGCACAGCTATGCTTCTGCTCCCTGCCCCTGCGGGGGAAGTGGAGGGCAGAGAAGAGCGCGCCGGGCTGGGCAGGATTTTTAGTGGCATGCTGGAGTCCCAGCAGGCTCCAGCGTGCCATTAAAAATTGGCTCACGCGCCATCTTTGGCTGCTGACCCCTGGTGTAAGCTAACTGTGTGTAAACCCTGCTTCCACTCTGATGTTCACAATCACGTTCAGAGTAAAATTATCTAACTTAAACAAGGCCGGTGTATCAGTCCTGGGATCTGCAGGTAAAGGGGTCGTCTAGGCTATAGACTCACCTCCTTCCTGCCCATTTCTGGAGTCCTGTTCCCTGGGGAGGTAGGGATGAGGACAAGAGAGCATGAGTAAGCAATCCTATGTACTCTGCATAGCACCTGAAGGTGAGTGGTTATTTTGCATCAGTTGAAGAGAGAGAGTGAAAGGGGAACCACTTATTTGCTCATCATCCCTGCAAGGCTACACCAGGTCCTCTCAGAATGTAAACCTGTATGCCTGCAAAGAGTCTCCACCATTTCTCTAAACCTAAACTTCCCAGACCTAAGCGGCTGAATACAGACAGCATCTGCTTTAAAGCTTTCGACATTTGCAAAAGACAAATTTAATCTCTCCTCATATCCCAGATGCATAGAAGCAATCACAGTAGGTCAGACCATGAATCTTTAATTTCTGCATCCAGACTTCAGCAGGAGGCCACTACCTGAAGAATCAGAGATGAGTGAAGTTCCTTGAACTTTAATACTTTACCTATACTTTACCTACCCAATTATTCAAAGCTGTATATGAGAAAAGTTGCTTCTTGACACATTTCTTTGCCCAAATCTGTTAAATTTGATTACCTTATAACATTGTCTTAGCTTGCATAGCTACAACAAAGGTTATTAATGGTTTTAAATTTTCCAAAATTTTAATCCAGCAAACTGCTTTAATTAATATGTCACGTTCAGCACTACATAGTTTCCCCCATTCTCTATTTGTCATGCTCTTTTAGAAAGAAATTATTCTTTCCTAACAGCTTTGTCTTTCTCAATCAGAAGTCTATTGGGCCCATTCCTGAAATCCTTATTTAATGTACATGATTAATCTTGGGGATGCAAAACTGTTGCATTAACTTCCAGTTTAAATGAAAAACTATTTCTGCAGTCTGTACTCATGCAAAACTCCCATTAATTTCAAGATGGGAATGACATATGCTTGCTGACTACAGGTCAGGTACCATCCAAGTAGGTTCATGTTGTTTTGCACTCCTTTATTTTTATCATGAATTTCTGTTTCCTTCACTTCTAGAGAAAATAATAGACAGAAGTCAGTGATGTGTGTATCATCTAAAAATAATCCCTGCCTTATAAAAATCTGCTTCAGTAAATTCTGCACCTTCAGCTACACCTTAAAAAAAATCAGAATATTTAAGGTCAATGAGACTAACCAAAATTCCCGGGATACTGCTTTGTTAGCCTCATCTTTACATTTTATTAAAAGGGATTTAGCTAGAGCTGAAGATTCCCTTTGAATTGCATTCCCTCTCACTTCCGTGTTTTCCTTTTATCAATAGATTTCTTTTCTTTTCTTCTGACTGCACCCTGCTTTTCTGGGCTATCCCCACTTGCCTTTTTTCCTATTGAAAAATCAGTACATTTTAAGGTTTGAGGCTTCATATTTGCCTACAAAGGAAATATGAGTAATTTTATATACAGCCATTTATGCAGAAGTCACCACACTCAAAGAAGAAATATACAGCAGTAACACCTCAGGTATTGTTATCGAAGGAAAATAATTTTTGCTTTCTTCATGTAGCCTAAAGATTACTACCCTAAATTGTTATAAGATTAAGATCTCCAATGCACGGAACTATGTTATTTATATTATTAGTGCTATGGGGACTCTAAGTCTACAATAAGATAGAGGCTTAAACTTTATTTTAAGTTCTATAGAAAAAAATCTCTCAAGAAATAGAATGGAGGATTAGTAATGGAGTAGAGAAGATCAGGCACAAGTGAAGTAGTAAAGACTATGGATGTGATTTTCAAGAGCTCTTAAGTGAGTTAGGAGCACAATTCCCACAAAAAGTTAGACATGAGCTTCTAAGTCACGTAGGCACCATTTGAAAATCCAAGCACAAATATTTAGTGAACAAGGTGAATGAAAACAGTAGAATACTTCCATGTCAGCCAGTGCTAGTCCAAAGCAGTTAATGCTAGTGAATTTTAGCAAAAGTAATCTGCTCTTACATCCAATCAGAGCAGCCATGCATAGACATATACATTGTGATAAACCATTTGTTCTGTGAATTACTACAATAACACATGATGGTGGCATTTGTAATATTAACAAAGTGTGAGCTGATGTAGACTGATTTCTGGGTATATCCATAATAATGTACTGTATACGGACCCAGTACAGAAGTCTTAGCAGTTTTTCCTTGACATTGCCTGCCATATTTATCAAGAGCAAATAGCATTTCTGTAATGGTACATAGGTATCATGAGTGAGATGTGTCTTTTGGAAGTATCATCAGGGAGACAAATCTTAGTTTTCCTTGTTCAAGCATTTAACACATTTCTTCCCATTTCACTGACTATCCTGGGGAGTCATTCTTCTCTGTTTTCTATTTCCTCCAGCTCTACTGCACCAGTGTATTGGCATTCCACCTGCCTTAATCTATTTATTTCCAAACATGAAAGGATGTTCGCAATTGTCAAAGTTAGAATCAGGACTCACAATTTGTCAGACCACTCTGTTATTTAGCGCAGCGCTCCGCCAATAACATTCAGAATATGTGAGTGGCCATGCAAGGCCCAAACAGTCTTATTTATACAGATAAAAGAGTGGGAATTAGACAAGGGACAAAGAAAGCAAACAGGAAAATTCACCTGGGGCACAGCATGCATATCCTATTTCCTTACTAACTGTTATCGATTTAAGGCTAATACTTCACCAATTGCCCTTTAACGGTTGCAATTGTTCTATGTTAATGTCTGTATTCCTGACACCTGGATTGCAGCATTCCAACAGTTTTGCTTAAAGGTACAGACAGCATTTCTTTAATCCTTTCTATTTCTTACTATATAATTCATTCTACTTTCACAATCCCTCCTTTTGGTCAGGCGTACGCCATGACCAACCCTTATTGAGTTCCACAAATTAACCATTCCTTATCTCTTAGTTCATCAGCGATATTCAAAATCATCATATTAGCACTCTGTTTTGGGGCAGTCATCTGGGTGACACAATTCTGTATACAACAGGAGTTTAACTGAAAGCATACAAAAATCACTAAGATTCCAAACAGGATAGTTAGGGCTCCCTGAAACAACCAGTTTCCTATGCCAGAGAATTTGAACAGGTTACTTAGACACTTCCATAAAGAACTCGACTCTTCATGGGGAAGATATGTGATTTGTTCTAAGTGGCTATAGCGATCTATTACCTCATTGGTATTGTATAAACATACAAACATTGTTTTCCAGTGAGAGCACAGGTCCCTCTCTTGGCCGCCCGCACTATGTCCAATGCCTGTGGTTCTGGAGGGCCACCTGTCCGATCGCCCCTGTTTCTTTGGCCAGGGCTCTTAAACTTTCTCTGGTTTTTATTTGCCATTATTTAACTACTTAGGAGCCTTTTTTTGCCTGGTGTCATTGCTCCCCCAAGTGGGATAAAGGAACTGCCAATAGCTCTTCCAGGTTGTCATGACTGTTCCATATTGTGTTAAACGGACAAGGTCCTCCAGTGAGGTCTGGGGAATTGAGTGGGATAGCCAGGACAGGAACACCAGTTTGAGAGTGGGCTGGGATGTGGCTGCAGACCCAGCATTTAGAAATAATAAGGGTCTGAGCTATCCACCCTTGCTGCTGGATAAAGAATTGTCCTTGTGGACCTCCCCAGGACCTTAAGATACCAGCAGCCGAAGAACAGGCACCACCAGAGGCGCATGTTGGAGGCAGGGCCCTTCTGGTTCTGACAACCTCAACTGAGGGAACTGCAGTCACAGTTTTTATGTCCACCAGGCAGCAGGCGCTAAAGCTCACTACTGCTTCTTCTTGGGCCTTGCTTATGTAGTCATCTGCCTTCTGCAACCCCTTACGAGAGCGTAGATTGTAAGGTATTGCAGGCTGTTCCTCTACGTCTTCTTCTGGAGTTCAAAAAATTGATTCTGCGTGGTTCCGGAGGTGGTGGTTGGTTCACTGGGGATGGTGCATTCTTACACTGCGAAAGCATTGTATCCACTCTGAGATGCCAGACAGTTTAACAGCCTTCCCTTGACTCTGGCTGTAACAATGGCCTTCACACCTTATTCTTTTCCTGATGCATACATTCTCATTCACACAAATAGATTGAGAATACAAAGAGTAGTATTTTATATAGGACAAAAAAAAAAGCATTGCAAATTAAACCTTGCTAAGTTTTACAATTGATAACTAAGACAATTTACATTGCGGACCCAGGCCTTTCAATGTTTCTCTAATTTACTTAACACAGACACAATAGAGAATCCTGTCTCTTACTACCTAAATCTTAAAACAAAGAGTTAGAGAGGGCCCAATTTGTAATGCATATGGGAAAACAGAATCTTATAGTCCCAGAGGGTCATTTCTTTCTGGTATTTAAAAAAAGTGGCTAGCAGGATGAAATCAAATTATACTGTAATTCTTATGGGACTTATAAATCCTGCTCCTACATTATCCCCCTTTTGACACTAAGATTATTAATCGCCAGTGTCACTTCTTATTTAGTCCATGTAATAGAAAATACTGACTGCAAAGAAACCAAGAATTCTCTCTCTTTAATATGGTTCCTTTTTTAACATTTTTCACAAGTTTAACTGCTTAATTCTCTCCAGCCTCTGTAGAGTTAACTTTTCACTCTCTTTACTTAAATCACTTGTTTATGTCTCAAAGTGACCCCTTTATCACCTCAGATTTTCACATTTTAGGTATTGTTCCAGGGGTTTATGCCTGCACTTACTGCTTTTCTTACTTTCTAACACTATTCCCTTAGGGCTTTCAACCTGTTTTTCAGTTTCTTTATCTGTTGCTTGCCTGCTTTTCTGGGCCCGATCCTGCTTTTTTTTTTTTTTCTTCTTCCTCCAATGAACCGTTTGTGAGTGCTATTGTGGTCACTTCACAATTTGAAAGAACTGTTCAAGAAAGGGACCAGGAAGGGTGGGGGCTAGTTGAGGAGCTCCCCCTGCCCCAGCCTTGCTGAATTGGTAGTGGGACACTCTTAAAGAATCAGTTTCTGAGGCAGGACAACAAAGGGGAACAGAACAAGGGACTTTTTGTCCTTTTACAATGAGATGGGAGTATGAAGGGGTTTGGATCGATCCGGGTTTGGAGAAGGGGGGGTAAAGGGAGCGCTCGGTCTAGTGGTGGGAGAGGAGGCTTTAATAAAGCTTTAACTTATTATTTGAATAATTGAGAGAGGCCAGTTTTGATTTTTGTCCCCCTATGATTTGCCTCTTGCCCACCCACTGCATGAAACAATTAACCTCTCCTTAGCCAATTTAGTTTTTAGGTTGGCCGAGTTTGTCCTTTTAAGACGTCCACTCCGTCTTTGTTCCAAGATTTTAACAGTGGGCCACTGAGTTTGGGATCCCCCTGAGTTAGGCCTAGACCATTTTCCCAGAAATTTACAGGAGTCTGGACCCTTTTTACAGGAGTCTGGACCCATCCTAAATACATAAAATGAGCCGGCGTTCATTTAGGGAACTGTCCGACTTAGACGTCTGGTTACCAGTACAGGAGGACTTTCACACACCAATCACACAAGAAGGAAATTCAGGTTCGTCAGAGCGATGCCTGCTGCAACACACAAAGGAGCCCACAGGCTACTGCCTCAATTGCCCTTGCTTTTCACACTAAAGGTTTTACCCAAAGGTGTGGTGCAGGCTGCAATTGTGCAGATTTCACTCACTCAGACCGCGGGGACAGGAAAACCCCTGGTCGGCCGATCCCCAGACAGAGACGGCACCCAGACTCAAACACTCCACAAGAGGACAGATAGACACAGAGACAGAACAGTCCTCAGTCCGGACAAAACACAGAAATAATTACCTGACCAGATTCCTGATGTCAGATCCCGGGATCCCTACCAGAACAGAGTGGGAACCAACAGGTTCAATGGCGTAGACCTCACTGTGGCTGTGCGCCTTTCCGCTCTAGTGGAGGGCCGCTTGGGCCAAATGCCCAGGTGCCGGCTGCCACGGTCATCCTACAAAAACAGTCAGGAATCACACAGCCCCAGTGAAGACGGTTGCCATCTCGGTGGAACCTCCAAATTGTCAAAGTTAGAATCAGGACTCACAATTTGTCAGACCACTCTGTTTATTAGCGCAGCACTCCGCCAATAACATTCAGAATATGTGAGTGGCCATGCAAGGCCCAAACAGTCTTATTTATACAGATAAAAGAGCGGGAATTAGACAAAGGGACAAAGAAAGCAAAACAGGAAAATTCACCTGGGGCACAGCATGCATATCCTATTTCCTTACTTATTGTTATCGATTTAAGGCTAATACTTCACCAATTGCCCTTAAACGGTGCAATTGTTCTATGTTAATGTCTGTATTCCTGACACCTGGATTGCAGCATTCCAACAGTTTGCTTAAAGGTACAGACAGCATTTCTTTAATCCTTTCTATTCTTACTATATAATTCATTCTACTTTCACACTATATACATCTAGTACACCAAAAAAATAATAATAATGATAAAAAAATAATAAAAAAATTGAATGAAATCTCAGGGTGTGATAAGTAATAGTATAAGAAGTTATTCTACTTTTCACCTTTTAGCTAGGATACAATCTGCAGTCTTGGTGGACCAATCCATGAGCTCTGTGCTGAATACTAAGGGTATTCCTGCACTGCAATAGAACACCTGCAGCTGTACCATGTCAGCTGTCTCAGACACGTGGGGCTATAAAATTGCAATGTAGACATCCAGGCTCAGACTGAAGCCTGAGCTCTGGGAACCTGTGAGGGTGCAGTGGATTTGAGTTCAGTGGCAACAATTCATGCTAGAAACCATGCAGAATATCAAGGACATGACTGAGGTACACCATGGGGTCTCAGATGTAGTGGAGCTTCCCACCCTGGAGACCTGGCCTGTGAGTGAATCCAAACACTGAATCTGTGTGTCCTTAGCTTTCTGGGACTGCGGAGAATTTAGGCACCATCTCTGGCTTTGGCTCTCTAGGTACAGATTCCAGGTGCAGACCTGTCTAACACCCTTCTTTGCAGTAGGGACCTTGTGGTCCAACTGCCTAGGCCCTCAAACTAGTATTTCTGTCACACCTCCCCAGGTGCTCTTGCACATTTCCCAGAATCCCACCAGAGGTGTGAGCCTTTTGATTTACAGTTTAGTTATTCATGGACATGTGAAAGCAGCAGAAGAAAAGAGAGGCAGTTTCAGAGAAGAATCACAAAAAATGAATAAAGGATTAGGAAAAAAAATCCTTATAGTGAGAGACTCAAGGCACTGAATCTATTTACCTTAACAAAGAGAAGTACCTGTATCGTCAGCAAATATGGGCACTCCATAAGCACTTGTATGGGGAGCAAATATTTAATAATAATGAGCTCTCCAGTGTAGCAGAGAAAGGTATTATATAATCCTGTGGCTGGAAGTTGAAGCTCGACAAAGTCAGACTGCAAATAAGGCATACATTTTTAACAGTTAGAGTAATTAACCATTGCAACAATTTATAAGGGTCATGTTGGATTCTCCATTACAGACTATTATTAAATCAATATTGGATTTATTTTTTTGAAGATCTACTCCAGGAATTATTTTGGGGAAGGTCTAGGGTCCGTGCTATGCGGGAGGTCAGACAAGATGATCACAATGATCCCTTCTGTCTTTAGAATCTCAAATGGTTTCTAACTCAAATGCTCTTTACTTTGGAGATGAAGCACACAATAATAAATTACAGATAAATTAGAAAACATCCTGAACAAAATACCCCTCATTAGCTCACCTTTCCCTTCAGAGTCCTTGATGGTCTATTTGTGGTCAGGAAAGCCTTATCAGGCTCCTTCAGTAGCTCTCCTCATCTTGAGCTGGTGAAAAATGGCCAGAGAACCAGATTACAGTAGCTTCTGCCCTTTTATAAATTTTCCAGTCTCTTCTGATCAGCCTCAACTGCTGCTCACAGATCCCTTCCAGGTGACTGTTGCCAAGTGATATCTTCTCTGATAAATCAGTTTCCCTTGGTAGAAGCCAGCCTTTTGTCTAGGGCATTTCCATTTGAATAGAGGAACATTAAAGTTTAGCAGCCATCGCTCGTTAGCCCTTTGTTACCATCCCTGGGTAAAAGGACATGGAAGGCAAACAAATCCCACATTCAAAATGGAATCTTCAAGTCTGACACAAATAAACATAGTATCAAACAGAATTCATAAACTGTACATGGACAAATTTCCCTAAATATTCATATCCACTGAGACAAATTGGAATGGAAACATGGGCTGCATGCACTTCTTCCTATGCCCTGTAATGGTGGTGTGACATGTTTGCATAGATGATCTTTGTCCTAACTGTAAGTTGGCTTGGGGAAGGAGGAGGATTCTGGTCTTCTCATCCCCCTTATAGCTCCTGGGGAAGGTTTTTCCTTTGGATTTTGTTCACAAAAGCAGCATTTGAACATGGGATCTGACTAGATGACCTCCTGAGGTCTCTTACAACCCTAATATTCTCCTATATATCTAGGAAGTTAGAATGAAACTTCCTATCTATAACAATGTTTAGAAACAGGTTTATTTACATTTCAGAATTACATCTCAGATGAGACCCAAAACAACTTAAATAAATAAAACCATGAAAAACAAAGCAGCAGGTTTTGCAAGCTCCCTGAGCCTCCAGAAAAGCTTTCTAAGTTCAAGGGCTATGACTAACAAATCATTTTCACTTAGCAACTGGACTGTTTTGTTGGCAGAAAAAATCATTTCTAAGTCTGAAGGATGCCTTTTTTGCAGAAACAAAAGTAAAATTTCTCAAACTTTCATTTCTCTCTGATAGAAAAAAAAAACTCATGCCAGTTACTTCTACTCAGATTCTAATGGGTCATAATTAAGTCTACAGTTTTGTCACAAAGGTTGCAGCTGTGACTTCCAAAAACACCTGTGACTTCAGTCCTGGCAGCTGAGAGCTGCCTCCCGCAGAGAGAGGGAGCTCTGAGGCACCCCTGCCCCCTGAAGCAGCAGGCCCCTCAACCTCTCAGCTGCCATTGGCACCGGGGGTACCCCGCAGCTCCCAGCTGCTGCTACTGGTGGAAGGTTACCCGGTAGCTCCCAGCTGCTGCAGAGGAAAGAGGGATCCTTGGAGCTCTCTGCCAGCTGCGTCAGCAGGAGGACCCTCGCAGCTCTCTAGCCACCACCATGGAGCGGGGGAACCCCCACAGCTCTCCACTGTGGTGGTGGCAGGGAGATACCCAGCTCCCCGCCACTGGGGAGGAGATAGGAGGCCCCTTCAGCTTCCCTCCACCACTAGTGGCAGGGGGACCCTGGAGTTCTGAGCCCCCACTGGTGGTGGGGGCCCTAGAGCTCCCAGCCTCCCTACAGCTGCCTAGTACCTTCCCATTTTATCATGAATATTTTTAGTAAAAGTCAGGGACAGGTCACCGGCTTCCGTGAATTTTTCGTTATTGCCTATGACCTCTCTGTGACTTTTGCTAAAAATTTCCATGACAAAATCTTAGCCTTAGTCATAAAGCTGCATCATTATGACACATTAGAAGGTTATATGATGGTGAGGAATTGTTTTATTCATTGAGATCACAAGGAAACAAGACTATAGGACTCTAGGGAAAGATGGTGACAAGGGGTTTAGGGGGACAGAAATCTAGTTTCTAGGGAGTACTGGCTCAGGTTTTTCCACCACAAAGGTTTATCTCATTGATTTTGCAGGTCATGAATGAGACACCCTTTCTGGAATAAACAAATGAAGATCATATTTGCATGCTTTGAAGATAGTTGTTTGGATTAAAATAAAGATACCTACAGGATCACAAGTATTCCAATAGCTTTGTTTATACTAAAGAACATTTGTTTTAAAGAGCTATAGGGAAAACTTGAGAGCATGTGTAAAAGAGGAAGTAACACCAAGGCCCTCAGGTAAGTTCATAAAACTGGATTTTTTTAGGCCACCAGACAAAATAAGAGCCTGTGTACAGTCACGCAATATGTCAACTTTTTGTCAGAATTAGGAATTGTAAATCTGAACAGAGAGTTAGACCATATATAGCCTACAGGATGAGGGATTCACTTCTATGTGTCTGTACTGCCATTCCTAGCTTGCCCTGAACTGGAAACTCCATTCAGGGTCTCAGCATTGTATTTAAGATGATATACGATGAAGACTGGAGGTGTGAGGACGATACATGACAGAAGTATCCTGAAAAGCAACCCTATGAGTAATGCATTTTTGTTTGTGTTTTGCTTAAAGAACTAATACTCTTATTTCTGTACTTGATCACAGTATTGTATTATTCATGCTCTAAGTCAGCTGAAAAGATCATGAGATTAGACAATCATTTGTCAATAGGCTTCATATTGCAGCACACCCAAAGAGAGCGTGTGTGTGTGTGTGTGTGTGTGTGTGTGTGTGTGTGTGTGTGTGTGTGTGTGTGTGTAAACAAGGAAGACCCAGCCTGGTATGTTATGCATTTGTAGACACCACTTTATTTATGTTATAAAGTGAAAAAGCTTAGTAGGCAAGTGTTGTCAAGGGGTTATATTGCTGGGAGCACCAGACATGCTAATGGCACTCTGGTCCTTTACAGAATTTCATGGTAAGACATTTTCCCCACCACAGTTTCTATACCCCAAAACACTGGACAAAACACTCAAATAGAAAAGTTTTATTAATTTAATACAGAAGGCCACAAACACACAGCTAAGTAATAATAAGAAAAAACCCACACTTTTACAGTATCAAGAAAAGGATGGAAAAACATGCAAATAGTGTCACCAGTTACTCACAGAATTTTGATCTGGTACACAGCAAACACAGGGCTTTGTGGTAGAATTTCCTCTTCAATACAGTCTAAAACCTCCAGTACCACCTATTCAGTGTGAAAACTTTAATGCTCAATGGATCTTGAAGCTGGGATGTGAAGCAGTTTAAGTTCCACTTCATACTAGATTGAAGTGAGCCTCACAGAACATTGTGGCTATGTCTACAAAGGGACGAAAAACCTGCATCTGGTCCAGGTCAGCCAACTTGGGCTTGTGGGGCTCAGTCTATGGGGCTGGGGAGAGGGGAAATTGCTGTGTAGACATTTGGGCTTGAGCCAGAGGCCAAGGTCAGGGATCCTGCGAGGGTCGAAGGTCACAGGGCTTGGGCTCCAGCCCAAGCACCTACACAAAAATGTTTAACCTTACAGTCTGAGCCCAGAAAACCCGAGGCAGCTTATCCAAGCCAGCCACGGCCATTCTGCAGATCATTTATTCCTGTGTAGTCATTCCTGGGGGCCCACCAAAGGGGATCATCATTAAACACAAAAGGAGAACCTAAAGTAACTTGACACACAGTAGCAGTACTTGAACTCATTACCCATGGCCACAAAATGGAGCTCACTTATCTCTTGTGTGTAAGATGCTTTAGAAAAGTTTTAAGGATTTTTTGGTTTCATTTTATTTCAATAACCTATACTTATTTTTTTTTAATCATGGTAACTTTAGATAATGACATCCTGGGTTTAATTACAGACAGGAACAGTACAGGAAATAGCAATACCAGCTTCTCCATGTTGCTCATCCAGTACATCACATGCTTGATTTAGAAAAAACTATTTCCCTTGGTGAAAGTAGCTGATTCTCCATAAATCTTCCCCACCCACCCCCAACACAGCAAGAATTTGCTTTTACATAACATAATAAGTGTTAAAGAAGCAAATCCAGATATCAATTTAATTAAAGGATCCTAAAATGCGAACAAGTAAAACATGTATTCCTCTTCTTGTTTAATAGAATAATGATAGCAGTAAATGTTGGGAAGTCATGTCTTCGGAATCTTGGAGGGATTATACTAAATATACTATTTTTCTAATTGCTTCTGTAAATACTGGTTGATGTCAACTCTTTTTAGCCTTTCTAGACAAGCCACATATACTTTTTCCTCACTCCATACTTGACATCTCATTTTAGAAATTCTGTACATTTTACATATATTGCTGCTATGCTTACTGGTAACAGATCAGAAAATGTCAGAGGTATAAATACAGTAATTAGCTAGTTCTAAGTTAATTTAATGAGGAATAAGTGTTTGTCTCAATACACAGATTGAGAACCCTACCAAGTCCTTCCTCTGATGTATATTAGTCATTTTAATCATAATTAGAACAATTCTTAATTTTACTGTATCTTCTTATTTCCTCCTCGAGTCAGGCATATTCACTCAACCACAAATGTTCTGCTTTTTCCCCAAGAAAAGTCTGCAAGGTTACACATTTTCCACCAAATGTTCAGTGATATGTTACATTTTCTTCAAATATAGAGGAAGCAATATATCAGGTTTGAAAATGTTTCACTTTCATAGGTTCATATTTTAAGGTGAGAGGCACCATTAGATCAACTAGTCTGAACTCTTGTATACCATAGGCCACCGAATTACATCCAACAACTTGTATCTGACAAAATCATATCTTACAAAAGGCATCCAGTATTGATTTGAAGAGATCAAGAGATGGAATCAACTACTAATGGTGGATGGTGTAAATGGTGGATTCTCCAGTGGTTTAATCACTCTCACTGTAAAATATTGCACTTTCTTCAGTATTTGAGTTTATCTGGCTTCAGTTTGCAGCCATTGTTGGTTCTCTTTATGCCTTTTCCCACTAGACTGAAGAGCTCTTTAGTAAGTGGTATTTTCTCCCAATGAAAGTGCTTATTCTCTAAAATCAAGTAATCTCTCAAACTTTTTGACAAGCTAAACAAATTTGGCTCCTGAATTCTCTCACTTTATGGTGTTTTTTAGAGTCTTCTCTTCACCTTCTAATTTTTTAATATCCCCTTTAAAAGCTTGACACCAGAACCATAGGCACTTTTCTTCGACTGGTGTATCAATGCACTATACAGAGGTAAATTACCTCCCCACTCAAAAAAAACCCGGAGGAGTACTTGTGGCACCTTGTAGACTAACAAATTTATTTCAGCATAAGCTTTCATGGGCTATAACCGACTTCATCGGATGCATGCTGTAGAAAATACAGTGGGAAGATATATATACAGAGAGAACATGAAAAAATGAGTGTTGCCATGCTAACTATAATCAATTAAGGTGAGCTATTATCAGCAGGAGAAAAAAACTTAATTGATTACTCTCATAATAGTTAGTATGGCAACACCCATTTTTTCATGTTCTCTCTGTATATATATCTTCCAACTGTATTTTCCACTGCATTCATCCGATGAAGTAGGTTTTAGCCCATGAATAAATAAATAAATAAAATAAAAATAAATTTGTTAGTCTCTAAGGTGCCACAAGTACTCTTGTTCTTTTTGCTGATACAGACTAACACAGCTACCACTCTGAAACCTCTCCCCACTCAAACTCACTACTTCAGGGATCGTCAACCTTTGGCCCACAGGTTCACCACTCCAGGCCAATGGGGGCTATAGGAAGCGGTGTGGGCCAAAAGATGTGCTGGCCGCTGCTTCTCACAGCGAACTTTGGATAGTGGGAGCTGTGCTCAGCCACACCTGCAGACACAGCAGGTAAACAAACCGGCCTGGCTTGCCAGGGTACTTATTCTGGCAGGCTGTGTGCCAAAGGTTGCTGATCCATGCCTTTCTTCCTACTTTATACTTCAGCCTTTTTGCCACACACAGCATCATGTGGTCAAAAAATGGTTCCATCTGTCTCAGTTTGTGTTCAGTTGTTTGGTCTCTAAGACCTTTAAAATCTTCTCAAAGGATTACCAGTTGATATGGCTGGTTCCTCATTTCCAGGATACAGTCCCATCATTCTGTAAGACAGACCTGAATTCCTTGATATGTGACGTTGCTTGCTTATCTCATTGTTAAATCTTTAAATTTGTTAGGACAGATGAAAACCTTTCCAGTCAACTTTCAGCATGCCATTCTTTTTCCACATTTCTAGGGGAGAGGAAGGACTGGATACAGGTGATGACTCAAACCAGCTTTGACAGATATGGCAATTTCCTGCAATATCCCTTTTGAATGCTTATTGAATTACATTTAATTATTTTAGGAATAAATTGTATTCAAAATGCCAATGTTTATGTATTATTTTGGGATTGTACAACATTCCTAAGGAGGAGACTTGACTAATGTAAAACCCTGGGAAAGGTTCTGACTATTGGAAACAATGTGACCCTTTTGAAAGTTAAGTGGGTTTCCCAGGAAAGTGGGGGCAGGGGCGCATATTCAAATATAAACTCCTCCTCCTATGCAAGAACTCACCCTTTGAAAACGCCAGTGAAGGCAAGGAACTGTTCAGCCTGAAAATAACCAGGTCAGGATGGAGAGAGATAGATGAAGAATGGGAAGCCTAAGTGTTGGTGCCCTTGCTATACCAAAGAGGGAGGAATATAGGTGCAGTTGCTCTGGACTATGACAGCAGCTACATCTTTTATTAACAAATTGAGCCAATCCAAACCAGTATGCAGAGGATGTCTGCACTGCAGAGGTACCAGAGCCAATGCCTCTGTTAAATCCCAGCCAATGGCTACCTATGCGCTAACAGTGCCCTAATATAGTGGGATGATCCCTCATGCAGGCAAATTGCCTGTTTTCAGTGGCAAGGTCCTGTTCTACAAATATTAGTAAGTTTAAGATCCATAGGCGTGACCACCCTGAGGGCTTTATTTAGCTGCCTGGTTGGCTAGTGCTTCATTGTCAACTCCTCCCCCCACCTCCCCCCACAGAATAAACAAACAAAAATTAAAACTAAAAGTTTTAAGGTGTGTAAGGTATGAATGCATAATTCCCCAGGATCCCCAAGGAAGCTGAAACAAAAATTTACTACTGGTGCAGTCAAATCTAAGTAGGAGAAATCAAGTGTGAAAGCCAATCAAAGTACGGTAAGTTCACCATGAAATACGCCAGCAATGGGAAAGACTCTGGCTGTCCCCTCTGCTCACCAGCTGACAGCTACACACTGCAGCATGGACACAGCCTGCTTTTCACTGCTGTGTGTAGCTACACAATAGGTGCTACAACTAAGGGTGTTGTCACACCCCATGGCCTGAAGTAGTTTCCATGATATGTAGGGTTAACATTGGTTCAATTGCTTTCAGCACTCCCACTAAACAAATTGTTCCAGAACCCCTCGCTACACATATCTGAAAAGCCGTAACAAGAGATGTGCATATACAAAGCCTTAGGGAAACAAAGCAGCAAAGTAAACTGAACAGAAACCTTTTGCCCAGAAATCCAAGAGGAGCTTATTCCACATCGCTTCCAGAACCTTTTCATTTCTCTCTTGT
The DNA here is from genome assembly GCF_007399415.2 of Gopherus evgoodei. Classification (NCBI taxonomy): domain Eukaryota; kingdom Metazoa; phylum Chordata; order Testudines; family Testudinidae; genus Gopherus; species Gopherus evgoodei. Next base: position 86,087,643 of record NC_044322.1, on the reverse strand, counting down.
TGTATCAGGTAGCCCCTATTACCATGGTATCCAAAGGCGTAAACCTCCAAAGACTTATTCAGATGCTTAACTTTGGGTGAGATGAGTTGTCTCTTTGAAATCAATGTTAGTGTTTACTTCAATTATTGTTTTCTATTGTAGTCTCAGCTGCACATCTTTTTAAAAATAGATTCAGTGTTGCCTGACTTCCAAAAATGCTAAATCAGCCACACACATTTCTCCAATCAACCTCTGACTGTGGATTTTATATGCCTGTACTTGAAACTCTCATGTTTAATTACTTTTCACAGTGCAATAACTAGAGTGCCATGCTGAGGTTTTAAATCAGCATACCTTGCAACTTCAAGAATAACTCACTTGCTCCCACAACCTGCTAATATTTATTGTATATAGATGGAGATTGCCCCTCATCTAACTTGCAGTTAATTGTTTCATTTTGTAAAACCTACATCATTTTCTCCTGCTGGTGGATTTTCATTACAGAACTGAAATTAGAAATAAAGTTATACTATTATTCCCTCTGATGTTCCTTTGAGAGAATGGGTATCTGCACAGAAAATATTGAAGTGAAAGTTTCCTTTCACAAGGTAAATTTCTGTTTCCAGCTCCTACTAAACTCAATGGGAATTGCATGATCAGCCCAGAGGGCTGAATTTTAGCCACAGGCAATATTTTCGAAGAACTACTAGGGATTTTAGCCATGCTGCTGCCATTTACAGTAATTGCTGTGCAAACAGTGTGGCTAAAAGCCCACACAAATCCTGGACAAAATTCAGTTAGATAATTTTATTAGCTTTGATACATAAGTCTTATATTCTAATTACAATAAGACTGAATTTGCAGAGCTAGAAATCTAATTTTCTCTATGAAAAACAAATCCTTTAAACCTAACAGACAATATCATCAGGACCACAAATCATGGGGAAAACAATGCAGTCAGCTTGAAAGTTTACTCTACAAACTACTTGTCTTAAATTAGTGTTTCTAGTAGCTTCAAGAAATGACACTGAATGATTATATTAGGAGATATGTTATAATATTAAGTATTTTCATGCTTTACCATGTGACAAGATCATCTTTTATATAAACTTCAAGTGCAGTTATAGCAACACCTAGAACTGATGCTAAATTTGAGGATTTGTCATAATTTATAACTTGGCCATATCAATTTGCTTTCGGCTGAAATTTAGCATATAAAGTAGCTGCATCATTAGGGACTTTTCCTCACAAATTTTGAAATTAGATCATTTCATCCCTTTTTAAGTGAGAAAGAAACCAATAATTGGAATGTATTTTCCTACACTAAAATATTACTGCATATTTTTCAACTGAAAATATCCACTGGGTTATCACGTGTTGGTTCAGCTGCCTCAAATAGGGAGAGAAAGGCAGTTTAATTTGGTTTCAATTTCTAACATAAGAAGCACTGCAGCTCCCATTTGAACTACTGGAATTCAGTCCTAGCATAATTTTAGCCCTTTCTATGGCAGAATCTACTTAGATAACAGTAAATAACTAACAGTACAGGAATCATGTACAAACAAATTGCATGGCCTATTATGCTTAATACTGCTGTCACGTCTAACCTGTCCTTCTTCCAGCACTTATTCAGAATGCATTTGCAAAACAACAAATTTGAAGTGTGATTGATAACTGCAGACTGCAGAGTATGAATATGTACAGTGTGCTAGAGTACAGCATATATTTCTGAAAGGTAAATATGTCAAACAGAGACTGAGGCTGCTTTCACTAAGATGCTAATATATTGTGCTTCCGGCACTAACAGTGCTAAGTCAGTGGTGTATCATGTCAAATGATGAAGAGACGCTTTAAGGCAAAAAGAAAAATAACAGTGCATTGAATGTGAATACTCCTTGGGGCATAATTGAATTTCATTTTATTTATTTTAATAGAATTTCTTGTTTCCCCTCTTGGGACATATGTGAGAAGATACAGCCTGATATTCATTTATTGATAAACCATTTTGGTATAGACCCGATATCAATAGAAATACTTTGTCTAATGATTACTTCTAAGCAGAACTGATCACAGTGTTTACACAGAGATGAAATGTTGGCAAAATATGCTGTTACATACACTCCAAATCATTTTGTAGTGATGATCATTTCCAGATTCAGAGACTCACTGTATAGCCTGGTGGTTAGGGCATTGGCCTTGGAGGTAGCAGATACAGCTTCCAAGTCTCTGCTCTATCTAATCAGTGGGAACTGGAATGAGAAAAAAATCTATGCTCTAAATTGTTCAGAGCTGGGTCTGCCTCCTCCTAGGCCAGTGTCTTGACCATCATACTACAGTTTTTTTTTATTTTGGTGCAGGGGGTGGGGGGAAGAAGTTTTGTTTTCATTTCTCACTGCAATGAAAACAAATTTTCATGTCTCAAGTATTTCATGTCACAAAATACAATTGTGTCATCTTTTGTCAGTTTTACTTGTAAGAGGAAGATCAGGTGCACATTAGACCTATTCCCCAAAGCCCACCAACATCAGGCAGTGAAAGCCTAATGACTTAAATCAGGGATTGGCAACCTTTGGCACATAGCTTGCAAGGGTAAGCACTTTTGTTTACCTGCTGCATCTTTAGGGTCAGCCAATCGCAACTCCCACTGGCCGTGGTTTGCTGCTCCAGGCCAATGGGGGCTGCGGGAAGCAGCAGCCAGCTCATCCCTCAGCACTAAAGAGGAAAATTAAGTGAAAGCTTTTTTCAGCACTCAGTGTACACTCTACAAAGAATATAGATGTAAGCCACATTGTTTAAAAAGTTCAGCTGTAAAAATGGATATGGTGGAATTGTTTCTGTACATGAGCACTCTCTATGGCAGTTCATGGGGGAGAGGGAGGCACGGGAGAAGGGCCATGAATAGACTTTAACATGGTTGTATTCAGGGCCACTTTTACAAACTGCAGGGCCCGATGTGAATACCCAGCCGCGGTCTGGGGCTTTGGCAGTACTTTGGCGGCGGGGGGTCCACTCCAGGTCTTCCGCGGCACTGAAGGACCCCCCATCGCCGAACTGCTGCCAAAGACCCCCAGAGCAGACCATCGATGAGTGAGTAAAAAGAAAAAATTAAAAAGGCACCTAAGCCGTGGGGCCCTCTTAGGCATGGGGCCTGATTCCGGGGAATCGGGGGAATCGGCCTAAAGCTGGCCCTGACTGTATTGCTTTCAAGCGTCTTATTCAGAAGAAGTCTGAACTAACTTCAAAAAGGAACCAAGAGAACACATTATTTACTTACATCTCACCAGGTTTGTTTAGACTGTGGACCGTACAGTGCTTTGAGATACATGCATAATGTGACACCTCACCTTGTTCATCATGTCAGGGCTCAGTGTTTCTCCCTCAGGGGCTGAGAGGGCCTGAGTTAAATCAGAACCACTCCATATGTTTAATAAACATTGTTTCAGGTACAGTATTTACAGGACAGGACCAAGTGCTTCTTTAAATGTGCATTAAATTTGCATTTCCTAATTCTGGATGGAATACTGCTTCCTCTTATGCCTGCTACCAATCCCTAGCCATCCACTATGGGCCCCTCCACAACAGAAATAAAACACAAGATTTCCCCTTATAGCGAACCCCCCCCCCAGCTCTTTATCTAGGAGAAGTTTCCCGCTCTCCCCCGAATGCACAAAACCTTTCTGCAGCTTGTTTCCCATCCTCCTCCCCTTTCACCCACTAGAAGAGGTTTTTAAAAGTCACAGATTGCCCTTAGGTGTCTAATTAACCTGAGATAAAACTTTCAGTTCAGAAGGAAAAGGGCTTTAACCATTCTAAAACAGTTATACTTCCAGAACTGTCAAATCTGACTTTGTCACGATATAAAAAAAAAGAGACATCAGAAATGTCTTCCTTTTACCATCTTGTTTTGATGAATATAATTTGTCCCTTTTTTAACTGGGAGGATTGGAAGTCTGATGAGTAGTATTCTTAATTTCATCCAAGAATGAGAGTGCCATATTAAGCCTTTTTGATATTTTCTAGAGCAAGGGTCACAAAATTGTGTGTGATGGTCCACATTTTAATGGAGATCTTGTCTTCAATTTCCTCTCCTCTGTGATAAAATTACACCCTTGTGGAAACTGCAGAAATTGCTTTAATGAAAAAATCAGGAAATTATTCTAGTGTTTAATATGGATTAACAAATATAAAGAATGAAAACTGTTGGGTCTAGAGTTCTCCATTCGCCACCAGAAAAAGCTCTATTGAGCACAATTTGGAAACCTGCATGTACAAGTCTGAAGAAAAGTCATGAAAGAGGGAAAGAAGAGCTGCCAGAATACGTAGATTTGAGATTTGGGATTTAAGCATTCTTCAAAGGGAGGAGAAGTATTGAGCTCACAATTTACATTTCTCAGGAACAGAACATTTAAAACATTGGCAATTGATCTACAGATTATGATCCATCCATGAAGCACTATGGATGCATGCTTTGTCTTTTCATACCACTACTATCTCTTTTGAGAGCAAGACATGTTATATTGGAATGGAAATATAACAAGTCAACCAATTATAAATGATACACTCCTTTAAAATTTGTATAGCATAATAAAACTAATTAACAACAACAAATCTAATTTAGAAATGACAGAGGTTACCTGCATTTATATGCAGCACACTGTGGGGTGTTTGAACTTTTTATAATAAGGTAGGAACACATGGCATTAATTCAACTGCAAAGAATATAATCACCTGTTTTCAACATCTTACAGTCCTTCAAGTAAAATATTAACACTCAATCTGGTTCAAACTTATTCCCAAGAGCTGTTAACTCGCACAAGGCATTTAAATATTTATCATGTTATCTGCAGACCATGTGCTTGGAAAGAGACCAGATTGACACCTTTTATTATAAAATTCCATCCTTTATGTGACTACTTTTAACACTGTGATTCACCTGGCTTTGTTTTAAATGTTCTGGTAGATGTGCACTGACTGTAAATGGCTTCTGCTGCAGTATGTTTGAAGTGATGATAAATCCTGTGCATGAACATTATGTTGCCACTGCTCTGTATCCCTGCGCTGGGAAGGAATGTAAGTCTGGCAATGTGAGTCATAGTCCCTGGATAACTTTCATGGCTTAAATGCTGGCCCTATTGAAGTAAATTGTAGCTTTTCTATTAACTTCAGTGGGTCTCAGATTTCATCCTATGAGTTTTTGGTGCAAATCACATCTATGAGGTTGCTGTCCATGTTGCCAAACTTAAACCTCAATGTCAGCGGTCCAGGTCCATTTGTTGCAACATAAATTGCAATATAGTATATCCTCCAATTCCACCTTCTTTTGGATACAGCATCTCTCTCCCACGTCTCTTCCCAAGTATTGACCAGATTCTGAAATCCCTGAACAAAGTAGCCTTACTGACAGCAATGGGAGGCTGATCCACAAAACTAAGAGTCACAGCAGTGGGTCTTGTATTAGTAAATATGCCAGATTCCCTACAGTTGTTTATTGGTATTGAACATATTAAAATTTAGGTTAAAGGAAGTTTAATTTTAAGGTAATGAAATGTTTGCTGGGAGGCCATAAACCAAGAATCATGGTTTCAAAAAGTCAATGAAAGTGCACCTGTTTGTTCTCTCAAACTTTGGATTGTGTGATGAGAAAGGACAGAGCAAAAAAGAAGACCAACTCCATCATCTAGAACCAATAGTCACAGTCTGGGGAGGGGAAGGGAAGTTTCTTTGCTTTGAAGGAAGCAGATTAAAGTCAGGGATGGATGCTAAAGTCTTGGCAGCATTAGTAAAGGAGTAATAGTAGTAAAGAATAGAGCAGTTGGTGAATCAAGTGCAGATTTGCAGAAGCAGATGAAGTATTAATTGCATTTTCTTCTCCTGCCATGAATGATCCTATAGGGAAAACAGCTAACATTCTTATTTTAACAATACAAATCAATCTAATCCAGTCTAACTTTCTCTGGTGATGTTCTGCTGTGTGCAGTTTATGAGGCTTTGTTGCAGTAAGCCTACTAAATAAATAAATAACTTAAATTGGGAACATCTACTGATGCTGTTGTATTATTCATGTCCCATATAAAGGTCCTTCTGGCTATGCATTAGGAAGTTGTTTGGGCCACTACACATGTTATTTTTACTATACTGAATTCTATTAAAATAAAAATACATTTACTAAAAGCCAAGTAAAGTGTTGTTAAAATGGGATAGTAGCAGGACAGATGGAGGTGATATAATCCACTCCAGGGTCTGATGGATTAAAATATACTTCAAACAGTTTTCAGTGGGATGTATATTTTGCAATGAGGGAGAATGGTTCCCAGGATGAGCTGCAGTTGCAGAAAGCAAAAGGTCTTAAGTGCAGATGTTTGTAATTTCCTTGTTATGTTAATTTAAGAATGTTGGCAAGTATGTAATTATTTACCAAGAGCATGTAATTTGACACAGCTGAAAACTACAGAAGTTTAAAATTCTAATTAACAAGGAAACATGCTGGACCAAAAATACTTATTGATATGAATTAAGTTAAACTATGTTTTAAGGAACTGTATACAAACATGATGGGTAGCTTGGTTTAAGTATATATTTACTGCTAATTAATTAATCACATTACTGAAAATATAGCACAGTTTCCATAGCTCACTTTCAAATACATATATTGATTATCAGCATAAATAGTAAGAAGCACTTAGCTAACTCCACTTCATAATACTCAGAAGTTGCTGAGAATAGGGGAAAGGACTCAGCTTTGTCCAGACTGGAGCCAAGTCTGAGACAGGAAGTTTGAAAGGGAAAAAAAATAGGCCTTTAAATGTATATAATCACTTTCATCTATTGCTTTGATGTCAACTAATTGCAACTCAATCGAATATGCAAGTTATCTGGGTAGCTGCTTGAAAAGAATATTAAAAGAAAATACTGAATTAACACAGAGGGATAAGAAAAAAAGTTTAAGCATCTAAATATGACCTCTACTGTGTTTTGCTACTTCAGGGGAGAAAAACAAAAACAAAATGACAATTCATTAGTTTCCTTTGCTCTTCCATAGTATAAAAGCAAAAATAAGGATCTCCTGTAGACTAAATTATTTAAGTGTATTTAAAACTCACTTTGAGAGTCAATTTAGATATTTTTGTTCTAGGGATGCTGGAACTTCTTGGCTGTTACTGAGACCAAAGTTTTAAAGGCATTCACTAATATTGAGTGGCCAATTTCACACAGCTACTACTTGATTTTTAGAAATGGTGATCATCCATAGCTTCAACTGGCTTGAAATTAAATTGTGGGTGTTTATCACCTCTAAAAAATCATAGGTTATAAAGGCAGAAGGGACCATTAATATTACTTAGTCTGACTTACTAAACAAAGAGATGCCACAGAATATCACATTAAGCCCAATACCTCATATGTGACTACAGTGTATCTTCCAAAAGGCATCTGATCTTGATTTGAAGACATCAAGGGATCACTTCCCTTTATAGCATGGGACACAGAAAGCATGAGGTGGATTCTAGCCTGGTGATTATAGCACAGGGGTCGGCAACCTCTGGCACGCGGCTAGCCAGAGTAAGCAGTTTGTTTGCCCGTGTTGGCAAGTTCGGCCGCAGCTCCCACTGGCCGCAGTTTGCCATCCCAGGCCAATCAGGGCGGCGGGAAGCCATGGCCAGCACATCCTACAGTGCTTCTCATCGCCCCCATTGGCCTGGGATGGTGAACCTTGGCCAGTGGGAGCCACAGTCCGCTGAGCCTGCCGACGCAGCAGGTAAACAACTGGCCTGGCCCGCCAGGGTGCTTACCTTGGTGAGCCACGTGCTAGAGGTTGCCAACCCAAGTTATAGTACTTACCTAGGATGGGGGAGACCTAGGGTCTAGTCCCTAATCCAGAAAGGAGAGTGAAACATCCCAGGTGAAAACCTTACCTATAGGCTTTTAGAGAAAGGTTGTTTGGCCTAAATTCCCTTGTGAATCTAGCCCAGCTGCCCCCCGGTGCCCCCCCCAATAAGTGTTTTGTTAGTGTAAAAACCAAACATTTCAGTGTTTCTGTTTTTTTTTTTAATCGAACAATTAACCGGAATTGACACAAATTTCCAGAATACTTCAGTCAACCTGAATCTGCGTTTTTTGGTTGAAAAAGTTGCATACCATTCCCCCCACCCCAACTCCATTTATGACACTTTTGTATTTTTAATTGTTTCCTTTTAGGATGTAAAGTATGGTCTGAAATATTTATTTATAAGTTGTGTTAAATAAAAGAACAGAGTCCTAAGTGATACATCTGTTTATTATTAAATAGCTATTTCCTTTCAATGACTAATAAAATCATTATTGAATATTCATGTTGCCTGTGTTTCCTTAGGAAGGTGTGTTTTTTCAAAAGTGAAAAAATCAAGTGATCTGACGAATATCAGGAGAACAATCCACGTTTAACTCTTAAGCCCACATTGTATTCAAATTGCACACACGCAATGGAACAGCAGAATGTAAGTTACAATGGTGCCATAACAAGTCTCAGCTATGTAATTTGATATATTTTTCTATTTTAAAGGAAGTTTATGCTTTTAAGAGTATGTATATTTATGTACATGAATCTTGGCACCTTCAACCAAAGCTGCTTGAAATTATAAAATGTAGCATTTCCACCAGTAATGTTTATTATTTTTGTCACATTCCTTACTTTTTATGAAGAAAGCCTGCACTTTGCATACAATTCTTTTTCTTTCAGAATAACAATGTTTTAATTTGGAATAAAGAGGAATGATTTTCCATGTTGTAATATGGAAAAGTAACTAGCTAGTCAATAAAGTAAATAAGAAAATCTGTCCTTTTAACATTACAAATTATGACAACTCTGGAAGCAAGTAGCAAGAGAGATTGCATTAGTCTGTAACTGATGATTGGACTAGATAGTCTCACATAAATGGCCAAACCAATAGCAATAATGCAGTCAGAACCTCAAGAACCAAGAGACATGATCCCTCCCCCTCCACATAATTGAAGGCTCGTGGTATCCAAGAGAGATTAGGCCCATTTGACATTATTACTATTTTTCTGTAAGGTCATGTTTAAAAAAAAAGTCACAAACAAAACAAAGCTATTGCTTTCCTTTTTATCTCATTCTCAGCTTGTTACTGAAACCACAGACGTGAGCAAACAGTATACACTGCCAACCTATTCTGGATTGCATGCTTCTGCTCCCCATCTCTTGTTTAAGCAGCAAGGATAGAGTATAGAGAACATTAACGGGGGTAGGAGGGAGTGTGCATGTCTTCTTTAATGACGCCTGACAGCATTAAAAAAAAAGAGAGAGAGAGAGTACTAATACTTTAATATTGCAATGACAAAAAGTTTAAAGTGGTGTGGCCTCTTTGATTATCAGAAATAAAACTTCCAGCGAGGTTCAACGGGGTCGAGATTTCACCCAAAGATTTTAAAGTCAGAAGGGATGATCATGAACCATAAGATTCCCACATATAGATAATCAGAGTCTGAACCCTGAACCTTCAAATCTCCAGCATAGACCTCTAACATTGGAGGTACAGGAGCAAAACTAAATATATATTTCCACTTTCCTTTCCTGATAAAATTACCTTTCACCTTTAAATACAATATGTGTATGATTCAGTTTCCCATTTAAATTTTAGCTATTTTTTTCCATCATAAGGTAAATATGAAACTATATTACTATGGATCTCATGTTCTATCTCACCTATAACTCACCTCAGCTATAGCTAATGAATCCATACTGACTATAAGGAAGATCTTTCTTTTCCTTTTGCAAATAGAAACAATGAGAGCACAAAACACAATCCCATAGTCCGTCTGTTATTACTTTTGTTTTCCTTAGATTTTTTAACTATCCCTCTTTCCCTATGCCAAGCAACCACTTCAGTTAAATTCATTCTTATAAGATGTGAACTATTTGTATTGACTGAAATGGCTATCACAATATTAACACAAGCCCACCCACTAATTATACAACCACCACCTAGCCTATCTCAACTGATTCCCAAGGATACAGAATACATAGGGATACATATGGGTACTTGGATTCAAATACTTATATATTAGTTTGGATCACCTCATCTTTTCACAATTATAACTTTTCAAAACAAACAGAGGATACATTAGTGGTAGCATTTCATGGAATTTAGTCTTATGTCATGGGTAGATGCTTTTGTAAGTAATTTCTTATTTAATTCACTTGTGGCTTTTAAAGTGCTATATCGGGTCAGCAACTTCTGGCACAAGGCTCGCAAGGATAAGCACTCTGGCGGGTCAGGCCATTTTGTTTATCTGCCACGTTGGCAGGTTCACCGGACTGCGGCTCCCAATGGCTTCAGTTCACTGTCCCAGGCCAATGGGTGCTGCGGAAAATGGTGCTGACCAAGGGATGTGCTGGCCGAGGCTTCCTGCCACCCCCATTGGCCTGGGATGGTGAACCGCAGCCAGTGGGAGCCGCTGTCCACCAAGCCTGCCAACGTGGCAGGTAAACAAACCGGCCTGGCCTGCCAGGGTGCTTACTCTGGGGAGCCGCTTGCCAGAGGTTGCCGACTCCTATGCTATATCATACTGGAGATAGTTTTGTCTCAATCCCCACACAAATTTACAAGTGACAGTAAGAGATCCTAAGCCAATTATTTGGTACTAACTGGATTGTTTGACAATGTAAAAGTGTTGTCTTATCACAATCAACAAGATCAAGAGGGCAGAGCTCCTTCACAAGGGACTATTTATCACCAAAAATAGATTTTAATTTATATTTTAAGTCCTATCTCCATAGACTTACCTTTCTCTAATGCAGCTTTCAGGATCCAAGACAATATCTTCAAAAATAGCTGAGGCCCTGCTCCCACTGAACTCATCAATTTGAATTTAGCTGCTGTACATGGGAAGAAGGTTTTGGCTCAATGTAAAAAGGGATTGACTGTAATAGAAGCTGTTTCCCATAAAATATTAGGTTTGATTTATTAACTTAGCAGAGATGTTGCAGTTTAACCCTTCATATTTTTTGTTCTCTTAGAAAGATTATTCCTAAACTGATTACTTAGTACTGACAAATCAAAGAATTTTTTTTTTCACCTAAGGGAAGGGAGTTAAGTTAAAACTTAGCAATTTAGTATTAGTGCTCCATTCAAACTGAAGTGTGCAGACCATCTGTGGCCAATAACACCCAATGAAGCCTCAATGAACACCCAATCTAGCATCAGTACCAGCAAAGCTCTAGACTGTTAGAATCTATATGAAACATGTTATTTTTTGTTTTGTTTTGGTTTTTATTTTTTTATTTTTGTCATAAACAGATAAGAAAAGTTAATAGCACAGAAGTACTTTATATCTCTTTGACTGTAAAGGGTTAACAAGTTCAGTAAGCCTGGCTGTCACCTGACCAGAGGACCAATCAGAGGACAGGATACTTTCAAATCTTGAGAGAGGGAAGTTTTTGTGCTGTGCTGTTAGTTTTGGTTGTTGTTCACTCTGGGGGCTCAGAGGGATCAGACGTGCAACCAGGTTTCTCTCCAATCTCTCCAATACAGGCTCTTATAAGTTCAGACTAGTGAGTACTAGGTAGATAAGAGAGTTAGGCTTATGGTTGTTTTCTTTATTTGCAAATGTGTATCTGGTTGGAAGAAGTTCAAATGTATATTTGGCTGAAAGGAGTTCAAATTGGTATTTTGCTGAAAAGATTTTAATTTGTACTTGTATGCTTAGGCTGGGAGGGTGTTCGCAGTGTCTATAGCTGAAAGACCCTGTACCTATTCCATTTTTTTAAATTTACAAAGATAATTTTTACTGTTTTTTCTTTCTTTAATTAAAAGCTTTTCTTGTTTAAGAACTTAATTGTTTTTTTTATTCTGGTGAGACCCCAGGGGACTGGGTCTGGATTCACCAGGGAATTGGTGGGGAGAAAGGAGGGAAGGGGGAGAGAGAGGCTAATTTCTCTCTGTGTCAGGATTACTTTCTCTCTCAGGAAGAGTCTGGGAGGGGGAAAGAAAAGCGGGGGGGAAGATGCATTTTCCTCTCTGTTTTGTGATTCAAGGAGTTGAATCACAGTGATCTTCCAGGGGTAACCCAGGGAGGGGAAGTCTGGGAGAGGTAACGGTGGGGGAAAGGGTTTGCTTTCCTTGTGTTAAGATCCAGAGGGTCTGGGTCTTGCGGGGGTCCCCGGGCAAGGTTTTGAAGGGACCAGAGTGTACCAGGCATTGAAATTCCTGGTTGGTGGCAGTGCTACCGGTTCTAAGCTGGTAATTAAGCTTAGAGGAATTCATGCTGGTACCCCATCTTTTGGACGCTAAGGTTCAGAGTGGGGAATTGTACCATGACAATTTTAAAGGGGAACTTTGAAAAGTTTCAAATCTGTTGAAATGTCTCCACCTTTTTGACTAACAACCAGCGGGGTTTGGGTTGTGGGGAATATTTATGAAATCATGAAAACGTAATGCATATACTGAGTGAGACAAGAGAATATAGATGTATATTTAAGAGAGGAAAGAAATATAAGAAGTAGCAGATGGACAGCAGCAGCAACTAAAAATCACTGATATTATGCTTTCAGAAACAATGTGTGGTTTGTAGGGGACTTTCTGACAATATAGAACATAAATGTGCAGGCAGTTATATACTGCATCTGCGTTTCCTCCATTAATTTTGTTTACCTCTCCTCACTGAGGAGCCCAGTAAACACATATAGTACTTTTCTGGCAACAAAGGTCTTTACAAAGACTGTTTATTTGCTGCTTATAACCCCACCACCCAATGACTACATCATTTCTAAACATACATGTGCACGCAGACAAGCTTTATAGTCTTCAGAGATTCAGACTTTAGATACAATTAAATTGTGCTTATAACTGGGCTCAGATTATGGTTTCTGAGTGGCATACAAATAGTTGACATTAATTATGTATTCACCTAGAACAAGTCTTGCCTTTTAATGTAAAACCAATTTCCTGATGACTGTGTGTGTTTTTTTTTTCTCTCCCGCTTCTTCCTCTTTTGGCTTGTAAAATAGTTAGTTTACCCTTTGCACATGTGTTGTAATAATGAATTCCTGCTGAAATCTGGGGCAAGTAAATGTTCTGTTCCTTCACTTCAAAGCTAAAGATTATTGGATTCTTGACAAAATTTGTGAAATGCTCATACATTTAAGAAACACACTCATGTATATAGGTAGACAGCACTGCAGGCCTAATCCTTCAGTCGTTACTTATGCAAAATTCTCATTGAGTTTGAGAGATGACCCAAAGCATGTGCCAAGGCTTTAGCAGTAAGGTTGGAGAGAAAACAAAAGACTTTTAGAGACAGGAAAAGCCTGCAAGATTTAGCAATAGCTTAGATGCATGGTGATAAGGAAAGGTGCTTCCTATAACTTCCAGCTTCTCAGATTTAAGCCAAATTTATAAAAAGTTTTATCACTTAGTATTTTGAAGAATAACTTTCTGAATGTCAGCTGATCCAATGGAATCTTTGAAACAATAGTACCAGGAGAAAAATTGTTTATTAGTTTTATGATAACACCCAAAGGCCTCATTCATGATCAGGCATCCCTGTGCAAGGTGCAAAGACAGGAAGGTATGGTCCCTGTTGCAGAGGTCCATGTTCCAACTAATTTAAGACAAGACATAATACAACATGAATGTTTTACTGTTGTTTTCCCTCCTCCTTTCTTCTGTTTGTAATAAGTACTTACACAGGCCAGTTTTGTACACAAAATGAAGGGTCCAATTAACCTTGAGAATGATATTTCAAGAAATCAAAGCAGATGAACTACTACAAAAAATGCCAACCACGAAAAGTTGAAATGTAGAAAACTGAAGAAAGATAGAGAAAACTGAGCAGGAATGTAGGGCTAGATGGCTTTTTCCTGTTCCTAAAATGCCTCATTTTTAAACTTTAAAATCATTAAAGAACTGAATAGTGTATATGGCAGGCCGTCTATGATTGACACTGATTAACCAGGTCACGTAATCTTTAGTTCACTTTATAAAAACTAGAAGCGCTGAACCAGACATATAATATATATTGAAATATAGTGTTTGATATAGTAGAAAGACATTAATTGATTGTAAAATGCCCACAAGTGTCTACATCTGTCTACCCATGTAATGAAGCATGTGACTTTAGGCTGGCATTATTTGCAAATAGGAGGATCATTTGGCAGGAGGTGGCACACTGAGCGTTCTGCAGGCTGCACTTCCATACATATCTTTGGCTAGCACCCATGTCCTGTAAATACTGGCCTAACATCTAACAGGCTCAGTGCCACAGTAACAGATGGACATGAATATTATCATGAAATAACTATTATATACACCATTGCTTGAGTTTCACAGGCAGTATTCTCATCAAGGAACACTGACATGGCAAGCTGATAAAGGTTTTGAACCTGTGGTTAAACAAACATATCATCAGCATTCCAACTCCAATGAATAAACTTTGAAACTAATGAAACAGATTGTACAGCATTAGCTCTTTTAAGTTAAAATTAGTGTTAGACAGGAAGCATTAGTATTAAAGATGTATTTAAAGCTATTGAAAAATCTCAAAGCAGTGTCTGAATGCTATAGAAAGACCTAGGAAATCAATAGGAGTCTTTCTATTTGCTTTAGTGCACTTTGGATCAGTCCTTATGTGTGTACTGAAATGGTCAAATTTTTAAAACCACCCACACTATTAAACAAATGAACAAACAAACAAAAATCTAAAGAAACATGGATATATACATTTATAAGGCTGATTCCCCATTGTCTGGGTTTGAAAAGATTAAGATTATTTACTTAAGAAAGGAGAGGAATAAGAGGGTACATGATAAAAATATGTAAAATAATCAATGATATAGAAAAGTTAGAGAGAACATTACATCCTGATCTGATTTATAAACATCAGAAAGGGGAAAATTCAAAACTTGTAAGAGGAAATATTTTCCTCATAATGCACTATTAAAACTTTTAAAGTCATTACCACAGGATATTGCTCAGGTAATGAATATAGCAGGGTACAAAAATGGGATTGGACATTTATGTGGATATCAAGAATATCCAGAGTTAACATCATGAATTGCATATCATGATTATATAGTGTATAGTTATTATGATGAACACTATATTGCACACAATCGTGCTGAGAACTTCAGATGAATTGAAAGTAAAAGAAAAGGTTTCAGCTTAAAAAAAATTATATGCATTGTATTGCTTCATCTTTTGCTGATTACAAGACGTTTCTGAAGCACAGTATGCAATGCTTTACATAATTACTGAAGTATGAAAAGAAATCTGTTACCTTGCAAACCTCAAATATAGTTCCTATAGGACACCTGATGCTTTAAGAGGCAATTAATATAAAGGGAATAGGAAGGATCTAGAGTCCACCCAATATACCCCAGTTCTCTCTAGACTTTGTATCCTTATATGAAGATTAATATTTTTCAGTGCAAATCATAAGTAAATAAAAAGGAAACCATTATAAATTATGTAGGTCACATCATTATGAAGCTAATGTATATTGACATCATGACATCTGAGCAGAGATTCGTATCTCAGCTTCAAGGTCATTCTCCCACCCTCATCCACTTTGTTTGTTTTTTCCAGCTGAAAGTGATAAAGGTCTGCAAGCCTCCAACAGTAAGGGTGATCCTCCCAACATTTCCACATATTTAGAAAGTCACAAAAAGTGAGAAATGTAAACAAACTAACATCACAGGCCACGGATTGTTTGGAGGGGCATATCATAAAGAGCATGTAGAAAGATTGCTAGAAAACTTATAAGACACTTCCCTATGAAAAATGTTCCTAGATCATACAATCTGCTTCAACTGATTTCAATGGGAGTTTTGTTATTTATTCTGATGGGAGCAAGGCTAGACACATAATTTCCATCCTAGACTACTTTTTGAAAAAACAGTGTATTATTGTAAGACTTTCCAATGAAAAGACCTGAATGCAACATATCTGATCTAACCATAGCAACATCACTGTTTTGTAACCAGATCATCAATTAATTGTGTATGTGATAGTCAGTTTTTCTCCTAGCTTCATTGACAGATTGCAGATTTTTCTCACTGGTCTTATTGGGACTGGTCCTGCTAGTAAAACTTTGATATCTCTATTCAGTTCATTTTCAAATTTCAGTATTTGAGAATGACCCTGTGCACAGCTGAGTTAAATGACTCCAACGAGCAGAGGGATGGGGGAAAACAATCACTTTATATTGTAGTCAGTCACAGGGTGCATGGACACACGCTGGTAACCACACGAGTTTTTTGTTTATTTTATTTCAGAAATTAGGTGTTACATCCCTAATTGTATTTATATCTGTGTAGGAACAGTGATGCTACAAAAAAAATATATGAACACTTAATTGGGATGACATATCATTACTGTACCTTAGACTCTGTCATGCTTTTTAAAAGGGAAAATCCATGTGACAGGGATTTTAACTCAAAAAAGTGACTCTGGAACAGGGAGAAAAATAAAGTTAGATAACTTGAAATAGAAGGAAAGAGGTCACTTTTCAATTGCAAAGCAATGTCTAATGCGCAGTGGAGAGGAATCTAAAGTCTGTTCACACTCTGATGCACTCTGGAGCCAGATCACAAAGTTGTAAGACCATGAAAGAGTCCTTCAACAATGGAAATAAACTCAAAATATTCTACCTTCAAAGATTTGATAAAGGGTGAACTTAGGCCCATTTAACTTTGAGACCAGTATGATTATAATAAATGTATGATATAATAGGATTTCCCATAGCTTTCTACTCAACTCAGTGAAAGACAGTGTTTAACTTAAAAAGGAAAGAGCAATAGCATAAGGCATTTCCATTTAAGACAGTAGTGATCAGAAGAGTACATTCCTAATGTGGCATTTCTAGCAATAGAAAAAAGAAATTCTGAAGTCAACCAACTAGAGAGGCAGGAGAAACCAAATTATGTTGAATCTCAACTTTTCCCTTCTACGTCATGGGCCAGGCTTTCAGCTAGTGCAAGTCATCACAGGTCTATCAGAGTAACTGGCACAATACTGAAATATAGCAGTTGAACATCTAGCCCTAATCATAAGGATGTAAAGAGGACATCCCTTCTGAGCTCTTCCTCTGGTGCTGCTGTAGTTGGACGGCTCTCCTATGTTCTCTCCAAAGAGCTATTGTATCTTGTTGATTCTGTGACTTGCTGAACTGTTTTCTCTTCCTGGTACTGCTGCCACAGTCAAGATTACCTATTCCCCTACTGTTTCTGTGGCTACTGGGCTTTCCACTTCCCTCCTTGACATTGCTGATAGTAGTCTCCCCCTTTCTCTCCCCCCTCCCCATTCCCACATGTCTGTCCTTTGCCTTATTAGTAGAGCCCTCTGCATTCATTCTGTGACACACTGGGACACAATCCAGACTAATGAGTGTCAGTGTCACCCTGCCCTGTAACCTAGTGTGCCCTTTTCAATGCTTTGCTGCAGCAGCCTCCAACCTGGACTGTTCACAAACAGCATGTAAATCACTCCCAGCTATGTCTGTGCTGCAACCAGCCAACCATACCTTTGCTTTTACCAGCTGTGGTTATGCTGTAGGGTGACCCCAACACCCTTGCCCCCAGTTCTAGACCTTTACCCAGAAATATATGTCCTGTACTGCCTAACCTCCTGGACAGTACAATTATATTGTCCTTTATTCCTTTAAGGGAATAATATGCCAGTTTATTATTTAAAATACCCAGACACTCCACTTTGAACATACCAGTTTATCTAAAACCATAAAACAAATGTATTGACTGCAAAGAGATCAATTTTATGGGAATACAAGAAATAAGGAATAAGAGTCAGAAATGGTTACAAGAAAATTAAAGATAAAATGTTTACTAGCAGCTACTTAAGAAACTTTCTCACTACATGCTCCAGAAGATTACTGACCAAATTTGAGTTAGGATCCCTCCCACAAAAGCCAACAGCTGTTTCCTTGTGTCTTCTCAAGTGCAGAGAATGAGATAGGCAGGGAGAGAGAGATGGGGTGTTTGCCTATTTTTTATAATCCTCTCCCCCATTGAGAAGCATTTCCAGATTGGAACAAGGTGACAGACAGTCTAGTGAAGAAAGAAAACTCCATGCTCTTTCTTTGCTAATGGATAGACATTTGTCCTTGCCCCCTTTCTTGCCAAAGAATGTCCACTTAGCAGGTTATGGCTCATTAGCCTTGTTGACACCCTGTTGAGAAGTTATCTTGCCCTCTGTCTCTGACAAAATGGTTTAAACACTCCCTAGACTTTTCTGGGAAACATATTTCAGTCATGATGTCACTTTATGTTCATAATGTTACATATGATATTGCTATGTGCATGATATTATTGATCAACAAGTTATGAGTTTCTAAATGGTACTGCACAAAGCATACATTGAAAAAACACTATTACAATAGTGTGTAGGTTGTGAGCATAGAGATATGTTCTGTTACATTTTCCCATCCCTACAATCCTGGCTATCCCTTATTTACTCCTCATCCTCTATTCATTGTGACTGTTTGTTTTTCCTTATTTGAAACTCTGTCCTTTCTCCACCTTCTCCATCTCTCATTCACATTTCAGTTTCAGTCTCACTTTCCACATCCTCATCTTGTATTTTTCACTTCCTGCCTATCCCTATCACCATTCCTTGTGATGCAGGGCCTCTAGATCAGTGAACAACATAATCTGTCCTGGAGTTTAAATTAAAAACTCTAGTTTAGCAAGTGTGAGAATCCATGTTACATGCAATCAGAAAAACAGCTTCACCTGTGGGATTACCTTGAAGAAATTTTCATAGGGGTGCTAAATACCATACACTTTTAATTACAACAAGAGTGTATTACATTCCTGTGTTGTACCAATTATATTAGACCAATAAAAATCAGCAGGATCTTATTAAAGGGGACAAGGCAAAGATGCCACATTTATTATTATAACAATTTATGACTAATAACTAATATCTTAATTCTTATACACACACATTATACCTATTACCTATACACACACACACACACACACGCATTATAATACCTATACACACACACACACACACACACACACACACACACACACACACACACACACATTCATTAGGTGTTCTGCAGCTGCTGCATAGTTACCAGTCCTGAAGATAGCTTAAGTTCATGGCTTGATTTTGCAGCTTGGGTTCGTAGCTTGTGGCAGCTAACTGGCCAGGAAAGCCGGGCACAAGGCTGAGCTGGATCTCTGTTGGGCAGGCACTGATGTCCTTCCATGTTGGCAGCAGAATGTTACCCAGAGTTTCTCATCTCACCCTTCTTTTTTATAGGCTTTTAGTTTGGATTCAAAGTCTATAGGTCTTGCTGTGTCACGCTGCCTCTGGGTTTAGATTGATCACCCATTAACTGCAGGCGTGACTTTCAGCCTTGAACCTGGCTTTGATCTTCCTTCTGTTGTTCTGTTGTCCTTTTCTTTTTAGGGTGGGTGCTTCTTACTTTGTTTAGGGCTGTTGTCTAAGTCTTCAGCCGTTGGTATTTGAACTTTATTTCATCAGGACAGGCTGGGGCTGGAGGTTGATTCCATCATTCATACATACCTCATTCACACATCTAAACTAAACTAATAAGATTACAGTAGGGTTTGCAAAAATGAAGGTTGGAGGAAGCTTTTACAAAATGGAGTGAGTGTTTTAAAATGGGGTTTGAATTACAATATGGAACAGAAGTTACAGTGTAGGCAAGTGTAGTGAATGGTGAACAGAAGTTACATTAATAAAATGAACAATTAAAAACAATTTCATTTATCAGTTCTACACCTGTGTCTTGTTTTCTCTTCTAAATCACTTGCCAGGTGCCAGAGTCTCCTCCAACTTCTCTTAGTGGTCTGGAGGTGCCTCATGCACACTGCTCATCTGTTCCTGAAACACCTCCTTGGATCCGTTCTCTGCATCTGTGAAATTCACTATATGAAGCAATGAGGAGCACTTTCTCACAAACAACAAACACAAGAGGCTCCCAGAATGAAGCAGATAAAACTGAAAAAAGTCTCATGAAACAAGTGGATAGATAGCCCAGCCAAAAAATGAACAGAAACAGAAAATTCAGACAGGTAGCTGCTTTGCTTATAGTGAAGTTCCAATTTGCAAGTAAAATATACTTGTTCCTTAACTGTCAGATCTTCCTCACATCTCATACATCACTAGTAATTCAAATTCTGCAGGTCAGATTTTACCAGAGGAAAAATAAGTTCTTTCAAATTGCACTTAATAAACAGTGTTGTTGACAATGCATTCAGAAGGGAAGAATCCAGGTTTACTTGCCAATAACTACTGGTTCTGCAATACCAGCAGTGATTAAATAGAAAGTACATAATTTGTCTCTAAAGTAAGCAGGTATGATTTGGTGCTCAATAATTAGAACAGACACAGAAGTGCTGATTCTCAGCTGCTATAAGCTGCTCTAACACCACGGAAGATGATGGAATTATAATGATTTATACCAGCTGAGGATCTGGCTAGAGATCATATTTTCCTAATGAAGAAAATGCCATTTTTACAGATCTAGTTCAGATCCACAAATCTGAGGAAGTTCAAAGTTAAGAATGAAACTCTACCACTGTAATTAGTGTAGGTAACTTTTAATGCCTATTAGCACTTCAGTGCTAATACAGTTACAGGAATATGATACAGATTTTTTAGGTTGGATTAATAATTCCAAGTATGGTTCAGCCTTTTCTTGGTGATGTGTGGGCCATAAAGAATCAATCTTGACTTTCAGATTGTTGGTTGATTTTTTGATGATGTCAGCTAAAAAAAACATCCTTTCGTACATAAGTTGAACTTATAAAAAATCAAAGTTGCTGGAAGACAAACATGGAACTGTAAAGATAGCATTTTAGAATCACTTTTTATACTAGAACTGCATTTTAAGCACTTCCACTATTTCTTTTGGGAGACTACTTCATAGCCTAATAGATATCTCAGTTTCCCTTGGCCAGTTCTTTCATACTTTTAATTCCATTTGTCCTTTGAGCAGGACCTCCAGGTAGTGCAAACCCCCAAAATGTCTGTGTCCTCCTTTGGCCTACTTTGAAAATTTGTATACCAGGCACTTTCTATCTGTTATGAAATTGCCATTCATGATTCCATAATAAACATGTAAAAGCAGCAAAGAGTCCTGTGGCACCTTATAGACTAACAGAAGTACTGGAGCTTGAGCTTTCGTGGGTGAATACCCACTTCGTCGGATGCATGCTGCATCTTGCATCTGATGAAGTGGGTATTCACCCATGAAAGCTCATGCTCCAATACGTCTGTTAATCTATAAGGTGCCACAGAACTCTTTGCTGCTTTTACAGATCCAGACTAACACGGCTACCCCTCTGATACATAATAAACATGGAGTTCACTTTTATGCTTACTGCAGGGATTCAATCTTTTTTCTATGAATGTAAGCAATACAGAGAAGAGATATGCTTAGAGTAATTAATAATTATTAATTGCTCCTAGCCCCTCAAAATTTTTTTAAAAAGCTGCCCACTTCTGTTTATGTCTTAAAAACTCACAAATCAACTAAGGTTAAGATTTCCATTCTCCAATAATAGAAATCTAAAATGGCAGTGGATGCATTGTTAAACTTCTAGGCAAGAATTGACCCTAATTTACATATGGATAAAACTTCTATCTCCTTCCCAACCTAGCTAAGCAGAACTCTAAAAAGTTACCAAACAAGATAATAACCTGGTGTTCTGTGTGAAGTGGCCCATTGCATACTGTGAGTAGATAAAGAAATAGGTAGGAAAGCTGTTGAGTTAAACAAATTAGAATAACTGGCTGTAAGACTGAAAATTTCCTTTTACTCCAAGAAATCCAAGCTATGTATTTAACTCCAATTTATAAATCAATACATTTATTTGCTTTGTAAATCAAATATACCATGGATAATTTATTTTGCCCTGTCAACATGTCATTTATCCCCAAATTAGAAGCTGCACATAGGTTTGTCTGATCAGTCAGATCTAAGTCTCTCTATATGTAGATAGCATCTCTTCCCTCCCAAACCTAAACAATATGAAATGCTTACGTACAGTCAAAAAATGTATGCAGTAGGTTCATCAAATTTGAAAAATAAGGGATTTTTTTTAAAATTTTCATTGTAACTGTTGTACTCTAGAAGCAATAGAACGTGTATGGTGTAAGGAAGAACAAATTTTGAAAGATATAAACAAGGATTTTTTTTATTATTAAAATAAATTGCTTAAAATTGGAAAATTTTAAATAAAAGTGTGTGATAATACTGAACTAAATGCTCAGGGCTTGGTTACACTTGCGAGTTAGAGCGCATTAAAGCAGCCCCAGGCACCCTAGCTCACTATTCATCCACACTGTCACGGCACATACAGTGCTCCGACTCCAGGGCTAGAGCTCTCCTGGTACTCCACCTCAGCAAGAAGATTAGCACTTCATGCACATTGGCTGAAACACCCAGGCATCAGTGTGAACAAGGTGTTGCATTACTGCACTCTGATCAGCCTCTGGAAACGTCTCACAATCCCCTTAAGTCAAGTGGCCACTCTTGCAATTGTTTTGGAATCGCTGCAGGAATGAGGATATGCCCTTTGAAGGCTCCGTTTCTGACAGCCAGTATGCTTATTTGCTCCGAGACAAAGCAGCTATTACTGTGGAATGCTGTGTGTGACAGAGAGAGGCGCAGGAGAGAGGGGGTTTGCTGCTGTCTGAACTTACAAGACAGCATGCTGACATGCTCTCAGACTCCCAAAAACCCACTTTCTCTCCCCCCACATACACACAATACACTCTCTGTCACACTCCACCCCACCCCTCCCATTTGAAAAGCACGTTGCAGCCACTTGATGCTGGGATAGCTTCCACAATGCACTACTCTCTGTGTCCGTTGCAAGAGCTGCTAATGTGGCCACACCAGCTCGCTTGCAGCTGTCAGTGTGGACAGATTGCAGCGCTTTCTCTACTGCACTCTACAAAGGCTGGTTTAATTAAAATCACTCTACATCTGCAAGTTTAGCCATACCCTCAGATGGTATGTGTTCAATATAAATTGGAGATTTCCTACCTATCACTGTATCCACTCACAGGATGCAATGGGCCACTTAACACAGAAAACCCATGAAATCTGGGTATATGAAAGTAAGGTTACCATGTGGGAATCCCAGAAAGTTTTTTTTTTTTTCAGAAGAGTTTAAGGAGAGCTTGCTGACCCTTTGCATGGTAAACACCATCTACTTCATTCTGGGTCACAGAACTAACAATAGTTAATTGAACCCGTGAAGAAACTGAAGAATCCCCAGTGGTACAAATGTTTGCCAAGTGGAAAGGATTCTTCCTTATTCCAAGGTTTACAGGATAGTAATGTTTCTTTTCAAATATCATATTTCTCCTTCAGTTCTTTAACATAAATAACTGTAGGTGATCATGCTGAATGAGAAATCACAGACCTATATTTTATATTTTAACTGGTACTATATGCATGCTCTCCTATATAAATCCAAGCAAATTGGCCTAAGAAATGTGAATAACTATAAGCAATTGCTTTAGATATGCTAAACTTGTAGCTTTTTGACCCATGCATTCAAATCGAAAGGACCATAGTCTTAAGAATTCTTTAAAAACAAGTGTATTCTTACTTCTTGGTGAAATGTTGGAAGTGTGATAAATGTGTCAGTTACTAAACAAACAATAATAATGAATAAATGTAAGACAAAATCTTGGTGATTTGCATTGTTCCTTGGCGTAACTGCAGGGCCCCAACCCTAGTCTATGACAATTGCTTGCAAGACCATATTGCATGTTCAGTACTTGTCTAGAATATTGAGTGTGTCTACACTTGATTAAAGAACTGGTGATTTTAATACTGACGTGTTTTTTCTTATCCAATCGACAATTTACTAATTCACCCAGGACCAAGTGTTCTAATATGAATAATCCTGTTCAAGTTCAAAGTTAATCTGAAAAGAACCTAGCATTAAATTAGTAAACTAAGACTCCCTGGATTCTATTTCAAACGGAATCACTTCATTAGGTTTCATTCTAATATCGGCATATCTAATTTTATAGATTTAAAAACTGAAATAAAACTGGCACATTGGCAGATTCCTAAAATTGATCCCCTTTCATATTTATCCAAAGAACACAGAATACCACACTTACTCTTTGGGCACAGAATGAATTTTTTGAGACTTTATCAATATATTATGCTTACGGACTATTTTTTTTAAATAATGGATTTAAGAACTTTGGTACTTGGCACCAAGGTTTTCATTGTCTCAGAATATCTCAGTAATAATTGACTCTTCAAATTTACCATATAATTAAAACTCACCAAAATGTTATGCATAGCCCACATTTACAGATTGTTTTTGACTTGATTTATTCTTGACTCAATGTTTATTCTTCATGAGTTTCTTAAAAGCAAAATTTTCTACACTAGCCTGTACTGACAGATAAGATTTCAGGTTTGCTGTCGTCCATAAATTACAAGAAGGAAAAACTGGCATATATTAAGGCTGCCTAGTGGTGCAGAGAAGCTGTAAATCATGAAAATTCCCAGTCATAAACTACATTAATATAGAGTTATGGTTGAGAGGACATATGGGTTATTTAGGGTGGAAAAGCATGTTAAAAGGATGTTGTAATTATAAAACAAGTATTTATATCCTAGTAAATTCAGAGTTAAGGTTACATTTTAAAGAAATCTGGAGATGTTAAATTTGGAAATATAAGATTAAGGCTCTCAGACAACCTTAACTGTAGTATGTAACATGCTGGATTGGGGGAGAGAAACTGGTAGAAAAGAAGATGGTGTGCTGATGCTTGAGGCATGGAATAAAGATACAAATCTAGAATCCTGGAAGGAAAGGGTGAAAAACTGTGTTGGGAGTTTGGAAATAAGAACCAGAGAATATAAATATTATTATCTTCAAAAAGAATCCAGCTGATCCAAGTTAAAGTGCACCATTCAATATCCAATTTTGCATTATTCAGCACTGGGAACTGTACTGAAAGACAGAGATTGATTTAAATTACTTATTTGTGATGCAAAACATAAAATAGCTTTCCCTCCCTACGCAAATGGTTTATGAAAATATACATAATACATTTTCAAGGGAAATCTGTAGGTTTCCTGTGTTTCTTTAAAAACAAAACAAAACAAAAAGACACTGGCAGGAAGCCTGGGGCTTTTCCATTTCACATGAGAATTATGATTTGCCATGGAAATTTCAAATTATTCCTCTTCAGCAAATGTTTCTATATTTCCTTATGTACTATCAACAAGAATAATACATTCAGATTTAAGATAAATGCTGAAGTACTCTATTGCATTCCTTGTGAATATACAACTCTGTATGACATTTAGAGTGCCCTGAGAACAAATGCAAATAATATGAACTATACAGAGACAAATGCCTATACAAGCATTAGATCCACCACATTATTATGTAGTGTTGAAATAAAATTTTGGGTTTTGTTTATCTAATGGTTAACTTTCCATTTGGCTGAGAACTTCAAACCTCATTTCACTCAATAGGCAAGTCACATGGAAATATACCACTTACGAATGAGTTTCAGTAGAAAACTGTACTACTTACCCCATGGAAGACTGGGGGCAGGGTATGTGTGTAGGGGGTGATTCTCCACTCTGCAACACATAATCTGAGGCCCTGATTGAGCAGAGCACTTCAGCAGATATTTAAGTCCATCTTTGTTCACATCATTAGTATAAATGAGACATAAGCATGTGCTTAAAGTTGAACATATGCTTAAGCATTTTGCTGAATTTGGGCCTAAATGAAGTAGGAATTCTGGGGCCCATCTTTTAATTCATTACACAACAACTATTTTCTGCACTGAAGACATCATTAACCCTCCATAGCCTAACCTCATTCAGTCCATAACCCTCCCTGTACTGAATGAGTCAAGGACAAAGTGAAAAAAGAGTATGTGATCATCTAATCAGAGACTGTATTGTATTTCTAACATTCTTTCCTTATTACTGGGCACTGGACAGAGGTCTTTGCTGAGTTGTCCCGTGGGATTCAGCTCTTCTTTCTGAGCAGTTGCAGTTAATTTAGAACCCATCAGCTGGTTCAAGTTCTTCTTCCATTGTGAATTACATTACACCAGTGGTCCCCAAGCTGTGGGGTGCACTTCCCTAGGGAGATGGGGTGGAACAGTCACAGGAGACAGGGAAGGGAGTGCCACCCAGCTCCACTCTTGCGCCAGCTCCATTCCATCTCTGCTCCTGAATGCACTCCCAACCCCTTCCCACTGTGGCTCCAATGCTGACTCCAGCTGCAGCTCCAACCCTAGCTTCAGCCCCCAGCTCCTGCCCCAACCTTGGCTCTCCTTCCAGCCCTGGCTCCCAGTGGAGATATGGACAATGTCCATTGCAGGTAAGGGTGGGTCATGACAAGAAAAAAAGGTTGGGGATCACTGATCTACACCAAATTTTGTCTGCCATCATCTTCCTGTTTGTCTAATTTTATTAGGTCCCTCACTGTTTTACCTAGTCTTGACTAAACTAAATAATTATCACCAAAACTTTAATGATCTGAGTCATGGTATAATTCCCCACTCTGAACCTTAGCGTCCAAAAGATGGGGTACCAGCATGAATTCCTCTAAGCTCAATTACCAGCTTAGTACTTGTAGCGCTGCCACCAACCAGGAATTCCAGTGCCTGGTACACTCTGGTCCCCCCAAAACCTTGCCCGGGGACCCCCAAGACCCAGACCCTCTGGATCTTAACACAAGGAAAGTAAACCCTTTCCCCCACCATTGCCTCTCCCAGGCTTCCCCTCCCTGGGTTACCCTGGAAGATTACTGTGATTCAAACTCCTTGAATCTTTAAACAGAGAGGAAAATTCACCTTCTCTTTCCCCCTCCAAGACTCTCCCTGAGAGAGAAAATAATCCTAACACAGAGAGAAAATTAACCTTTCTCTCCTCCTTCCCTCCTTTCTCCTCACCAATTCCCTGGTGGATCCAGACCCAGTCCCCTAGGGTCTCACCAGAATAAAAAAAAATCAGGTTCTTAAACAAGAAAAGCTTTTAATTAAAGAAAGAAAAAACAGTAAAAATTATCTTTGTAAATTTTAGATGGGATATGTTACAGGGTCTTTCAGCTATAGACACTGGGAATACCCTCCCAGCCTAAGTATACAAGTACAAATTAAAATCCTTTCAGCAAAATACAAATCTGAACTCCTTCCAGCCAAATACACATTTGCAAATAAAGAAAACAAACATAAGCCTAACTTGCTTTATCTACCTAGTACTTACTATTCTGGACATATAAGAGATTGTATCAGAGAGATTGGAGAGAAACCTGGTTGCACGTCTGGTCACTCTCAGAATCCAGAGAGAACAACAACCAAAAACTAACAGCACACACAAAACTTCCCTCCCTCAAGATTTGAAAGTATCCTGTCCCCTGATTGGTCCTCTTGTCAGGTGACAACCAGGCTCACTGAACTTGTTAACCCTTTACAGTCAAAAGAGACATGAAGTACTCCTGTTCTATTAACCCTTAACTATCTGTTTATGACAATCTGGAAAAGGATCACTAAGTATCACTGGATCCTTTTGGAATCCCACTGTTAACTTCTTTCTATGAACAAAATATTAACCATTTATTCTTTATTTAATTTCCCATCTCTTAGCCGTTACAGAACTTTGATCAGGTGTTTTCTGCAAGTGTTCCTCTTGAGGAACTCTGTCAAAGGCTTTTTGAATGTCCAAATTAATTATATGAACTAATGTTTCTTTATCCACTAGTTTTTTTCACATTACAGTGGGTTGGGTCCTTTGCAGAAGCCATATGATAGTCACCACAATGGACTAAAATCAATTAATTTGGGAGTAGGAGGAAGAAGGGATCCAGATAATTGTTTAGCAAGCCTTCTCAAATGCCAAGGCCAGTGCCACTCATTAATATACACATTGTTCTGAGGCTGAAGAGATCCAGCCGCTCTCATCTGTCACACCATATTGCCATAGCAGTTGATGTAAGGAGAACTTCCGCAAATGTCTCTCATCAGTACTGTGCACTAACTACCTCCATTGTCAGCCACAGCAAGAGCACTTGAGGAGGAGGAGGAGAAGGAAGTGGAACTAAACTACAAATGTGCAAACACTGCACCTACTGCAGACCACCTCTTCACCTTCCCGAACTTGCATGTACATCCCAGGCATATACATCCCTTATCTTTCAAATTTGATGAACCTACTGCATACATTTTTGATTGTACATAAGCATTTCATATTGTTTAGGTCTGGGAGGGAAGAGATGCTATGCACATCCCAGGTTAAATTTTAGAAGCCCCACTGTCGCAAAACAATGCTGCATTCCTCTGTCGAATGCTCATGAGATATCCAATCTCTTCAAATCACTTCCAACAGCAAAGAGAAACCCATTGAATGGCGACTTCCCCGACTTATACAAGCCATGGGACATGCTCCCTTTCTATTAGCCAGGGAAGACCTGTGAGGAGGAAATGGAAATAAAGTTTTGACAGTGTTTTGTTTGTTTGTTCTTTGGGTTGTGGGGAAGGGATGAGAAGATTATACATGTGAGGGAGATACTAGTGGGAATCCCTGGGTACAACTGAGTTGAAAAGTTTTCATAAGGGGCTCCCTCATTAGAGTTTTGACTGCACAAGGCAGTCAAGAGCAAGTTAAAAAAATTACCTAATTAGAGGCATTATTATTATTTGACTATTAATCTCTTTCTCTCTCTATCCACCCTCTTCCCTTTATAGTTTGAATTCCTTACTATGTTTTATAAAGTCTTGATTGGTAATGTAACAATACTGCTAGACAATAAATCATATTTATGCAAAAAGTGCAGTTTATTTCCAAAGAGGCAGGTGAAAATGAAAGTATCATTTAAAATAACCATAAAATATTTAAAGAGAGAGTTTCTCCCCAATTTTTCTTTTAGCTGCAAGGATGATTTTGTAAACAATGGATAAAAGTCAACCCATTATATGGCAAAATCATGCAGGTTTTCCACTTAAAGGAAAATTGGAAACTTATTAAACAAAGAAAAGGGAATTTTAGGAGAGATATAGAGAAGACTGGGCCTCATTATGGTGCAATTCTAAAACTCTGTCCTGTACTCTTTGGAGAAAGAGAAGAATTTACTCTGAGTTCCAGAGATGCAGCAAAGTGAATCTAATCTAATCTTTAGCTCTCCACCAGACTATTGTGGAAATTTTGCTATTTTGTGCCCTGACTTGAGTAAATACTAATTCATAGCTCAATTAAATTTAAAATCATCCAAAAATTGTTTAACAAACATTTAAAAGATACATTATTATTAGTCCCAGGAAAAAAGGCACTCTCAGTACGCTAATTACAGATAGTCAACTAATGAAAGCCTTTTTTTCCCACCACTGTTGCAGTGAAGTTCCCTTCATTAACTGATTGTTTCAGGTGTAAGTGTGCAACCAGGGCAGCAATTTTCTTTGTGGAAACCTGCTACACAAAGTTTGTTAATTGTGAAGACATCATCTTCATTAGTACATGACTAGAATTATGTCCTGTGCTCAGCAGGGCTGACAATATATGGATGACTCTTGTGAAGGATATCTTCTTCTTTTCTAGGGTTTTGCTATGTTTAAAAAAGTCACTTATCAAAAGTTGGCAGGAAATTTCTTTAATTAATTCTGAATCATGCTGGATTTTCTAATGACAAGATCCTAACATTCTTTCCTTATCAACTTTACAAAATTTAATTAGAAGTTAGGTAGGTTGGAGAATTGGAGTTAAACTATTTTTTCCATTGCCATTCCACTGTGTATGTTGAATCAGCAGCTTTTAGATCTGGCCTCATCTTAAACACATTTGAACAACTGTTAATGTGTGAAATTGATCTAAGTGCCTGTGGAATGTTATGCTTTGCATCCACAGTACAGTAATTTTGCACATAACCAAATGAAATTCAATTCTGTTCTAAATGTCTAAGCAATTTTCTCTATAAAAAGCTATTCATGATCTGTACTTGATGTTTGTTATACAAAACCCCTATCCACATTCAGAATGTAGTTCATTGGAAACAAGAACATTTTCTGTATAGAGCAGATCAATAATGAAAACAACACAAACTAAAAGCTGAAAGTCCAATCCCACTGCTTGTTTCTGATCAGGGTAACAATTTTATCTTCACAGCTTACCAAATTTTCAAAAGGGACAGACAGATTGCCAGATAGATATTTGAGTTTAAAAGTCAGCCAAAATTTACTCTCACCATTACAAACAGATTTGAAACCTTTGATTATGTGTGCCTTTAAAACACGTATGATTACGTGTGCCTTTAAAACAAAGCCTTTTGTTGGGAGAAAGCTGAATTTCTCAGGAGGCATTTTGCAGAAGTTTTGTGTTCAAGTCAAAATTCCTCCTCCAAGCTTTGAGCAGCACTTGCTCCTGCCCTCCTTCAGTGAATGGAACTTACTCCATCTGTGCTCCTGCCCAGTTATAACAGCCAGAGTGTGGAGGTGGGTAACCCTGGAATTGCTTCCTCCCTGTTCAAACCATAGGACATACATGGAGGGAGCAATCCTATGTTCCAGGAAACAGAGATGAAGTTATTTTTATTAGTAATTTGGGCCTCCAAGTGTTACTGCAAATGAGTAGAGATTTGTTTTTGTATAGGGGTCCCAGGCTAATGAGACTAAACGCAAGCAAGACATTACCTATGATGACAGGTTTCAGAGTAGCAGCCATGTTAGTTTGTGTCCGTAAAAAGAACAGGAGTACTTGTGGCACCTTAGAGACTGACAAATTGATTTGAGCATAAGCTTTCATGGGCTACAGCCCACTTCGTTGGATGCATAGAATGTAACATATAAGAAGAGTATATATATACATATAGAGCAGATGCCATACCAGCTCTAAGAGACTAATTAATTAAGATGACCCATTATCAGCAGGAAAACTGAAAACTATGATAACTATCCTTACACCTCTTGTCAACTGTCTGTAATTGACCATCTTGATTATCACTGCAAAAGTTTTTTTTTTTTCCTGATGATAATAGGTCATCTTAATTAATTAGCTTCTTAGAACTGGTATGGCATCTTCTCTGTATGTATATATATACTCTTCTTATATGTTCCATTCTATGCATCCGATGAAGTGGGCCATAGCCCATGAAAGCTTATGCTCAGATAAATTTGTTAGTCTCTAAGGTGCCACATGTATTCCTGTTCTCATTACCTATGATGTTAGTTGTGGTAAAGTCTGAGAAGAGAGATTGGAGCTGCTCTAGGTCATTTCTATTAATCCTTGCTATATTTACAAGGTGGGGCAGCAGTATTTTATCATTAATAGTAATCAATATCCCTTGAGTTATAGCAATTAAATCATTCAGTTAGGGCTGGACACAGACACAGTAGCCAAGTGGATGGAGAGCTTTCTTTGGAAAGAGCATAACATAGGGTTAGAGTCCACATTCATATTTGAGTCTAATAATTTGTGCTGTTGAAAAACTAGAGTGATCTTTCTCACCTATCAAG
The DNA here is from genome assembly GCF_007399415.2 of Gopherus evgoodei. Classification (NCBI taxonomy): domain Eukaryota; kingdom Metazoa; phylum Chordata; order Testudines; family Testudinidae; genus Gopherus; species Gopherus evgoodei. Next base: position 86,056,168 of record NC_044322.1, on the reverse strand, counting down.
AGCGAGGGAAGAGATTACAGTAAATTCATTTAAAAGAAGGCATTTAGTGCAAGTATGAACGATAATCATCTCAAAGTCATTCAACATGAAAGTTTCCCTCATGCCTAATTGACACCTCTTCACTATAATCTTGCAGTCACTACTTCACCTTGTCTTGCTATCTTTCTCAATTTCTCTTCAAGTCAATTTTGAGCCAGTAGTATTACTTTTAGTTTTATACCAGTGTAAATAAAATGAGAATCTGATGGAAATGAACTATTTTATGAGAAAGGTGAACAAGATTTCTCCAGCTAGATGATTCAATCAAAATTTTATAACTGGATACAAGTGAATACATAAGGGAGGATAACTGCTAAAATTTAAATTCATGCTTAATCTAGTTTCCCCTCCACAAACTGTCAATCTGAAAAGTTAGTTCTTAGATGGCCTGATTTAAAGTTTTTGGTTACTTTTTTCTTTGATCAGGTAAAAGTTCCTAATAAAATGGATAAAAGCTGCAATTCTAAAAATTATTCTAAATTATTCTACATTTTTCCCCCCTGCTTTGCCACTCTGGCCAAGCCTCTTTTTTTTCCGTTTGGGGCGGCAAAAAAGCCAGAGCCAGCCCTACCTGGACATCTCCCAGTCAATCTCCCCACAATTCCTAGTTTAAAGCTCTCTTAATCAGTTGTGCCAGACTCCATCCTAGAAGGCTATTTCCCTCCCTACTCAGGTGAAGTCCATCCCTAGAGAACACTCCTCTGTCCATTAATGCCTCCCAGTGGCCATACATCCCAAAGCGCTCCTTATAGCACCACTGCCTGAGCCATCTGTTGATCATCATAATCTTTCACACCTTTGTTGCCCTTCTCTAGGAACAGGCAGAATTGCACTGAAAATCACCTGAGCCTCAATTTCCTTAAGCGTCTTCCCTAGCCTGGCACAGGGATATGTTCCAGGGGGGAATCTAGCTGTATCATTCATTGCCACATGAAGGACAATCAATGGATTCTTCCTTGCTCCTGTTAGAATCCTCTTCAGCCTCAGGTCCACCTCCCATATCTTAGCACCTGGCATACAGCACACCTTTCTGTTCTCTGGATCAGCTCTGGTGACAAGCCTGTCTATTCTTCTCAGTAAGGAGTTCCTAATTACATAAAACTGCCTTTTCCTGGTGAAGGTGCGATTCTCTGGTCTATCCCCTATTCCCTCTGGCAGCAAGTCCTCTCGATTCCTATTCACCCTTGCTATCCTCCTGGGGCTCATATTTGCTGTTGTTATCTCCATTGACTCTTCCCCTCTTCATATAGGACTAGCTGCTCTTCTCTTCTTCCTTGCCCTCTCACTGTCAGTGACCTTTCTTCATTTTCCAACTCCCTAAACCTGTTCCTGAGCTCTATTTCTCCTTCACTGCCCCGTCTTTTCCTCTGCCTGGTTCTCTTAGTCACATGCTTCCACTGTCCACTTTCCTCATCCAGCAGTCTCCCCTCAGAGTTCTTTGGTCCTGCTTCCATCTGCAAGTCTGAGCTTTTCCATTCAGACTCCTCATGTCTTTGCTCTATCATCCACTTGAACCCCCTTCTAAACTCAGCCAGAGTTTCCACCTGCATCTCCAATACTCGGATCTTTTCTCCCATCAGCTCTATCAGGGGGCACTTCATGAAGATGAAACTTTTATCAAGTACCCCCTTCAGGATCATGTACATGCCGCAGATTTCACATCATCATCCTCATTGTGTCTTCCACTGCTTCTGTCATAGGCTTCCCACCTAAATCCTGTAAATCTGGGAAATGCAAACCAAACCAAAACACCATCAAGCACAGCAAAACAAACTCCCAACAAGCACCAAGACACTGCTAGAACACTGCACACTCCTTTCAGTAGCCTGTGTGTTCCTCCGCCTGCCTCTCTTAGTCTTCTCCCAAACTCTCCTGTTTACAGCTCTGCTTGCTGGCTTCTGTGCCACTGCAGCTGGCTAGCTTTATAGGAACCCTAGTCAGAGAAGCCCCACCCCCGATGATTACCTGGGGTTGTGATTTAATTTTCTTATCACTTGGAAACAAACATTTCATTTGTCAAGCTGATTTCCAAGGAAACCAGACGTGAGTATAAGTTTAGATGAAATTTTGGCTACAAGAACAGAGGTAGACAAGATTCCAGAATAAGTCTTAAACTTAATTTTAAAGATGGGAGCTATGTTGAACGCACAGGCATAAGAAAGAAATGATTTTTTTTTAAATCTAGTGAGTGTTCACTTACTTCATGTGTAGAACTGATAAAAATTGTTCTTAATTGTTCACTTTATTAATGTAACTTCTGTTCACCATTCACTACACTTGCCTACACTGTAACTTCTGTTCCATATTGTAATTCAAACCCCATTTTAAAACACTCACTCCATTTTGTAAAAGCTTCCTCCAACCTTCATTTTTGCAAACCCTGCTGTAATCTTATTAGTTTAGTTTAGATGTGTGAATGAGGTATGTATGAATGACGGAATCAACCTCCAGCCCCAGCCTGTCCTGATGAGATAAAGTTCAAATACCAATGGCTGAAGACCTAGACAACAGCCCTAAACAAAGTAAGAAGCATCCGCCCTAAAAAGAAAAGGACAACAGAACAACAGAAGGAAGATCAAAGCCAGGTTCAAGGCTGAAAGTCACGCCTGCAATTGATGGGTGATCAATCTAAACCCAGAGGCAGCATGACACAGCAAGACCTATAGACTTTGAATCCAAACTAAAAGCCTATAAAAAAGAAGAGTGAGATGAGAGACTCTGGGTAACATTCTGCTGCCAACATGGAAGAACATCAGTGCCTGCCCAACAGAGATTCAGCTTGTCCTTGTGCCAGGCTTTCCTGGCCAGTTAGCCGCCACAAGCTACGAACCCAAGCTGCAAAATCAAGCCATGAACTTAAGCTATCTTCAAGACTAGTAACTATGCAGCAGCTGCAGAACACCTGATGAATGTGTGTGTGTGTGTGTGTATAGGTATTAGGTATAATGTGAATGTGTGTGTGTGTGTGTGTATAGGTATTAGGTATAATGTGTGTGTGTGTGTATAAGAATAAAGATATTAGTTATTAGTCACAAATCAAATTGTTATCATAAGAAATGTGGCATCTTTGTCTTTAATAAGGCATCTTTCCCCTTTAATAAGATCCTGCTACTGGTGTAATATAATTGGTATAACACACGCATGTAGTCAAATAATTTTTTTTTATTAAAAAGTGGAAATTTTAGCAAAATGTTTTTTTTTAAAGAAACAACTTAATTCTAAAGTGTTTTGCATTTTAAGCAACCAAGACAATTTTTTTGACCAAAAATATTTTTTACAAGACTATTTCATGTTCACCTACAGTTCATGGGAAAAACAATCATTTCCCAGACAGCCTACCCATCTGTCATTCAAGAACAGCCATACCTCATTTACCCCATTTCTGTGATTCAGCTTTACTCTGCTGGGAAGGCTACAAAAGTACACAGACATTTTCTCTTTTGTGCAGGAACTCAACAGTCCTTTGCCTTTCTCAGGCAAAGCAGTCTTTTCATGCCTCAGTGGAGAGACTCAATAGTCTTTTGCCGCAGGTCACTGGGCCCTAGAAGATGCTCCCATGCAAATAGAAGAGTCTCTTATTACAAAGGACTCCCCTTACTGCCGTGATTCTCTTTTTATATCCACTTTTAATGAGGTTTAGGTGTCTGCTCCTCCCTCCATGATTGGCAAAATGCAATGGGCTTTCTCTCTCCTTGAGTAGAGATAGTTAATCCTTCTACTTACTGGGAGGATTCTGGATATACAAACGCTTTCACACAAATATTATATATTTTGAGTCTGACATTGCAGTCTTTATATTTTGCAGATTAAGGGTCTACTAAAGTCAATGGAATATTAGCCTGTTTTGATCTGTTTTGATCTTCTCTGCAGTAAGCTTATTTTTCTATGATTCCACACCATTTCTATGACTAGTACTCAGGGCTGGACTAGTACTCAGGGCCTCTAAAAAAGAAAAAAATGGACTCCATTTCAATTTTTATCAAAATCTGTTAATAAATAAAAGACATATGGGAAAAAGAAGATTCTCTCTAAATATAAACATTTTCGTTCAAATGGCCAGCTGCTACTGGTAAAATTCTGACAATGTCTTCATAACATATTTAAATAAATAATCTCACTGCCGATAAAAATCAGGAAAAATGTGAGGTCAGAAACAGCAGTGTTGTGAGGCAATCCTACCAAGCACATATTCCTATGGGACTTGGCACTGGAGTGAAGGCTTGTATAGTGTCACCCTTGGCTGGTAATAGCCAGAAGGCCTCCACCTTTTCTTTACGGTCCAGCTCACTCAATCATATAGTGCCTTTGCTCCTGTTTTTCATTGTTTTCTTAAGTGTTCATGTGTTCTTTCTTCTTTTGTATGTACATATAATTGTGTATTTTAGTGTGCAAGCTGCTTTCTGCTTCATGCGCTATCCATGCTTCACATGATTGAGTTTGTAGGTGATCGTTTTATGGACTTGGGTCAAATGGATTTGAGGAGGATAAATTTTTGTTGGCTTCTCTCCATCAGTTTCAGGAACCTTCACTGTAAATATCAGAGGGTGCTGATGAAAGGATAAAGGGTTTTGAGAGAAGTGATGAAAGATGTACATATATATCAAAATATTCTGAGTACTTGGTGATCAAGTTATTTCAAACTATGTGGATATATGATTTATAGGCTATTATAGGCTATAATATTCATTTTATTTGCTTGAATATATGCTTGTTTTTCTCACTTTCTCAATGCCTGTCTAGAGATTACCAGTCTTTTTTCTGGTAAATTCTTTCTGTCTCCTTTGTACATATAGCTTGTTGTCACTCTTGGTATCCAAGGTGTTTGCTTGAGATTAATTAGTGGTCCTGGAAGAGACAGGATAGAGAAGCAAACGTGAAGAAAGATTGCTTAGAAAATACTGCAAGAAAAGCTATTTGCACTAAACATTCTGTGCATTGAAAGTGACAAACTCTTCAGCTTATCATCTGAGGACATCATCAACGACTTTGCTCTCCAAAAATCATGAAAGGAAATGTTTTACATTTCAGTCTTAAAAGTAATGTGATGTATAAAGAGACATACTGCAAGTTGTACTGCTTCCATTAGGTAAACTGGTCTGTGTAACTGCCACTGCTTTTGTATTGCTTTAGATATAAAGTTTTCATGTCTGCTAATAAAGAAATCGTAGTAAAAATATCTTAATTTTAAACTATTTTGTAATGCAAGCAGGCATATTGCAAGATGTGTTTTGGTTAGATTATTATTCAATTTTTACAACTCCGTCTTTGTATATATGCAACTATAAAGCTTTAATGTTTATATATTCAATGTCCTTTCTATGAAAATAATAGATTATTTTTTATGGTATGAGGCCCCTTGCACTTGATGTAGTTTAGGGCTTTAGAATACCATAATCCATCCCTGAAGGTACTGCTTCATCTACTTATGCTAAATAGCCTAGAAAAGACACCTCCTTAAGAACCACAGAATCATGATTTTTTTTAACTGATCTGCTACTTTGTTTTTCTAGTGCCTCCTGAATTCTTCTTGGACATTTTTCTCCAGGCCTACAGATTTTGTGCTACTAAAATTCTCTTGTTGTTCAAACATCTCATCCCAAGGGAACCCTATCTTTGATCTCTGAAAGTGATATACCTTTATTACCTTTCAAAAATAGTCTCAGGATAGAGATTTTCTCAAGATTTCTAGGAGCCAAATTTGAGCTAAAGATTTCATTTAATTTCACTGCAATTTGCTCCATTTTTTTAAATTGCCCCTTAACTCTTTGGTCTAGCGGTCTCACAAATTTCCACAAAGAAAGCTGGTTTTCCATTTCATTTTTATCCTCTTCCAGTCAACATAATCCAAATACTGAAGTTAAAATTCAGAATCATCATTAAATATTCAAACCGGACTTGCGGTTCAGTAATATAAATTCGATACTGTCTCAAAAATTCAGGAGGGAGTAGGAAATCTACATTCTACATAAATTTTCCTGTTTCCCGTTGTAAAATCTGGTTCTCTCTTATTATTTGTTGCCAAAATGAATTAGTCACTGGGTAAAATTCATCTCTACTGTTATTCAACTGAAGACAACAAAGTTCTGCCAAAAAAAATAGTTTAGTAGTTCCTTTGCATATGATAATGAAACATTAGATGAAATACCCATCAGCAGTTAATCCTAACCACACTGGGAAGATATTGACATTTCATAATGGAGAAAAGGCACCTAAAGTTCTATATTATTTTTATATATCTTTTGCAATTAAGCATTTGTTAGAGTGGTAAAAAGTAAAATGAATATTCTGGTGTAAGTTTTCATTTATGGCAAATGTTAGATGGCTAGGCAAAGTTTTATCAGCAAAGGAAGTCCTACTTCTCTCTGGGACTAAACACTGGTGGATTCAGAGCTTGACTATGTGATTAACTTTAACCTGCATTTTCATTCTAGTACTTTATTTGAAACTCTCTTGCTTTTGTTTTTTAATAAGGCATAGGACTAAAACACAAATATCATTGCTTCACCATCATTTCTCACCTGGTTGCATCACATCTTGTTAAATGCAGTCATGCTATATTCTCAAAATCTTCAATTATTTACATATATATATCACTTTGTATAAGTGTGTTGTTCCATTGATGTTAATGGAACTATTCTAGAGTCTGATCCAAAGCTAACTGAAATGAATGTGTGACTTTCTTATGTTCTTGTGTTTTTACTTTTAAACCAGTTCCCCTGTTCTTGATTCAGCAAACTCTTTAATTGTGTTCTTAAATCCCATTGACTTAAGCAGGATTGAAGCACACATTTAAGAGTTTTGCTGAATTAGGGTCCATATGTGTAAAGTTATACACTTGCATAAGTGCAAGATTTAAGCCTAAGGTTTTTAAACAAGCTGTAATATGTTGTGCAGTGTTAACCCCTGAAGTCTGGGGCTTGGAGAAATGTCATATTGGTTCCATTTTGATGTTCTCTATTTTATAGGCCCATTATATTTTTCATATTCCATATACTATGAACTGGTGCTTAAAACATTTTTGCACAATTAATTCTAAACACTGTTAAGGGAATAGGAAATCATATATACAAGGCACTGCACTGGTAGGACATCAAGTGGAATATTGTCACCCACATTGAAAAAAAGTTGAATTTAAACTGAAGCACGTGAAGAGGAGAGCTGCTAGGATGATCAGGGGAACAGAGGGCTTATCTTATGAGAGGAGACTTGAACAAGTTAGCTTGTTTAATCCAGCAAAAGGAACTCGGAGAGAGGCTGATTACTCTGTAACTATAACAGGTGGTAATTGTCAGGGATTGAAGAAATATTTAAGATAAAAGACAATGTTGGCACAAGAACAAATGTATTTAAATTAGCCATGAACAAATGCAGGCTGAAAATTAGAAGAAGGTTTCTAATTATCAGAGGGATGAGGTTCTGGAACAGCCTCCAAATAGGAGTTGTGGGGGCAAGCAACTTAATTAGATTTAAGAGAGAGCTGGATGAACTGATGAGTGCAATTGTATGAAGTGATGGTAACATTCAACAGACCTCAAATTCACCTCTGCTTTATATCTTATGTTCCTAAAACTCATGCTTTGGGGTTTCAGCCAGCTACCTGAGGAGGACAGGAAGCAGTGGTGGGCAACCAGCGGCCCATAAGGGTAATCCGCTGGCGGACCGTGAGATAGTGTTTACATTGACAGTCTATAGGCATGGCTGTTTACAGCTCCCAGTGGCCATGGTTCACCGTTCACAGCCAATGGGAGCTGCAGGAAGTGGGTCGCAGGTTGCCCACCACTGAAAGGAAGGGATTTTTTTCCTCACTGTATGCTGGGATTTTTTATTTTTTTTTAAATCTCCTTCCTCTGAGTCATCAAGGATACCCATGGCTGGAGATGGGAAATAGGGCAGGAAGGGCCAGGGCTCTAAGCGTGTGCTGCAGGTGGAGCCCCCCTTTGGAGAGGCTAGACTCTGGCTCTGCCCCTTCTGCCCACGTCTCCCGCAGCTGGGGTCCTATGGCTCCCTGCTCCCAAAGCCATGAGTCCCACCATCACCATCTGGAGGAGCCATGAGTGTCCCATCCCCCTTGGCTGAAGGAGACCCAGGCTGGCTAGAGGCCTGAGCATCCATCCCCCACACATTGGCCAGAGGAGCACCGGACCAGTTGAAGCTGCGTTGTGCCTCCCCGACACCAAACTGCCCCAGAGAAAAGCGTCTCCTAAGAAAAATCTTTTGATATGCCCCATGCAGGTTCTGGGGTGGCTGAGGAGGTGATATTTGTTACTAGGTTTCCTGAGCTGATTAGTAATCTCTCTGGAGTCCAGGGAGATTAGTGATGAACCTGAGAAGCTGAATAGAATTTACTGACTAGTCAGCCACCCTGGAACCTGCATGGGGCATAATAAAGCAAAAACTTCCCCTACCAAATCCCGTAACTAGGGGACCAGCAGTAGTAGCAGTACCAAAGGAGGCTGAGCCTCCCTGGACTACAATACCCGACATCCATGGCTCTAAGATATCACCGAACATTCTCTCATTCAGGTGCTTGGCTGTCTGGTTCTTGCTTATGTGCTCAGGGGCTAACTGATCACCACATCTGGGGTCAGGAAAGAATTTTCTCCCAGGTCAGATGGGCAGTTTTCCAGGAAGTTTAGGGTTTTTTTTTGCCTTCTTCTAAAACTCAGGGTACAGGTCACTTGCCTGGTATGACACTGTATCTCAAAATAGCACATTGCAACACCCATATTCTTCATTCATATATAGTTGTGATATTTCATACACTATCATATCATGTAATATTATATCAAAGGTCATGATCTCCAGAAATCTATTATTCTGTCAAGTATATATATCATTAGTATATATGAACTTATGAGATTTTGCTGTATGTTTGTTACTGAAATATGCTGTAAATTTGTTAGCAACAGACAAAAAAGGCAAACCACTCCCAGGAAGGTGCTCAGTGAACATTAAACAGCAGGGATTTGCAATTCAGTGCGGGCTTTCCAAGCACCACACACTGGGAACTACTCAACTCTATGACTCAGTTGCACAAGACCACACCAGGGGGATTGCACAGCCCACTGACTCAGCGAAGCCCACCAGGACATGTCTGGTAGTGTCGTCTAGGCACATGAACTAAGGATATAAAATAGGAAACTGAGGTATCATATTTTGCCTTTCTCCTCCCCCACCTATGCTGGAAGCAAGAAGAACATGGAGAAGATCAAAACTTGAACTGAGGAGACTGGTCCAGGATTAAGAGACGCCTATGTATTAAGTAGTGTAACATCCAGTGGGATGAGAAAATTGCTTAATCTAAATATTGCCTAGTATAGTAAGGTTTAAGTGCATTTATCTTTTATTTTCTTTGGTAACTATCCCTGACTTCTTATGCCTACCACTTAGAATCTATCTTTCTGTAATTAGTAAACCTGTTTTATATTTTACCTAAAACAGTGTGGTTTGTTTGATTTGCTTGGTACAAAGGCTGATACATGTCCTTTCCACATTGACGAAAGGGCAGACTGGGTCATAAATTTATACTGGTCTGTCTTCTGACCAGGGCAAGGAGGTACAGCTCTGGGATGCAAAGCTGGGGAACTGGTGGGAATTGGCTGGTGACTTTTGCTGTGTGATTTGTGAGTGGCTTTGCAAGCACTCATGCAATCTAGATGGGTGTGGGACTCCACATGCTAACAGCATCTGAAGGGGTGTGCTGCTTGTCAATAGCAAAGCATTATGATACACAGTCTAGGCTGGAGAGCTAAAGGGGCACAGCAGTACCCCAGTTTCAGGTTGTACCATGAAGATCCCCTCACATTTCAATCTCTCTTACTTAATCAGTTCCCTGTCATTGCATTGTTGCAACTCTATCTCTGCTACTCTCTACCTTTGGTACATTAAAAAAAAAATCATCTCCCGTGGGCTATAATATTTTGGTCTAATTTTGATGGTTGGGTTCAATGTGTGGATACTGGATTGTGTTGGTGGCCTGAGATGTGGAAGAAGTCAGACTAGATGATGTAGTCATCCCTTCTGGCCTTGAACATTATAACTCAGACTGAAAAAAGCTCAAGAACTTGTTTTAGCTTTAACCTGTGCTTGCAGATAGTGTTATAAGTCAGGGATTGGCAACTTTTGGCATGCAGCCCGCCAGGGTAAGCACCCTGGTGGGCCGGGCCAGTTTGTTTACCTGCCACTTCCGCAGGTTTGGCCGATCGCGGCTCCCACTGGCCATGGTTCGCCACTCCAGGCCAACGGGGGTGGGGGGAAGAGGCAGCCAGCACATCCCTCGGCCTGTGCCGCTTCCCGCAGCCCCCATTGGCCTGGAGTGGTGAACTGCGCCCAGTACGAGCAGCGATCAGCCATACCTGCGGACGTGGCAGGTAAACAAACCAACCTGGCCCGCGAATGGTGCTTACCCTGGTGGGCCGCGTACCAAAGGTTGATGATCCCTGTTATAAGTCAGACTTGTGGTTTTGTAGCCAGTGGTGTGGTATATTTGGTAACATCCTGTCTGCAAATATTATGTGAGGAGAGTGACTGCCATCCCTGATCCACTCATTAGCTGATTCTTGTCTTTCATTCAAACAGATATTTGAGCTTTAAATGCCTGTTGTATAAAATATTTTATATTTATGATAATTAAATGGTTCCAGACAATTTCATGCTGTGTTCTTTTCAAAACAGTATGCGTGTGGTGACAGAAATCATTAATCTGGATTTGGTTTATAGTTGGGGGACATTAATAAGTGATGTGGGTGATAAGAACTCAGAGATTTAGGAGGATTTGAATTGTGTATACTTCAATTGAACACTTTTGCAGTATTGCAGAATCATTTCAGTTTTTGTAAATAAGAGTACAATGACAAAATCATTAGCAGTATTATCTTGCTTAGTTGTCATTTTAAAGTTTTGATATTTTGATAACACATAATCTTTAATATCTAGCTCTGTGATAGCACTTTTCACCGATAGGGTACAAAATGATCCACTTTGTAAAGAATTAGAGCTGGACAAATAACTAATTTTTCAGTTTGTTGACACTTTTGAAAAAAAATACATTGGATTTAGGTCAAATTGAATCTAAAAAATGTTTAAAAAATTCAGCAAATAAAATCTATTTTGGGTTTCAACCCAAAATGGATTTTTTCAAGCATCTGTAAATGGCTAGATTCATAACATAGAAGGAGGAGGTGTTATTGATCTCCTTGTATCATTTATTGCAGTCATGAGAGCACTTACTGGGGGGATGGAGAGGACGCAGGTTCAGTTCTCCCTCTATCTGATGTAGAAAAGGGTGTCCTAACCACTGCACTATGGGCTACTTTGGTAGGCTTTGGTCAATCTCTCTTAGTGAATCTGTTCTACTTTGTATAACTAATTTAACATTCATTGGGAGGCAGGCACTTTAACTTGGATCTCCGCCTCTTAGACATGTGCCATAACTACCTGCTATAGAGTGAATTCATGTCAAGTTGATGAATAGTTTCAAGTCAACTGAAACTCTATTATTCAAATAAACTATTTATTCAAGAAATTTCATCCAACTCTTATCAATATCATTATCTCTGTTGGGAAGTGATTGACCCAAGGTTACCCACCTTCCAAACCGTAAATAGAACACAGGTCTCATAATTCCTGGCCTAGTATATGTTCTCTACTAAATCACGCTGCCCCCCGCAAACAATTAAAACAGCATGGAAGAGTTAACTAGTATATTCTTTCACAGGAAAAGACTTCAATAACTTAAATGGATGCTGACTCAGAACTTAAACAGAGAAAGCATTATGCTTACAATGGATTTTATACACATATACACCAAACTGTATTAATGCTTAGCAATGGAAAAAGCCATGTCTCAGCTCTACAGCTTATTCAATTTCATTGATCAAATTATGAAATTTATTCTAAAGTAAAGAAAATTCATTAAGATACATAAGTAGTGACTTCAGTGGACAATTATGCCAGCAGTCTTCAATAGAACAATGACAGCTTATACTAGCTGAATATCTGTTCCATGTTTCTTTCCTTAGCACACTCAGTGTGCAGATTTAGAAATAGGAAAACATGCTAGATTGCATGTGAAGTGTTGAGAGATATAATTACCCCTCAACACTGTTTCAAAGTCCTCAGGGTTTTCAAAATGTGAAAAACACCCCAAGGAAAATGTAAAGCAACCATTTGTGGCATTATATTGTGATAACCACACTGTTAACATATGCCTAATTAGGAGCACTGACAGAGGCCAGAGTCAGGATTTAATAGGCTATGGAGATGAAGTAGAAAAATAGTTCCCCCTGCAGTAGCCCCATGTGTGCTCTGTATAACCAAAGCAAATAGTGGCTGAGCCTGTTATTGATTAAGAGATTCTCCAGGATATGCAAACACTGTGATAAAAAACCTGCCACACAGCTGCAGGTGGTGCAGGTGGGGGGATGACCTGGAGTGTCCCAGGGCCTGGACTGTAGCCCAAACCTCTACATTGAAATTTTATATCTCCAGAGCCCAAGCCCTGCAAGCCTGAGTCAGCTGATCCAGGCTAGCAACATGAAGTGTAGACATGCCTACAGTATACAACATAGTATTTAAAGAGGTTAGAGGTGAAGAACTAACATGATTGGGCAAGATACTGACTATCAGGGAAGAAAAAGGTATATACAAAACAAATAAATATCTAGGGTGCTATTTCAGATTTGCTCGTCATATAGAGCAGAATTTTGTGAGAACTTGGAGCACTAATTATGGTTTCCTTACAAGAGTTGGGTGTTCGAACACCTCAGACCAGCATTATGAGATGCAATGCTTGTTTCTTTTTTAAATTATTATGAAATAAAGGAAAAGAAGACAACTTTTCTCTCAGAAAAATTATGACCACCACGGTAACCTCCATTACATATCACAGAGACATGATACATTCCTCCAGAGAGAAACTATTAGTGTTATATAAAACCTCACAATACAATTTCCCCAAAGACATTTCCATGGTGGGAAAGAAACTGTAATTTTTGGACAATGTTATCCCATTTAATCCAATCAAATTGTTTATGCTATTTAATAGACAAAACTGTCTTACCTACACAGCTTACTCAGTTTTATTGTTAGAAATATGAATTTAATTCCTGGGGAAACAAAGTCTAGTAAGACATATACAGCGGATAAGTTGATTATAAATGCAGCACTAAGACTATTAGCTAAACTACAATAAGTAGACTTCCAATTTTTTAAATCTATGCAACTAAACCCATTCCAAACCACATCCTGAATATATATAAGTTTTGAATTACAAATGTCAGAATGAGATATGCAAACAAGAGCATACTTCTTCAGGAGATTCTTAATGTAGTATACTTGTAAATTATTTTAAATGTCTTGAACCAGGGGTCGGCAACCTCTGTGGAGATCCCAGTGCAAAAGAAATATTTCTTTTAAGATTTATAATATTTATAACCCATCTGGAAAATTAGAAAGTTTGCCATACAAGAAATTGTGAAGAATGCTAAAAGATTATATATTATATGCAGTGATCTAAATAGTCATAATAAATTATGGGGAAGTAAGACAAATGATAAAAATTGTTCATGCTTACAGAAGTTTATTGATGAAAATAATCTAGTGGTTTGAAATGATGGCACCCATTGAGACTTAATGCCAAAGATAGTAGATTTTTCCTACCTAGACCTCGGAATTGTAAAAGCAGATATTACAAGTAAATGCAACTGGGAAATAGGTAAAGACGAAGAATGAGGAGTGATTATTCCCCTATACATTCCCCTTGAAAAGTAATAATTAAGGTTGAGGGTAATGGAAAATTACCCACCTAGAATGTCAAGAAAGCTAGCTGGGAGCTATTTACAAGTATATGTGATGAATTTGTGAATAAACATTGCGTGAATGATGACAGAGAATTTAATGATAATGCAACCAAGGGATTAATAGCAGCATCTACTGGATATTGATCTACCCCCAAACTAAAAACTCACAGAACAGTCTGTCCTATCTTGGGGCCTCTCCTTCTGCCCCACTGCCAAACATGATACCGTTCTGTGGTGACCTAGAATCCTACTTTTGACAACTCCGACTCAAGGAACATTTCCAGCCCACCACTGAACAGTACACTAATCCACAGAAAGCTTCCTACCAACACTACAAAAAGAAGGATTCTACGTGGACTTCCTCCTGAAGTTCAAAACAACAGACTGGACTTCTACATAGAGTGCGTCCGTCAATGTGCATGGGCTAAAATTGTGGAAAAGCAGCATCACTAGCCCCATAACCTCAGCCATGCAGAACACAGAACACCATCCACCGCCTCAGAAACAACTCTAATATCATAATAAAAAAGGCTGACAAAGGAGGTGCTGTAGTCATCATGAATAGGTTGGAAAATGAACAAGAGGCTGCTAGACAACACTCTGACACCACATTCTACAGTCCATTACCCTTTGACCCCACTGAGGGTTACCAAAAGAAACTACATCATATGCTCAAGAAAATCCCAGAAGGAGCACAGGATCAAATCTACGCTGACACACCCCTAGAGCCCCGACCAGGGGTATTCTGTCTGATGCCCCAAAATCCATAAACCTGGGAATCCTGGATGTCCCATCATCTCAGTCATTGGCACCCTGACAGCAGGATTATCTGGCTATGTAGACTCTCTCCTCAGGCCTAATGCTACCAGCACTCCCAGCTATCTTCGAGACACCACTGACTTCCTGAGGAAACTGTAATCCTTTGCTGATCTTCCAGAAAGCACCATCCTAGCCACTATGGATGTAGAAGCTCTCTGCATGAACATTCCATACAAAGATGGACTACAAGCCATCAGAAATAGCATCTCCGATTCCACCATGGCAAACCTGGTGGCTGAACTTTATGACTTTTTCCTCACCCACAACTACTTCAGATTTGGAGATAATTTATACCTTCAAGTCAGCGGGACTGCTTTGGGTACCCACATGACCCCACAGTACGCCAACAATTTTATGGCTGACTTAGAACAATGTTTCCTCAGTTCTCGTCCCCTAATGCCCCTCCTCTATTTGCACTACATTGATGACATCTTCATCATCTAGACTCATGGGAAGGAGGCCCTTGAGGAATTCCACCAAGATTTCAACAATTTCCAGCCCACCATCAAGCTCAGACTGGACCAGTCCACACAAGAGGTCACTTCCTAGACACTACAGCACTAATAACTGATGGTCACATAAATACCACCCTATACTGGAAACGTACTGACCGCTATACTTACTTACATGGCTCCAGCTTTCATCCAGACCACATCACATGATCCGTTGTCTACAGCCAAGCTCTAAGATATAACTGCATTTGCTCCAATCCCTCAGACAGAGACAAACACCTACAGGATCTCTATTAAGCATTCTTAAAACTACAATAACCACCTGCTGATGTGAAGAAACAGATTGACAGAGCCAGAAGGGTACCCAGATGTCACGTACTACAAGACAGGCCCAACAAAGAAAGTAACAGAACACCACTAGCCATCACCTACAGCCCCCAACTAAAACTTTCCAGCACCTCATCAAGGATCTGCAACCTATCCTGAAGGACAATCCCTCACTCTTACAGACCTTGGGCCAGTCCTCACTTACAGACAGCCCCTCCACCAGAATCAAAGACTCACCAGCAACTACACACCACACAACAGAAACGCTAACCCAGGAACCAAACCCTGCAACAAGCCCTGGTGCCAACTCTGTCCACATATCTATTCAAGGAATACCATCATAGGACCTAACCACATCAGCCATACCATCAGGAGCTTGTTCACCTGCACATCTACCAATGTGATATATACCATCATGTTCCAGCAATGCTGCTCTGCCATGTAATTGGCTAAACTAGACAGTCTGTAAGCAAAAGAATAAATTTCACAAATCTGACATCAGGAATCATAACATTCAAAAACCAGTAGAAGAACACTTCAATCTCCCTGTAAAAGCAGCAAAGAGTCCTGTTGCACCTTATAGACTAACAGACAAATACCCACTTTGTCTGATTCATTCACCCACAAAAGCTCATACTCCAATACGTCTGTTAGTCTATACAGTGCCACAGGACTCTTTGCTGGTTTTACATATCCAGACTAACACGGCTACCCCTCTGATTCAATCTCCCTGGTAACTCAATAACAGACATAAAAGTGTCAATTCTTCAACAAAAATAAATGCAAAGACAGACTCCAATGAGCAACTGCAGAACTGGAATTAATTTGCAAACTGGACACCATCAGATTAGGCCTGAATGAAGACTGGGAGCAGTTGGGTCATTACGAAAGCTAAACCTAATTTCTCAAATACTAATTTCCCCCTACTGTTACGCACACTTTCTTGTCAACTGTCTGAAATGGACAACTCTCATTACCACTTCAAAAGTTAGTTTTCTTCCCTTAGTATCCTGCTGTCAATTGAATTGTCTATTAGACTGACCTCACAGTTGGTAAGGCAACTCACATCTGTTCATGTATTTATACCTGCTCCTGTATTTTCCACTTTGTGCATCTGATGAAGTGGGTTCTAGCCCATGAAAACTTATGCCCAAATAAATTTGTTAACCTCTAAGGTTAAAGCCTTTATCCTGCCCTGGCCTGTATCTATGATTTTTTCTCCTCTTTTAATCCCTGCTTTCTGTAATCTCCCAGTAATAGTTCCTTCTTCCACTCCTGTCTTTGTGCCTTCTTCTCTGTTGCTCTCTTGGCGCAGAATAGCTACCTTATTCTCTTCATGAATATTCCTTTGTTTGAATCACAAATCACTTTTGCCCCAGCAGCTATAAAAATTGAATTAATTCAAACACACAAAATGTACACATTTAACAGATCCCTCAAGATACATGCATATGCCATAATTAAGTAGCTGTGTAATTTTTTCATGGTAACTCTTGCCCTTCTTTACCTAGCCACTTTATCCCCCACACATACATACACACACTTTTTGGTGTTACCCTGCCTTATTACAACATGGCTACAACAAGATGGTAAACTCGTTGGGGCGGAGCCCACTTATTTTAAATTAATTGTGAAATGCCTTGTGCACAGTGGGCCAAATTCTCTGCTGGCACAGAAATAACACTATGTTGCTTTCTTATTGTACAGCGAAGAACTTGATCAATCTGTTTATTTTGCTTCTCAGTTTCTGCAGTGCCACAGTAATCTGCCTTTTTTTTAAATTCAGTCATTCTAGCTGCTTTCAAACCATGCAGCACAGCTAATTTTTGCTCTGCTTCACCTTTACATGTCTTCCCTCCCACACCCTTCATTGTCCCCCTATATGTACTGTCACATTTTGTTTATTTATATAGAAGCTTTATGTCTTGAGCTGCTGCTCTTATTCTCTGTTCCTCATGATGGTAGCATGCTGCTTAGGCATTTGTAACCTGGGCAGGGGGTATGCTGCATGTTTCTCTTGTTAGAACAACCTGCACGCCTCCATGCTCCCTTGCAGAGAGGAAAATATCGGCCAACAGGAGTTCATTTGACATAGATTATTAAAGATAAATTATTTATGGCCTAAATGAGAATACTTTCACTTTAACCCATTTGAATTTCTTATCAAAATATGTACTTTAATGCTTTCGGTGAGAAGGGCAAATAATGTACCAGTGGGGCACTATGACACTGAAATGACAAAGCATAGCAAATATGTTTGGAAAGGATCCTTTAGAGTCTGAATGTATCTGTGAGGCATTGGTCACACTCTCCTAATTTAATCCTAATGGGAATGCATATCTGCCTGAATTTGATGACACAAAAAAATAAGATCATGTGGAACATAGGCACTATCCTGGCTGTTTCAGAGAAGGCTCTGCTCCCACTGAAGTCAGGTTCATAGAGGGCATTCAGCAGCTGGCAGGAGGTTCACCACACGCTGCAGGAACAGCACTGTAGGAGATCTATACACTATCACTTGAAAGGTCACAAATATATTTAATAGGTGACACCATAAAAGGTCAAGCAAAAAATAAACAATGCATAATAACTGGAAGATTAAATCGAAAACAGTTCTCTAGGCTTTGGGAGTAAGTTCTCAAAAAAACATCAATTCAGAGAGCCTTAGAGTGAACCAAAACATTAATTTTGATCTCTTAACTTGAGTTAAAAATGCAAGTATTTTCAGTCTGATTCTGCTCTCACTTATATCCCATGTTTACAACGGTGGACCTGTGTCAAGGTTCCTTCCCCACTCTGAACTTTAGGGTACAGATGTGGGGACCTGGGTGAACACTTCTAAGCTTAATTATAAGCTTAGATCTGGTAATTCTGCTACCATCCAGAATTTCACAAAGAAAAAATACCCAAATACCCAATTTTTGATAATTCTCTTAATGATACCAAGACAAGTTACAAAGAAAATAAACATAAACATATTTATCCCTTTCTAAAACTTACTACTCTGCTAAGAGGCTGGTTCCTTGATCTTTTTCACTCCGGCTGAAACTGAAACTCTTCAAAGAAAGGAAAAACTTCCCTCCCTTCTTTTGAAACATCTTGTTCCCCCATTGGTTCCTCTGGTCAGATGTCAGCTAGGCTAGGTGAACTTTTTAACCCTTTACAGGTAAAAGAGGCATTAACCCTTAACCATCTGTTTATGACACACCCCCCAAATCTCAGACAGTGTGGAACCAGACTGGTGGTGATTTCTTCCTAGAACTTCAGAATAAACAGATTAATAAAACACATGCACCTTTACATATATTACTAATTATGTAAAACTATAAGATCTTTTACATTCCAAGGACAATTTAACTAGTTAACTCTGGGAAACTTTCACAGGAGAGGCAGCAAAGAATCCTGTGGCACCTTATAGACTAACAGACGTTTTGGAGCAAGAGCTTTCGTGGGTGAATACCCACTTCCTCAGATGCCTGAGTAGGAAGTGGGTATTCACCCACGAAAGCTCATGCTCCAAAACGTCTGTTAGTCTATAAGGTGCCACAGGATTCTTTGCTGCTTTTACAGATCCAGACTAACACGGCTACCCTCTGATATTTCACAGGAGAGTGCATCAGCTACTTTGTTAGAAGCTCCTGAAATGTGTTGAATTTCAAAATCAAAATCTTAGAGAGCTAAACTCCATCAAAGAAGTTTTTTGGTGCTTCCCTTGGCAGTATGAAGCCACTTTAGCGCAACATGGTCGGTTTGAAGCTGGAAACGCCGTCCCCAAAAGTATGGGCGTAGCTTTTCCAGGGCATACACAATGGTGTAGCATTCTTTTTCACTGATTGACCAGTGGCTTTCCCTCTCAGACAGTTTCTTGCTGAGAAACACGACAGGATGAAATTCTTGATCCGGTCCTTCCTGCATTAAAACTGCTCCTCACCAAGCTCAGATGCATCTGTGGTTACTAGGAATGGTTTGTCAAAGCCTGGGGCCCTTAGCACAGGGTCAGACATGAGTGTTGTCTTAAGCTGGGTAAAGGCCTTCTGACACTCATCAGTCCACTTAACTGCATTTGGCTGGGTGTTTCTGGTCAGGTCTGTTAGTGGGGCAGTGATTTGACTGTAGTGTGGTACAAATCGCCTTTAATATCCGGCCAAGCCTAAGAAGGATTATACCTGTTTCTCTGACTTTGGGACAGGCCACTTTTGGATAGCATCCACTTTGGCCTTTAGGGGGTTTATCATTTTTTGACCCACCTGGTGTCCAAGGTAAGTCACTCTGTTTTGGCCTATTTGACACTTTTTAGCCTTAGTCCTGCCTGCCTGATGCGTTCAAAGAATTTTTCCAGGTGCTCCAGGTGTTCTGCCTGTGAATCAGAAAAAATGGACACATCATCGAGGTAGGCAACTGCAGATTCTCCCAATCCTGCTAGGAGACCATCCACAAGTCTTTGGAAGGTGTGGGTGCATTTCACAGCCCGAAAGGTAGCACATTAAATTCATACACCCCTGCATGGGTGATGAAGGCTGACCTTTCCTTGGTGGGTTCATCTAGCAGTATTTGCCAGTACCCCTTGGTTAAGTCTAATGTAGCGATTAACTGGGCACTTCCCAATTTCTCCAATAGCTCATCAGTGAGTGGCATTAGATAGTTGTTGGGACGAGTTACAACATTTAGCTTATGGTAGTCCACGCAAAAGTGTATTTCCCCACCTGGTTTGGGAACTAGAACCACGGGAGATGCCCATGCACTGTTAGGGGGCGGATTATACCCATCTGTAGCATGTTTTGGATTTCCCATTCTATAGCAGCTTGGGCATGAGGAGACACCCGGTAGGGTGGGATTCTAATTGAGTGAGCATTACCTGTGTCAATGGAGTGGGATGCCCATTCAGTCCATCCTGGAGTGGCTGAGAACATTGGTGCAAAGCTAGTGCACAGCTCCTTGATCTGTTGCCGCTACAGACATTCCAGGGTTGTGGAGAGGTTCACCTCTTCTGCGCCACCGTCACTTTTTCCTTCGTAGTAGACACCTTCAGGCCACTCAGCGTCATCTTCTCCCTGTAAACTGACAAACTTTTAATTCCCTGGAATAAAAGGGCTTTAGAGAATTAACATGGTACACTTTAGGCTTTACGGCTGAGGTGGGGGATGCTATGAGATAGTTAACAGCTCCCAGGTGCTCTTGGACCGTGAATGGCCCTTCCCATGACCCTTCCATCTTATGGGTCTGTTGTGCCTTCAAGACCATACCCTGGTCCCCTACTTTGAAGGAACGCTCTCTGGTATGTTTATCATACCTGGCCTTTTGCTCTTCCTGAGCATCCTTTAGATTTTCTTTAGCAAGGGCTAAAGAGTGTTGAAGAGTGCTTTGTAGTTTGCTTACAAAGTCTAGAATGTTAGTTCCTGGAGAAGGCGTAAACCCCTCCCATTGCTGCTTCACCAGCTGTAATGGCCCCTTAACCTCGTGGCCATACACAAGTTTGAATGGTGAAAACCCTAAACTGGGATATGGTACAGCCCTGTAGGCAAAAAGCAACTGCTGCAACATAGGTCTGAATCATTGGAGTGTTCATTTACGAATTTACGTATCATGGCCCCCAATGTTCCATTAAACCTCTCCACCAGGCCATTGGTTTGATCGTGGTAAGGGGTGACAACCAAGTGATTCACCCCATGAGCTTCCCACAGGTTTTTCATGGTCCCTGCCAGGAAATTAGTTCCTGAATCTGTAAGGATGTCGGAGGGCCTACCTACCCTGGCAAAAATGTCTGCTAAGGCCTGGCACACAGTTTTAGCTCTGGTGTTGCTTACAGCTACAGCTTCCGGCCATCAGGTAGCAAAATCCATGAAAGTCAGTATGCACTGCTTTCCTTTAGGGGTCTTTTTTGGGAAAGGACCCAGAATATCCACAGCTACTCACTGAAATGGGACCTCAATTATGGGGAGTGGCTGGAGAGGGGCTTTGACCTGGTCTTGGTGCTTTCCCACCCATTGGCACACTTCACAAGACCGACATAATTAGCAACGTCCTTGCCCATTCCCTCCCAGTGAAATGACTTCCCCAGCCCGTCCTTGGTTCTGTTCACCCCAGAATGACCACTAGGATGATTATGGGATAAGCTCAAGAGTTTTCCTCGGTACTTAGTTGGAACTACCAACTGTCTTTGGGGATGCCAGTCTTTCTGGTGTCCACCAGAAAGAGTCTCCTTGTATAAAAGTCCTTGTTCTACAACAAACTGGGATCGGTTAGAAGAGCTGAGAGGCAGTTGGGTGCTCTGTGCCGCCACCCAAGCTTTCTGAAGGCTGTCATCTGCTTCCTGCTCAGCCTGGAACTGTTCCCTTGATGCTGGAGACGTCAGTTCCTCCTTAAACTGTGGACTTGGGCTTAGTCCCTCTGAAAGAGATGTAGGATACGGGGTTTGCTTTCTTCGACTGTGAACCGCTTTCTGCTGGTGTACTATGTGATATTTCAGGCTCTGGCTGAGCCTCTTGGGTAGGGTTGTCCACTGCTTCTGTCAGTTCAGGCCCGCTAGTGCTCTCTAGCACTGGAGTTGTAGATGGGTTTGGAAGCGCTGGAGTCAGTGCTGGCAACAATTCTGGTGCTAGTTGCTTTTCCAGTTCTGGTTCTGGACTGGATGCACTAGGGCTGTTGCAATCGTTGGCAGGGGATCCGGGTCCACTACCTCTGTCTTGGTCTCTGCTAACACAGACAGGGCCTCTGTGAACGGTTCAGGAACAGGCATGGGTCTGGAGGCTTGCCTGGCTTGGCTGCATGTCACCATTCCCACCCTCTTGGCCCACTTAATCTGCTTGGCCAAGTCTTCCCCCAGTAGCAAGGGGATGGGATAATTGTCATAGACTGCAAAAGTTCACATTCCTGACCAGCCTTTGTACTGGACAGGCAGTTCAGCTGTAGGTAAGTCTACAGCTTGTGACATGAAAGGGTAAATTATCACTTGGGCCTTTGGGCTGATGAATTTGGGGTCCACTAAGGATTGGTGGATAGCTGACACTTGTGTCCCTATGTCTCTCCACGGGATAATCTTCTTTCCACCCACTCTCAAGTTTTCCCTTCTCTCCAAGGGTATTTGAGAGGCATCTGGGCCTGGGGATCTTTCGTGTGATTGTGGTGTAATGAACTGTAATCAGTTGGGGTTCTTGGGGCAGTGTGCCTTTATGTGTCCCAGTTCATTACATTTAAAACATCGCTCAGCTGACTGGTCACTAGGCTGAGGTGGGTTGCTGGAGACTGGTGAGGTGGGACAATAAGGCGTCTGGGGCTTTCCTTGGGTTGTAGGTGGGGCCTTGGGTTGCCCCCAGTGATAGGGTTTAGTTTCGGTTTGCCCCCTCTGATATTCGCTCCAACTGCTAGTAGTTTTTTTCTTTTCTGCCACCTCCATCCATTTGGCTCCAATCTTCCCCTCCTCGGTTACAGTTTTGGGCTTCCCATCTAGGATGTACCTTTCTATTTCCTCAGGAACACCCTCTAAGAACTGCTCCATTTGCATTAGGAAGGACAGCTCTTCCAGAGACTTAGCACTTGCTCCTGATATCCAGGCATTCCAATTCTTTCCAATGTGGTAGGTGTGTTAGGCAAACGACACATCTGGTTTCCACCTTAGGGCTCTGAACCGCTGACGGGCATGCTCAGGTGTTAGCCCCGTTCTGATTCTGGCCTTGGTTTGAAAAAGTTTATAATCGTTCATGTGTTTCTTAGGCATTTCAGCAGCCACCTCTGCTAAGGGTCCACTGAGCTATGGCCTCAGCTCTATCATATACTGGTCTGTAGGGATGCTGTACCCATAGCAGGCCCTTTTGAAATTTTCTAAGAAGGCCTCAGTATCATCACCTGCCTTGTAGTTGGGAAATTTCCTGGGATGGGAAACAGTACCTGGAGAAGGGTTGTTAGGGTTGGCTGGTACACCCTTCTTAACCCTTGCCAATTCCAGGGCTTGCTTGTGGGCCTCCCTCCGGATCTCCATAGCTCTCTGGTGGTCAGCCTCTTTGGCTTTCTCTTCTCTTTCTCTTGCCTCCATCTCTTTTTGTTTCTCCTCCATAGCTCTTTTGTGGGCAGCCTCCTTGGCTTTCTCTTCTCTTTGGTAGGCAGCCTCATCTCTGGCCATCTGTCTGTCATGTTCCTTTTGACTCTCCTCAGCCTGGAGTTTGGCTAACTCCAGCTGCTGTTGGATGGGTTTTATTTCTTTGCCTGACATTTTTCCCTGCTCTGCCTGAGCTATCTTGGTTTGCGAGGCAAAAAAAAAACAAACAAAAAAACCCCACAGCTTTCAACTTGACTTCTCAGAATGAGAAGAAACCAGAAAAACTGGTTTGTAACTTGTCTTTTTCAAACTGTTAATTACCCTCCAGCTAAGCCCAGCTGGAATCCTTTCTAACAAAGCCTTGTTAGAAAAACCTTTATCTGTTTACCTTCAGGGTATCTCTCCTTCACTGCTTCCCCAGCATCTCAAAGGAGGAAAAAAAAATTCTGGCTTTTAGTTCCTAAAAAGTCCCTCACCGCTGCTCACCATGTCAGGGTTCCTTTCCCAATCTGAACTTTAGGGTACAGATGTAGGGACCTGCATGGACACTTCTAAGCTTAATTACAAGCTTAGATCTGGTAACACTGCCACCATCCAGAATTTTAGTGTCTGGAACACTCCCTGTCCCCCCAAAACTTTCCCCTCCCTGGGTTGCCTTGAGGGACTCCACCAATTTCCTGGTGAACACAGATCCAACCCCCTTGGATCTTAAAACAAGGAGAAATTAACCATCCCCCCTTTCCTCTCCCCCCACCAATCCCTGGTGAGTCCAGATCCAATCCCTTTGGATAAAAAAAAACAAACAAAAAACAAGGAAAAAATCAATCAGGTATTAAGAAAAAAGGCTTTTAATTAAAGAAAAGAAAGGTGAAAGAAAACCCTCTGGGAGAGACTAGCATACCAGCTACTCTCAGAGACAACAGATTCCAAACACAGAGGATGTTCCCCTGGGCACAAATTTAGTTACACAAAGAAAAAATACCCAAATACCATCTGTGAATCACCTGGATCATAGTCCGGGTCTTTGGACTCTACCACCAGGAACATCTCAGGCACCAGCAGTGTACGTCCTTCCTCCTCTGTCACCTGCCCCAACTGAGCTGGGCAGCCTACTTTTATCTGGATTCTCCACCTAGAGCATGTACAGCAGAGGAAAGGGGGCATGGCTGCCCGGTCTCACAATGATTGGTCTTTCCCCCTGTGGCCCAGTGCGGGATTGATACACCCTATCATAGGATGGCATAAGGCAGTGATGGGCAACCTGCAGCCCGCAGGCCGCATGTGGCCCATCAGGGTAATCTGATTGCAGGTAGTGAGACATTATGCTGACTTTGACTGTCTGCAGACGTGAACCACCGCAGCTCCCAGTGGCTACAATTCACCGTTCCCGGCCAATGAGAGCTGCAGGAAGGGGTTCCCGGCGGGCTGAAGGAGTGTGCCTAATGTATCATTCCTTAGGATGGTGTAAGGTGTTCTCCCCTCTGTGGCTAACTGTCATGCATTTTTCCACCTGTTTGAGAGAGGCGGCTAAGACTCCAGAAGATTAACAGCGAGGATCAGTCCCTCTGCTATTGTGTGTGGCCCTCATATTGAATGGGAAAGCTCCTTCTGTGCCCCTTTTCAAGGACGAGGCAAAAGTCCCTAAGTTTTATTGGTCATGGTGGAATAGATAGAACATCCATTCTTTACTTTCAGAGGGAATTTGGAACAATTACTTATTCATCCCAAGCATTTCTCCTGAGGAGAGAAAGTTCAGTAATAAGGAGCTGTTCATAAATTGTGTAACAATTTTTTTGGTTATTTTTGAAGACCTCCATCCTACTCCCCCCACCTGAACACTGATACACACAGAATTAAGGTCCTAGATACCCTCTAATATGTTAAGTAGTTTATGAACATCCCCTAAGTGTTTTGGACCCTAGAATATGCAAAACATTCATAGCTCTACAATATTTAATCAGACCTGACTGATGCAGTTGATTGCCTCTGCCGAGGAGCTTGAAGACGGTGAGCTGCCTAAGGCTCAGTCTGGATAAAACAAGTGAGGCTGATAGATTGAGGGAACATCCAAATGAAATGATGGATTATATCTTCTCCGTTCATCGAAGGGACCATTCATTCCTGCAACAACAGAGTTTGCCCTTCAACACATTCTACAGAGCTCATTTGTTTTCCCTGGCTTTTTAAGTATTAGTGATGAAATGTGCATTCTTATCCTAGATACAACTAACTTGCTTGATTATTACGTGGGCAAAGTAAGATGGCCTGATTATTCTTTCCCTGCTTTCAAGAGGTTAGGTTTTGTAAATGATGTGATAGCTAACTAAACTGTGGTCACTTGGCAAACTTGGCTGACTTTTAAAAGCAAGGGTTTTTCTTTGTTTTTGTATGCTTGTTTCTTTTTGGAGTATAGTTCTCAGCAGTTTTGCATCAAGTGACAAAAGAAGGAACTCCCTGTCAGAGAGTGGGTGTCCAAATAAATGTGTTTTTTAAAAAAAGGCCACAGATATTTATCAGAATATATAGATTTCATTTTCTACAAAAGCCCTTTACCCTTTTTATTGATCCTAATGCTCTAGGGTAGCTCTGAAAGGCTGATGCTGATATTTGTGCTATAGAGGTTCTGATTCTCTCTCTCTCTCTCCTGATTATACTGCTGTGGCAGAAGTATTGATGATGAGATACTGGCTGACCTCAGAATTGCTTCACAAATAAAGCCTCTGAGTTATTACATTTACCTTATGGAAACTCACACTCTATGGTCTTTGCTAAGCTTGGGAGCCCAGAAGAGTAACTATCTGGCAAAGGGTGAGGGTATAGGGAGGGAACAAGGAAATGAAAGCCAAAAGAAGGTCTAATGAGTGCCATGTCCTTCTCCCTCTGGTTGCTTAGAGGGCAGCAAAGCAGGAGTTGAGGCAAGGATGGAGTCACTCATGTGCCTATCAGGAGATGAGGGACAGGAAACAGTAATTTGACAGCCTTCTACAGGCCGCATTTCAATGCAGAAGTCACTACAGGTGCTGTACTAAAGAAGGGAAAGAGAGGGTGTGACATTGACAGCTTGGAAGAAGCCTTTCAGTTTGTGTGACTATGGGACAGATATGCGGGAGACAGGGAGTGCAAGACAGAAGCCAGAGTAAGGAAGAGTGATAGTGCACTATGGGGAGAAGGACATTGGAGGACAGATGAAAACTGCAGCCTCCAGGCTCAAGGGTGGCAGTTTGAGAAAGTAAGTGGCAAGGTACTGAGTGAATTCTGTAGGAGAGGTTTTATTATTTTTTTTTATTTTTATTTTTTTAATTTCTAATATGTCACCTTCTAGTTGGGCACAATAAAGCAAGCAAAATAACTGTTCTGTTGAGAAATCACCCAGACATTAACTTGATGAGGTGCTTCAGAAAAACCTCTAATAGTTATGCACTTATGATAATCTGTTGCCATGGGGAAAAGTTAGTTGAGGATTGATTTACTTATGAATTCAGAATTATTCTTCATTTATTAGTCAAGTGCAAAATCTTGTGACACTTCTGTGATTAGGTTAGAATTCTCTGTGTCTGAAGATGATAAAAAATGGGGGAAGACTTTGTGTAAGTTCATATTACTCTGTATGACTGTCTAGTGAATGATGATTTCCCATAAAGAAAACATTCCACTACTGGAACCTACTTATTAAGAAAAAATATTCACAGCAGTTTTCATGGGAAGAACCTGCCAGAGGCAAATAGTATCTGAACTTTCATTATCCCTTTTCACATTCTCAAAGCTTTCTGAAAAATCCCCCCTTCCAACTGAAGTGTTCCCCAGAGCTTCCTTCCAGCTCTCTGTTAAAAGAGCAATTAACCTCTTTGCATTAAAGTTCCTCTTTAAAATTCACTTCTTCCAACACAACTATCAGTGTTCACCCATCTATTCTATAAGTATTGCTAGTAGAACTGGTAGGAACACAATCTGTCTCTCCCAAGAAAAATTGCAAATTAAAAAACAAAACAAAACAAAACCACCTTTCATCATAAATAAGGAAGAAAGTTCCAAAACTAAAGTTTATTTTTTTCCCACAGTGGGGGTTGGGGGGGACTGACAAAATTCCATTTCAGGAGAACCAAGAGAGAATTTTTGGCATGTTTCTTGGGCTGCCAAACTTCCTGTTATTTGTCTCCCATGCTGCTCAAATCATATACTCTGTGGGTCAGAACAAAGGGTTAGCAGTAATACATATTTACCAGTGGGTTACAGAGATATTAAGCAGTAATACATATTTACCAGTGGGTTACAGAGATATTATTAGAAGTGTCATTTGGTTGTTTCCCACAACTAAAATAACACTGTGATGGGTTCTCCCTGGTGTGCCATCTGGAACTGGGGTTCCACTGAGCCCTCTGAATTACCAGCTAGGGCTCCCTCTCACACTGTGCTGCTGTGATAAGGTGTAGACTGCTCCAAGTCCTAGACTTCCACCAGTTTTTGCACAGGCAGGGACACGTCCAGCTGCAGTTATATGCAGGCTTTGGTCAGTCACTGCATGAATCCACAATACAGAGGCTGCAGCCAAAATAACCCCCAGCTTCCCAGTGTAGGGCCCCAGAGCTGTTCCATCCTTTCCTGGTCAAAACCCTGCCCAGTTGTCATAAATCCCTACAAAGCACCCTCCGACACTCTTTAGCCCTTGCTAAAGAAAACCTAAAGGATGCTCAGGAAGAGCAAAAGGCCTGGTATGACAAACATACCAGAGAACGTTCCTTCAAGGTAGGAGACCAGGTTATGGTCTTGAAGGCGCAACAGGCCCATAAGATGGAAGCATCATGGGAAGGGCCATTCACGGTCCAAGAGCGCCTAGGAACTGTGAACTACCTCATAGCATTTCCCAATTCCTCACTAAAGCCCAGAGTGTACCATGTTAATTCTCTCAAGCCTTTCTTTCCAGATACTTACAGGTTTGTCAGTTTACAGTCCAGGGAGATGATGCTGAGTGGCCTGACGGTGTCTACTACGACGGAAAAAAAGACGGTGGCGTGGAAGAGGTGAACCTCTCAACCACCCTGGAACGTCTGCAGCAGCAACAAATCAAGGAACTGTGCACTAGCTTCGCCCCATTGTTCTCAGCCACCCCAGGACGGACTGAACGGGCATACCACTCCATTGACACAGGTAATGCTCACCCAATTAGAACCCCACCCTACCGGGTGTCTCCTCATGCCCAAGCTGCTATAGAACGGGAGATCCAGAACATGCTACAGATGCGTATAATCTGCTCATCTACCAGCGCATGGGCATCTCCAGTGGTTCTGGTACCCAAACCAGATGGGGAAATACGCTTTTGCGTGGACTACAGTAAGCTAAATGCGGTAAGTCGTCCAGACAACTATCCAATGCCAGGCACCGATGAGCTATTGGAGAAGTTGGGACGTGCCCAGTTCATCTCTACAATAGACTTAACCAAGGGGTATTGGCAAGTACCGCTAGATGAACCTGCCAAGGAATGGTCAGCATTCGTCACCCATGCGGGAGTGTATGAATTCAATGTCCTTCCGTTCGGGCTTTGAAATGCACCCGCCACCTTCCAGAGGCTAGTAGATGGTCTACTAGCAGGACTGGGAGAATATGCAGTTGCCTACCTCGATGATGTGGCCATTTTTTCAGACTCCTGGCCCAAACACCTACTACACCTGGAAAAGGTCTTTGAGCTCATCAGGCAGGCCGGACTAACTGTTAAGGCCAAAAAGTGTCAAATAGGTCAAAACAGAGTGACTTACCTGGGACACCAGGTGGGTCGAGGAACCATAAACCCCTTACAGGCCAAGGTGGATGCTATCCAAAAGTGGCCTGTCCCAAGGTCAAAGAAACAGGTCCAATCCTTCTTAGGCTTGGCCGGGTACTACAGGCGATTTGTACCACACTACAGCCAAATCGCTGCCCCACTGACCGACCTGACCAAAAAGACCCAGCCAAATGCAGTTAAGTGGACTGATGAGTGTCAAAAGACCTTTACCCAACTTAAGGCGACGCTCATGTCTGACCCTGTGCTCAGGGCCCCGGATTTTGACAAGCCATTCCTAGTAACCACGGATGCATCTAAGCGTGGTATAGGAGCAGTTCTCATGCAGGAAGCAACGGATCACAACTTCCATCCTGTCGTGTTTCTCAGCAAGAAACTGTCTGAGAGGGAAAGTCACTGGTCAGTCAGTGAAAAGGAAAAGCTACGCCCATATGTTTGGGGACGGTGGTTCCAGCTACAAACTGACCATGCTGCACTAAAGTGGCTTCATACTGCCAAGGGGAACAACAAGAAACTTCTTCGTTGGAGTTTAGCTCTCCAAGATTTTGATTTTGAAATTAGGCACATCTCAGGAGCTTCTAACAAAGTAGCTGATGCACTCTCCCATGAGAGTTTCCCAGAATCCAGTAGTTAAAAAGTGTTCTTAAAATGTAGAAGTCTGTTAATTATATACTTAGTGGTATATGTAAAGGTGCATGGGTTGTATTAATCTGTTTATTTTAAAGTTCTAGAAGGAAATCGCCACCAGTGAGCTTCCCCACTGTCTGCAATTTGGGGGGCGTGTCATAAACAGATAGCTAAGGGTTAATGTCTCTTACACCTGGAAAGAAGTAACCTGAAACACCTGACCAGAGGACCAATCAGGAAACAAGACTTTTTCAAATCTGGGTGGAGGGAAGTTTGTGTGTGAGTCCTTTGTTCTTGGTCTTGGGCCTGTCTCTCTCTCGGCTATGGGAGGATTTCTGTCTCTTGCTTTCTAATCTTCTGTTTCCCAGTTGTAAGTATAAAAAAGATCAGATAGTGATTTATATGGTTTTTTTTGTATTTACATGTGTGTAGTTGCTGGAATGTTTTGAATTGTATTCTTTTTGAATAAGGCTGTTTATTCATATTTCTTTTAAGCAATTGACCCTGTATTTGTCACCTTAATACAGAGAGACCATTTTTATGTATTTTTTTTCTTTTTACATAAAGCTTTCTTTTTAAGACCTGTTGGAGTTTTTCTTTAGTGGGGAACTCCAGGGAGCTGAGTCTGTGCTCACCAGGGAATTGGTGGGAGGAAGAAGTCAGGGGGAAATCTGTGTTAGATTTACTAGCCTGACTTTGCATACCCTCTGGGTGAAGAGGGAAGTACTTCTGTTTCCAGGACTGGAAATAGAGAAGGTGGAATGCCTCTGTTTAGATTCACGGAGCTTGCTTCTGTGTATCTCTCCAGGAACACCTGGAGGGGGGAAGGGAAAAGGTTTATTTCCCTTTGTTGTGAGACTCAATGGATTCGGGTCTTGGGGTCCCCAGGGAAGGTTTTTGGGGGGACCAGAGTGCCCCAAAACACTCTAATTTTTTGGATGGTGGCAGCTTTACCAGGTCCAAGCTGGTAACTAAGCTTGGAGGTTTTCATGCTAACCCCCATATTTTGGACGCTAAGGTCCAAATCTGGGACTAGGTTATGACACCAGTACAAACGTATTACTCAGTTCACCTCTCCCTCAATGTGGAGAGAAATATGCACAATACACTTGTGTTAACCAGGCTGAGATTTTCCCTGGACGCTTCAGTCAAAGACACACTGGTTTAGATCAAAATACAAAACAAGTTTATTAACTACAAAAAGATAAATTTTAAGTGATTATAAGCAATATCACACAGATCACCTAGTAAATAAACAAAACCACAAACTAAGCCTAAAGTACTAGAAAGACTGGATATGATTTAGCAGTTTCTCACCCTGACCGATGATACGAGCAGTCTTGCAGATTCTCAAGGCACAAGCTGCACTTGCTTTTCACTTCAGTTTGGGATCCCCACCCCCATTCCAAGTCCTTTTCTTTCTGAGCTTCTCTGAGGTGTTCAGTTGTGTGGAGACCAAAGAACAACAAATGATGTCTTGTATAGCTTTAATATATGGTGAGAACCCTTTTTTTAAAAAAAAAAACAGTTCCAAGTCCAGTTTGTGGAAAAATATAGGTACCCAAAATACAGGTACCCAGTGTTGTGTGGTCTGGTCACATGCCCTTGTGTCCCCTGCTGAATCATAGCAGCCATTACTTACAGGCTGTCTGAAGCATTCTCAGGAAGACTCACCAAGTGGGGAAATAAACTTCTCCTAAAGCCAATTGTTTTTTCCTAATAGCTCATAACCCTGAATAGGCTCTTCACAACCAGCTGTCTAAAGTGGAAGCATCTTGCCTAGTGGGTGTTGCCCAGGTGTAACTACATTTGAAATACAGATACATAGTCAATATTCATAATTTTAGATACAAAAATGAAACATGCATAGAAATAGGATAATTGTATTCAGCAAATCATAACTTTTCCAATAAAACCTTACATGAACCATCTTGTACAAAGTCCATCATAATTATGCCATAATCAGATTATAATAATATTACTAGGATGAATATAAATGTAGTGTCACAAACGTGTTTCTGTTTTTACCAATGTGTTATGAGCAGAAGCAACCTGAAGTCTTTTACAGTAAAAGTATTATCAAATAATTAGTCTAATGTTGTTTTCTAAATCATTAATAGACACTATGTATAAAGTTTTTTCTTCCTTTCCAATGCTACTTTGAAAAAAACAAACAAACCCTATGTTGGATCAAATACAGTCAGCATTTTTTTCTATCAATTCCATGGTGGAAATAAGAAATTCATGAAATGAAAAGAAAATGCTGTCATGTAAAAGAGTATGCTGTGCTTAAACAGAAATTAAAAGGTACAATGACTAGAATGAAACCCCTGCAAGCTGCATGGAAACTTTTCAAAGACACAATAATAGAGGTCCAACTTAAATGTATATCCCGAATTAAAAAACACGGTAAAAGAACTGAAAAAGAGCCACTGTGGCTCAGCAACCATGTAAAACAGGGGTTGGCAACCTCTGGCATGCAGCTCGCCAGGGTAAGCACCTTGGCAGGCCGGGCCAGTTTGTTTATCTACCGCATTGGCAGGTTCAGTGGACCGCAGCTTCCACTGGCCGCGGTTCACCATCCCAGGCCAATGCAGGAGGAGGGAAGCTGTGGCCAGCATATCCCTCGCCTGCGCCAAATCCCGCTGCCCCCATTGGCCTGGGACGGCCAACTGCTGACAGTGGGAGCTGTGATCCGCTGAACCTGTGGATGCAGCAGGTAAACAAACTGGCCTGGCCCACCAGGATGCTTACCCTGGTGAGCCACTTGCCAGAGGTTGCCAACCCCTGACGTAAAAGAAACAGTGAGAGATAAAAAGGCATCTTTTAAAAAGTGGAAGTCAAATCCTAGTGAGGTAAATAGAAAGGAGCATAAACTTTGCCAAATTACATGTAAAAATGTAATAAGAAAAGCTAAAAAGGAGTTTGAAGAACAGCTAGCCAAAAACTCAAAAGGAAATAACAAAATGTTTCTTAAGTACATCAGAAGCTGGAAGCCTGCTAAACAACCAGTGGGGCCTCTGGATGACTGAGATACAAAAGGAGCACTAAAAGATGATAAAGTCATTGCGGAGAAACTAAATGAATTATTTGCTTCAGTCTTCATGGCTGAGGATGTTAGGGAGATTCCCAAACCTGAGCCAGCTTTTGTAGGTGAAAAATCTGAGGAATTGTCACAGATTGAGGTGTCACTAGAGGAGGTTTTGGGGACCAGATGGCATTCACCCAAGAGTTCTGAAAGAACTCAAATGTGGAATTGCTGAACTACTAACTATGATTTGTAACCTGTCCTTTAAATCAGCTTCTGTACCCAGTGACTGGAAGATAGTTAATGTAACACCAATATTTAAAAAGGACTCTAGAGGTGGTCCTGGCAATTACAGACAGGAAAGTCTAATGGCAGAACTGGGCAAATTAGTTGAAACAATAGTAAAGAATAAAATTGTCAGACACATAGAAAAACATAAATTGTTGGGCAAAAGTCAACATGGTTTCTGTAAAGGGAAATTGTGTCTTACGAATCTATTAGAGTTCTTTGAAGGGGTCAACAAACGTGGACAAGGGGGGATCCAGTGGACATGGTATACTTAGATTTCCAGAAAGCCTTTGACGAGGTCCCTCACCAAAGGCTGTTACGTAAATTAAGCTGTCATGGGATAAAAGGGAAGGTCCTTTCATGGATTGAGAACTGGTTAAAAGACAGGGAACAAAGGGTAGGAATTAATGGAAAATTCTCAGAATGGAGAGGGGTAACTAGTGGTGTTCTCCAAGGGTCAGTCCTAGGACCAATCCTATTCAACTTACTCATAAATGATCTGGAGAAAGGGGTAAACAATGAGGCGGCAAAGTTTGCAGATGATGTTAAACTGCTCAAGATAGTTAAGACCAAAGCAGACTGTGAAGAATTTAAAAAAGATCTCATAAAACTAAGTGGTTGGGCAACAAAATGGCAAATGAAATTTAATGTGGATAAATGTAAAGTAATGCGCATTGGGAAAAATAACCCCAATTATACATATAATATGATGGGGGCTAGTTTAGCTACAACTAATCAGGACAAAGATCTTGGAGTCATCATGGATAGTTCTCTGAAGACGTCCACGCAAAGCAAACAGGATGTTAGGAATCATTAAAAAAGGGATAGAGAATAAGACAGAGAATATCTTATTGCCCTTTATATAAATCCATGGTAAACCCACATCTTGAATATTACATAAAGATGTGGTCTCCTCATCTCAAAAAAGATATACTGGCATTAGAAAAGATTCAGAAAAGGGCATCTAAAATGATTAGGGGTTTGGAATAGGTCCCATATGAGGAGAGATTAAAGAGGCTAGGACTTTTCAGTTTGGAAAAGAGAAGACTAAGGGGGGATATGACAGAGGTATATAAAATCATGAATAATGTGAAGAAAGTGAATAAGGAAAAGTTAATTACTTATGACCATAATATAAGAATCAGGGGCCACCAAATTAAATTAATGGGCAGAAGGTTTAAAACAAATAAAAGGAAGTTCTTCATCACAAAAAGCCACAGTCAACTTGTGGAACTCCTTACCTGAGGAGGTTGTGAAGGCTAGGACTATAACAGGGTTTAAAAAATAACTGGATAAATTCGTGGAGGTTAAGTCCATTAATGGCTATTAGCCAGGATAAGGAATGGTGTCCCTAGCCTCTGTTTGTCAGAGGGTGGTGATGGACAGCAGGAGAGAGATCACTTGATCATTACCTGTTAGATTCATTCCCCCTGGGGCACCTGGCACACCTAGCATTGGCCACTGTCGATAGACAGGATACTGGGCTGGATAGACCTTTGATCTGACCCAGTATGGCAATTCTTATGTTCTTATGTGCTTTTATGCAGGATAAGGAATTGTTAGATTCTGTTGGAGGGACTGCTTATTTAAAAGACCAATTATTTTACAGCTGCTATCTTGAACAGAGAAGAATGATTTAAAAACAAACCTGAGAATACATCATCACCTTCCTGGTAGATCCGTTGGTTAGGAATGGGGGGGGGGAAAGGGGGATGGGAGAATGGACAAAGAAGATCCATGAACTCTTACAACATTTTCATGAAAATATACTGTCGGGTAGGAAGGGATATGCTGAGGATGTAGCCTTCCAATTCTAGCCGTCCTCTTCCCATAGGATGCAGAAGTGTCCCCACAGACAGCTGACTTTTTTACTAAACCACTGAGTGCCTTGGCAACAAGTCCCGTAAAGGAAGTGTGCTACCACTGAATATGTCCCTCACTCCCGGTTGCTATACTGTGGGATCTGCAAGGGAGCCTACCAGGCATTAAATACTACTTCAGCCAGCAATAGCACCTGATCATCTCTTCTAATGCAAGTCTGAGTCACATTTACCCCTTTCTTCACCATATCCTATTCCAGTCCAAAATATTGTGACATGCAACCTCAAGTTCTGAGGGAGGAGCTCTTTTGATGTCCTAGGAAAGAAGGAGCAATATTATGTATGTGGCACAACACAACTGAGAGAGTTCTTTCCCTTTATTTGCACAAACAGAGGGAATGATTATTGTGGAAGTCTGCATGTACTAATTTAAGTTCTTGATTATATTTTAAGTAGTCACTAAATGGAATAAGAATCTAACAAGCATAATTAAGAACAGAAGTTGTTATCAAGGGAATTGTTTAAATACATTGTTTAAAAGGTCCATGATTTTTATTCAGCTAAGCTTGTTGTATTGCTAGAATGACTAGTGTTGAAATTGCTCAGCCCATCTGGAACGTATACCATGCCATTCATTTCACAGGTATATTGTCTGCTACATGAAAAATCATACACTACACAAGTCAAAAGATAGAGTATCTACACAAATTTGTTCTCAGAACTAAAAATGTATAAGACTGACATAAGCTAAAAACTGTGTATCTACCTCACATTTATATTTTTTTTCATTTAAACAAGGTAGAAAATTTGGAAGATTATGTTAGTGGCTAAGCTTTACAGAGGATTCATGTTTTCTCCCATTTTAAGAAACTACATGCCAGACTGATTATTTAAGAGTGTGGAATTCATTTCAAGGAAATTAAGGATGTTTCCTATTCATTTATTTCAGAGATGGATTCCTTAGTATGATTAAGTGTAAACCCATTGACATCACCATGGGGCATAAAGTAAGAGTCCCATGATTCACCCACAGCACCTCAGCCACAGTGAGGGTAGAGGATCCTGTAAGATGTAGCCTGGCCAACGTTACCAGCTTTCGCCTATATTCATTTATTAGGGTGGGGTCTGTATTTTCTATCAATGTACTGCTTGTGTCACTTGTGTTCTCATACAAAGCTCTACTTCTGCCTGCTGCAAGTTACCTCCCAATGGAGCTATCAACTCTAGTCCCAGATTTGGACCTTAGCGTCCAAAATATGGGGGTTAGCATGAAAACCTCCAAGCTTAGTTACAAGCTTGGACCTGGTACTTGCTGCCACCACCCAAAAAATTAGAGTGTTTTGGGGCACTCTGGTCCCCCTGAAAAACCTTCCCTGGGGACCCCAAGACCCAAATCCCTTGAGTCTCACAACAAAGGGAAATAATCCTTTTTCCCTTCCCCCCTCCAGGTGCTCCTGGAGAGATACACAGACACAAGCTCTGTGAATCCAAACAGAGTGACTCCCCCTCTCCGTTCCCAGTCCTGGAAACAAAAGCACTTTCCTCTTCACCCAGAGGGAATGCAAAATCAGGCTAGCAAATCCAACACACACAGATCTCCCCCTGATTTCTTCCTCTCACCAATTCCTTGGTGAGTACAGACTCAATTTCCCTGAAATTTCCCAGAAAAGAAAACTCCAACAGGTCTCAAAAAGAAAGCTTTATATAAAAAGAAAGAAAAAATACATACAAATGGTCTCTCTGTATTAAGGTGACAAAATACAGGGTTAATTGCTTAAAAGAATATTGAATAAACAGCCTTATTCAAAAAGAATACAAATCAAAGCACTCCAGCACTTATATTCATGCAAATACCAAAGAAAAGAAACCATAGAACTTACTATCTGATCTCTTTGTCCTTACACTTAGAAACAGAAGATTAGAAAGCAGAAACTACTTCTCCAAAGCTCAGAGAAAGCAGGCAGACAGAAAACAAAGACCTCAGACACAAACTTCCCTCCACCCAGAGTTGAAAAAAATCCGGTTTCCTGATTGGTCCTCTGGTCAGGTGCTTCAGGTGAAAGAGACATTAACCCTTAGCTATCTGTTTATGACAACTGCAAGAATCTTTTACCTTGGGTATAAGGAGTGTTGCTGCAGAGCGAATGGGAAAACCAAAAAAAAAAAAAATCACCCCAGGAGTTGGAGTGGGAGAGAGAGAGAGGAAAGCAACTAGATTAATCATGGAAGTTATTTATTGCCGGGTAATAACCATAAAGGAGCCAAACAAATGAAACAGTTATAATATTAAATCTAACTTAAACTTTATTATAAAAGTCAGGTTGTAGATAACTATAACTGATCACACAAGTCAGGATCATAAGGCTATATGGGGGGGGGGGTTCTCAGCACTCCGTGAAGCTTGAATCGATTGGGGGTCCCAGGTAGTGGTGGTAGCTCTGGATATGGAGTGCTGGAGACACACAGAGCCCCCAGCATGATCAGTCAGGAGAAGATGAAGTTCCAATGGAATTGCTGCAGATTTTGGATCCAGTCATCAGAGCACTTACTTGAGCATGAATAGGGCTTTTTGTAGAGAAACAATGGTTCAAGAAAGAACACTAGATTTGTTTATGTGTAAACAAGGGAGTATACCAATGTTGTTTTGTTCAGGCTAGACCATGGAAGCTGATCATTCCTGGCTATGGGCTGTGTTCCTTGGAGGGAGTTCACAGTGCAATTAGGGAGCTTCACTATTTTGGATACCAATAAAGGATGTATTGCTAGAATTGGTCTGATAACTACTGAGCTGGGTGTGTACAGGCATGAGTTCATTAAGTTCTAAAGTAGAGATCCCCTATTATGCAGTGCTTCCCTGCTTTTCTGGTCCCAGAGTTCAATGTGGTTCTTGCCTTGGAATCTTTTTTCTCCATTCTGTATGCTACTAGAGATGCCTCCTTATCTCATCTTCAATGCAAATGAGGCTAGGGGAGTTTCCGTAATTTGGTCATTCTGATCCCATGGGTTTAGGTATTTCTCTCACAGCCTTTTCATTGCTTTTTGTATGGACACGTCTATACTGGCAAACTCTAGGGGTTACATGCTATAATTTTTAATGTTAACTCTGAATAAAAAAAGTTGGGATCATAGTTATTGACAGCCCCTCCAGCTATGCAGAGAGTTCTTTCCAAAAAAAATACTGTTTATGTGCCCAAGGATGGCACAGGAATCCTCCTTTGAGATCTCTAGGAAGCTTTTATGGAGGTACTCTGCAATCCTTTGAAGAAGGTTTCTGGGAAAGGCTGCCTTTTTACGTCCACCATGGTAGGACATTTTCCCAAGCCACTCCAGCATTAACTCTTCTGACATCATTGTGGCAGGTAGCATTGCAGCATAAAGACCAGGTCTATACCCAAACACTTGCAGCATCTGCTCTCTTTCCATCTTTGTTACCATCAAGAACATGATATTGCATATGATCACATAGGAGAAATGGGGGACGTTTTAAATGCTAGCCCTTAAACTGAAAACAAGTAATAACTGATAAGTAATCCACCCCTGTTTGGTGAATTCTGGGTCACACAAACACACTTTCCTGAGTGTGCCCTGGTTGTGGTTGGAAGGGGTCACCACATATTGCAGCCAGCATTTAAAATAGGAGTGAAGGATGATGCTTCCTTTTCATTAACCTCCCACCCCAACCCGGTGCCATTTTTGTAACAATCAAACTATTTGTGGGGCTTTACACTGGAACCTGTCCTCAAGCACCGACCAGGTTACTAGTAGAAAGGGGGTTATACTGAGGTTGCAACCATTGATCCCAAGGATGACTTAACAAAAGCTGTAGCCCAAGACATCTCATCCATGTCTCATGGACTTTTTACTCATCATTGCTGTAGCAGCAAACTGCATCTTGCAGTAGCCAATGGTTCTGCTTACCTTGTGGATTGCAGGGAAGTGCATTGAGGGCTGTTTCTTTTATAAAAAGATTTAACCTTGCATCAGAAACAAGATATGCACTGTCAATGCTACCCTTGTGCTTTATATTCTTTACAGCTGAAATCTTGTCTATCAGTGCAGCCTCCATGTGGGGACAGAGACTTTTCCATATTAGAAGGCAGAAAAAGAAGACCCAGGAGGACATGTTCAATGAGTTGTAGCACGCCTCTGAGTATGACAAGACAGACAGCCTGCACAATGACCACAAAGACAGGAGAGCATGTAGAGAAAATGAGTGTGACATGCAGGATGAGATGGTGTGGATTATGAAGGAGCAAACAGACATGTTGAAGAATCTGGTTGAGGTCCAAGAAAGACAGCTGGACACTAGTGTCACTGTGCAGCCTATACTGAATTTGCTGCCATTATCGCCAAGATCAACATCCTCCTCTTCCAGATATCCTAGGATGTGTGTGGGGAGGGAGAGGTGGAGTCCAGTATCCCTTACACTCAACTCCAGGGAAGGGTACAAGGACCAGATGGTGCCCCTCCCCACACCTTTGATTGTTATTGCAATGCA
This sequence comes from Gopherus evgoodei, assembly GCF_007399415.2. Taxonomy (NCBI): domain Eukaryota; kingdom Metazoa; phylum Chordata; order Testudines; family Testudinidae; genus Gopherus; species Gopherus evgoodei. Next base: position 86,016,666 of record NC_044322.1, on the reverse strand, counting down.
ATTGTAAGCAATCACTCCTTTCCCTCCCCGTCCACACACACACACACAAGTGTTGTCAGCCCTTTTACCCTAGGTTATCTTACTTTTCTTTCCGTCATTATGTGTTTGTGAGCATAATAAAACTTAACAGATTGAGGAGAAAAGGGTCTTTATTCATTCAGAGAAACTGTGGTTAGCGAAAGTGTAGTTTACAGGGGAGTACATGCAATGAAGGTGACAGCTTGGTAAGGAACAATACGCACAAGTGTGACATTACTGTGGGTCATTGATAAAACTAGTTTTCAAAGCGTCACAGAGACGCAGGATGCCTCAATGTGCTCTTCTTATTGTCCTGGTGTCTGGCTGTTTAAAATTGGCTTCTAGGCAATCTGCCTTAACCCCCCACCTCACTGGAAACTTTTCTCCTTTTGTTTTGCAGGTATTATGGCAAGGTGGTCTGGCACAAAGATAGGGATATGTGTTCTGTCTATTGCCCCACTCCAGTTAGGGAACCCCATTGCGGTAAAACTATCCACTATGTCCTGCATGTTTCCCAGAGTCACTGCCCTTCTTAGCAGAAGTCTATTCATTGCCCTGGCAACCTGGATCACAGCAGACCCCACAGTAGATATACTCACTCCGAATTGATTTCTCACTGACCGGTAGCAGCCTGGAGTTGCAGGCTTCCACAGAGCTATCGCCCCTCGCTTCTCAGCTGTCACAGCAGCTCTCATTTTAGTATTGCTGCACTTCAGGGCTGGGTAAAGCTCTTTGCATAGTTTCATGAAAGTGGTCTTATGCATGCGAATGTTCTGCAGCCACTACTCGTCATCCGATAGCTGCATAACTATGTGGTCGCACCAGTCAGTGCTTGTTTCCTAGACCCAGTAGTGGCATTCTACCATGACAAGGGGATGTGCGATTGTTACCAGCATCTGCAAATTGCTCCACTCCATGGCTTTCAGCAGGGCTTCTTGTGTGGCATCACATTGTTCCGCACAGCAGCTCCTGCTTCAGTTGAGCAAATACTGAAGGATAAGGTGTGAGGCTTTTGTAATGCTCACGACAACAGTGTACAGCTGAGTAAGATCCGTGTTTGCCATGCTATGGCATCTGCATGGGTAACCCAAGCTTATGAAAAAAAGGAGTGAAAAAGGCTTGGTTTGTTTGCTGTTGATTTCAAGGTGAGAGAGAAGGAAGGAGGTAAGTGCATCATGGGAGGCTAGTGTCATGTTCCCATAACCACCCATGCAAATATTTTGGTTCCAGGAGGCACTGCAAGCTCAACCCAACATTTCACGAGGCTCCATGCACTGTGAGATTGCAACCGACAGTGCGGTGCTCGTGAGTTGCTGCAAGCCCTGCAAGTGAGGATGCACTCCACTGACACAATGTGCATAGTGGGGACATGCAGAATTGATTTGCTTAAATCAGAGGCTCAATGTTTACTTAAATAAAATCGACCTAATTTTGTACTCTCAGACTACTCTGAGAAATTACTTGAATGGGGCAAGAGATCAGATTAAACTGTATCAGGAAGCATAATACTGCCAACGTATTACCATTCTCATGGTATCAATGTAATAAGTCTGCACCAAAAAAATATAACATGTTGCATTAGCACCATACTCTGAATTTAGGTAAAAATAGTTGACAGTACAAAGTGAGCAGTATTTGGCACCTGTGTAAAACACAGTTAATGGTTTTCTCAGATTTAAAGTGACAAGTGCACAGCAAGAAATTTCTGGCTGAAACAAGGTTATTTTTTCTTCTCATAGGAAGTAGAAGAGCCCCAGGTGACTTCAAGCATTTCATTTTTTATACAAGTGGATTTAAAGCCAGCAGGGGTCTGGGGTTGCAGATCAGTTTTCACTTCAAGGACACTTCTGAACTATTGTGGCAATGGCACCCACTCAAACCTACACCTGCTTCCATGGATAGCACTTATTGTGCTTCTGAGAGCTATGAGCATAATACTGATAATGAAACAGTCACTGTGGAGACTGATTATGTGTCCTTTGCTATGCATGAAAATAAATGCGCCAGTAAAAAAAAAATCATTGAAGTAATATAGAATATACAAGTATATACTCATCATTGCATGAGAGAATTAAACTCAGTTAATCCATAAACAACATCTTGTTTAAATAGGATTAAGGTTGGTAAGTGTGACATCTAACAGAAAGGAAGTAACAAATTATGGGACATCTCTTAAATAGGGTATCTTAATATCCCCATAGCACAATTTACTGACAGATTCCACAACTTCAATTTAAACTTGTTTCTGCCTCCAGCAGATAAGGAAACATGCTACACACATTAATCTCCTTCAAAGTATAAATACACAACCTTAATTTTGCTTCCATACTTTGTTTCCGCCAAACAGACAACATATTCTTCTCTTAACCTGTGTATACATGTCAGCTATGAATATTTATAATGCTCCTGGGGCAGTAGTTAGAGTTATAATAAATTGATATTTTTTCCAGTATTAGAAGGGCCTAGTCTATCTTAATATCTGTAGTTATAACATTTAATTTAAAATAGTGTCATTTTTAGTTATAGGACCACCCAAAGACATTTGATATTTCTTAATAATAAATATTTCTTAAATAAAAAAATGTTATGATTACAAAACAATTTGTCTTCCAGAATTTACATTCCAAGTGTAAGCCTAGAGTGGATTTTTATATCTGAGATTCATTACAGATAGGGTTTATGACATAAACAGTGTCAGAACCTTAACTATAATGGAGTATGTTGGATATCAAGATAATTAAAAATAACATTTTTAGTGGCCTATTTATTATTTGCCATATGCTATCTGGTCAAGCCAAGCAACAGAATTCATATCAACAGTGTTCGAGGCATGAAGACCTCCAAGAAGTTGAGTAATTTTGCAGTCCTCAGCAATATGTGTCATGATTTGTGGCTGCCCACATTCACATAGTGGACTGTCTCTAAAACACCACTGTAATTACACTGAAGCACAAATTCCATGTCTATAAGAAACCAGCTCAGAAGGCTCCATTGTCTTGTGGTAAATCAAACCAGGGTTGACGTTGAGTGGAGTCCAAGACAATTATTTGTCACTTTCTTTGCAGACTGTGAAGCTTGCCACACATCCTCTAATGTAAATCTCCCACCCAGGAAACTTATCCACAAAGGTGAACATGAGGGCATACAATCATAAGGTGGATTAAACAAGTATTTAATTAAAGGTAGATCTGGCATATCACACAATTTCATCATGAGCTTTGCTACATTTTCCTCTCTGCGAACACTGGACAGAGCAATATTACAGAGGAGTAGATGTTCAGTGTGCCTGAAATAATATGCAGTGTGGAATTAAGTTGTTTATCAATCATCTTTGTGTGAGACAAGGGAGCCCATACTGGAACGCAATACTCTGTGCCTGAATAACCGAGTGCCAAAGATGAAATGCATAATGTTTTGGTGCCCCATGATATTCTGGCCAGTTTTCTGAGAAGGTTGTTGCACATTTGACCTTAGTCAATGTCTTTGTAAGATGGTCATGATCTGTGAGAGTTCTATCTAACTTGGTATTAGATGTCACCAACAACAATAATCAATCATAGCTGCCATAGCTGCATTCAGAACACTCTCAAGTATGTCAAAAGAGTGTGACTAAGAGAAGAGACATATATAAACAAACTTGCAAGACTGGTAATGTTAGAAATAATATTGATCCTTATGAGAGGCAGTTCTTTTGGTCCCTCCAGGAACTTATTCCACCACCAATATGCATAGGTAAAAGGAGATTTCTCAAAAGCAGACCCATTGCACATACTAACCAACTTGGCATAGTGCGAGACAGTTTCACCCCAAGGCCCATAAGCCAAATTGTATCTATTGTGTGGTCAGGTTAAAGAAAACAGAACCAGTCTTCAATTTGTATTGGAATCCATTTTTGATTAAAGTTGTAAGTGCCAGCATTTGATCACATGTAATATGACACGATGAAAACCACATTACTGTGGTGCCAGCATGCCTTCAACAGATGCTGAAATTCTTTGCAAAATCAGATACTCAAGCATTTTAAAGCAGACACTTGGAAATGAAATTAGTTTGTAGCTCAAAGGCAAAATTGGGTTTTTCCCATATTTCAGAAAGCCAATGACCTTCATTTGGTGTCAGATTCTAGGCAGTAGGGATTTCTGCAGAACTCTGTTGAAAAAACAAATGAGATATTCCCGAAAACATGGACCCAGATGTTTCATAAATTCAGGTTCAAATCTATCATATCTGGGGGCTGCACCCATTTTTAAATGATTCCAACTTTATCCAATTCCAGACTAGTGAATGGCTCTATCTTACTGTTAGCTGACTTACTCCTTAAGAAACACTGCTACTCGTCATGTACCTGTCATTTGACAACTCTGTCAACAGGAGCTTTGGCAACCTTCAACAGATGACTGGCATTCTGATTTGGAGTAACTGCCAGCTTGCCTTGTGCACATGAACATTGGGCTTCACCTAGTTGATGAATTTAGCTCCAGCTTTTCTGGCTTGACCGCATAAAGTCAAGCACCGCTATCACTTTGTCCAATCAAGCCCCACAAGCAATATCCAACAATTCTATTAGATGGTACACAATCTCCGGATCACCTGACTGCTCATACTGCCTCAAGAAGTCTGCAAAATCTTTGTTCAAAGATTAAATGTATGCTGGTTGGAAAATGTGTGGAATTATGGCACTTTCAGCTTTAAAAATGGTGCAACAGAAATGATGGTTTCCATCTTCCATGAGATTATGTTTAACAGGATGGTTATAATGCTCCATTCTAAATACTCTGTAAAGGAACCCCAATATGCCTTCAAGAAGTTCCATTTAGGCTTTAGTATGCTCCTTATAATCTGAAAACACATTCCAATCAGAATCAACAAGAGATGAAGCTGACTGTGTGGAAAAGCATTAAGTACAGTCATGCTGCAGGCTGCTGTTGATTGGTAGAAAGTATTACCCAGCACAGGTCTGGATGGTGGTCTCTGTTGCAACATGATGAATGGAAGGTACCACGCTGCTTAGGATCATGGACCAGTACGAGATCATTATTTTTTCCTAATCCTACAATTGTTCACTGTTCGGGTCTTCAGTCACATAATCCCACTTGATATGATGACTTTTACAGTCGCCAACATACGCTGTCATATGTGTAAGCCTTGGGAGAATTTGTGGACCCCATGTTTCACTTGATGGCTTACATATATTTGTGATTTGAAACCCACCAACTTCAATTGTCACAAAAGGATGAAGATTCAATATGGACAGCATCCAATATACCACTGTGGAGGTACATAGTTCAACCAGGTTTCACATGAAGATCATTTCTTAACATATAGAAACTAATGATCTCAACCAACGTGCTTCATTCAGCATGATGTTAGTTTCTTTTAGATAAATGAGGTCAGCTAGAACTTCCTTTGCCAGAATACCAAGAAGTTCCCACTTGGAACATTCAGCTGGAGACCTTAAGTGCTGGACCTATGATGAGAAAATCATAGTCTGGAACCTGTTTGACCAGTTGACTGAGATTTGTGGTAATCCTTGAATTTGATCTGCTAGATGGATCATCCATTTCTCCAAATGGCAGACCCGCTGGGAACTTATGGGGGATGTGTTGTGAATGCTGATCCATTGTCCCTCATAAATATTCAATGGCCTATGTGAAATTAGGTCTTCTCCAAGATCCTAGTAAACAGGTAGGTAACATGACTAGAGCCATCTTCATGAACAACATTAATTAATAACCTTTATAGCAGACTCTGCAGGAATGATGAGGACTAAATGAAAATGGAGACTTAGAAATCTGTAGCTTCTCATGACCAAAGGCAATATATTCAGTTCAGGGATGAGGCACAATGGCGAAGCACCATTGGGAAACTTGTTTTGCCACTGCCCATTCTGTATTTACTTAGTGAACTTCAGTCTCCATTCTCTGGTCATGCTTTTCAGAAGAACTATATTCACACCAGTTTTTAAAAAAGAAACTGTTTTCTACTGACAGAAAAGATGGTACATTAGAGTCTGTTAAGAACATACTATATAATTGCTCAGTATAAGCCATATTCTATACCCGCAACTGTACATCAGTCTCTTGCATAGCTGGGGGAAAAGATATCATGGAAGGGCATTATTTTACTATTTAATGAATACAAGAGTGATTGTTTTTCTAAAACTTGGTTTAAAAGAAATCAATAGGGAAATAACTAAATTGTTGGTTTTTTTAAGTGCCTTTATGCTGAAAGTTTCTTGCTTTAAAATACGTTGCTTCTTATAGTCTTCTTACTTTTATTGATTCTCATTTATATTATTTCTTCCTAATTTACATGGTTGAATGCCAGATGTTTGGAAAAAATAATGTTTTCTTTTATTATTCTAATAAGTAACTCTTCCTTGTAATGAAATATTGGTTTTCATTTGTTGTCTGTTTACTGTGGTACTGATAACAGCAGAGATTCCAAATGTGTTTACAGTCCACATTTCACTATTTTTTTCTTTCACATGGGGCTAATATTCTCAATAATTAGAGAGTAAATGAAGAAAAAATGTAAGAATGCAGAATTTATAATTGTTTGCTTGTATTTTTTTCCAATTTATACCCTACAGCTGATCCCTCTTACTTTGAGGTACAAGTGAGTTGGCTAAATTGTGACCCAGAAATTCCACTCTTCAGCACACAGACCCCTCTGAACTCAGTATGATGCTTTAGAGACCAGAGAGAATGCACATATTAGCAAGGAGCATTGAATGCTGGGTTTAAGCAGTTTTTGGTTATACTATCATATTAAGTATGTGAGGAGATACAGTTAGTTTTATTTTATATACATGAAGTCTTCAGACATTTGGAAAACTTCTAATGCAGTCCTCAATTTGATACTCCAGAAGTAGGAATTACACACAAAGAAAATTGGCATGATTAATGACCAAACCATCAAAAACCTTGAGTGCATTACATGCAATACCTAACCTAGGTAACTTTGGTAATTTATTTTGTCACCCTTTTCCTCTATGACCCTTGCCCTCCTGTTTGTCAAACTCACATTTGACTTATCACAGGGAAAAGTGCAAACTTTATCTTAGTGTGGAGACTGGGGATTTAGGTGTTAGAACACTAAGCATTCCAAAATTTAACTTTTAGGTATCTAGGAAATCATAGGAGCAACACTACAATGTACAAAACCTGAACTAAGTGCCTAGACTACCTTTACAATGAATGGGGATAGGTGCCTCAGAATGATATCCACAAAGCCAAGCACACTAAGTGGGAATCTACCTAAGCGAGCCAATGGGAGATGCTCAGGAGAAGGGTCTGCCCTCTCATGACATCTGGCAATTACAGCACAGGCTTATCTCTGCTTTCAGCACACTAACCAGGGGATTGTAGAGATATGTATGTAGACTATTATAATTTAGAGATGTTCCTTCATAAGGGACAGTGTTATGCACATAGGAATTTGGAGATGTGCCCTGGAGCCTGGGGTTGGGAATACTGCATGGCTGTGTGCAACAGTTTACCAGAGACACTCCTCAGTTTGTTTTATTATATTTTTTCTCTTTTACTAGTTTTTTATTTAATGAGCCCCAAGATCATTTGGCCACCTAAGTTGCATGTGGGAGCCCAATCCAGTAGACATGCTCAGAAGCTGCCTAGTTCCACACAAAACTGGAGGAGGAGCTCTCTTATAACTATTAATCCCATGGTCAAGGTACTCACCTGGGATGTTGGAGACTCTCAGTGTATGTCCGCCCTCTACCTGATGAGCAAAGACTTGAACAATGATCTGTTATCTCTCAGTTAGTGCTCTGACCAGTAAACTACAGCATAACTTTCACTCTATGGACCAGTTAGTATTTAATTAAAGTGGAACAACTTTGATAGGAGAGATTGAGAGATCCCCATATTAAACTATCCCATAGCCTGAGGTTAGGATATGCACCTGAAGAGGTGACAGATTCCCATTCAGATCCCTTCTCCTAATCAGGAAGTGGGGGAATTTGAACTTGGGCTCTCCCATATCCTGGATGAGTGCCTAACCCCAGGGGCAAAGATTATAAAGGGAGATTGTCATTCTCAGTTTTGTATAGATAGACAGCGTCTGAGCACACCTACCAGATTGGGCCCTGCATGTGAATTAACCATGTGACAGACAGGGCAATTTCCTTGGGAAGCTTTATTGAATTAAATTTAAATATCTTTGGAGTGCATTGTATTAAATGGACGGTTTGAATAGTGTGGATGGGAATTTTTATGAAACCCCTCAATGGGGAAGTGAATGCAAATACCTACCTCTGGCAAAAAACAATCTTCTGAAGCTATACCTTTTAGAAGCGACCACTGATCACCTGTTCCTGGAGACTGGAGATCAAAAGCCCAAGCTCTATAAAAGAAAGACTGAACTATTCACTGGGTGCTGGTTCTGAGCTAAGTCTGTTACTAACTTGAAACCACAGGAGGAAAAAAAACTGTGTGGGGTTTGAAGGATTGACTCTTACTGGAGCCCTTCCTGGAGTTTGGGTGGCCCTTGTTAAGCTTTCTATCGTGTGTGTCAGTTCTTGTATTGGTTTTAATATGTTTTTCTCTCTAATGCCTTCATCTGAAGAATACATTTACTTCTTTATAAAGAGTTGTGTGGTAACTTATAACTGCTGGCAATTACAGCTCTTCAGAGAGAAAGCAAAGTGCAGACACTGGCCTGTTTAGGTATTCTGGATTTCTGGGGAATTCAGAGTGTGGGCGGGGAACTGTGCAGCCAGGAAAAACCCCAGTCAGGAAGGACAGAGATTTTTATTTTTCCTAAGGAGGAGCTAGGTAACATTTAATTGCAGTATCTAATGAAGGAACAGAAAGAATACCAGGAGATGGCTGAATAGCCATCTGTCTTGGATGGTTCAGACCAGGGGTCAGTAACCTTCAGCACGCGGCCCATCAGGATAATCTGCTGGCAGGCTGAAAGATATTTTGCTGACGTTAACCGTCTGTAGGCACGGCTCCCTGCAGCTCCCAGTAGCCATGGTTTACTGTTCTCGGTCAATGGGACCTGCGAGAAGTTGTGTGTCGCAGGGATGTGCTGACCACCACTTCTCACAGCTCCCATTGGGTGAGAACGGCAAACCATGGCCACTGGAAGCTGATGGGAGCCATGCCTGCAGACGGTCAATGTCATCAAAATGTCTCATAGCCCACCATTGTATTACCCCGATTGGCGGCATCCCGAAGGTAGCCAATCCCAGGTTTAGCCACAACAAATCCTCCATCTTAGCAGTGGGTTAGACTAGATGACCCTTGTGGTCATTTCTAACCCTATAGTTCCATGGTTCTATGATTCACATGACCAAGTACAGCTAAGCCACACAGCACCATTGCTAGGCAGCTACATGCATAATGGCTTTTGTGAATCAATCTAGAGCATCTATCTCTCCCCCATTTTTGTATATGGATCTTAGGGACCTAATTCAGGCTTTGTGAATTGCAGTGCATTCCTTTGATATTTTTAAGTGCCTAAAAGTTAGGTGTTATGACAATAGGCCCAAATCCTCTGTACCTCAGGTACACCCTACTTCCCTCCTCCATGTTCACCTTTATAAAATGATTGCATGGTATCTGATGCAAAGTTTGTTACGTTGGGTGTCTTCAGAAGGCTCATGATGCACTGAACATGGTTGTTATAGTGATGTTATAGTAATTGTTACAGTAACATTATAGTAATGTTATAGGTTATAATTTCATATATGTAGTTATGAGGCTGAAAACATAAACTCATGGCTTAAAATAAGCTGAGGCAAAAACTCTCCAAGAGCAGAGACGGAGTTCACAACTCATCAGAGCAGGTATGGGACAAACTCAGCCCAGCCTCACAGGAACAAAATACGCTGGCCTAGGCAGCAACAAAAGAAATGGGCGCAAGAGACCCTGGCACACATGTATCTGGAGTGCGCCAGGTTGCAGCTCCCTATTCTGGCTCCTCTAAGACATCCTGTTGCATTTTTGGCTGCACTTTTCCCCCCACTTCCTTGTCTATGCACTCCCTATCTATGGCCCCATAAAGTCGCAGGACCTCTTTGTCAACCTCCTCCTAGCACTGGCCAAAATGGCCATCTACAAGACCAGAGAGAAGAGGCTGGCTGACTGAGTTTCCTGCAACTGTGGGGCCTATTTCTGATGCTCATCCACTCATGTATCTGAGCAGCATCTGATGGTTCTTTTGATGCCTCCGAGGAGCAGTGGGCACTGTCTGGCGTTCTCTGCTCGATGTCACCATCGGGTTCCCTTTGTTTAGCCATGTGACATCACTCCTGTAGCTGTTATATCTTTAGTTGTCCCCTGTACTTAATTGAGATCCTGGACCCTGTGAATCCTCCCCTTAGGCTGGGGGAATTCCTTTAGCAGTGGGAGTGGGGAGCTCTAGTCACCCCTCCTTCCTTTGGTCAGTTTGGAACTGCAATGAGGCAATGCTCACTTGACTCTGAGGGGGCGAGGTGGGGGGGAAAAGCCAAGAGGCAAGAAAGGACATGACAAAAGGAAGAGACATTTTCCATGCTCTCTCTCTCTCTCTCTCCCATCTACATCTACAGACACCACACCAAGCGACCGAAGCATTGATCAAAGGGGAGAGCTTGGCTGAAGAGCAACCAGTCAGCCTGTGGTGAGAAGCATCTAAGCTTGTAAGGACATTGAAAGTGTTAAGATCAGCTTAGAATGTGTTTTGCTTTAATTTCATTTGTCCAAATTGAACTTATTATATTTTGACTTATAATCATTTAAAATCTATCTTTATAGTTAATAAATCTGTTTATTGTGTTAGCATATATAAGGGTTAAGTAAAGACTTGGGTAACCGCTATCATGGTAATAGGGAGAAAAAGGCACAGGCAGGCACTCTTTCTTCACTTGATAGATAAAGTTACCACCTTTTTCTCTTCCCTTCTGCTTGTTAAGGATAGATAAGTTTGCAGCCGCATGAGAAATATCAATGAAGGATACCCTTTCTGAGAAAAAGTGTTATCTTCCCCCTCCCTTCCTCTCCAGCTACATAGGCCTGGTCTACACTATGCGTTTAAACCGATTCTAGCAGCGTTAAACCAATTTAACGCTGCACCCGTCCACACAACGAGGCCCTTTATATCGATATAAAGGGCTCTTTAAACCAGTTTCTGTACTCCTCCCCGACGAGCGGAGTAGCGCTGAAACCGGTATTACCGTATTGGAATAGGGTTAGTGTGGCCGCAAATTGACGGTATTGGCCTCCGGGCGGTATCCCCCATTGTGACTGCTCTAGACGGCAATCCGAACTCGGATGCACTGGCCAGGTAAACAGGAAAAGCCCCACAAACTTTTGAATTTCATTTCCTGTTTGCCCAGAGTGGAGCTTTGATCGACATGGGTGGTGATGCAGTCATAAATCCAGAAATAGTTTCAGCATGGGCCGTACGGGAGATACTGGATCTGATCGCTGTATGGGGAGACAAATCTGTTGTATCACAGCTCCGTTACGAAGACGAAATGAGAAAGCATTTGAAAAAATCTCCAGGCTACGATAGACAGAGGCCACAGCACAGTGCTGTGTGACAAGCTTAAGGAAAAGCCAAAGAATCAAATGGACACTCATGGAGGGAGGGCTTACTGAGGACTCCAGTTCTCCCACAGTCCCCGCAGTCTCCGAAAAGCATTTGCATTCTTGGCTGAGCTCCCAATGCCTGTAGGGTCAAACACATTGTCCGGGGTGTTTCAGGGTATATGTTGTCAGTGTACCCCCCATCCCGCCCCGTGAAAGAAAAGGGGAACAAATCGTTTCTTGACTTTTTTATATGTCACTCTATGTCTACTGCATGCTGCTGGTAGACACGGTGCTGCGGCAATGAACAGCAGCATCGTTTCCCTTCCCCTCCCTGGTGGCAGATGGTACAATATGATTGCTATCCATCATCAGCAGCAGCCCATGAGTGCTCCTGTCTGGCCTCAGGTGAGGTCGGCCGAGGGCGCCTGGGTAAAAACAGGAATGACTCCCGGTCATTCCCGGTAGATGGTCCTCATCATAGCAACGGGGGCTGAGTTCCATCACGCCCCCCTCCTTTCATATCTAAAGAAAAGATTCTGTACTGCCTGGACTATCATAGCAGCAGGATGCTGGGCTCCTCTCCCTTGCCACCCTTTAATGTGCTGCCTGGACTATCATAGCAGCTGCCTCCCCCTCATTTTATCTCACTAAAAAGTCTGTGTTTCTTATTCCTGCATTCTTTATTACTTCATCAAACAAATGGGGGACACTGCCATGGTAGCCCAGAAAGGTTGGGGGAGAACGAAATCAATGGGTGGGGTTGTTGCAGGGGCAGCCCCCGTGAATGGCATGCAGCTCATCATTTCTGTGAGATCTGACACGGAGCGGCTGTGCTCTCTGGTTCTCTGATACACTGGTTCTCTAGTACACTTGCCCCATAGTCTAGGCAGGACTAACTCTATTTTTAGATACAACATAAAGGAGGGAATGACCCAGGGGATCATTCCCATTTTTGTCTTTGTGCCTCCGGCCGACCTCAGCTAAAATCAGCCAGGAGCACCCATGGCAGTAGCAGATGGTACAGAATGACTGATAACCGTCATCTCATCACCAATTTACAATAGCAAAGCAGACGGTACAGAACAACTGGTAACCATCTCTGCTACCTTGCAAAGGCAAATGAATGCTGCTGTGTAGCGCTGCAGTACCGCCTCTGTCAGCGGCATGCAGTACATGTATGGTGACAGTGACAAAAGGCAAAACGGGCTTCATAGTTGCCATGCTATGGCGTCTGCCAGTGCAATCCAGGGAAAAAGGGTGCAAAATGATTGTCTGCCGTTGCTTTCAAGGATGAAGGAATGAGTGACGACATTTACCCAGAATCACCTGCGACACTGTTTTTGCACCATCATGCATTGGGATCTCAACCCAGAATTCCAATGGGTGGGGGCAACTGTGGGAACTATGGGATAGCTACCCACAGTGCAAGGCTCCAGAAATTAAAGCTAGCCTGGGTACATGGACAGACACCACTGAATTATTGTTCTTTGTGTGGCCGCATGCATTCGACTTTATACAATCTGTTCTGTTTTACAAAACCAGTTTATGTAAAATCGGAATAATCCTGTAGTGTAGACGTACCCACAAACAAGCTCGGGGCCATGGCTTCTTCCCCTGTCCCCTGTGAACTGCTGATTAAGGGAACTTGTGGCTACAGTTACTGCAATGACATGTATTTTCAAGATAAAAATGTCTGTATAATATGTTTAATGCTGTAAACAATAAACTGGGGCTGGTATAATTATATTCAGTATATAGCTATTAATATTCATCATATGGGAATTCATATTACTAAATAACGATTTTGGAGGTGTTGTAGTAAATGTGGGTATTTACATATTAACTCAGATAAAAAGAGTGTGATGTGACTAAGTGGGGGCTTACTCGACAATTGGGTTGAAGGGAACCAGTACTGTAATAAAGAAGTCTATTTACTCAGTCCATCTCTGGGTCCTCCTGCTCCTTTTCATCTCTAACATGGTTATTCTACCTGAAGCAATATGTTTGGGGTGAAGCATGACAGAGACTCCCCTTAGGCTAACAAGCCTGGTACACATCAATTTCTTTGTTAAATTGACAAACTTATATAAGCTTGCACCGTCCAGCAGGCATAACTGGACATTGCAAGACGGAGGTTCTTAGGATTGTTTCTGAAACTGGAGATACTGGCTAGTGTCATTTGGTTGCAAGTAGCTGGGAGCAGCTTACATGTCAGAGGCTGTGTGAATAGCCCAGGAGAGGGGGTTCTCACAAGCAGAGCAGGGTAAAGCTGGCTCCCAGAGTCAAAGACTGGAGTGACCTGGCAGGTCAGATAACACCAGAGGGGAATCTCACAGAATGCAATGGGAATTAGGCACCTAAATACCTCCTGATAATATGTGCCATTAATTACTGTGAACAAACTGACATGTTCTAAAACCTATTATTATTAGTGAATATCCTTTATTATATGGCATGCTCTTTGGAATTTTCAAACCAAAATGTGAGCTGTATGACTTAGCTGTAGTTGGTCACGTAAATTACCTGGCACTGTTTCTGTTCCCTGACTGGATAACTCCAATTCTAAGAATAATATTTCTGATGTAAATACAGTTAATTTAAATGTTGCATTCCTTCAGCACTTTAAAATGCAATGTTAAAAATTGGACTGTCATTAATATTTGTGATAGTAAAACTAACTGACACAAATGGTCACAGAAACAAAAAATGTTACAGACACAGTTGAAGTGAATGTTTTTATGCAAATAATCATAGAATTTTGTAATCTTTTTGCAGCATACTCTCATCTCTGTTTATTTATTTCCAAATACAGAGATTAGAGAACAAAATCAAAGTAATCATAGTAGATATGCATGCTGAAATAAGAGTATCTTCAAATGCTTGCATTTGGGGTTAATTGCATTCCTGATCTATCAAATATTCACAAAAAAGGCTAGGCAATAAGAGCTAGAGTGTATCTGATGAATAATAAAACCTTGGCTCCTTTGATTTCAGTGTCACATCATGTTATGTCACATATCTCATAACAAGGGATAAAAAAAACATAATGAAAGTGTAGAAACACACCCGCCCCAATACCTAAGGCCAAGTACAGGGTTCATGTTTGCCAACAACCAACAAAAGCCATGTCTACACTACAAACTGTGGTTGATTCAAATTATGTTGGCATAAAGCCGCCACAGTTAGTAGAGTACATGGGTGTGTGCATACTTGGCTCCTTGAGTCAGTGTTGTGTGTACTCACCGGGAGTGCTTTTGTAAATGAACAGTGAGATGCACAGTGAGTAGTTATATCAGTGTACAATCTGGAACAGTCCATCACACTGAACCCACATGACCCTCCTCAATGTCCACCACCTCTGACAGAAGCATGGAGCCTGCATAGCTCTTCACTACTGTCATGAGTATAGGAAGCACAAGATGCATGAACAGACAGTATTTGCAGAGATATAAGAAGAATTGAATCAGAGGAGAACATGACTGTTTCTTGGAGGACAAATTGCTGTGGGACACAGTGAAAACTAACATATCTATTGCAGCATAAGCTTTCGTGGGTAAATACCACAGGGCCGCCCGGGGGGGCAAGTGAGGCAATTTGCCCGAGGCCCTGGGTTCCGCAGAGGCCCCCATGAGAATGGCTGAGGCTCCCTCCCCGGCCCCACCCGACTCGACCCCATCTCTGCCCTTCTCCCGGAGTCTCAGCGCATCCAGCAGAGTCTGTGAACAGCTGCAGCATGGCTCCAGCGGGGACCCTGAGCCCCGCCCTGCTCAGAGCCGTGTGTAAGGGGGCGGGGCTGCGAGCTCCGGGCTGAGCTAATCATTTTTGTTGCCCTCAGCTGGATTCTCTCCAATTTCTCCACATCCCTTCTGTAGTGGGGAAACCAAAACTGGATGCAATACTCCAGGTGGGGCCTCACTAGTGCCTAATAGAGGGGAATAACCACTTCCTTCAATCTGCCGGCAATGCTCCTACTAATACAGGCCAATATGCCGTTGGCCTTCTTGGCAACAAGAGTACACTGCTGATTCATATCCAGCTTCTCATTCATTTTAATCCCCAGATCCTTTTCTGTAGAACTGCTGCTTAGCCAGTCGGTCCCCAGCCTGTAGCAATGCATGGGATTCTTCCTTCCTAAGTGCAGGATTCTGCACTTGTTCTTGTTGAACCACATCAGATTTCTTTTGGCTCAATCCTCCAATTTGACTAGGTCACTCTGGACCCTATCCCCACCCTCCAGTGTATCTACCTCTCCCCACAGTTTAATGTCATCTGTGAACTTGCTGAGAGTGCAATTAATCCCATCAGCCAGATCATTAATAAAGATGTTGAACAAAATCATTCCCAGGACCAACCCCCGGGGCACTCCACTTAATATGGTCTGCCAGTTAGACATCAAGCTGTTGATCACTACCCAGTGAGCCCAACAATCTAGACAGCTTTCTATCCATTTTATATTCCATTCATCCAATCCATGCTTCTTTAACATGCTGGCAAGAGTACTGTGGGAGATCATATCAAAAACTTTGCTAAAGTCAAGATATATCACATCCACCGCTTTCCCCATATCCACAGAGCCAGTTATCTCATCATAGAAGGCAGTCAGGTTGGTCAGGCATGATCTGCCCTTGGAGAATCCATGTTGACTGTTCCTGATCACCTTCTTCTCCTCCAAGTGCTTCAGAATGGATTCCTTGAGGACCTGCTCCATGATTTTGCTGGAGATTGAAGTGAAGCTGTAGTTCCCTGGGTTTTCTTTCTTTCCTTTTTTAAATATAGGCACTATATTTTCCTTTTTCCAATCATCTGGGACATCCCTGGATCACCATGAATTTTCAAAGATAATGGCCAATGACTCTGCAATCACATCAGCCAATTTCCTCAGCACCCTTGGATGTGTTAGATCTGGACCCATGGACTCGTTCACATCCAGCTTTTCTAAATAGCCCTTAACCTGTTCTTTCTCCTCTGAGGGCTTCTCACCTCCTCCCCATACTGTGTTGTCCAGTGCAGCAGTCTGGGAACTGACCTTCTCCGTGAAGACCGATGCAAAAAAAAACATTGAGTACTTCAGCTTTTTCCACATCATCTGTCACTAGGTTGCCTCCCCCACTCAGTAAAGGTCCCACACATTCTTCTTGTTGCTAACATACCTGTAGAAACCTGTCTTGTTACCCTTCACATCCCTTGCTAGCTGCTACTCCAGTTGTGCCTTGGCCTTCCTGATTACACTCCTGCATGCTCCAGCAATATTTTTATACTCCTCTCTAGTCATCGGTCCAAATTTCCACTTCTTGTAACCTTCCTTTTTGAGTTTGAGCTCACCAAAGATTTCACTGTTAAGTCAAGTTGGTCGCCTGCTATATTTGCTATTATTTCTGCACATCTGGATGGTTTGTTCTTGCACCCTGTAGATGGGCTCGGCTGAAGCTCATCCCTCAGCGGGGCTGTGGGGTATCCCACCACCTCGCACTAGTTGGATCTGGGCCCAAGCCCTGGGTCAGGGCTAGCAGGTAAACAAACAGTCAGGGGCTCAGAACCCCTAGGCGGGAGCTGAGCCAATAGTCCAATAGGAGCCCTGGCCCTAGGTCAGGGCGGAACAGCAAACACACAGTCAGGGGCTCAGGGCCCTTAGATGGGGCTGAGCCAATAGTCCAATAGGAGCCCTGGCCCTTGGTCAGGGCGGAGCAGCAAACACACAGTCAGAAGCTCAGGCCTCTGAGAGTCTAGTGCGAGGGGGAGACTGCCACCCATGAGTGGGGTGGCAGTGGAGGATGCAGGTCCACCCACTCCACTGTGTCCCAGCCCGGGGCCCTAGCAGCGGCAGAAGACTCGCTGCCGTGTCAGTGGGGATTTTGACCACAACACACTGACATTGGTTCTGGCCCTTCTGGGAGCAGGCCAGCGTCGGCTGCCCCTGGGCTACTTCCGGACTCCCCATTGTAAGGTACCTGGGTTTGGCCAGTGTCCTTGGTTCTTCAGGGTAGCTGGCGAAGGTTAAGCTCGGCTCCTCCTCGGGGTAGCTGGTGGGGGTAGGCTTGGCTTGGCTCCTCCCCTCCTCGGGGCTGCTGGCGAGGGGTAGGCATGGCTCCTCCTCGGGGTAGCTGGCGAGGGGTATGCTCAGCTGGCCCGGCCAGTCGTCAGGTTGGCCACAGCCTGCCTGTGTCCCCCAACCCGGAGCTAGGCCACAGGCATCTGGCATCTCCAGCAACTTGCTTTTAACCGAGCTTTGCAGCGGGGCTTTTCTACTTCCTGTCCTGTGCCATGACCTCTGGGGGGCGAGCACAGGATCCACTGGCTCCACCTACATTGGTGTTAGGCAAGGCTCGTCCCTCAATGGGGCTGTAGGGTATCGCACCGCCTCGCTACACACCCTCAATAAGGCTTCTTTAAAATACAGTCAGCTCTTCTGGACCCCTTGCCCCCTCATATTAGCTTCCCAGAGGATCCTGCCCATCATTTCACTAAGAGAGTCAAAGTCTGCTTTTCTGAAGTCCAGGGTCCATATTTTACTACTCTTCTTTCTTCCTTTTGTTAGGATCCTAAACCCAAACATCTCATGGTCACTGCTGCCTAGGTTGCTACCCACTTCTACTTCCCCTACCAATTCTTCCCTGTTTGTAAGCAGCAGGTCAAGAGGAGCACGGCCCCTAGTTGGTTCCTCCAGCACTTGTACTAGGAAATTGTCCCCAATACTCTCCAAAAACTTCCTGGATTGTCTCTGCATTGCTCTATTGCTCTCCCATCAAATGCCACAGTGATTGAAGTCCTCCATTAGAACCAGGGCTTGTGATCTGGAAACTTCTGTTAGTTGTCTGAAGAAAGCCTCGTCTGCCTCATTCTTCAGATCCGGTGGTCTATAGCACACGCCAACCACAACATCACCCTTGTTGCTCTTGCCTCTAAACTTAACACAAAGACTCTCAAGAGGCTTTTCTTCAGTTTGAAATTGGAGCTCTGAGCAATCATACCGCTCTCTTACATACAATGCAACTCATCCACCTTTCCTCCCATATCTGTCCTTCCTGAACAGTTTATACCCATTCATGACAGTGCTCCAGTCATGTAAACTACCCTATCAAGTTTCAGTTATTCCAGTCACGTCATAATTCTTTGATTGTGCCAGGACCTCCAATTCTTCTGCTTGTTTCCCAGGCTTCTTGCATTCATGTACATGCACCTAAGATAACTAGCCAATTGCCCTACTTTCTCAGTATGAATTAGGAGGCTTCCTGCCTTGTACTGTCCTCCTTGTGTGTTCTCCCAGTATCCCACTCCTGACTTACCTTTGGGCTTAGGTCACCATCTCCCAGTGAACCTAGTTTAAAGCCCTCCTCACTAGGTTAGCAAGCCTGCCTGCAAAGATGCTCATCCCTTAAATTATACCATACAGTTATGCTTAAATTACAATGTACAGTTACAGTAAGAACTAAATTTAGCAGTGGATTCCAGCTTTGTGAAGTTCAACTGGAGAACTGGAAAGTTAAATAATCCTATTTAAATTCTTGTGATTTGTCATAAAGTTAAAAATCCTTCTCAATGAAGGAGAAGAAAAAAAAACAGAGAATTCATTAAGAAAAGAGTAATTCTGGCCCTTCCAGTGGCTTAACCCCCCTATCTCTAACATCATGCTTCCTAGAGAGACAAGGCACATGAGGTAATATCTTTTATTGGACTATCTACTCTTGGTAAGAGAGTCAAGCCTTTGGGACACACAGAGCTCTTTTTCAGGTCTGGCAAAGTTACTTCAAGTGTCACAGTTAAATGTAAGGTGGAACAGCTTGTTTAGCGTAAGTTGTTAGCACATTATCTAAGGGACCATTCAAGGTCATGTGGCTCAGTGGGTTACAGATTGTTTTAATAAGCCATATAATCTTGAATGATCCCTTAGAATATGTGGTAACAACTTATGCTAAACAATCTGTTCCACCTTACATTTAGCTGTGATGCTTGTAGTACCTACCCCAGACCTGAAGAAGAGCTCTGTGTGGCTCAAAAGCTTGCCTCTTTCACCAATAGAAATTGATCTAATAAAATTATTACCTCACCCCACCTTTTCTCTCTAATATCCTGGGAGAGAAATGGCTACAACTGCGTTACATCATACTTCCTGTAATGTAGATGATCTAGAAGTAGAGCCAAAGGAAAGAAAGACACACTGCTATTGTCATGACCAAACCTGGACCAATGCTTATAGGGCCAGGGAATTGGAAAAGCAAGTGTAGGAAATTTGAGAAGTTCATGCTAAGAAGTCATCTTGTTCAGAGTGTCTCTCCAGAAGGCAATGAACCTGTGAGATGCTGAGTCAATGCGAACAGAGAGTTTGCAGCACTTCACAGGATCTGCTCAGCATTGGGCCAAACAGATTTTAGCTGCAGATAATCTACCTGGTGGAGAAAGCCTTTCATGACTCAGAAGGCAGCTGTCAATCCTTTGATGTAATATTTAATCTACCTAGTTACGAGACTGTGTTACAGGATATGCTGCTGTTTGGATAAGATTTAAAAATGAAAACTGGAATTAGAAAAGGTTCAGAGAAAGGCAACTAACTTATGCCTGCCTACTAGCAGAATTAAATCCAAAGAGAGGAGTTCATAACTAAGGGCTTCATTAGCATGATGAAGATCACACTTCAATCACTTTGATTTAACCATGTTCATTACCAGCAAAGACCCCATCCCATTTACATCCTGGAATAGGTTCATTCGGGCTTGAGACTTAAATTGATGCAAGTGGGGAGAATAGTGTCTATACTCTGATCCTATAAGTCTTTATTTGATGTGCAAAAGGGGATGTAAAGTTGTTGAACTGAAGATCAAGGCTGAATGGAGAATGCAAGTGAGGTTAAAAGCTAGGTGTACTCTCAAGTCCTAGGCAAAGCCACTCTCTTTTTACTTCATATGAGTGCAGGATATGAAAAGGGATGACTGTTCACATAGAATGACTATGATTTGTGACCCAGGTGCTTAGGTGTGATGTGATGCTCAGCAAAGCAAAAGGTGTTTGCCTACATGTTTCTTCTAGAAGCTGGAGCAAAGCTAAGCAAAAGCACTATGACTTGGCACTTGTGTAGTAGCACTCTTAAGGTATATCTACCCTAGAGATTCTAATTTCAATTTAAAAATTGCCAGTTACCTCTGGTTAGCTAACATGTTTTTACATGCTAGTCTAGACATACAACAAATGTTTGAGGTTTACCTTCGGCTGAACCCTGCTTAACAAGAGTTTGTCTACACTAGACTCTAAATAGAGTTAATCACTTGTCCATTAACTAACTAGCAGTAAAATACTCTAGTATAGACAAGCCCATTTTAGTGCAGCATTTGGTTACTCTGGGCCCCCTTCCATAATCCTTACATTGTGTTTATTTTCCCAGCATCTAACTATGTGATGTGTGGGATCAAACTCATAGAGATCTGTTCTTACTATTTAGATTATAAGATCTTTAGGACAGGGCTGTCTTTCTGTTATTTTTGTGTAAAGTGCCTAGTACCGTGGGTCACCAATTCCTGTTAAGAATCTGCTTCTGCTCTCAGTTACACTGGAATCAATGAGGAATTACACTGGGCTAAAACTGGTGCCAGGACAGAATCTGGTCTCTTGATCTCAAGATAAAAATCAAAAAGACTCATCAAGAAAATAACAAAACTATCTTAGTCAAAGGAAGTAATAGCCACTAGCCAAAAAAGCAATGATGCATTCAGATTATTATCATCATAAAGTGTTTTTCAGTCAGTAACTACATGTGAAGAATTGTGGCTAATAGAATGCAAATTAATGGTTGGGAAAAAAATTTATATGTCTTTGATAAATACTTCAATTGCCTGACAAGATTTGCTATACTAGATTTGCTGAGATTAACTATGAAGATGTTTTACCACTTGGGTGGTCAAGATCAGGCAGCAGTTCTCAGAGACCAATCAAATACCAGCTTTACGAAGTTCACTACTTTATTTATATCACAGATTCTCTATGATTTGATAATGGAATATTTTTTGCAGCAAGATTCTTCTCTGAACCTGCTCTCTGAACGTTAATTGCTTCTAAAACTGGCAATGATGATATTATTTATTCTCGATCTGAGTCTGCTTCCCTTCCTCACAATAAGCTGTATCTGACAGCAATCGTATTGAAATCAGTGGAGCTATTTAAAGTACGATATGATTCAACATGAACAAGAATAGCAGAACTGAGCCCTCTATCATCAACAATACTTATGGCTTTTGTTATTTCCCATTCATGCTTTGACCACTTTTTTAATAATGATTTTTTTCTTCGAGGCTTCTGTCATGACACTTATAGCATACAGTCAGACGAGACACTGTAGCATCAAGGGTACTAGAAAGCTAGTGCATTTTCAACAATACAAAGACATAAAACATGTTGTGCTGAATTCGTTTGAGATGCTTGAAATGCATTCTGAGCCTCTTTAAGAAACCTACATCAAATAAACAATGAAAAGGCCGAAACTGGTTATTGTATTCCTATTAACACAGCATCAGTTTTAAGTAGAAGTGAAAAGAGCATAAGTTCCTATGAATGGAAATGGAGAAGATAAAGTTGCTGAAAAATTGCAAGAAGGAATTACAGCAAGTGATTGGTTTGCTAAAATGTTCAAGACTTGGCATTTAATCCTGCACTCCTTTACACTCAATTGAAATGACTATAATTTTGCTAATATTAATGACATCTCTGGTTATCATACATGCATAATGCTTCTACCAGGTGATATTGGCAGCAACTCAGGCTGCATTCAAATAGCTAAAGTCCCTCTTACAACTAACAAACAGCACCAACTTGATCCTCTACCCAGAATTTCTGGGAACACTAAATGCTTTTCCTGGAGGTCTTTAATAAGCAGTATTTCCGCTACCACAAGCAACGAGTTTGTGTATGAAATAAAAAAAGTGTATGGGGGAAAAGGAATACACATCAACTTTGAAAACACAGGAACAGTATATCTATATGAATGATTAATAAACTACTTCCTCATCGTGACTTTGGAAGTAGTTTATTAAATCTGTTACCCCACCTTCCAGTATGAGCATCTAATACATAAATACCACTTCTCCCTTCCTCGTTAGCTAAACTCCACTCAAGGTTTGGTGTTATTAGATAGTATCAACCCACTGTCCTGAGGTGCATTCAGATAACTGTCTCCACTTCCTGGAAAGTGCTGCCTACTCCTCAGCTGAGGCTCGAACACTATGATTTCAGTTTTATAAAGTGGCTACATAGGAGAGGCCTGACCAGAGTTCACTCAGCTCTGCTATTATTCTCTGTAGCTTCAACAAAGTCCCTTTTCTGCATTACATGCCAAGGAGCCACTTCTTATCAGGCCCTCAGTAGTGGAGAACCAGTAATACATAGGGCTATTAAGCAGAATCCATGTTTGTCAAGGTTCCTTCCCCACTCTGAACTTTAGGGTACAGATGTGGGGGACCTGCATGAGAAGCTCTAAGCTCAATTACCAGCTTAGATCTGGTTTGGCTGCCACCATTCACAAGCACTCCTTTCCTTGGGTAGCCTTGAGAAACTTCACCAATTTCCTGGTGAGCACAGATCCAAACCCCTTGGATCTTAAAACAAGGAGAATAACCATCCCCCTTCCTTTCTCCCACCAACTCCTGGTAGATACAGATCCAACCCACTTGGATCTAAAAACGAGGAAAAATCAATCAGGTATTAAGAAAAAAGGCTTTTAATTAAAGAAAAGAAAGGTAAAAGAAAACGCTCTGGTAGAGATTAGCATACCAACTACTCTCACAGACAACAGATTCAAAACATAGAGGATGTTCCCCTGGGCAAAAACTTAGTACACAAATGAAAATACCCACATACCTAATTTGAATCTACCTCTAATTGCACAAGACAGGTTACAAAGAAATAAACATAAACCTATTTGTTCCTTTCTAAAACTTACTACTCTGATAAGAGGCTGGTTCCTTGATATTTTTCACTCTGGCTGAAACTGAAAAATTACAGAGGAAAAAACCTTCCTTCCTTTTGAAACATCTTGTTCCCTCATTGGTTCCTCTGGTCAGGTGTCAGCTAGGCTAGGTGCACTTCATAACCCTTTACAGGTAAAAGAGGCATTAACCCTTAACTATCTGTTTATGACAATGTTATTAGGGACACATAACTCGCTAAAAGGTCAGAATCAATTCCCTATCTCTCAGTTTGACTGTGAAAGCAATTTTGGATTTTTGTACAGTTCTGATGACTCCTAAATTATCATGAGAGGAATTCAGGACTGAAAGGTTATGCAGATGAATCTTTCTCTGAAACATACTTCCCCTGTTCACCAATGAATATGTCAGAGAGCTTCTTGTCCGGAGAAGCTTCTGTCCACCTGGAGTTCTGGGTTTATGCAGATGAAGCAGCTAAAAGGCCATTTGAATCTCCGTGCACAAGTAGTTGAGAGCAGAGGGCTCCTTATCCTCCATAGCTTCAAGTTACAGGGTTTACAAATAGTCAATGTAAACACAAGGTTACAGTAGTTAAATGGAGAATGAGGAACTCTTGCTGTATAGGATCATATTTTATTAGCAGACCCAACTGTTTCTGATACAAGCTATCCATCTCCCCCCAAAACAAACAAACAAACAAACAAACAAACCCCCAACATCTACCATAATCCCACAAGTAGTTATTTGACAGAAGTATTATATTAATATTAATGAAATTAAGTCCCAGATTTAGTATAACTGGAAGACTACAGATCATTCATTACTCAGTAAAGATAATTGGAAACAACAAGAAAATTCTACATACTGTGAGTTACAAAGAAAAAAAATCTATTAAAAAAAAGAGAAATAAGCTACAGATACTGGGATACATACAAGTGAACTATTCTGAGCATTTGTATACTGAAGAGTAATGAATACTGTAATCAGGAAGGAGTAAAATTTTTTGGCCTTCCCTCCCTCGCCCCAAAAAATTGACTTTCAGGTAGACCAAAACATTTGGGGAATTCATGCTGATTTCAGTAAACTCTTCTGGATGAAAGGAAAATGTTTTGAAATGTCAAAGTTGTTTCAGTGGACATTTCTGAAACCAACCATTTCAATTTCTTTTTGTTCTAGTGTCACAAAATGAAAGAAGAGGTGCTGGTGTTTCCCCTCGCTCCCTCTCCCCTCCCCCCCCCCCGTTATACCCACTGGTTCCCAGGGATGTGGGAAACCGAGGTTTGAATCTCTGGAGAAGTGTCTTGAACACAGGTCTCCCCATAGACTCGGGCAGAGGTACCCAAGCTTTTCACATTGTGTGTCCCCTTCGAGGTCTACCAGCTGCCCACATACCCCACCTCTTCTAGTCAGTGACACCTTGTGTGTTCTTAACACTACATGTCGTTAGCTATCTGTCCATACTTCAGTTACTTACTGATATAGTGTGACATATAAAACTGGAAAAAAAACTGACTAAAGTTCTGAACAGAGTGAGAGAGTTTCTGGGCAACTGAATTCATGCTGTATGGTGATTGGAGGTGAGGCATCTGTACATCAGCATCTCTGTGTATCTGTCTTCCCTCTAAGCTGTGCGGCCACCCAAGAGTCAATCGAGTGCTATGCAATTGACTAGCAGAGCCCCTCCCCCTCCTGCTCTGCAGCCACTTTGCTCCTGCCCTCTGCCAGGAAGCCCCAGCCAGCTGCTTCCAGGACCCTCCTGCTTTCTGTGAAGACTGGAATGATGGAGAGGGGAGCTGATGTCAGAATATCCCCCTCCCCCTATCTCCCACCTGCCCATGTACCACTCCACGTCAATGGGAGCTGCGAGAAGCGGTGCGGGCCAAGGGATGTGCTGGCCGCCCTTCCCACAGTGCTCACTGACCTGAAGCTGTGAACCACGGCCAGTGGGAGCCACGATCAGCCAAATCTGCAGAAGCAGCAGGTAAACAAACCATCCTGGCCCACCACCGGCTTTGAGAACCACTAGTGTAGATCTCTTTGTCTTTCTTGTTTGAAGCTGTTCCCCATTGTATAGGTAATAATCATTAGCATAAGGACTGACACTCAAGTGTCCCCGTGCCTGGGTGAGTGCCCCAACCACAAGGCTATAGAATCTTTCTCATATTCTGGCTTATACAAAGTGGAACAGCTTCAGCAGGAGAAATTGAGAGATCCCCATCCCAGAATACCAATAGCAAAGCGACTAGGGGCATGTGCCTTAGAAAGGTGAGATGTGGGTTTCAGTCCCTGCTCCAAAGAAGAAATGCAAATCTGAGTCTCCCATATCCTAGGTGAGAGCCATAATGATTGAGTTATTGGCTCTTAAGGAGTCACCACCATCTTCTCAATTTTGTGAATGTGAACCTAAGTCCCCTTGTGATGCTAGCTCTTTGTTTCCAAATTTCCTTTGCTTTTATTAAAAGAGGAGTTAAAAATATCTGAAAATGAAGTTTTTCATTTTCTATCAAAGAGTTTAATTCAACCAGAAACATCTTTTCCCCAGCTTTCAGATTTTTCAGAACTGCCAGTGACGCAAAAACCAGCTATTCTTACCGCTCTAACTGAAATGAGTTTGGAGTTACTGTCTATAGGGGTCAGGGACAGGAAATAATATTTTCTGATACATACAGAATAAGGTTGTCAATGCCGATGACTAGAACAGATCATGAGGGACATTACTCCAGGTTGTCCTGTTGGTGAATTAGTGAATTATTCTTTAAATTAACTAGTTTATGTCTGTATCCATGTTACTAGGGAATCCATGTTTCTAGGGACACATACTTTGTACTATGAATATGAGAAAGACACAAAATTCAGTGGGGCTCCAGGAGGGACCAGCCCCCCACATGCAGCTTTCTGCCAGATTGGTGTCCGTGTATTACTGTAACAATTATGAGAGATGATATATGCTGATAATAGAACATGTGCCAGTTAGATGGTCCTTAAGAACATGTAGTATAATTCCTGGCTTTGGTGGCTCAAAAACGCTTTCCAATTGTGCACTCCAAATTGCTCCCTCTGTGCAACTCTTTACGTCAGCTATAATCACAACTTAGAACAAGGAAGACTATTTATCAAGAACCTTTTCTTTTAAACATGTCTTTTGTTATTTTCCCAAGCTTGTATGCAATGTGCACATCATTAAAGTATAAACAATGTCTAACAAACTTAATGAAATACTGTAACTATCTGCAGCACTGAAAATGACCCATTAACATGAGTACTTAGCTGCTTGTTCTGTTGGTCATCTTTAGGTGTCTATATATGAGACACCTCTAATGAGAGTTAGGTAATGATTCCAAGTCACTAACTTAATAGATGTTTAAAACATGACACTTAGAGTGCTGAGTGCCCTGCTACACATTTCTACCTTCAGCTGTGCTGCAGGAAAGGCTACAGGCATTTCCCTACTGCTGCTGCTGCTGCTTCCTGCTGCATGGGACCACTGTGGGGTCTGCTGAGCAGGCACTCCCCCCTGCTAGGTCACAACTAGGAAGAAAGCTTGAAGGGAGCAGCAACAGCACTAGGTCAGGGACAGCTAGGGTGACCAGATGTCCCAATTTTATAGGGACAGTCCCAATATTTGAGGCTTTTTCTTACATAGGTGCCTATTACATAGGTTCCCCACCCCTGTCCTGATTTTTCACACTTGCTATCTGGTCACCCTAGTGGCAGCTGAATATTGCCCTTACTTTTGCATCCCAGCAGTTCCATATATCCAACCCACCAAGTACCTGCAGCTACCCTAGACATTTCCCAATTACCCATATTTGTTTGTATGCCCCCTCCAATAAAGCTCTGCCAGATTCCTGCCCAGATAGCTTCATCGAGAACACATCCACCCCTGACGGTAGCACTCATATATACAGCACTCCCAAGTATCCTCAAGTACTCTCAACTAACCCAGCCACAGATGTCAGGTTTAATGCAGCTCCATGGCCTTGCATATGATCCTGCAAGCCCTCCGTGACAGTATTGCAGTTGACTTCAGTGTTAGTTCCAGGCATACAGCACTTGCTATCAACCCATAATGAAGTGGATGGAGATAATACTTTGCTTTCTGTATGGGAGAGCTGTTTTTAGAAGACATTGCTCCTCTTCACTAGAATGGAGAGAGCCCGGGGACATCATGGGAGGCAGTGAACTTTATCACATTAGGATAATTCTTCCTGTACTGTTTTTAGAGTTTAGCTTGTATAAAAAATGTATTAATAGCACAGGCAAGTGAATCTCATATCTCGAGGCTGGAATAAAAGATGCCTGAAAATACCCTACTGTAAGGCTGGAAGAGAAAAAAATGTTGGGAAATCACTAGAACACATACAGAAAACAATTATGCATAGGCAGGACAGACTAAATAGCCAAATTAGCCTTTCCCATCTCTGATTTCTCCAATTCTGTGAGAGGCGTGAGGCAAACCCACGATAACATGAGCAAAAACCACAAAACCCACTCTGTTTTGCCTGCAGATATGCTGCATGCATCACCACATACTGCACCTTGTAAAATCAGTTGCTGTGCCTGCCTGTGAGGCTTCAGGAGATCTGCCAACAAAAAGCAACACAAACACAAATTGGAAAATAAATGTATTATAAACACAACAGCTATAGCTTGTGAAATGCATAAAATATAATATACAGTGTGGGAAGAGGCCTGTCTGTTCCACATAAAGGTAATAAAAATGAAAATATGACATTGCCAAATGTTTTCAAATAGGAAATAAAAACCTGTCTGCCAGAAGCATGTCCATGTAAATCCAGTTTTAGCCTTTACTGTTGTGGCATAGTTAATGCATGCAATGCAATGTTTTTGGGTCAATCTGTTACATTTCCTGAACAGTACTTTTTCAAAGTGCACATTTTTTTTGAGTTTTCCACTGCAGTAGCACATCTGAAAATATTAAATAAGTGTAATCAAGAGTACAAGTTTATAATGGGGAGACAAGGTAAGTTGTGCCTATGGTAAAAGTTTGAACATTAGAAGAGAAAGCTAAAGCTTTTCTCTGTGATGCCATACAGCTGTAAAGACTGTGGACACTAGGTTCTGATATGCTGTAAATGGTGCACATTTATTTCCCATGACTTGTCTGATGTCTTTAGTTAGTGGGTGGCCTTTAGGGAATGAGTCTTCTAGTTGGACAAAGACCTCAGCCTGGGTCTACCTCCTCCTACTACATCTGTTTGTACAGACATCAGCCATATATTACTGAATTATGCATTTCTGCTTTTGGAGCAAATGTTTCATCATGTCAAAAGCAATGCAGATGCATTCATGAAGACCACTGCTGCAAAAAGCTTTGTTGAAGTGTGGAGATGTTTGATTTTTTTGCTTTCCATAGTTTGTACCTTTAGTTTTGAAACAAAGTAAAATGTGTCTCCATCTAATGGATGAAATGTCATATTTACTGAAAGATATTATTTCAGTGCCAGAGAAGTTGGCATTCAACACAGTACTAAATGCAATTAAAAGCTAGACGACGCAACCTTAACATTGTCTTTATATAAACACACAGAAGTCAGGAAATAGCACTGTTGTTGTGCTTGCAATCTATACTCTGTCTCCTTGTGTACATGCATTATGATACAGTCTTTAATGACATAATCACAGACTAGATAGCACTGTCACTAAAGATAAATGTAAAGAGTGATATAGGCTGCACTGTCCCAGGAGTGGCCTCAGACACTGTTGCTCTCAAAGGGAGGAAGGGGAAGATTATAAGGGCCCAGGTCCATGAAGGGCCTTAAGTAGTATGATGGTGAACACTGCAGCATCAACATTTTAGATACCTACCAAAGCCACAAGGATCACACTGTGATCTTCAAAGCCTGCGTCAGGCACCTAGGACCTCTACAATGAATGGGGAGAGAAAGCCATCTTAGACTGCAATTCACAAAGCCAACATGCAGGGAGGGGGCCACCTAAGATAGCTATGGGGAGATGTTGACCAGAAGGTATATGCTAATCCCTACTTCTCTTGGAGATAGGTACCTAAATTCAGGCCACAGGATCTATCTCTGCTTGCAATCCATGAACTGGGGGGAAGATAGATACTCGGCCACCTAACTCCTGTGTGGAGACCAAAATAAAACAGTCCAAGGGGGAAGAAAGCCACTTGCCACACCTTATAATCTTTAGCCCAGTGGTTAGGGTATTCACCAAGGATGTGGGAGGCCCCCCAGCTTAAGTCCCACTCCTCCTGAGGGAGAGAAGACATTTGAACAGGAAACTGCAACCTCTCAGATGAGTGTCCTAACCACTAGGCCAGCGGTCAGCAACCTCTGGCAAGCAGATCGCCAGGGTAAGCACTAGGCTATAGTCATTCTAACCCTTTCACTTCTCTTATTAATATATAAGTATTTATTTAAAGTGGAACACCTTGAACAGGAGAAATTAAGCAAAACCTACTTCAGATTATACCACAGCCTAGTGATTAGGGCACTCATCTGAGAGGTAGCAGATTCTTGTTCAAATCACTTCTCTCCCTGAAGAAGGGAGGGACTTGAATTGGGTACACATCCTGGATGAATATCCTAACCACTAGGCTAAAGGTTATAAGGGAGGTCCTCCTCTGGCCCATTCCCCAGCTGTTTTCTATGAACTTGCCTGAGGGGCTAGATCCATTTGGCAGCATCAGAGCATGTCTACTGGCTTGGGCCCCCACACTTAGCCAACTCTATCTTTCCCAGTTCTTGAATCAGACTGGGACTTAAGCACCTGGACTTCTATCAGGAGGCTGCAGTTTCCATGCTCAGGGGGGAGATAGGCATCCAGGCTCCTAGTATGAGGATGCAGTGTTCCTGTCCAGAGGCAAAAACAAAGACAATGAGTGAGTTTATGCAAAACAGGGTTATGTATCAGCCAAGTGAGAGTTTTATGGACTTCATTAGAGCCTAAAAACAGGATTTAGGCACCTAAATACTTTCATAGTTCACTCCCTAAATTACTCAAACTCTTGAAAGGATGCAGTTTGCTTTCCCTTTTTGAGCATGGCCCGCTACACTAGTGGGTTAGTATAGGGGGCACTGCCCAAGCTCTGCCACCTCTTCAACCTATCCGTCCCCATTTGTTTGCAAAGGGAAATACCCAATGCTTGCACTCTGCAGCAGGTTTGTACCCAATATCTGTACAGTGTGAGGGAAAGGGGAATTACGCTTTCTTACTCCCTTGCTCAGTTGGTTAAAACAGGGGCACAGTCTCACCTTCAGCATTTATCAGGCTTCCTGTCACAAACACAGAACAGTTTATTGTATCATCATATTTTATTTGTTAAAGATAATTCCTACCACTGGACTAAAGTCAACAGAACAATCATCCTGATTAAACTGAAAGGAACAGTTAATGTATTTCAGTATTTGAATTACAGTCTGCTCCAGTTCTTCTCTGCTGTAGATTTTAAGGCACTGGAGCAGAGCTGGGGATTCAAAAGCACAGTGCTGAAGAATCGTGTATTGTCTTTATGAGATCAGAAATTCTCATCATTGTTACATAAGTTCTCAAGAGATGAGTCAACTGAACGATGTTCTGCTTCATTTATTTATTTATTTTCACTGTAATGCTGCATCTATACTTGTCCTTTCTAATACATACAAAACCCAAGAATTGAGTTCAGAGAGTTCAAAAAAAATAAAATACTTCCTTCTGGGCTGCTACATTGCAGACTGCTTCAGAAAAAATATGAATCAGCTGAGTGACAGTCCTTTCCCAAAGTCAATCAAATGCTAAAGTTTAAATTTCAAAATGTTTGGGTAACATCTCAAGCTGTCCTTGTTACACCATATCATCTGCCACTCATCATTTACAGTCTTATTAATAGTTATCATTGGTATTGTAGTAGAGCTGACAGGCCTCAACCACATTAGGGCCCCCATTCTGCTAGGCACTGTACAAACACATAATAAATGATAGTCCCTGCTCTCAAAAGTTAAAACTTCATTTTCCTCCCTGGCCCTGGATACTCATCCACTTGTGCCCATTCTTATATGCACACATCCCTTTGCTGATATCACTACTGGGTCAAGTCTTGAAGCCTTTACTTGTGCTTCTAATCCATTCAGGTCACCTGCCTCATAACATGAGCCAGTTGTAATTCTTTGTAATTTCAGATCTGTAATTTCAGATTTGAATCTGAATTTGCACAACGTTCTAGGGTATTCAGATATGGGCTTTCAGTTTGGACTCATCTTTAAACCCTTTAAAAATAAAGGGTGAAAGCCTGGCCTTGCTGAAGTCTGTGGGAATTTTGCCATTGATCTCAGCAGAGCCAAATTATTTTAGGAACAGATGCTCAGCTGGTGTTAATCTGTGTAATCTTTGTAGCAATGTCAATTTACACTATCTGAGGATTTAGCAGATATTCTTCTAGCAAAAACCAGGTCTGCTTGAGGATATCCAATTCCTGGTAGTTGGGCTCAGTCACCCTACAGGATCAGGCACTAACTGAGTATGGATCCTTGAGTGTGGTGTTGTTTTCTTTCTCTTATTATACACAAATTCTCCTGTCCAAATATCTTTTTCAGTTCTGAATTACATAGGCATACAATGTGAAAAACTAGTGGAGAATTGGGGAAAATACCCTGTCAGTGCGTAGAAGCTCTAGCTTTAAGATTTATAAATATTATAACCACTATCCTCCTACAATTTTTTTTCTGCACTTCTGTTATTTATATAATTTGTCTACTAGTTTATATTAATTGCTGGAAGAAGGTCATGAATGTTATTTTGTTGATATATGGCTTTGAAAGTATAAGAGTTTAAACTGTTACTGCTTATGAATTAATATTCTGATATGTGCATATTGCAAAGTGTGTAATAAAGTAGTTGTAAAAATTCAAGAGAAGAGTTCTTACATTTGAATTAGATGCCCATTACAAATTTGCATTACACTAAACATTGATGTGAATAATAAATAACTACAATGTCAATGGTGTGGAAGAAAAAAGATCAAATAATGTGGTGTTTGAAATATTTCAGATAATCCAACCCATTTGTATAAAGAATTTTGTTTTTTTCTTTAATGAAAACACTTAAAATTAAGAGGTGGTTTAAATTTCAGTATAAATTCTAATTTACAGCCACTCTCTATCACCTGATGTGTAGGTTATAGTGCAGCTTTCAAGAAGTCTGTGTGTATTTCAGATACCATCAATAGTAATGAAACACTAAGTCTAATTTGTCCCTTTCCAGACATACTAATACACCTCAGAACATTTTACTTTCATAGCAACAGCAGTTCCTGGGTCTCACATAAGTCACATGTCTGACTGACTGATTCCAAGGATAATAAGGATGGCGATTTGAGGCAGGGCATGCAGAGCCCTGCAGTGCCCCACCAGAAGCTCCTTTGCCTGAGCTCCTTGCTCCTTCCTTGGAGCCTTTATATGCTCCCTAAACAGGGACCAAGGATGCTGCTGCAATCCTGAGACTGTAATAAAATACACTGAAGAACCTGCATGGAGATGGGAAAGGGTCTGGCAATGTTGTGCTCAGTCAGTGACTCCAAAACAAAATACTATTTTGGAGGGTTGAGATTGAGTGTAGTTGAGCACTGTCCATAAATAATTTTTTTGTGGAATGCGTGTATTACTGAGTCAAGGATCCCTGTTGCTGGCTCACAGCTAGGTCTGGAACTGAACTGCCTCCAATGCTATGGAAGGTGAGTGCTTGGCTCTCTCATTATCTCCATAGCTGGAGAACTAATCCCAGATCCTCAAAGAGATTTAGGTGCCTAATTCCCATTGATTTCAGAGAGAGTTGGGCACTTAAATACCTTTGAGGATCTGTGCTCTAGTTTCCTATAAAAGAACACTAGGAGAGACACGGCTTCCTTTTAATACTCCCCAGCAACCTTACTGCCAGTGGATTAGGGGATGAACTACATCTCTGGGGCATGGAGAGGAAGTGGGCATATGTTGAACAGATACACAGTAAGGAACAGATTTTTCAAAAGTCCTCAACACCTAGAACTGGAGATAGATTTTCAAAATAGCTCAACTTCCATTTAGGCACCAAAATAGGAGTCTATGTGTTACAGTGGGAGCTGCTGAGTGATGAGCACTTTTGAAAGTCTGGTCCTTGTTTTGGTTGCTGAGCTCTTAACAATCTGTTTCAGAGCTGTCTAGAAAATTTAGCCTAGAGGATTACCATTTTTAAAAAATCCAGATTGAATATTTGCTCTAGTTCAAACAAAAACTCAGGGAAGTCCTATCTTACGCAGGATTTTAGAGTAAATGATTACAATGGTCTCTTGTGGCTTTATAATCTACTAGTTTATGGATGGTATGAAGAAAATCATGAAAACATTCTGGGAAAGAGTGGTCAATCAGGCTTGTTCTTATTTTCTTCTATGCCAATTTGCCTGTCTCTAGTATCTATCAGCAGTAAGGTTAGGAAGATAAGAAAAATCCTGAGAAACATTGTCTAAGATTGTTGCATATAATTAGAAAAATCCAGTTCTGGCAGTAATGCTAGTCATCCAGAGGGTTGACTATTCCCTGACTATTGTTGAAGTGGTTTAGTAAATACCATTAATTTACTGGGAATAATATAGGCACATCCACACTTGCCATTACATTTACAGGCTATCATGACCCAAACAGATATAATGACTCAAATATATTTGTGGGGTAACTTCACTGATTTCAGTGTTGTACAGGGATTTATCTGTTCTCCCAATGTTAGTGTTGTTTGTTTTTTATTTCTTTGAAGGAGCAACAAAAAAAGCACAATTGTTTATAACTGAAATCCCTAGTTATCTGAAGTGTGCTTACCCTACCTGGCAGGATTGATCCCCAGTTCATATCAAATTCAAATTTTCCAAATATTTCAGGTAATTGTGGAAATTCTTTTGAGAAATAGAATTGCACTGGATATTTAAATTCAAGTTAAGATCACTTCCTGCCTTTTTTTGTTGATTTTCTGTGATTTTTTTCCATGAGTGTGCATTGAATTTGCTTAGCCAACAAACTATCTGAGATATGTATGCAGTGTTCTTATAGCCATGTCGGTCCCAGGATATTAGAAAGACAAGGTGGCTGAGTGTTATATCCTTGGGGGTAGCAGCTTTAGGAAGCTTGAGAGACCATCCGCATTGCCGTGCAGAGTGGGTTTCCTATATTTGATTTCATATGCGTGCGTGGAAAGCAACAATGCCCACCTTTGCATACGACTAGTGGTTAATGGAGGAATACCTGTGAGGGGTCCAAAAATCGAAGTCAGGAGTCGATGGTCAGTGAGAAGAGTAAGCTTCCTTTTGAACAGGTACTGATGAAACTTCCAAATTCTGAAAACAATTCCCAATGCCTCACATTCGATTTGGGCATAGTTATTTTCCACTTTGCTTAGAGTGCGTGAAGCAAAAGAAATAGGTCTCTCTTCTCCCGAAGGCATAATGGGTGACACGACTGCTCCCACTCCATAAGGGGACTCATCGCAGGCCGACTGTAGTGGTAAGGAGGGATCAAAGTGTGTCAGAACTTCAGAATTTAGCAATGCATCCTTAGCTTTGTTAAATGCAACATCACAGGCTTCAGTCCACTTCCAGGCCTTGTTCTGCCTAAGGAGTTCATGAAGTGGTTTTAGCAGTGTGGCTAACTGTGAGATAAACTTTCCATAATAGTTCAATAATCCTAGAAACAAGCAAAGCTGGCTAACATTTCGAGGAAGGGGAGCCTCCACAATAGCCTTAACCTTGGCAGGGGCCTTACGAAGATCTGTAGCATCAATGATGTGTCCCAAATATTCAACAGGGGGCTGGAAGAAGTCACACTTGTCTTTGCGGACTGGCAGTCCATACTCTTCCAGTCTTTGTAGGGTAGCCTCTAAATTCCTTAGGTGATCCTCCTCATTCCTTCTAGTGACCAGGATATCATCCAGATAGCACTGGACTCCTGGCAAGCCACACAAGATCTGGTCCATAGCCCTCTGGAACAGAGTGGAAGCAGATATTATTCCGAAGGGTAGGCGACAGTATCAATAAAGCCCCTTATGCGTCACAATAGTCAACAGCTTTCGGGACTTTTCTGTAAATACGCTTGACTCAGATCAATCTTACGGAACTTTTGGCCCCCAGCCAGGCCTGCAAAGAGATCATCGATGCGGGTAAGCGGGTATTGCTCTGCACATAACACTGGGTTGACTGTGACTTTAAAATCACCACAAATCCGGAGGGAGCCATATTTCTTCACTATTGGAACAATAGGAGTTGCCCATGGGCTATGGATAACTGGTATTAGGACTCCATTTGTGACTAGGTGCTCCAGGTCTGCTTTGACTTTCAGTCTGGTGGCATATGGCACAGTTTTGGCTTTCAGATATTTTCATTGACTGTCAGGTTTAATGTTCAATGTCACAGTGATTCCCTTCGTACTTCCCAGATCCTCTCCAAAAACAGCAGCATGTTTCCTTAGTATAGTGATCAGACCGGTTTCTTCTTTAGTCACTCGATGCACTTCTGCTCAGTTCAGCTGGATCTTCCTAAGCCAAGACCTACCCATTAAGGCTGGGTAATTACCTCTCACCACAAACAGTGGCAATTTAGCAGCCTGTCCATTGAGCTCCATCTTAACATCAGTAGTGCCCAACATGGGCACAGCTTCTCCTGTATATGTCTTCAGCACTGTTTTTGTTGCTTTAAGTGGAAGATGCTGTAGCTTTTCTTTATACACCGTCTCTGAGACCAGAGAGACGGCTGCACCGGTATCCAGTTCCATGCATATAGGTTTGCCATTCAACAACGAGGTTACCCAGTATTCATGTGAGCCCACTGCCAAAGACAAAATGTGCAGTGGCTCTTCTTCTTGTGAGGAGGTATCTCCTTGGTCATCCTGGGTCTGCTCTAGGGTATGCAGATTTCCCTTTTTGGTCCTCCAGACCACAGGCCTTTTTTTCTGTTGTTTACAGGCACATTCAATGTGTCCCTTTTTGCCACAGTATCGACACACTAGGTCATTACACCAGCATTCTGATGCATGATGACCCGGCTTACCACAGCGGTAACATTCCTGACTCCCCACAGTTTTGTGGGTAGATTCTTGTGGCACCTTATGTACCCTAGGGATGCACTGATGGATTGTGCCTCCTTTGTAGCCATTGTAGCCAGCAATATCAATGGCCTTCTGTAAGGTAAGCTTAGCCTCTGTCAATAGGTGCTTCCATATAGCTTCACTGTGCAGGCCACCCACTAACCTGGCACGTAGGGCCTCATTTAATATCTCCTTAAATTCACGGTGTTCTGACAGCTTTCTCAAAGTTGCTAAAAATTGTACAACTATTTTGTCTCCTTTCTGGTCTCTTTTGTGGAATCTATATCTTTCAGCAATTACCAGTGGTTTAGGATTAAAATGGGACCCCAGGATTTCCACAATGTCACTGTAAGGTTTGGTCTCTGGCTTAACAGGGTGTAGTAAACTGCGTAGCAGGGAGTAGATCTTAGCCCCTACAACACTTAAGAATATTGGCACCTTCATTGCTTCTGTAATGTCATTTGCAATAACAAAAAGCTCAAAATGCTCAGTATATACAGGCCATTGCACTATAGTCTCCTCAAAAGTTTCCAGTGGCCCTGTAAGTGTAGCCATGTGTAGTAAGTGAAGGCCCTGATAAAGGCCCAGTATGAGGCCTGAGGCCTGAACTAAAATAATGGCCAAGACTTTGCTAACATAAAGCAAAGTGAAACTGTGAGCCAGAGGAAGGCCCTGCTCACAGAAGCTGGCAAGGAAAGGGCTGATGCTGCAAGAAGATACGTACCTAAAAGGTACTGAACACTAGAGATCAGAACATTCACATACTTGCACATTCCACACAGATAACAAGGAACAGACTGACCCATCCCAATGACAGGGGCAAAAGGGTAATATGATGGATAGAGTTGTTTTGATCGAACCAACATGTACAAGGTGAGAGGCAACACCTTACTACGTAGAGGGGTTGTACCTTGCTACGTAGAAGGGTTGTACCTCAATACGTCAGGAGTGATGTGTAACTTGTTTGTACCTGTGTAAAGAATGCATCCCTGGGGCGATGTCTTTGTCCGGCCGGGGGAGCAGTAGAAAGTCCCGCCACTGACTGAGCCGAGTCCATTGACCGTGGGTACATACTCGTAGTATGCCCTGAGTTAGGCTAAGAAACCTACAGGGAACTATTATTGTATCCAATATGGCAATAAACCTGGCCGACGTGCCTTCGTACCTTACTAGACTCTGCGGTCATTGGGGGTTCTCTTCGGGTCTGCTGTGTCAGCTATCTGCACAGAGCTGGGGCAGCACACAGAGGGAACACACGCATGCAGCCGAGTGATACCAACAAGGAGAGAGCAGAGCAGAGCACCACACCGGTAGCATCTGACAACACCTCTGACAACACCATGATTTTAGTTTCAGTTTGCACAGTCAGAGCAAACAAGCCACTTCTCACTCCCTTCCAGCAGCAAACTAGGTTTGTTTGTGTACCTTCTATTTCCTTCTGTTGCTGGGGCAGCACAGAGATCCCATCCTCATCGCCACATTGTTATATACTTGGGGGCAGCAGCTTTAGGAAGAAATCACTGAAGACACAGAGAGCTGTAAACCTTGGAGCAGCCATTTATTGCTACACACAGAACTAACCAACAGCCAGCCAAACAGGTTGGGCTATCCCCTAATAATCCAACTCAGTTGCCACAGCAACACAAGATTCTATTACCATGACAACCAAATACACAACTCTGAGGTAATATCTTGTACTGAAACTTTTCTTCAGCTCTATGTAAGCTCAATATTCGTCTCTCTCATCAACAGAAGTTGGTCCAATTAAAGATATTACCTCACCCACCTTGTCTCTTTAATACCTGAGATCTGTGCCATTTTGGGGCAGAATATGATTTAGGCTACATCATGACATTTATGCTGCTGCCCATTATAAGGATGGCACAGTGATGCACTGCCTTAGAAGAAGCACAAGGGAGATTGCCCCTCACAAGGATACAGTATTTTCTGGGACTGCTCAGTGCATGTGTATGCGCCTGAACTCTGTACAAGCCACTGGGCTGGTGCAAATTGCCTCACTCAGCATGCTGGCCCTGCTCTGGGGGCTGCTGTGGACAGTAGCAA
Source organism: Gopherus evgoodei (assembly GCF_007399415.2). Lineage (NCBI taxonomy): Eukaryota > Metazoa > Chordata > Testudines > Testudinidae > Gopherus > Gopherus evgoodei. The sequence goes on along the minus strand of NC_044322.1, from coordinate 85,978,080 downwards.
GGTAACAGAAACAGGCTATGACCCTTCTCCTGCTTATGTTTTGAAGCAAACTGCTCCCCAGTGAAAGAGCAGGAGTGAGGAGTATCCAGAGCACAGAGACCGTTCTTGTAGGAGGAACATGCTCAGTTCTGTAAGTGGGAGAGAATTCTTGCATTGCCTAGCAATACCATCATAATTTGATTCTTTGTATTTAATGAACACGAAAACACTCACATTGCTGGTCTAAATGAAGTCTTGACAGAGTTAAATCCACTTAATTGTGCAGTGCTGATAGAAACTAGTAAAAAGCAAATACAAAACAAAAATATATCATGATTTCAGAAATATTGACTAACACACAATTCAAGGATCCTATTTTTTAGCTTTGTGTATTATCTTATGGAGGCAAGGACTGCTTTGAATACACTGTCAACTTAAAGGTCAACATCTAAATATTTAAACAGAGCTATGCATTTCCCCTTTCAAAATATGCTGATTAATATATCTGTAAAATATTTCCATAGAAGGGAAAAAAGTCTTTTCAAAGTAGTTTGTGGGTTTTTTTTCATGGTTCAGTGATCTAAGAAAATCTGTTTAAATATAAATAACAAACTCCTTAAAGGAATGGCAACTAACATTATACCCATCGTGGATAAACGCAATAGAAGTATGAATGCCTGTTTATATATGTTTTGACAGCAAACTCCTGTGACTTCTAGATAGCATGGCTATTTTGGCATATATGGTAAAGTATATTTTCTGTCCAATATCCCTGAGGAATTAATGTAAATTTGTAACTATATTTAACACTTCCAATGTTGTTAAATGTGCATATTCTTTAGTGGCAATTTTTTCCTTGGGATGCACATGTGCAAATAAATTAAGGCTACTTTGTGATGTTGACAGTTGTGGTCAAATACTCACAATTTCCTTCAACAATAACAAGAGAGGCAGGCATAGATCCCTGTGTACTAACAAGAACAAAGTGTGAGTTTACATCTCTTACAGGAAGTTCTTCTGTCACTACTTTAGCATGATAGTTTGATCCTACTTGATAGCAAGACAGACAGGACTTTTCATAGCAAGGTTTAATACTCTTATGCTGAGTAAAACACTTTGAATGGAGCATTGAATATATACAAACTTACTTATATGCCCTAGTTTTGGACTCTCAAAAATACTATAACAGAATATCAAGCTGATTTTTTTAATAGCTAGCTAATTTGAGTTCTCCAATTAGGTCTGACTCAGTCATCTTCTCTCTAGGTTAAATAGGCAGGCACAGAGGAGTTGGAGCTTAACAGTGACCAGAGAAGTGTTGGCAGACATTTCATCACATTACTGCCATTTAATGCTTCAATGGCAAAGCAAAGAAAAGAGATCATAGAGAAAAGGGAAAATAAATACCTAGAGGATACAGAGACAGTCGAGCTGCTCTAGAATCGTTGAAGAAAATGGGATCTAAGACCAAAATGAGGGGAAATTCAGGGGAGAGGCCAGTGTAAAGAAAATGGAGGAAGAAGACAATAATAGAGGGAGGGAGGGAGGGAATGGTTCAGAAAGGGGGAAGGGGTTAGATGAGGAGGAGAAAGCAAAATAAGATGTGGAGGAAAGAGATTTAACCAAAGAGTGAGGGGAGAAAACGGTAGCTACTTAGAAAGACAAATCTAGAAATAATGGTGAAAACAAATGGAAGACATAGGCACAATGGGAGAAAAATAATCTTGAGGAAAAAATTAGCTGAAACCCATCTGAAAACAAAGTGTTCACCTGTGGGGAAATATGAAGGGGGGGGGAAATTGAAGGAAAAATACATCATATCATAGGCAAAAAACTGGTAGCACAAGTATAGAAAGAGAAAATTAGGAAAATACAAAAAATCAAAGAAAACATAACAAGACATTTTTTCATGTTATAAGTACAGCAGAAAGTTCATTGCCAGATGGTATGACAAACAGCACATATGTGGCTGTTCCAGAATTTGAACTTGAACTAGAGAATATTTCTGGCCAGCTACAATACCTGACTGCATCTGTTGAAACAGCTCTGTTGTTGTCTTCTACCTCCTCGTACAGTCTGTGACAAATGGAGGAAAATGAAGTGCTCTTATTTTCATCATCTCTACACCTGCCCCCGTTGATATAGGAATTCTGATGGCTTTTTCATTATTGGTACAAGGGTGAGGAAATACATTCAATGCACACAACACAGGTTAATATACATTAGCAATGCATTATTCACATAAGGATCTCAATAGAGTACTCATATATACCATCTAGCCAACCTTTCACCTGATTATATAGCTAACTTTTGGTATTTTCACATATATTTTATTAGCACAGAAGGACTGTTCCCTAGACTCACTTAGGTCTTCAGATCATGCGAATTATTGGCACTTGCTAGATTACCCCAATGGAGAATCTTCTGTCTAACACCAGAGATGAAATCAAACCTTTATCTGTATACTGAAGCCCATGAATAAACCTTCATACTTAACTATACTCAGAATCATGTAACTGTGATACATAGAGACCTCAAAGGTGTATAAACAGTTTGCAATAAATCAAGACACTCAGGTTGAACAACTGAGTTGAAGATCATCTATATAGTAATGGCACAAAAACAGATGTGACTTTATTTCACCTATCATTTATAAGATTAGTAGTAGAAGGCATCCTTCAGTCTTGAGAGACCATGGGTATGCACTTTTGAGAGGTTAAGAATTTACTCAGTTGGTTTTATGGCAGCAGCGAATGTGGCTGAAAAGACCCACTCAAGAAAGACAATCTCTGCTGCATCTGTCACATTTGAAGGTGGTGTTTTGACCCTTCAGTCTCTGCCTTCTGCAAGCTAGTTTCTCCTCTGCTAAGCTGGACTGCTTCCTCTTGTAACTCCGGAAACCTTTATTTAGCTCTTGTTTCCAGAGGCTGCGGTCTTGAGAGTGACCTTCTCATTTGTCCACATCCATGTCTATTTCTTTGAGGTCTTGCATGCACACATTCTTGAAATGCAAATTTGGGCATCCTTTAAGTCTTTTTCCAGATGCCAATTCACTGTAGAGGATATCCTTTGGGATGTGCCCATCATTCATTCAGCACACATGCCCAAGCCAGTGAAGGCATCGCTGTTTGAGGAGTGTTTGCATGATGGGTATGCTGGGCAATTGAGCACTTCAGTGTTGGTGACTCTGTCCCTCCAGGAGATTCCTAAGATTCAATGAAGCTAATGCATATCAAAGCTGTTGAGCCTTTTTTTCCTGATGAGAATATAAGATCCATATCTCACTCCCATACAAAAGTGTGCTGATAACACACACACACACAATACACACAAATATTTGTGTGTTCTGTCAGTTTGTTATTTTGCCATACCCACTTGTTCAATCTAGACATTGTTGTGGCAGCTTTTCCAATGCGGATGTTGAGTTCTGTTTCAAGTGAAAGGTTGACTCTGATAGTGGATCCCACATATGTCAACTCATTCACCATTTCAAGTTCGTAATAGCTGATCTTGATGGAGGGTGCTTCCTCAACTCCTTGGCACATTATGTTAGACATTTTAGGATTGTAGTAAGCCTGAGGTCTTGACAGGCTTTGGAAAAACTATCCATTAGGCTTTAAAGGTGAACTTCTGTGTGGGTTGTCACTGCTGCGTCATCAGCAAAAACAAAGTGTTGGATAAGAGCTTCCTGGGTATTGGTTTTAGATCTGAGTCTTGCAAGATTGAACAGCTTTCCATCAGAAATTGTATGCCCTCAGCTGAAGAACCAAAAGCTTGTTTCAGGAGCAGGGTGGAGAAGATCTCCAACAGATCTGGGCAAGTACACAACCTTTCTTAACTCTGCTATGAATCTGGAAAGCCTCAGACATTGTGCTGTTGTATTGGACTGTGCCATACATGTTTTCATGGAAGGATCGAAGAAGGGACATCCAATCTTTTCTAGAAGTGCAAATAGTTTGCTTCTACTGACAAAGTCAAAAATCTTTATGAGATCACTGAAAGCTATATAGCGGGGCTTTTTTTTTGTTCTCTGCATTTCTATTGGAGTTGTCTTAGTGAGAAGATCATGTTGGTAATAGACTTTTCAGCTATCACACACTGAAGCAGCACTATGATTCAGGATAGACTCTACCTGCAAGGATCTGAAGACTGGTCAAAACAGCTTGGGAAAAGGCTTTTCCTATAATACTAAGAAGGGAAATGCCACAATAGTTGTTACAGACACTCTTTTCACCCTTGTTTTTATAGAAAGTGATAATGTTGGCATCTGTTCTTTCTTGTGGTGCTTCACCTTCTTTCCAGCACAGGCAGAACAACTCATGAAGATGTTGCAGTAGAATAGGTTTTCTGCATTTTATGATCTTGAATGGCGTGCAGCCTTTTCCAGGGGCCTTTCTAGCGGGGAGGCCATCTATAGCAAGTCTAAGCTCCTCGACAGTCAGTTCATTGTCAACTTGGTTCAAAACAGGTAGGCTTTTGATGGTGTTGATGGCTGCATCTGTAACAATATTTTCATGAGAGTAAAGTTCAGAGATTTGGAATTTAATAAAAGGCCAAACTCAAGAAGCTTCACATTATATTCATTAAAATTTAACCTAAAATATAATTAAAGACACTTGAACAGTGAGGTTGAATAACTATAACCAAAAGTGGTGTAAGTTCTGTGAACTATGCAAGTTGACTAGTATATGATTCAAATTAGTCTTGCTTTCATTCGTTCTTGTATCATCTGAATCTTATAATTTAACAGCTTTGCATTTTAAAATGTCTGATTTTATGACTAGGTCTCTATAGTTACTAAAACAGCCCTTACTGACCATTTGGGCTTGAATATTTAACTATTCAATTCCTGGAAGGATATGATGTGGTGATAATAAATATAACATAAGATAAGTAAGTAAAGCAATTGAACGTGTCTCAAAACATCTTCATTGGAAAGTATACTCAATGACATTATTTTGTGCTACTATATCAAGAGAAGAAAAACAACAGCAACAACAACAACAAAAACCAATAGTATAAGGAGCTGCTGCAGCCTAACTGGCTGCTATCACTATTTTGGATATGTACATGCCACTTCTGTTCCTAAAGGCAAAGCTGCTGTCTCCTCTGCTTTGTGGATAGATGCTCTGCTGCTGTGGATAGATACTCAAAGGAAGCAAATGGGTCAAAATTAATCCCATCTACGTCACTAAGTCATAAACTCAAAGAGTTATTTCAATATTAGTGAGATATCCAAGAGGTTAAAATAGAGGTAAAGAAAACCAGCTGCAGTGCTCATATATCTATATCTATATCTCTATATATGTATTACTCCTTATCCTGTAAATATGTTGCCTTCAATTCTCATCAGCTGGACGCATTCTGAAGTTAACAATGTAACATACTGAAACATAGTTCAATCTCACGGGAGGCCACCTTCAAGAAGACATCTTGTATTCTAACAATCAACTATATATCCTTTGATTACATCATAATTATGTTATGTCTATGCTGTTCTCTTCAGATTGTAGCAACACTATTGTGTTTTTCATCTCTCCAAATTAAATGTGTTGTAAAACATCATGAACAATCTACCTGTTCATGTAAATGTGGGTATATTTTTATATAAGTACTTGCAACACAAGATACAGTGTATCACTTACACAATGTATCACTTACTTCCTCTTCTGTTCATAGTTTCTCTGATTTGTTAGTTTAGTTCTGGATAATAGACATACCAGAAAGGAGAGATCTCTCCCATCACTTTACAATAGTGTCAGATTTGAGCTGCTATTCCCTATTATTACATATTGGCAAAATTTACTTATCTATACTCTCTAGGCAGCTGAGTCGCTCCAGCCTGTCCCTGAATGCTTATGTTTGGCCCAGGGAGCATATGGTTAATGACACTATGATGAAGCCTTTATCGTGCAGTAGTTAGAATTGAGGACACAAGTCTAATGAATCTTGATTTAAATGTTTTCAAACATCATTGGCCTCAGTAGTGACCAATACTGTGCAGAAGACACAACGGATGAAGTCCTGATTCTATTGAAATTTATTGGAGTTTTTCTATTGACTGCACTGGGGCCAGGATTTCAACCAAGAAGTAATATTAGAGTGTAGGGCAGTGGTTGAGTGCAAAAGCATTCTTTGAACTCCTGCAAAGTGCAAAGGCTGTTCCAATGTAGTGCCACTATTGGTACCAACCTCTCCAGAGGAAATGGGAAGTAAAGCTGACCTGCCTTGGAGTGTATGCACCCTCTCTGCCAAGGTTATGCAGCGGCCTCACTTTCTAGTACAATACATTTATGCGGAACACTGAGTCAGTTAAATCCAGCATGTTCAAAGAAGAAGACATGCTGGGTTTGGCATTATAAAGAACTGAGTGATGTGACAGTAACAGCTCTCTTGATGGGAGAATGGCATTTGTAGTGGCTGTGAAGTTTCTTAGTGTCAACAAAGATACCAGCTGTTACATGACATTTTTATACAATTTAACATGAGCAAAGATGTTATTGGAAAACCTTTAAAAGACCCTGCTCTAAATGGATATCATAAGAGAGATGCAAAACAGACAAATATATTTTTAATCTAATTGCATAAAGACATTAGAAATAAGCACCTTTTCAAGCAAAGCGGTTTCATATGGAAAAGAGATGGAAACATCTTTTTCATGTATTTATAAGAAAAAACCTCACCTTTTCATCCAAATTTTGCAAGAAAAGGAATGGAAATAATGGATACTTTCAGGATAAATACTGCAAAGAGAATGTGCAAGCTTACAAACAATTTATCCTGCAAATAATGATGGAAAATAGACTAAATTTTCAAGAACTCCCATGGATACACTCACAGATAATGTCAATGTAACTATGTGTACACAAAAAAGGCTGAATTTTAATGGACAAATAAGATAATGGCAAATGGGGATGTCAATGCACAGTTATCCAATATTTCTGCACTGGAAACAGTGAATTACAGGCCAGCATGTCCCCTCATCACTGGGCTTGTAGCAGGCTCTCTTTCTCTGGCAAATGTATCCATTTGTACATGCAAAAAATGCATTTGTGAAGTGGGATGAGGTGTATTCCTCACACTGGCAGAGAAAGATAACCGGAACAAGAGAGCAATTAGTGCACCTTGTTGCACCTAATGGGTGGGTCAATTTAGGAGTAGGCCTAGTTGAGGAGGCCCTGGGTATCTGAATTAAGGATGACTTCCAGATGATAAAAGAAAAGGTGATTGCAGGGCAGAAGAAGGGAGGCACAAGGGCCCTCAACTATAGCTGAAGATGCCCTTTCAAAGTTTCAGCTTCTAGTATATGTCCTCCTAAGACCAAAGTTCTGGCTTCCCTTTTGTGAAGTATGAGTCCAGCAAAGCATGTAAGCACATGTTCTAATTTTAAACATGTTTAAGTGCTTTGATGGACTGGGACCTAAGTGAACCATAGGAGGAAGAGTCAGGAGACCTGTTTCTCCCATATTAAGCCCATACTAAGGTCAGACATATCAAAGCTTCTTTTATTTACAATTAAATCAGGATTTATATTACAATACCCTTTTTTTCAGATGCTCAGAACTTTCTGGAAAAAAGTCTCATTTACAACTGGAAATATTTCCTTGCTCAATGTCAGTCAAGCAGGTAATTTTTACTCTATTTTTTTTTTCTTTCAGTGTGACCGTATTTTCAAAATGAAAGCCAGGACACATTGAGGCTACATTTTTTTTAGGGTTGCCAAATGTCATGAAAAAGACAAACTTTCACTTTTGGAAAGAGTGTGCTAATGTCATTACAGTCAGTTACTGACCTAATAGCTTATTCATATTTTAGTTTTTTTTCCCAGCAGTATAATATTCTGAATAGATTTATAATGAATATGGAACAAGTGTTTGTTAACATTCACTCTAAGTAAAAGAACAACATTGATAGTGTCTGCACACAATCGCCTTTTCACTTCCAACATCACTTTTCACACTGAACCCTTGTTCCACCATACCTTTAAGTTTTCATTTTGCACGGAGCAAATGCCACATAGCAATATGTCTAGAATAATCATTTTATAGTTATACATATTAATATTTTGAAGGAGAAATGAAAAACGTGGAACATTTAAGGAGCCCCAAAATAAAATCTTGGGGAAATGGGACTGTTTGAATAAAACTAGGATGTACAATCATGTTATCCATCCTTTTTAAAATGAATTCACCTTTCTTAGGTAATCTTAAGTTTATTTCAGTTACTTCTATAAAATGTTATATTTCATACCTTTCTCATTATCCTCCTGTGATAACAGACAGTTTACTATAATTGACCTATGAATGTCGCATGTTTTGGGCTTCTAAAAAACTTTTTGATACCTAGACATTTCTAAAGCTGATGTAGTACTTCACTATATCAATGGAATAAAGTATATTTAAGTTTTGTGAGTCAACAGTTTGAATAACAGATTTTTTTTCTACATCATTTCACACTGTTAGGTAACAGTAGCAGTACATGATATGAAGAGAACAATTGGATTATAGCAAAGGGAAAAAAATAAAGTCTTTCTGTTCTTACATCTGTGAAGTTTTCGAAGCAAGATTCTCTTTTCTTAGACACAGATCAGCACATACAGAATTGTCTGTGCTACTTTCTCTAGATTCTTGTGATTACTCTGTCAGAGTAGTTGACCCAATCCTTGTTTCTCACTCACTTCTTGCAAGAATAAAGTTAACTCTGAGTTATGTTCTTTTAATAATCTCTAAAGAGTTGCATTATTAATCTCATGGCAATCAAAAAGCACACAAAAATGGTATAAACTAATACAATGCTATACAACAGGAATATATAACTGTTCCATATAAGTGCTTGCCAGTTTTAAAGGAGGTGTGTAGCAACTTATTATTGTTTTGACAGCTATCTGTTTTTCCCCTGAATGTTCTTTTCTCACATTGTAGATATTATTTTTTTGAAAAGTAGTTACTTGGTAGTATTACAAGATAATTCAAACCAATGAATGCTTCCATCAATATCACAATGGAAACAAAACGTATATGAATGTAATTAAAACAGACAGTACTTTGGAAAACTGACACTACATTGGACAGGGTTATAAAGCTAGATTGCTGGATGTAAACTGCATAAGAGCTAGTAAATGTTAGTTTTCTTTACATATACTGTAGCATCTGGTGGTTGTGATTTCCTTTCATACCACATTTGTATTAGCCATTCTTTTTTCTGTTTTACAGATCATTTGAAAGCTTTCTTTCTTTCTTTCTTTCTTTCTTTCTTTCTTTCTTGATAGTGTTGTTCTAGTGATGTTGCGACCACATATTTACCTTGCATTGCTGTTTTCTGTACCCCCTGGTGATTTGCAAAACATTATTTGGTTTTATCAATATATCAATATAATGGGCATTAATGCTGACTTATGTAATGATAGACGTGTATATGTTCATTTTCAGAAGTGACTTCAGTGCGAACAGCAGGTTTTCTACATTTTGAATGCAATCATTTATTGTACCTATTCCCATGAAAAAGAGCAGGATCCAGTGGGCTGAGTATTAGACAGGAAGAAAGTAGCTCTTGATGTCTAAACCAGACTCTCAATTGTTATGTGGCTTCAAGCAAGTCACTTAACCTCTCTCTGTCTTAATCTCTCTCTTTGCAAAATGGAAACAGAAATACATTCATGACACAAAGATATTGTAGGGTTTAGCTAATTCTAGCATGTACTTTAAAAATATAAAGTGCTATGTAAGTGCTAAGTAGTGTTGGAAGCCTGACTTTCTTAAAAATCAATCAAGATTTAGGATGATAACTTTTAAAAATACCCAATATTGGCCAATCTTCGCTCCTGAGGAGGCCAATTACTAATTTTCATTTATTTTTTATTTTTAAATCTGAAAAAATGTTCTATTTTCCTTCCTGACAATCTGGTATTATTCATACTGTATCCAAGTTTAAGAGAAGTTGCAACTATGATTCAATGAGCAAGCAAATCTGTAGAGGAGATTGAAGTTTGTGCTTTCTATCTCTGTGGTCCGTCACTTCCCACAGTTCCCATTGGCTGGGAATGGAGAACTGTAGCCACTGGGACCTGCAAGGGGGGGCCATGCCTGCATACTGTCAGCAAAATGTCTCACAGCCCGCAATCAGATTACCCTGATGGGCCACATGCAGCTTGTGGGTCACAAGTTGCCCACCACTGCTTTGTACTCTAAAAAGTATTAGTAGTAAATTAATTGGTATTCTTAATACAAGTTAAGAATGTTCTTTATCTTTTCCAAAGGCAAATAGGTTCTATGTGGCGCCACCTGGCTTTAATCTGGAGCTGCTGATTACTGAACAACTGGTGCAGCCACACTGTCACCCAGCAGCTCTGGTAAAGCTCAGCTGGACAGCCTGTGAGCCTTGTAGGGCTGTCCCACCCATAGAGTCTTTGACTGATGAAGCCTACCATGTTCCCTGATTGGCCTGGGGATACTGTTTAAGGCATAGAGGGAAACACTGGAGGCTGTCTTTGCAACTAGGTGTGTCCTCAGCTTGCTGCTGCAATAGACCCTGTTACATGGGTCCTGATACCTTGCCTCTCGTTCCTGGTTTTGGCCCACTGCTCAGCTCCTGACACCTTCCCTGCCTCTGTTCTACTGACCTACCTGGCTCTGACCCAGTGTAGCTCATCAATCTTAACTCTAACCTGATTCTACAATATCACACTAGTATGAACGGCTGCTTCTGACCTTGATCATCTGGATGGATCTCAGACCTTGTTATTAAACCTCTTCTAATCAAGGCCCTGGCCTTAATCGGTGCCTGGTAGCTGGGATCCTGACAATTTCCATTTGGTACCTTTTTCAGATATTAATTTTACTTACCTAATATCCAGACTTTTTACCCTAGGTGCAGTATCACTTGGCTCCAACTCCTGTGGACTGTTTTGGTATAATTGTGATAATACAAACTTCTAATCCTTCATAAGATTTTTCTCTATAAGTAAAATATGATATGACACTCATTGAGAGCTTCTCCATTTATACAAACATAACTAAGTGCTACATATGTGAGTTATTTTATTAAAGGAAACCAGCTTTGCCTTTTCTTTTTTTTAAATGAGAAATACCTGAGTTTCAAGTTCTCTCAGATGTGCTGCTAGGACTCCAAAGTAGTATATAAAAATAGAGAAATATATTGTGTTTGTTTCTTTAATTAGGAAGAACAAATATAAAACTCAGAAGTACAATGGAGAAATCTTTGGACATGGCTAAAATTTTGGGTCCAGTTTTGGGTACCTTTACATTGATTAGCAAATGGACATAATTGGGAGGCAAGGTGCTTCTCAGTGAATCAAAATATGACCCTTGTCATAAACATATTGTTAAGGATTAATGTCTCTTCTACCTGTAGAGGGTTACAAGCAAGGAACTGGACACCTGACCAGAAGACCAATCAGAAGACAAGATACTTTTAAATTTGGGTGGAGGGAAGCTTTTGTGTGTGTTCTTTGTCCGTTGTGTGTTCTTCTCTCAGAGGGTCTGAGAGAGACCAGACATTACTACAGGCTCTCTAAGTTTCTTTTCAAATAGTAAGTAAAAACAGGTGGTTTAGGCTTTTTGATTGTTTTACTCTATTTGCAATTGTGGATCTGGCTGGTTAACGTTTATATGCTAGGAATATTTTGATTTGTATTGGTACTGGGGGGAAAGTCTCTTTCTGGTGTCTGTAAGCTATGGGACCCTGTAATATTTACATCTTGAAGTTACAGAGATAATTCTTTACTTTTTCCTTTCTTTTATTAAAAGATTTCTTTTTAGAGAACCTGATTGATTTTTTCCCCTTGTTTCCCTTGTTTTATTCCAGGGGATTGGGATAACTCACCAGGACGGGTGGGGGAGACGGGAGGGGGGAGAGAGATAGAATCTCTCTCTGTTTTCCTTGTAGGGTGATTTAAGAGGTTGGATCAGTATCTCTCAGGATAGCCCAGGGAGGGAAATTCTGGGAGGGGGAAAGGTGGGGGAATGGGTTATTTCTCCTTGTTTTAAGAACCCAAGGGATCTGGGCTCTTGGGGTTCCCAGGGAAGGTTGGGGAGGTCAGAGTGCCCCAAAACACTATATTTTTGGGTGGTGGCAGTGCTATCAGATCTAAGCTGGTAATTAAGCTTAGAGGATTCAGGTGCTAGTATCTCATTTTTTGAACTCTAAGGTTCAGATCTGAGAGGAAATGCTATGACAACCCTTAATTAAGATGCAGACAAAAGTAGTGAGACTATAATCTTAAACATCCTATATGTCAGTAGGAAGAGGCGAAGAAATCAACAAAAGAACTCTGGGAAAAGAGAATCAAAATAGTATTTACAAAAAATGCATCCATTGCCCATGTTTATCAGACAGTGGCAGACCAACAAAATAATATGTGAGAAATTAGGAGAAGTTACATGAGAATTTTCTCTCCAAGGAGTGATAGGGTTCAGCTTGGAAAAGAGATGACGAAGGGGGAATATGATAGAAGTCTATAAAATCATGACTCGTGTGGAAAAAGCAAATAAGGAAGTGTTATTTATTGCTTTTCAGAGCACAAGAACTAGGAGACACCAAATGAAATTAATAGGCATAGGCAGCAGATTTAATACAAAAGGAAGTATTTCTTCATACAATGTACAGTCAATCTGTGGAACTCTTTGCCAGAGGATATTGTGAAGATACACTGAGTGCAAACTATATCTACTCTCTATTTTTCAACTTCTGATACATATCTACGTTGTGAAGACTATAACAGGGTTCAAAAAGAACTAGATAAATTCATGAAGGATAGGTCCATCAATGGCTATTAGACAGGACTGGCAGAAATGGTGTCCCTAGACTCAGAAGCTGGGAGTGGGTGACAGGAAATGGATCACTTGATGATTACCTTTTCTGTTCATTCCCTCTGGGGCACCTGGCATTGGACACTGTCATAAGAAAGGACACTGGGCTAGATGGACCTTTGGTCTGATCCAGTATGGTCATTTTATGTTCTAGATCTCAGTAAAGGGAAGTCCTTATGTTCTTATGTCAAGTTAAATTACTGGTCCATCTAGTTTAGTATTCTGCCTCTGGCATTAGACATTAGTGATACACATTCCAAATTAATCACAAAGGGTAAAACATTCTTTGCTTCTAATGATATTTAAATTCCCTCATTGTATTGTCACAGCTGCTAATATTAACTAGTTGGAATATGACAACTATTTGAATTAGATTTGATTTATCTAAGGAACTAGCTTCTCTGAAGATGTTCTGAATTACTTGGATAGTGACATTCAAAAAATAGTACATGATTCCTAACTGTATCTACATATTAAACTCTATTTAACAGAATGAAATAATCTGAGATGTATGTGTAAGAATATAGACCCCATTTTTTTTGTTTTTCATTGAAATGCAAAATCTTGATGAAAAAATCAAGATGTTGAAATTTGAAACTTTCCAACTAGCTCTACCTTGGGGCTATGAGCAATCAGGCAAAGGTTAGAGCAGATGTAAAGCTGCTCTAACTTTTGCTGAAGAGCATCCCAGTCCCCAGCTGGCCTCAGCAGTGACAAGAAGATGGCTGAAATGCACCTTTGCACTCCCATTTTTTTATCTTCGCTGAGTACACAGGAGACCCCAAAATCAGGGTCCTAGAAATTAAGTAAGTTAAACATGTTTTGTTTTTCCCAAGGTACATTTTTAATATGACATATAATGAACATTATTAACACCATTATCATTGACATGAGGCATAAGTCTAATTATAGTACACTGCACTGAAAATATACCATTCTCTGGTAGCTTATTTCATTGGATTTAAGAAAGAATATCAGAAAAGCAGGGAAATTGGATTTCAACCCAACTTTGTATCTAATAGCATCTTCATTTCTTTTATCTTCACTATTTTATAAAGCAGATGTTTCCAATGGCCTAACCTTTGTTGGAGAAAAACACAGTTCTCACTTTCTGGTTGGGTGCAGCAAAGTCAGATACTTTATATTCTCAAGAAATTACATAGAGGGAGAGAGTGCACTAGGACACAGGGTTTCCCCCTCCTAGGCAGGTCTCTCTACAAGTAAACAATTACAGCAAGCATTTAAACCTTTTGTTACATACAATAATAAGCAACAGCTGCATTTTGTTTATACATAGGTCATCTTGATTTCTTATTTTGCTGACTTCTATTTAGACTACAGTCTACATTCCATATCTAACACTAGGTCGCAACAACTTCTCACACAGTTCTTTCCCATTCACCTCACACAAAGCTTCTACAAATCTAGAGTTATTAGGGTTACAGTTGGCCTGATTCTTGCTCACAGAGACTGTCAAGCATTGAAATTCCCTTCAAATCCCTGTCACTTCTTGCTCTACTTCCACACCTTAATCACAACTGCTCATAGCTTACTCAGATTGTGAGCTGAGTTTAGGCAGTTTAGTCATTGAATATGCAACTACAATATGTTCATGGGGAAATACTGTTTATAAACATGTTTATAAAGGAGATATAGATGTTGTTGCTACTAAATGCATAAAAAGCCAAGCCTTTTTTTTAAAAAAATGCTATAAACATATTACAAACTACATTAGAAAAAATGTATCATTACCAGTCTGTCTCTGCTAATTTAACTTCAGCTTCCTGACCCAGGCTTTAGATTTAAAGGTCATGGAAACAGTCAGATAGGAAATGTGCACTGAGTGCAAATGAAAATCTGGGGGCTTGAGTCTGTTTTAGTTTTTTATACTATTACAACTAAACTTGGCACTAATGTTATCTGACTGGACACTATATCTACTCTCTATTTTTCAACCTCTGATACATATCTATTTTTATCTTGCTTGGTAGCCACTGGACAAACCAAAGTCCTATTGCTGCTCATAAGTAGGAGAAAACAGAACCTGTGCATGGGCCTAATGATGATATTTTGTGCTTCACTATAATGTGAGCTCCCAGAGTCAGACTTTTGCTCCTGTGGGAGAAGGTGTGGCCGAAATTCCATGCCAGGCTCTTACCTGACCCAAAGTGGCAAATGTGAATTGAGCAGTATAGGACATTGGGCATAGATGTGGTGGGGGGAATGTTGGTCATGATGAAGCTGAGAATGGTGAAATACTGAAATGACTTTTGGCTCCTGACTGCATGTAAATACTGCAGTAAAAAGAAGTGACTTCTTGAATAAAAGCCCTTTTAGTTGCAGAAACCTGACCTAACTAATTGTAGACCTGATCCAGGGCCCACTGAATATAGTGGAAAGATTTCTAAGCACAATAGAATCTTTAGACTCCTTTCTGACATATGTTGAAGCATTTCATTATTAAGCTATATTTTTTCCTTTTTCTATGGCTGCAATCAGCTCTTCCGAACAAATTTTTTGTTTAACACATCAATATATTCTCTGTAACTATCTAATAGTTCACAGATATCCTCAATAAAACTCTTCCCCTGCCTCCCCAGGAAAATCACCATTTTGATTCATGTCACTACTGATCTTTTGGAATTATTTTGCCAAACTGTCTGCCTCTCCTAAATTGTTTCATTATTTACTGTAAGGCTAGGTATACATTTACTTTTAATTTATCACAGAGGCCACAATCAGCTTTTTTGAAAATTCCAGCTAGGAACTCTTTTTGTGGTTTAGACATTTCCTTAGTCTTGGTACTCAGTAAGCATAAGGAAGTTATCTTTTTATGATTTCCCAGCTGCATTTATTAGCTATATTATTTGTTGCTCAATTACTGTCAATTTGCAGAGCAGAAATGGAGGAGGTCTGTAAGGACTTCTGTACAGAACTGTTCAAATCACGAATCAATGTCCCTCTTCCAACTCTCCAAGAGTAAGAAGAACGTGTCCCCTCAATAATCATCAGCAAAGTCTGAAGCCCACAACACCAGATGAAGAAGGGAAAATCTCCAGGCAAAGATGGAAAAATGTACAAAATGATTTCCATAGGAGGCAAAAAACTTTGGAAGGCCCTCGCTTCAAGATTCAGTCAATATGTCAGAGAAGGAAAAATACCATCAAGCTGGAAGTAGTCGAATACCATCTTGCTGTACAAGAAGGGGGATCAAGAAAACCTTAAGAATTATCACCCTATATGCCTGCTCTCTCATATCTATAAAATCTTTACAAAGGTGATAACTAACCGACTCTCGCAGAGTCTGGATGAACAACAGCCGAGAGAGCAGGCAGGATTTTGAAGAAATTTCAGCATGATCAACCATATATTTACCCGTAGCCAGCTACTAGAAAGCACGAGGGAATACAAACTCCCGCTGTGCATTGCTTCATTGACTATGAAAAGCCCTTTGATAGCGTTGAGTTCAACGCAATATTAAAGGCTCTCGTAGAGCAGGGCATTAACACCCAGTACATCAGTTTGTGGAAGGAAGAGAATACTGGATATACAACAGACATTACTCTCCTAGGAACTCCACTCTGCATCCCAGTCATAAAAGATGTAAAGCAAGGAGATACGATTTCACTGAAACTATTTACCTCCTGCCTTGAAATGGTTATGAACAAGATCAATTGGAGAAGTAGTGTTAATATAAATGGAGAATGATTATGTCATCTCAGATTCATGGACGACATCGTACTAATTGCCGAAAGCACCAACCAATTGCAGAACATGCTACAAAATCTCGACAAGAAAAGCAGTCAGGTCGGTCTGAAAATGAACTGTTGCAAAATGAAATGTATGTGATCAGACGTTTTATGAAAAGCCCAAATAACGGTAACAGAAGTGCAACAGTACATATATTTGGGCCAAGAAGTTAATATGTGCCAAGACATGAACAGAGAATTCTTGTGAAAGATTCGGGCAGGATGATGTGCATTTAATTCCATCAAGGATGTCCTCGAAGGAAAAATCCACAAGACCACATGTACAAATACCTTCAATTCAACAGTACTGCCAGCCATGCTATATGGCAGTGAAACATGGGCACTGATGAAGAGAGTAGAACAGCAGATGTTGGTAGCCGAAAGTGCAATGGAACAAGCTATGTTGGGAATTCCCTTTTGGGTCGTATCCAAAATGAAATAATTAGAGAACACAGCGGTGTGAAAGATATTGTTGTGGAAAGCAGATATAATAAGATACGATGAGCTGGCCACGTAGCACGGTTCATGGACAATAGGTGGACCACAATCATTATTGAGTGGTACCGGCGAGAACAAAAAAGACCACTTGGTCGGCCTCCGAGTAGATGGGAAGATGACTTTGTTAAATATTTTGAACAAATGTGGAAAAGAAAGGCAAAAATGCGAGAAGAATAGCTGACATGTTGTGATCGACGCAGTCTTAACGAGAGCTGAAGACCGATCGATCCAGGTGATCCAGGTGATTATTGTGATTCCCAGATCAAAAACAGAAAAGGATCCTTTTCTGTTTTGGATCTGGGAATCACAATAATCACCTGGATCACCTGGATCCACCTGAATCACCTGGATCCACTGAAACAAATATAATAGGTGCTTCTATGTTCAATATTACAAGCTTACTCATATCAATAAATTATTCTACATGTTTCCCATTTGGTCACTTTTCTTATTTCCCATAGTTCCTTATTGATATTAAAGTCACCAGAAATTATGAATGGGTTTTTTTGACATTAAATATTTTTTCTAGTTCTAAAATAACTATTTTTACATGGTTTATAAACATTATAAATCCATATGAGATTTTGTACTGCATTATATTCACAACTTTGTTTCTGAACATCTATTTCAACATAGTCCCTGTTTTATAAATATATAGATCCCCTCATCTGGTAGCTTCTCGATGCCTCATATCATATTCTGGAAGATGGAAGACAAGTTTATTTATTAGCCATATTTATTCTACACATATTATATCAGACTTGTTCCCATTTCAAAGATGGCTTTCTTAAATTCCTATCTATGCATTATTAAACCATGCACATTCCAACTGAGGAGTTAAGAGCATATTATTTAAACTGTTTTATTGCCTTAATTTAAAACTGTGTAAATGTAGTGTTTTGCAAGGTTGCCTATAGATATTTTTCAGCTGCTTTTGCTATGTTTTTAATCCTCTCAGGTTTTCCCTCCATCTGCAAGATGCAGTTAATTACTTCTATAATGAACACTATAAACATCTCTTTATCTACATGCAATACATCATGTTCCATTCCTCTCATATTCTCCTCTCTGATCAGAAATGTGTTTTTCTGCCACTGCACATCTTTTCTCTTACTTGCGACTTTTCTTTTCTTTTTTTTTCTTTCTATTTTCTGCAGTGAATACCTTTTGTTATCCTCTGCATATGATATTTTTGAATAATTTTATTTTTTGGTATTTCTCTAGCTTGTTCTGCTACTGCACATTCTTTATATGTTGCACTGTGGTCTTCCCTTCAATTACTGCATTTAGGTTCTGTTCCTTCTACACAGTTCTCATATAAGTGATTTATTTCACATTTACTGCACTTTATTGTTCCCTTATAAATGGCTGCTACAATGTCCAAACCTTTGACAATTGCAGTATTTTGAGGGGTGTGGAGGTTGGGAAGTGGGAATATATAATTTAATCCAGAAATATTGATACCCCATTTATATCCTATTTGGAAGTGTCCCACATTGAAGTGTTATGTGTAAAGACATAGATGACTGTTTTTCTCCCTCTCTTGTACAAAGTAGCCAGTTAACAAACAGT
Source organism: Gopherus evgoodei (assembly GCF_007399415.2). Classification (NCBI taxonomy): domain Eukaryota; kingdom Metazoa; phylum Chordata; order Testudines; family Testudinidae; genus Gopherus; species Gopherus evgoodei. Next base: position 85,959,455 of record NC_044322.1, on the reverse strand, counting down.
AATTTATCTTCACATATACTCCTTTTGATATCCTCAGACATTCCTAATGGCACTCCATACATTACCCCTTTTGCTCCTGTCAGAAATTTAGGCGGTTGGAAAGTAACTGTCATTTTCCCTAAGGTTACAGTTTTAAGAATTTTTTCAGCTTGCTCCTTATGTATACATTCTCTCCATAGATCTTCACCTGGCATTCATTTAACTCTTTGTATCTCACCATCACTGTGCTTTGTCCATTCTGTCATTTTCAGGGGGTTAACATCTCATATTTTCAATTCTTCTGTCACTGATTTGACAATTATAAAATGTTGACTTTTATCCTGTTTTTGTTTTTCATTTCTATGTATTCCTTCTTTCCACATAGCTTGCTCCTACAGCTCAGCCTCACCATTTTCACCTAGAGTCCACCACCAAGCAGCGCGATTTTCACCTAGAACCACCACCAAGCAGGCCGACCCCTTCCTGTGCCAGACTTTCCCATTTTAAGACTCGTCCTTCCAGGCGAAGCAAGCTTTGAAAGTGTGACTGGTTAGTGCTTGCTGAAATCAGAAGGGCTTATTAATGTCCTCTTTACTAGGGTTAGGGCATTTTCCATCATATCTCCTCAATATTACCCTCTGGCTCCTTCAGGTGTTTGTCAGTCTTCATCCTCTCTAGTGATTTATTAGCAGAAGTATCACTTGTTTCTTCATATCTGAGTCTCAGTCTCCCTGGATACAAAATATCTGTCTCAGAAATAGATTCCTTATGCACAAAGCTCCCTGACTTTACCAATAAATTAGAAGGGGAGCCAGGTATATATTTGGAATTTCCTTCCCTTGCAAAGAATTCTGTGTTCCTCTCTCAAAGATCAAAATATTTTTGTCACTGTCTCTCCAAATATATATTTGTCTGTAGCAAGAAAGCCAATGATGTATGCTATTAGATCTTTACTGTCCATTTTCAAACATATTTTGCTCAAACAAATGTTTTAACCACTGAACTCATAAAGACAAGAAAGTGTCCCTGATTTGTCTTCTAATGGTGGCCATATTCATTGCTATTCTTTCCATTTTACTATCTATTCCTCAGGGTCATCATATTTGCATAATAGTGCTTCAGACTTTTCCTCAAAAGAGAAAGTGATTTACTGGAGAGTACCTAACTTGGTGTGGAGAAAATATAGAAGGATAACTCTTTGTAAAAAAACTGAACCCATGATATTGGAATGAAAAAATAATAATTTTCATGATTAGGCTAGCATGGTGCCTTTACATTAATAATTACTCTACTAATATAGAGAAGCATACATTTATCAATTTTTAAATGTTTAGGTCTCTGGAGACTGTTGTAAATCAGAAAGTCCACTGCAGGGATGGAATATTTCTTGCAACTGAACACGTTTTCCTCTAGCATCTAGTATGAGAGTGTAAAGGAGAGATGCATGAAGGAAGAACTTCTCTTTTTGATTTCACAATGAACTTTCTGGGAGATCAGATGGAATCACTGCAGAGGTGGTGCACAAATGGAGACAATGTAGTGGTTTCTGTCATGATAATACCTGTATTCCTTCCACTTACTTACTGCCCCAGCAATCTAATTGCAATATTATGCCCTAAAAATCATTACATGCAGTCAAAATTTTCAGAACCACATCAAACTCAAGTTCAAAGAAGTATATTATTCTGAGATCCATATTTTAGAGCAGAGTAGAGGGGTTATGCATTAAGACGTGGTTCTGGATATTTGCTGATATCTTCAGCAACTCTGACATTGGAAGAAATATGGTATTTAAATTAAAACTTAAGACTACTTTAAGATCCAACATGAATCAGGAGATCAGCTATCTGGTTTTATTTTGTGGAACATTCTGTAAATACCAAATATTGCTGTTTTGACATAATAGATCACATTACCAAAATTAAATTAAAAAAAAAATCTAAATGTCCTTTTGATGATTTATAAACAACTATAGAAGACTTAGTTTTGTGGTAAGACCAGCTGTTTCATTTCACATTGTAGAAAGTTATAATATAATAAGGGATGAGATTAACATGTATTATATTCTATAATGAGAAACAGAAGGGGCAGAATTTTGAAACCTGATCACAAATATGTTTACACACAGAATGTTGTCATTGCAAACTACTTTAACTAGGTGCATGGCCCAACTTAAATCAGGATTTCAAGTTTAAATGTGATTGCCAGAAGTGGACAATATGTGTTTTTATATTTTACTTCAGCAGATCACTGATGGTGAAATTTATTATTAAAGGGCTACATTCAATCCTATCACAAGCAATCACAAATTTATCGGAACTGGACCAGTGCTGATTCTGGTTCACTGTGACTACCCATAATTATTATTTTTTGAATTGCAGTAGTCATAGGCCAGGATCTCAATGTGCCAAGCGCTGTAAAAAAACATAGAAAAAAGACTATCCGTACTCCAAAACTTTATAACATAAGTAGACTAAGGCCACCAATCGGGTTTGCTAAAATGCTGTGTACCAATCTGGTTTGCTACGTACAAATGCAGCCTGCAGAACAAACTTGGCAAACAATATTAGAAACTCAGAAGTCAGCATCAGCCAGTGTAATAAGATGAGATTGCCACAGACCAAATAGGTAGCAGGCTATAATTCTGCATGTTATCTTTACTAGAAGGTAGAATAAACAAAATCAATAATCGTGTTTCAAGACGACTGACAGAATTCATTTTTTATAGTTTTTATGGATGATATCAATGTTTCTTTGGAAGTTGTTTTCTGATTTTTATCTATTTCAGTTTTCATGGTTGCACAAAATTGTGGGGGGTGTTAGAAAATAATTATTTAATGACAGTAGATGCTGAGTTTTCAAAAGTTAAAGCTTTATAACCATTAAAGCACTATTTGTCAACATCACATGTGAAAATATACAAAGTACATATCCTTGAATCAAACCCTAAAAAGTTTTCAAGCAACATTTTGCTTTCTTTGCCTATCTGTAAATTTCAATTATGACCAATGGAATTTTTTTTTTATCTGTACATATATGCATAAGATGAAATCAATTTTTTACTGACATTTACTCATAGGTTTGGAAGGGATTACATTTTATCAATGATATTAGGATTGAGTCTTGGGACTTAGAGTCTTTCCCTTGATTTTTTTCAGTTAATACCTTACCTAGCAGATGTGATTGTTCATGGTCTTGTAGCTAAGGCTGATTGAAGATCAGGAAATCTGGGTTTGGTTCCTGGCACTCCTACGGACTTCCTGTGTGACCCTGGGAGACTCATTTAATCTCTCTTCTTCATTTCAAAAGAGGATAATAGTACTGCCTGATCTGATAAGGTTGATGCGATGATAAATACTTAAAAAGCTTGGGATGATCAGTTACTATGGTGATAGGGGCAGCCTAAATTTCTAGATAGATACTTGTCTTATTTTACCATGTCTGTACAATAAAAGTAAGGTGGAGACATTTACTTCCTGTTGAAATTCACAGGAGTTTGATTTATAATTTATTATTTGCCATTTTTTTTCAATGACCAACTGCTAAAATGGATTTTTTTTTCGCTACAAGTGAGGTTTGTATGTCTGGAATGTGAGGAGGGGATTTCAGATTCTAACACACTTTATAATACTTAATTGTATAAAGAGAATTTCGCTGGCTTTCAGTTTCTTTAACATACATTTCACACAAATTACAGTCATCTGCATAATAACTACTTAAGAATAAAATATTTTTGAAGTCTGTCAAGTTGATCACTAAAAGTGTTGTTACCCTTTGTAGACGCTGCCATTACTACCCAACAACTAACCTTTTTTGTCTTTCTTTGACTTACCTTGGTGTGCAAAATCAGCCCGATGTTATGTGAAAGTATATAAGCTAGAATCTAAATAATTAAAGTGCACATTTCCCACTCATGACAACACTACATTAATTTGTCAAGAAGATTGTACAGGGCAAATCAACTGTTTCTTTAAAAAAATAACCAACATTCATTACAGTGCTGAGGTAAAGTAATAACAGTAAAAGCAAACTCAAGACAAAGTAAATGTTAACATTCTATGATTAAAAAAACAGCTGACATAGCAGAATACACTAAAGCAATGAACAAAGTCTGTTCAGAAGGAGAGGTATATAATAGAAGGTAGCTGTTTACAAGCTTGTAGACTGCATTATGTTCCATCATGCTGCCATGCAAAAAAGCAAGATTAATGAACAATCTTCTCTTCTTAGACTGATGGAGATTTTCTGTACAAAATAATAATGCTTGTAGTCTACATGTGACAAAATGGTGTTCATAATTCACGACTTATGAACCACCTGCTTCTGTGAACTTAACATTAAAAAGGGGGAAATACTTTTTAAAAAATCCCTTAAATATAAACATTATAAGTTATGTATATCAGAGCAACTTCTTGTGTTCTACAGAATATCAAAACTATTTAACAGTAATTTCAAACAGAGAATTGTCATATGCACTATTGAAGATTAACCAGCAAGGTGTTAAGCACCATAAACTGAACACTGCTAGAAGCTGGCAGGGGTTGAGGGCCCCCAGCACCTCACAGAAATGCTTAGCCTCTTGTTAAGGCAAGCTCTAAATGGATAATTCATATGTATTTAACCTAAATTAACATAACATTCAATGATTTATCATATCATAGAATCATAGAATATCAGGGTTGGAAGGGACCTCAGGAGGTCATCTAGTCCAATCCCCTGCTCAAAGCAGGACCAATTCCCAGCTAAATCATCCCAGCAAGGGATTTGTCAAGCCTGACCTTAAAAACCTTCTAAGGAAGGAGATTCCCCTGCCTCCCTAGGTAACCCATTCCAGTGCTTCACCACCCTCCTAGTGAAAAAGTTTTTCCTAATCTCCAACCTAAACCTCCCCCACTGCAACCTGAGACCATTACTCCTTGTTCTGTAATCTGCCACCACTGAGAACAGCCTAGCTCCATCCTCTTTGGAAACCCCTTTCAGGTAGTTGAAAGCAGTTCTCAAATCCTGCCTCATTCTTCTCTTCTGCACACTAAACAATCCCAGTTCCCTCAGCCTTTCCTCATAAGTCATGTGCTCTAGCCCCCTAATCATTTTTATTGCCCTTCACTGGACTCTTTCCAATTTTTCCACATCCTTCTTGTAGTGTGGGGCCCAAAACTGAACACAGTAGTCTAGAAGAGGCCTCATCAATGTCGAATAGAGGGGAATGATCACGTCCCTCAATCTGCTGGCAATACCCCTACTTATACAGCCTAAAATTCCGTTAGCCTTCTTGGCAACAAGGGCACACTATCGACTCATATCCAGCTTCTCGTTCACTGTAACCCCTTGGTCCTTTTCTGCAGAACTGCTTCCTAGCCATTCGGTCCCTAGTCTGTAACAGTGAATGGGATTCTTCCGTCCTAAGTGCAGGACTCTGCACTTGTCCTTATTGAAACTCATCAGGTTTCTTTTGGCCCAGTTCTCTAATTTGTCTAGGCCCCTCTGTATCCTATCCCTACCCTCCACTGTATATACCACTCCTCCCAATTTAGTGTCATCTGTAAACTTGCTGAGACTGCAGTCCACGTCATCCTCCAGATCGTTAATGAAGATATTGAACAAAACCAGCCCCAGGACCAACCCTTGGGGCACTCTGCTTGAAACTGGCTGCCAACTAGACATGGAGCCGTTGATCACTACCCGTTGAGCCCAGTGATCTAGCCAGCCTTCTATCCTTACAAGAAGACTAAATTATTTCCTCTCCTTCAAGATGTCAATATCTTTGCTAGGTTAATACGCCCCTAGGAGCTTGTCAATTACAAATGTCTGTGTCCCTTGTCTGAGCATCTACACTGCTATTTTAGTCCCACAGTCAACTGTCCCAGACTCTGACATTCAGTACCACATATTTTTTATTGCTGTGTTGAGATATCCTAGGAGTCTGATTCTACATTATGTTACACTAGTTTCATGCCAGCATACCAGGCTCAGGTGTTTAGCCTGTGAAAGAAACACGTGCAGTGTTACGCTTCAAGCAAAAGCAACTTTCCTTTAAGAAACTCTGCAATTTGACTAAAACAACATTTAGGGTAAGGAACTACTACTTGTAACTAGGCTTTTTAGTGTATTAATCTTACTTTGTCTGTTTATTTTATTTGCTCAGTAATCTGCTTTAATTTGTTTGCTATCCCTTATAATCTGTTTTTTGTAGTTAATAAATTTGTTTTTGTTTTCTCCAAAGCCAGTTTGTGGAACTCATGAGCGAGGGAGTGAATTTCATGAGTTTACATTGCACAGATCTCTGTGCAGTACAAGATGATACAATTTTGGGTTTACACTGCAGAAGGGATGTGCACTTTGAGTGCTGGGCAATTCCCTAGCTGAAGCCTTCCCAGGTAGTGCTTATTTCAGTGTTTGTGTCTTTCTGAAGCTGTGTGTGTGATGGAGGAGGTTGGAGGGTCTGGCTCAGCAGGACAATGCAAGGGAGCCCAGGCTGGTGGAGCGGGCAGGGTCTTTGGGACAGCAGTATATCAGGTGGCACACCGAGGAGGGAGGGGGGCGTTACTGGGGCACAGCAAGCAGGGTGATGTGCACAGCTTGTTGCTCTGAGACACTAGTGGTGCTTTTCAGTGAATTTTGAAGCTAGAGAACAAAGAAAGTCTTTACCTGTTTGTTATTTTCTGTTTGCTTATTTCAGGTAAGAGAAGAAGGGACAGAAAAACAGCAAGATGAGTGAAAATAGTGAAACAGTTTTGAAATTGGAGCTCTGCAGTTTGCAGGCAGGAGAAAATGAAAAAGAACACAAAAGATGTATGGACTTACAGGAAGCAGAATAAGCCAGACCAGAAACCTTTGGCACGTGGCTCGCCAGAGTAAGCACCCTGGTGGGCTGGGCCAGTTTGTTTACCTGCTGTGTCCGCAGGTTCAAATGATTGCGGCTCCCACTGGCCACAGTTTGCCATCCCAGGCCACTGGGGGATGTGGGTAGCAGCGCAGGCCAAGGGATGTGCTCTCCAAAAGTCCACAGCAGCAGTAGAGAATAGTCTGCTACTGGGGAAGATGGCTTGTTGAGGCCAGCTCCTATGGCTAAAGGCAGCTTTTCCTCAGGGGAAGGGAATGTTTTGCCTGTCTATGAGAAGACTGTCCAGGTTGCTGGCTGCCAGCAGATTGCAGCCAAGTGAAGGACAGATCTCACTCTAGAATGCATAGGGAGATAGAGGGAAGCCCATAGGAGGGGATGGAATCCTAGAGATCGCTGCAGTGGTTGAGAGTTCCATGGCCTCTGTAGCTGGAGGCAAGTCCAATTAAAAGGTGAGGGTGGGTTCAATGCTCACCAGTGAAGGGACTGTTCTGGCTATTAGCTGTGAGCCCACAGCTGAACAGGGGATAGATCCCACACTAGAGAGAACAGAGGGGTATGTCTTATAAGTGGGGGAGTGCAGGAATTTTCCCTCAGTGATTACGTAGTAGACATTTCCCAGGAGAAATTTGCTGGATCAGTGTCTGTGCTCCCAGGCATCCCACCTGGGACTCAGGTTTTAAGAGGGAACTGTGTAACTGACCTCCCGGAGGAGGACAGTCATATAACTGACCTCTTGGGAACAGAGAGGGGTGAGAAAGAGGACCCCAATCAAGGTCCCATTTTTGCAAAATGTTCCTGATCTATCTGTGAATACTAATTCTGTCTCTTTAAGGCAGGGTGAGAGTCTTTCTAACAACTTGGGGGTCAGTGAAAATGCTAATGACCCACCTGAGAAAGAGGAGGAGGATATACTCTCCTGGGCAGGTAAACTCCTGCTAATAGCTAGGCAAGAGCTGAGAAAACAGGGTGGGGAAGGTTCCATCACTAGAAGTGAGAATTACAAAAGATCCCCAGGAGGGGGTGAATTTTTCACGTGGGCATAGACCAGGAGATGGAATGCAGCTCCACAGGGGGCTGGCCAGTAACTTGCAAGGTCTCCTTATGCCCTTTCCTCATCAAAGCCCCAAAGAAATATATGAATTGAGAACCTTTACTAAAGGGGAAGAAAGGCCAGGATCAGAACACATACAGTGGTTCCTGAAGGGGTTGAGAAATACAATGACTATTGAACAAACCTGACTGTCTAAACAGAAATATACTTGGAAACACTTCCCTGTAATTAAGTTGCTGGTACTCTTGAGCCTTATGCTAAACAGCTAATAGGTTGTAAAAAAAAAAATTGGTGCTGATGATAAATCATTTAAAAATGTGTAATATGTATAATTGTGGGGGAAAAGTTTTGAGCATGTTGCAGTGGTAACAAGGAAGTCCAGTAAGAACACTACTTCTCAGCTAGTACCTGTAAACGGGCTTAAAGCTTGTCATGGCAGAAAAAGCATAACAAACCTAGACTGCTGTGTGGAAGGGCAAACCGAGGCACAACACTTCATGGCATTGGTGGCTAAATGCCAAGACACCTACACTCTAAAAGATATTGATATCTATATTATGTTAATAATGCTGCAACTACAATGCTTTCAGGCAACTAGAAAAAAAAAACCCAGAACTTCGTAAAAACACTTGTGGATAAAAATACAATTTTGGGTAACATTGGGAAGTTAGATAATCAAGAATTTTAGGCACATTGCCTTCATATTAGCCAGTGACTAACCCTTTGGCAATAATCTAAGGGCGGGGGGGAATGTGACATTCTTCATAGAAATATTGTTATAATATGATTATAGTATATTTAAGATTCATTTTATGCAAGATGGATTATATGAGGTATCACTGAAAGGTTATGATTTACTGAATATGATTATCCTATATGTATGCGTGTATCATTTTTGTATCTAAAGTTAGGAATATTGACTATGAATCTGCACTACAATAGTGTTTGCATCTGGGGAATGCCCACTAGACAAAATGAAATTAGACTAGGTGGTAAACTGGGGATAAATCAATGAACCATTAGAGAGAACAATAGGTCTTTGAAGATGCTAATCTCCCACCTTCCTGGGAGTCTACAAACAACTTCTGGCTCATGGCTGCTTTGACACTACAGGGTCATGTGATTAAGTCACCTAGTACTGGACTCCATCATAGAATACCAGTATTTTTCCACTCAAGAGGAGAGGAACCATGCTGGAAAACAAAGGATTCCCACTATGTGTAAAACCTATTTAAGACAGGAGATAGAAATAATCAAGGTTCATTCTTCACTGAATCCCCGCTCAGAATGACTACTGGAAACAAGAAACAAAGAGAAAGGAGAGAGAAGGACTGAGCCCAGGCTGGAAAAGCGTCTGGCCTGTGAAAGAAATATCTGCAATTTTAAGCTGCAAGCAAGAGCATCTTGCCTTCAAGAAACTCTGCAATCTGCCTAAAACAACATATAGGGTAAGGAATTACTACTTGTAACTAGGTTCTTTACTCTATTAATCTTACTTTGCTATTTATTTTATTTGCTCAGTAATCTGCTTTAATCTGTTTGCTATCCCTTATCATCCATCTTTTGTAGTTAATAAACTTGTTTTTGTTTTCTCTAAAGCCAGTTTGTGGAACCCATATTGCAGGAATGGTGGGAGGGAAGCTGTGTATATCTTCCCCAACATTGAGGGAGGGAGTAAATTTCATGAGCTTTCATTGTACAAATCAATTATTTCTTGTATTACAGTGCATGTAGTTCCTGACCCTTTTTATGCAGGAGGGAGGATTACAGGATTAAAGATTATGGAAAATAGTTCTCTTACCTATCAGTATTAAATTTATCATTTAGATTAAAAACTAATTTCAAGTATCATATATTTCAATTCAAAACGGAGCTTTCTTTGGAAGTATCATAACCTTAGTCCCAGATTTGGACCTTAGCATCCAAAATATGGGGGTTAGCATGAAAACCTCCAAGCTTAGTTACCAGCTTGGACCTGGTACTTGCTGCCACCACCCAAAAAATTAGAGTGTTTTGGGGCACTCTGGTCCCCCTGAAAAACCTTCCCTGGGGACCCCAAGACCCAAATCCCTTGAGTCTCACACAAAGGGAAATAATCCTTTTTCCCTTCCCCCCTCCAGGTGCTCCTGGAGAGATACACAGACACAAGCTCTGTAAAACTACACAGAGTGACTCCCCCTCTCTGTTCCCAGTCCTGGAAACAAAAAGCACTTTCCTATTCCCCCAGAGGGAATGCAAAATCAGGCTAGCAAATCCAACGCACACAGATTTCCCCTGATTTCTTCCTCCCACCAATTCCCTGGTGAGTACAGACTCAATTTCCCTGAAGTAAAGAAAAACTCCAACAGGTCTTAAAAGAAAGCTTTATATAAAAAGAAAGAAAAAATACATACAAATGGTCTCTGTGTATTAAGGTAACACAACACAGGGTCGATTGCTTAAAAGCATATTGAATAAACAGCCTTATTAAAAAAGAATACAAATCAAAGCACTCCAGCACTTATATTTATGCAAATACCAAAGAAAAGAAACCATATAACTTACTATCTAATCTCTTTGTCCTTACACTTAGAAACAGAAGACTAGAAAGTAGAAACTACTTCTCCAAAGCTCAGAGAAAGCAGGCAGCCAGAAAACAAAGACCTAGACACAAACTTCCCTCCACCCAGAGTTGAAAAAATCTGGTTTCCTGATTGGTCCTCTGGTCAGGTGCTTCAGGTGAAAGAGACATTAACCCTTAGCTATCTGTTTATGACAGGAAGTAAAGTACCAAATTTCCTAGCCCACAGAAAAAAAAACGATAACCCAGTCACAAATAAACTGTGATTCCTACCTGCATTCAGTTAATTAATGTGATAAATCAGACATTGTCTTCTGGGTCAGACAAATACCAATAGGATACTTCCCTAAGTTTAATAACAAGTGATTTAGCAGATAGTGATTGACAAAAATTCCATTGAAATAAGATACGTGGTTCTAACTTCTCAGAATCACTGCAATCAATGCTATAAACATGGATGTGAAGATTTTCAAAAATAGGTGCTTTGGGTTAGGCTCCTAAAAGCATTTTTAGACATTTAACCAAAGGCCAGAGTCACAAGAAATTTAAATGCCTAACTGCCATTTTAGGTGTCTACATCTAACATCTAGGTGTATTGGCATTCACAAAATGCTACTTCTTGGGCCATAGAGAGAATGAGAGCAACTCTGCAGCCTTGTGTTAGGGCACTCATGGACATTCAGGGTCCAGCCCCGCTGCTCCAATGGCTCTGTAGTTATATGTCCACAGTGGAACAGCTTCGACAGGAGAGACTGAGTAATAGTTGTATCAGATTATTCTATAGCCCAGTGATTAGTGCTGAGAGGTAAAAAACCCCTGTTCAGATCCTTTCCCCTCACAATCAAGCAGAAGAGACAATTGGACCTGAGTCTCCCACAACCCAAATGAGTGATCTAATCACTGGGCAAAAGCTATAAGATGGGCAGCACCAGCACCACCACATCGTCCACTGGTCCTTGTAAAAAATTGACATAGGAATCTGATTCCAGGAGAGCGTTCTCAGTTGTGGATCACAAGGGGGGATAGGAACTTCCCAACAACCCAGACCTACGTGTCTAACTCTGTGAGATAGGTGTGATTTCGGACACACCCCTGTCATTAGCATCTCTCACTGGTTAGTACAAGCAGCTCCCCACTCAGCGTGCTGCCTTTTGTGGATGCCAGTTTTGGGTGCTTATCTCTCCCCATTCATTGTACAGGGAACCTAAGTGCCTAACTCAGGCTTTTCTGGATACCAGTGATATTTAAGACACTTAAAATTAGACATTGCAACACCCTTTGAATCTGGCTATAAGTGGCCTAAAAAGTTGAAGAACATCCATTGAAAGCATCCAGATGAGTGACCATCATTTTTACCACTCAAGGTCATGCTTTTTGTTTATGCAATGCACATAAATCTTTTTTTGTTGTTGTTATTAGCATTTTCATATGCATCCACCTGTAATGAAAGGCATTCCTACATTACCAGGAACCTACACGTCTTTGAGGGAGACGAAAATGATAAATTGCACAGTCTAGAAACATTTGGAAATGAAGTGTGATAGCTTTTCTTTACATAATAATGTTGTGAATTTAATGTAGAGTATCTAATGACACAGCAGGGCTAGAATGAAATATTCTTTTACCCAGTTGGAAATGGGGATTCTAATTTTTCAGTGTTATAAATCTTGTGTTTCTAATATTATAGTGCACAGGATTTAGACCTTAAGCAGATTTAATCTCCAATATTTTTCAAGCCATCTGAGGAAGTGTACCATCTAATTTTGTCTATAGTTATAGTCTATGTATGTACAGTCTCAGTGTAAGTGGCTTGGTTGCCCACATATGAAGCAAATCTTTGTCACCGAAGGCAGGGCTGATGAGAAGGGGGGGAAGCCAGTACAAATTACAGGGGCCTGGCTCCTCAGGAAGGGGGCCAAGGGCCTGGCTTCCCTGGCTTCGTTGGCCCTGTTTAACCAGTCTGCCCTTGCTGTGGGGCCCGGAAATTTTTTTTCACTGGGGCCCAGACCCGCTCTCAGCGGCCCTGGCCAAGGGATTCTTGCTTGGTCTCCCACAATCACTGTCACTTTCAGGAAGAGGCTCCTACTAAGGCCAGCTGCACTTCTTCAGCCTGGGTTCTGGCCCCCAAATACCACCACTGATCTGCAGCTTTGGCCTTGCCAAGATCAAGTTGTCAGGGACCTCTCATGCCACCTTCATTCCTTTTCCCATCTGTGGCATTCATCAAGTGGGGTGAGTTTGGGCCACCCTCTGGGGTCTGCTAAGGGAACAGTGGTGTGTAGATAACTATGAGATAGTGCTACTGCATTGTAGAGGTCTTTGGAACAGAGTTGCTTCATCCACTCCCACTTTCTGAAGGGGAGAATTTTGTTAAACTGCCCCAAGACTACTCTTTCAGGGTACCCATTTTCTTATCAGGCAGGACCAATGCTCACAATGTTCTCTTAGACCAGGGGTCGGCAACCTCTGGCACACGACTCACCAGTAAGCACCCTGGTGGGCTGGGCCAGTTTGTCTACCTGTTGCGTCGGCAGATTCAGCGGACCGTGGCTCCCACTGGCTGTGGTTCACTGTCCCAGGCCAATGGGGGTGGCAGGAAGTGCCACGGGCGAGGGATGCACTGGCCGCGGCTTCCTGACGCCCCCATTGGCCTGGGACGGTGAACTGCAGCCAGTGGGAGCCACGATCGGCCGAACCTGCCAACACAGCAGGTAAACAAACTGGCCCGGCCCACCAGGGTGCTTACTCTGGTGAGCCGTGTGCCAGAGGTTGCCAACCCCTGTCTTAGACATTGGGCCACCTCCCATGGCTGTGTCCAGGTGGAAACCTTTCCCACCAGAATCACTGGCGGTAAAACTCAGCCAAAATGCCAAAGACAAACAAGCTGTCACAACCTTAGATTAACTAAAGCTGTTTTATGTATACTACCATTTTTTTCCACAATACCCTACACAATATATTTTCTATCAAAGTTCTTATTCTTTTTGAAGATCTCCCAAATTCTTTGAAAATATGTTGAAGATTAAAAACTTTCTTTCTGTGCCCTGTATTTGTACCAAGTCATTTGGAAACCCAGCCTCAGCCTGCACTAATGCAGCTCCCCATGGAGCTGGCTTTGTGGTTAGAGAAAGCAAACCACACCTAATTATATTGTGGAACACACAGCTTGTGTTCAATCTGGGTTTCATTTAGTTCCATGCATGTTGTGCTATGCAGTCATCAAGCATTTAACAACAGCTCACCTCCCATAAAGGCAAGGATAGGATGTGGCAGAAAATCCTTGGGATAATGGTGTTCAGACACAGGGCAGTGGTCTAAAGAGACAGATATTGCCTATTTGGATGTTTCTACTGCACTATACTGGGAGTGGCATAATGAAACTTTGTTTGTGACTTGGACATATGCAAATTACATGTACTGCTCAGAAAACACAGCACTGGATTCTGTGGTCCACTATGTTCAATCTTACCTAATCCTATGCATAGTGCCCTTGCCCCCCTCTAGTGTAGAAGGCATTCCAGGAGTAAGTTAAGGGTTGCGTGAGGACAAGAATGGTGGTGATATAGCTGAGCTCTGCTATGCTGATTCTCCATTGACTTAAGTTACTTTAGTGACACTGTACAGTGGTATAAATCAAAGCTATTCCTCATTAGTTCTAACTTACACCCCAGCCAGGCAGAACAGGATCAGGGATCTGCAATTCACTTTGCTTAAGCACATGTAGGCCCAATTGATCTTAATGTGTACAGCGCAAGCTGAATCACAATTCATCTCCAGAATAGCACCAGGCAAATTCACATGCAAGCCTACAAATAGTGCCAAGTATCTTTGTACTGTAATCTGGCTGACTTATTCCAAGTGAAGTTGACAGTGTAGTTGCATTGTTTCCCAAAACAAATGGATAGGGATCAGTGAAATGTTCCCTTTCTGTCTATCATGCAATCCCACCATCATGCCTTTCTGCTACATGCACCTAGAGTAGGGGTTGGCAACCTCTGGCATGCGGCTCGCCAGGGTAAGCACCCTGGTGGGCCGGGCCAGTTTGTTTACCTGCCGTCTCGGCAGGTTCAGCAGACCATGGCTTCCCCTGGCCGTGGTTCGCCGTCCCAGGCCAATGGGGGCGGCGGGAAGTGCCACGGGTGAGGAATGTGCTGGCTGCAGCACTTCTCGCCACCCCCATTGGCCTGGGACGGGGAACCGCAGCCAGTTAGAGCTGCGGTCCGCTGAACCTGCTGACGTGGCAGGTAAATAAATTGGCCCAGCCCGCCAGGGTGCTTACTCTGGCGAGTCATGTGCCAAAGGTTGCCAACCCCTGACCTAGAGACTCATTTTAAGCAAACATGACAAAATACATCTACAAATGGAAGCAACTTCAGACAAGGCTTATTTGGCATTATATTGCCTTTCTTGAGAGAGAGTAAACGTTCACATAGGTATTGATAGAATTTGGCCCTGGCATCCAGCATTTTCCATTTGAGGTGAGCTATATGGGAAGAGCGGAATATTGTGTTGATTGTAAGTGAATTTCCAGAGGATGAAAGAGCAGAAATCTCAAGCACTCCTTTGCTTCATTTTCTTTTAGTTATCCAAAAGGTTTTCTAAAGCATTCTTTAATTTCTAATCAGCTATCCTTAACTCCTAGGAAGTTTTAGTGTCTTTCCCATCCAGGTTCTCCATCAGTTTCAACTTTCATTTATCTAGATTTGTTTTGCACAAATGAGTTTCTTTCTGGCTTTGATTCATATCATGCAATTAAAATAATAATATAAAAAATATGAAAAGATAGTTCTGTCTACTGCAAATATTTCTATTCCATATAGGTTCTTATAATGTGCTCTTCACCATTGTATCTGAATGCAATTAAGTGATGTGAGTAATTAACCTATTGTTGGTTTTCTCATCCTCTCCCCAGAGTGAGAAATATGTAGAAGTGTCTTCTTTTGGTAGTTCTTTATATTATTATCTTTTTTAATATACCTGTTTTTCCTCAATGCTTAGCCGAACAGTTGGCCATAGCAATCATTCACCATTTGGACAATTCCTGCACAGCCTCAAGGGCTTGAAGGTCTGGGAGTCCAACATAGGAACAGACTTGATGAACCCATGTAATAGAGTAGTGGTTCTCAAACTTTAGCAAGCCAAGGATCCTCATTTTGATTTAAAATTTTTTGTGGACCCCCAAGCCCCTGCTCAGCCTCAGGCCCAGCCCCAAATCCACTCGTTCCCCAAGTCCCAATCCCAGTGGCATAGCTGCATAGGAAATTTAGTGGGCCACGAATTTGGGTAGGCGGGCAATTACAGGGGGGCTGGGAGGGCAGGAAAAATGGGGGGCCCACCTCCCCACACACCCTGCACCTGGTTTTGTGGGGGGTGATGGATGCACCCTTCGAGCAGGGGCGCCAGAGGACCCTGAGAGCACACCCAGCTCTGTGAGGAGACGCTGCTCTCCAGTGTGCATGGTTTCCAGCTCCCTTCCAGGTCCCACTGCCCCATGCTGGGCCCAGCTCCCCCAGGCAGTGGACCTACCTTTTTTGAAGATCTCCTTTACTACTGATAGTCACCCACCCACTCGCCCTACTCCCAGTGGTGGGGCCCCTGAAAAATGGGCACTCCCATAGCTTCATCCACTCTGCCTGCCTGGCACTTCTCCCGGGGAGCGGGGTGGGAGCATGGGGGCTTGCTCCACTCCACCCACTCCATTGGCAATCCATCCTGGGAGTGAGGTCAGGAATGAGGGCTTGCCCCGCTCCTCCTGCCTCTCAATGCTCCATTATAGGAATGGGGTCAGGAAGTGGGGGCTACTCCGGCCACTTTCCTGGTGCTCCAGTGGGTCACAGGGATCTGCCCTGTTCCACGCATCTGGCCCCAGAAGAAGCACCAGGCAGGCACATCGATCACTGGGGCCAGGACAGATCCAGGGTTGGGGATGGGTCTGGATGCTAAGTGGGTTGGCCACAGCCCACCCAGGCCCACTCGTGGCTATTCTCCTGCCCCACCTTTTCCTATCCCACCCTTGCCCCTCCTCTTCCCAGGCTCTTTCTGTCCACTTCCCCAAGCATGCCCTGCCTCCACTTCTCCCCCTTCTGCCCAGTGCCTCCTGCATGCCGCTGAACACCTGTTCCGCAGAGTGCAGGAGACACTGCGCG
Organism: Gopherus evgoodei; assembly: GCF_007399415.2. Taxonomy (NCBI): domain Eukaryota; kingdom Metazoa; phylum Chordata; order Testudines; family Testudinidae; genus Gopherus; species Gopherus evgoodei. Next base: position 85,942,875 of record NC_044322.1, on the reverse strand, counting down.
GGAGTGGGAAGAGTTGTTCTGTGATATCCAGGAGGCACTGCGAGGAAGAAGGAGGAGCTGATCAGTGGGGCCAACAGCTCCGGACATAACTCACAGATCCCCTGGAATACTCTCATGGATCCCCAGGGGTTTGCAAACCCCAGTTTGAGAAATGCTATAATAGAGGGTCTGCCTCTGGGCTACCTCCACCCCTCAGTTGGTATGATTTTATCCTGGATGTTACCGCCTTTCCTGGAATTTCTGGTGGCATTCTAGCAACATGTCCGAAAAGCGTATGGCGCCATCTGTGGACAGTGGCTTCAGTAGTCTGTGACCATAAACATCTGTATTACAGATTAAGTCATTCTACTTTATTCAAAAGTCTCCAACTTTGCCCAGTCTGAGCAGTATAGTGCCCATATTTCACAGGCATGCAACAGTATGGGAAGGATACAGCTCAAATAGATCCTGAACCTGGTTGTCATGCTGAGGTTATGTTGGTTCCATATTCGTTGTAGATGGCCCTTGGAAGATGCTGCAATGCCAATCCAACAGAGAACCTCCATATGAGAGTTGGAGGAACTGCTGAGTATAGAACCCAAATAGCAAAAGCTGGAAACTGTTTTAACAGTTTCATTATTCAAAGAGGTTGGAGTTGTGGGTGGACCTCATCCTAGATTTTACAGCTTTTTCTTTGACCACAAAACATGGAGGCTAATCTTAGCTGACTCCATTTCTATTTGCTGGAGTGCCTCATGAAAGCTGTTGGGGCTCTGTACTAGAAGAACAATGTCATTGGTGTCATCAAGGTCCAAGAGCTAGAAATCACCAATCTTAATGTCTATGGAACTGAATAAATATAGCATTATGAAATATATTGCCCGACAAAACAGTTCAGGGGCCAAGATGCAGCCCTGTCTGACACCAGATACTGATTTAAAAGGTGCTGACCTGTGATTCTGCAGACGTACACAGGCAATGGTTCCATTATGCAGCTTTCTAATCAAGTCCAGTGGAGTGGTAAGGATGCCTATACCCTTTAGGCCTTCCATAGCATGACACGGTCAGCTGAATCAAATGCAGCCTTAATGTACGGGGAGACTTTGGCAAACCAATAAAGTGCTTGAAATCACTATGGCTTATTGTTAAAGGCAACCTAGACAGCAAGCTCTAAATTGGCCATTCAGCAATCTCAGCTTGACCAAGGCAGGAGGGGAGGGGGTTTTCGGTGCCTCAGAAAGGGCAGCTTGACCCTGCGTCCTTCCTGATAAGAATTGTGTTGAAGTTGTGGATACAGGCATTGTGAAAGAGCAACTTGTACCCTCAGGAATCTCTGTTGGGGTCTCAAGGCTGCAGACTCTGGAAAAACCCACACCTGGCTAATCAATAATTGGAAGGAACTTCTTGCTTGATCATTGAAATTGCTTACTTAACAAAGTTTCTTTAAGGGATATGACATTTTATTACTAATGTATAAAAAAGGGAAAAATGTTTGAGATAGCGGGACTCATTTGGGAACTCTTTGGAACTGGTCTCTCCCTCTGGATGCATCTAGTGTTCCCCACTGGCAAATGGGCTGCCACTGTGCCACTCGAGAGCCACAGTCAGCGTTAGTAATTATCAAGAGTTGGAGGTGTTTTACTAATCGTGTTGTGGACACAGGACCGGCACTAAGGGTTTGAGCGCCCTAGGCACACGGCAATTTTGCCGCCCCGCGCGCTGGTCCCGTGGCTCTGATGGAGCTGCCGCAGTGGGGCCTGCAGAGGGTCTGGTGCTCTGCAGCTCCAGTGGAGTTGCCGCAGGCATGCCTGCGATTTTTCCCTTGGAGCCACGTGAGGAGCCGACCATCTGCAGGCACAACTGCAGCAGCTCCACCGGAGCCGCGGAACAGCAGACCCTCCGCAGGCACCACTGCAGCAGCTCCACTGGAGCCGCCTGCCGCCCCCTCCGGCAAAACGGTGCCCACCAATTATTCTGGCACCCTAGGCGATTGCCTAGGCTGTCTAAATGATAGCGCTGGCCCTGTGTGGACATGTGTAAGTGCTTGAGACTAGTAAAGTTTAGCTTTAAGTGAAAGCACTCTTGTGTTGTCCTGTTTGTGCCAGTTATCTATCAGTCGGCCGGCCGTGTCTCCCCTGATTTATTTCCTGACACCTCCTTGCACAGAGTAAAAGTTACCAAGAGCTTTGGGTTGAAAGAACCCCAGGTAACATTAAGATTGATGTATGCTATGTGCAGGGGCTCCCTGATCTCACAGTGTATCTCTGACAAGTGGAGGGCCATAATAGCATCTAATGTGGACCTGTTCCTCGTAAAGCCTGACTGTTGGGGGTGATGCTTCCAATGTAGCAGGGGCTCCAACATGCCAGCAGATCAGACAGCAAGGTGATCAGCCTGTAGCTTTTACATTCACTGTGAGTTCCTTTGCCTTTATAAAATGAGATCACAATACCGTCCTTCCAAGCATTTGGTAAAGTTCCAGTTCTTCACACCAGATGAAAGATGGCCAGAAGTGATTTCACTATAGGATCAATAGCACATTTCAGCAGCTCTATCGGGTTGCCATCAGTGCTGTCTTAACATCCGTTTTTCAGTTTACAGATGGCACTCTTCACTTCATCCAATGCTGGTGCATCAGTCCAAGTATCTGGGTCTGGAACTGCAGTTGCGGCCAGATCATCCAGCTCTGAGCAAGCAGAAGCTGGAAGGTGGTTCAGGACATTATGATAATGTTCCACCCAGTGTGAGAGGATGTCATCATCCAATATTCATGGATGGCTTTGGCTGTGGTTCAGGATGCTGTTTGAAGTGACTATCTTTTGACTGCTGAGTTTGTGGATCATGCCCAATTCTGGCTTTATATTAGAGATGGCAGATCAAAAAAAATTTGCTTGCATTCGGATGGAAGGTGGTGAGGTGTCCTTTAGCTCCTGGGGGATTTCATTTCACAGTCTCAGATTGGACCCCAAGAATTCTGTCTCTTAAGTTATACCCTTAATATCATGCTAGCAATGTCTAGTATCTGCATTGATACAGGACTGGTGTAATGATCAAAGTGAATCACTATATAACTTAGAACTAGTTATATTAATGAATGTCAATTTGTGTGTGATCTAGAGGTCAGATTTATTCCTGCGTAATTATTTGCATGCATTCTATTTGCCTTCACTTGGGATTGGGTGGGGAGAGGATATTAATAATTGTTATTTGCTAGGAAGCAACATTAGAGCAATTTCCATACTACTCAATCAATCTTCGAAAGTGTTTCCACTTTCCTGGAAATATTCTCTGTACATTATTTTTTAATGTATTTTGGTCTATGAATATAGCAAAAATAAATGTAAAGTGAATATTTACAATCAATTATTCTTCTTCTTTGTTAATTATTTACTTGTTTAGGACCAGGTCATGCCTGACTCTAATGTGTCTACACAGGGCAGCATGACAAAATAAGACCATCCCCAATCCTACATCTGAGATCTCTCTGTCTTGGCTCAGGTATAGGGGAGAAAACAAGGGTTATCCACTCACCATTCTACCACCCCAGTAGGCATTAAGACTGAGCCACAGTTCTTTCCAAGGACTTCTCATTGGGTGGGGCAGCCACATGACACCCCATACTCACGGCTAGGAGCAGGGCATTATGTATGCCATCCCTATGGGGTATATCCTTAACTTGCAATGATAAAATTAAGAGTCAGTAAGTCACAACAACTCATTCTGTTATACCTGGAGGGAAGACATGTAATTAAGGATTAGACCCGGCTAGAAAGAGCCAAACTGGATGGGTTCCTATGAGTGCAGGACAACAGGGAGAGGACATGCAGGAGAGAGGTAGTTGGGGTTTATTTGCTCCCTGGGAAAGGAACCATAGCGATGCCTACAGGAAGGATCTTGTAGCCTTGGACTGTCCATGAAGGGAGAGGGCAGATGGAGAGAGGAGAAACTTTTAAAGTGGTCCTGGGAGAAGAGAGACTCCAGCCAAGAAGCCCTGAGGAACTGGTGGCTTGAGAGGAACTGGGCCTCTGGGTTGAAAGCCCTGGACAGCTGTGTTCTTTAACACAGGAGAAGGAACTCTAGATTTTGGGAGGAGGGAGGAAGAGTCTGTGGATGACTGAGCCTTGGATGAGTGAAACAGTTTCTGTTCCCTTGAGTTTGGACATTGTTACTCCAGAAGGGATGGATGTCTTAGTGTGACCTGGCTATAGGCCAAGATGCCACACAGGCTATTTGAAGAAGAAGGTGAGGCAGAGCGATTTAGTCTTTGTAATAAAGAAATTACATTTTACAAGCAATATGATTCCGTTAAATAAAAGTGTGTTCATATCTGGAATTTATATATATATTGTAGGTTTCTGCAACTATCAGCTTGAACTTTACAGGCAGAGTAGGTGACTGCATTGAGAAGATAAATACCAGGAGCAATGAAATATTTGGATAATGTGGAGGGCTATGATCTGACATATGTGGACAAATGCTGGTGTCCCTAAAGCAACAGACTTTGTTGTGCTGGCCTGGGTTTGTATGGTAACTTAAGAGTCCTTCGTTATGCTAACAGACATTTTGGAGCATGAGCTTTTGTGGGTGAATACCCACTTCGTCGGATGCATGTAGTGGAAATTTCCAGGGGCAAGTATATATATGCAAGCAAGAAGTAGGCTAGAGATAACGAGCTCAGTCAGGGAGGATGAGGCCCTCTTCTAGCAGCTGAGGTGTGAAAACCAAGGGAGTAGAAACTGCTTTTGTAGTTGGCAAGCCATTCACAGTCTTTATTTAATCCTGAGCTGATGGTGTCAAATTTGCAGATGAACAGAAACTCAGCGGTTTCTCTTTGAAGTCTGGTCCGGAAGTTTTTTTGCTGCAGGATGGCCACCTTAAAATCTGCTGTTGCGTGGCCAGGGAGGTTGAAGTGTTCTCCTACAGGTTTTTGTATATTGCTATTCTTAATATCTGATGCTTGGTTAGAGCAGATGTGGTTCTACCTGTAGACAGCCAACACCTACAAAATCTCCACCAAGCATTCTCAAAACTACAATACACGCATGACGAAATAAGAAAACAGATCAACAGAGCCAGAAATGTACCGAGAAACCTCCTACTGCAAGACAAACCCAAGAAAGAAACCAGAAGGCTCCACTGGCCATCACATACAGTCTCCAGCTAAAACTCCTCCAACGCATCATCAGGGATCTACAACCCATCCTGGACAATGATCCCACACCTTCACAGGCCTTGGGTGGCAGGCCAGTCCTCGCCCATAGACAACCTGCCAACCTGAAGCATATTCTCACCAGTAACTGCATACTGCACCATAGTAACTCTAACTCAGGAACCAATCCATGCAACAAACCTCGATGCCAACTCTGCCCACATATCTACACCAGCAACACCATCACAGGACCTAACTAGATCAACTACACCATCACCGGTTCATTCATCTGCACATCCACCAGTGTAATATATGCAATCGTATGCCATCAATGCCCCTCTGCTATGTACATCGGCCAAACTGGACAGTCTCTACGGAAAAGGATAAATGGACACAAATCACGTCTCTTAGTGTATAAGGTGCCACAGGACTCTTTGCTGCTTTTACAGATCCAGACTAACACGGCTACCCCTCTGATACTTAGTTATGCTACTGTGCCTTGTATTGTTTCTATAGTTTCTGAAATTTACCAATAATAGAGCATTTTAACATAATTTCATATTAACTGCTACATCACAATTCAGTTAAAAATACACAGATGATACACAATGATAACAGAGATAACACTTATGAGTTATCTTTCCATGTCAAATCTGAGAGGAAGTCTATACTGAACAATTAAGTCAATCTAAATTATGTTGACGTACAGCCACCCCAATAATTGTAAAATCAGTTTTACATGTGCACACTATGCTCCTTGTTTTGATGGTGCTCAGCCTCACCGGGAGTGCCTGCACAGGTTTAACTGCCATTTGGAGCATTGTTGGATGGTTTCTGAAAGGCAGCAACAGTTGATGAAAGCAACACAATATGTATACTGACACTGAGTCAACCTAACTCCATCGACTTAAGTGCAACACTTCTTCCAGAGGTGGTTATTAAGTTGGTGCAGTGGTGGGAGCTACATTTTAGTATAGACGCTGACAGAATTAGGTCAATGTAAGCTTATGTTTACCTAAATCTCTAGTGTAGACCAGGCCTGAGCCTCTAAAGGTTCCTCAGAAAACTAAAAAATCCACTATACAATTAATAAAATGTGGGGCTTTCTTAATTTGTGGGAAAATATTGCTATAATATGGGTGTCTGTCTTTCCATAAAAATTTCAGGGACATATTCCTTCAGCAGATTTGTGATTACTACTTTTGGTTCTATGAATGTTAAAAGTCTTATACATGATTTCTACTGCCTTTTGCTGAAGAAATATATGTGCAGTATTTTATATGCCAGGTAGTACATAGGAAATTTAATTTGAAATTGTATCAGTATTGTATTTATCCTCCATCAGATCATCATTAATGCATAATTAGGATAAATCAATAATTTCAACACATCTTGAAAAACTATTTTTATAGACTGTAGGAATTATTAATAAGTCAAAAGCAGGAGTATTATAGCTCAGTTAAATCAAAATACGAATGATGGCAAATCTGATACATTGGCATGCACCATTAAGTAGTAGCAACAGCCATGATAGGATGACAGCATCTGTGATTTCTCTATTTAATCCTGTCATCCTTTATAACAATTGTCTATTCAAAAACAGTACATATAAAAGTAGTAAAAATAATAAAGCCATACAGTTTCTGCACCTCATTTTCTAGCAACAGATAGAGTGAACTAAGATATTAAAATGAATCTCAAAATGTACAGAAACAAAGTATTCATTGAAAATCTGCTGGGATATTTAACCCAGAGCACCATCTAGTGATATTTTGGGGGGGAAATAACTACATAGTTTATATGGTATATTTTTTCTGTTTTAAAACATTATCCTTTAAATTTAAGATTTGATGGGATTGTTGTGTGCTACACTTAATCTATCCAAATTTAGGCACTCAGAATAATATAATCTGGCAATTTATTGAAGTTTAAAATGAATTTAATTACCACAAAGCAGCTTGCTTGCTTTTTTTTTAACTCTCCAATTAATTTAGGAACGTGAAAGTCCAGGGTCTAGAATGTCATAATTTCAAAAACTGATATATTTTTTAAAAATCTGAATATTATCAAATAATTGATGATGCACTTCTATCACATTTCCATCTTCATTATTCAGTGATATTTCTGACACATTTCACATTCAAAGCTGCAAAAATATTAGAGATGGTCTGAATCAAAATATCAGATTCAAATCAGTCTCTATATTAAATAAGCAAATGGTGAAAGGCAAGATTCAAACTCAGTCCAGCAAAGATATTGGTGATGCATGAAGGAAGTAGGAAAACAATTCAAGGCTCTGGCTAAAACATTAACCTCAGCCTGCATTTATGGTGTCTACCCTTCATTCATGAAGAACAATGTGGATTTAAGTCTCAATGGATTAACTACTATTCCTCAAAGTACAGATTGTAATGGTAAATAGAAACCTCTTCTTTCATCTTAAAATGACGAGAAGATAGCACTAATTTATCTACAGTGAGGACTTATCCACAATGGCTCATGCATTGCTTGATCCAGGAGAGACTACAGCAATGCATTCTCACTGGGTTACATAAAGCTTCAAAAAACAATACACAGTTTAGGCAATTAAGAAAGAGGAGAGCACACAACACCAGTACTTTCTATGTTCCACTCATTACCTATTTGATCCTGGATCCAGTTCAAAGTATTGGGCCTCAGTTTTAGAGCCCTTAATGCAATGGGATCTGGGTGTCCTAGGGCTTGTCTACACAGTGCATTAGTCCACACTAGAAGGCTGTAAGTGATCCTGCCAGTGCATACTAAAAGTTCCCTAGTGCACATTGAGGGTACGTCTACACTACGGGATTATTCCGATTTTACATAAACTGGTTTTGTAAAACAGATTGTATAAAGTCGAGTGCATGCGGCCACAGTAAGCACATTAATTTGGTGGTGTGCGTCCATGGTCTGAGGCTAACATCGATTTCAGGAGCATTGCACTGTGGATAGCTATTCCGTAGCTATCCCATAGTTCCCTCAGTCTCCCCCGCCCCTTGGAATTCTGGGTTGAGATCCCAGTGCCTGATGGGGCAAAATGTCATTACTCATTCCTTCCTCCGGGAAAGCAACGGCAGACAATCATTTCGGGCCCTTTTTCCCTGGATTGCCCTGGCAGACGCCATAGCACAGCAACCATGGAGCCCGTTAAGCTTTTTTTTACTGTCACTGTATTTGTACTGGATGCTGCTGACAGAGGCGATACTGCAGCGCTACACAGCAGTATTCATTTGCTTTTGCATGATAGCAGAGATGGTTATCAGTCGTTCTGTACCGTCTGCTGCCATTGTAAATTGGCAATGAGATGACAGCTATCTGTCGTTCTGTACTATCCGCTGCTATCATGAGTGCCCCTGGCTGAGGTCGGCCGGGGGCACAAAGGCAAAAATGGGAATGAATCCCTGAGTCAATCCCTCCTTTATGGTATCTAAAAATAGAGTCAGTCCTGCCTAGAATATGGGGCAAGTGTACTAGAGAACCAGTGTACCAAAGAGCACAGCTGCTCTGTGTCAGATCCCGCAGAAATGATGAGCTGCATGCCATTCATGGGGGGGTGCCCCTGCAACAACCCCATCCATTGCTTACATCCTCCCCAACCTTCCTGAGCTACCGTGGCAGTGTCCCCCCCATTTGTGTCATGAAGTTATAAAGAATGCAGGAATAAGAAACAGTGACTTGTTAGTGAGATAAAATGAGGGGGAGGCAGCCTCCAGCTGCTATGATAGTCCAGGCAGGACATTAAGAGGTGTGGGGGAGAGGAGCCCAGCATTCCATGGCTATGATAGTCCAGGCAGTACAGAATCTTTTCTTTACATATGAAAGGGACGGGGCTGGTTGAAGCTCAGCCCCCAGTTGCTATGAGGAAGATGGTTACCAGCCGTTCTGTACCATCTACTGGGAATGACCAGGAATCATTCCTATTTTTACCCAGGCGCCCCCCCCGGCCCACCTCACCTGAGGCCATCCAGGGGTATTAAGCTGCTATCAAGCATATTGTACCATCTGCCACTGGGGAGGGAAGAGGAGCGGATACTGCTCTTCACTGCTGCAGCATCGTGTCTACCAGCAGCATTCAGTACACATAGGGTGACATTAAAAAAAATCAAGAAACAATTTTTTTCCCTTTTCTTTCACGGGGGGGAGGGGGTACATTGACAAGCTATACCCTGACCCATGCCAGACAATGTGTTTGAACCTACAGGCATTGGAAGCTCAGCCAAGAATGCAAATACTTTTCGGAGACTGCTGTGGACTGTGGGATAGCTGGATTTCTCAATACTCCCTCCCTCCCTCCATGAGCGTCCATTTGATTCTTTGGCTTTCTGTTACGCTTGTCATGCAGCACTGTGTAGCCTGGAGATTTTTTTCAAATGCTTTGGCATTTCGTCTTCTGTAACTGAGCTCTGATAGAACAGATTTGCCTCCCCATATAGCAATCGGATCCAGTATCTCCCGTACGGTCCTTTTTGGGTTTGGGACTGCATCACCACCGGTGCTGATCAGAGCTCCACACTGGGCAAACAGGAAATGAAATTCAAAAGTTCGCGGGACTTTTCCTGTTTACCTGGCCACTGCATCCGAGTTCAGATTGCTGTCCAGAACGGTCACAGTGGTGCACTGTGGGATACCGCCCGGAGGCCAATACCATAGATTTGCGGCCACACTAACCCTAATCCGATATGGTAATACCGATTTTAGTGCTACTCCTCTCATTGGGGAGGAGTACAGAAACCAATTTAAAGAGCCCTTTATATCAATATAAAGGGCCTCGTAGTGTGGACGGGTACAGCGTTAAATTGGTTTAATGCTGCTAAAATCGGTTTAAACGCGTAGTGTAGACCAGGCCTGAGGTAGCACTGTTTCAAACTGGACTACATCAGTGCATCATAGGGAACGTTTAGTGTGCATGAGCAGGGTCCACATGGGACAGTTTGTGTGCAACATACTAGCATGCACTGGAATGCACTGTGAAGACAAGCCCTTAAGGATCACCTATCAATAAAAGGATACATGCTTCAAGGACATCATAGTTTACCAAAGGCTAGAGTGAGACATGCCAGGATTTTAATCATAGAACCATTATTATGCATTTTCCTACAGAGGAGACCAGGATGAGCCTGGGCACCATTCACATACAATTCAATGTCCAAATTCTGCACAATCTTTCTCTGGCAGGAGAATGGCCTGTGGACATTCCATGTGATGTGAGAAAAGAAAAAAAAATCTTTCCAGTAAGTATACATGTAAAAGAGAACTGAACCAAGGAGTTGTGCTGTCTAAATGTCCTCTAAAGACATTTTTTTCCCAGAACACCCAGGATCACAGTGAGGTATATTACAGAATTAGATAAACCTGTCAAGCTTTATTTTATGAAATATGAAGATTCAGTCAAGCACCCAATCATGTAAAAATCTTTATCATGCTCCCCATCTGTTGATTTTGAGGGAGCAGACAGAAAAGAACCAATCCAATTCCTGGAACTAACAACAGAGAACATTAAAGAAGATGGTATTGTCCAGTGTTGTTATGTACAATGTTAACCGAGTAGCTTTATTTGTCTAATGCAAACATGGTGTTGACAACATAGACAGACAGAGATGTAGCCAAAGTGTAGATTAAATTCTCGAATTACAACTGCAATTAATTATCTAGCCAGCCAGCGTTATAGGAGCAGTAATGATCTGTATAACCTGTATGCTCAAAAGATCTGTTACACTTTTTGTCTCCTCTCCCTCTTTGAATACTTTTGAAGTGGCTTCCCCCCTCCCTCTCTCTCCTGGAATGCTTGTGGGATGAATGGGCTGCTTGAGCAGCTGGAAGATCAGAAGAGCTCTTAGCAGGGCTGGCTCCAGACACCTGCTCACCAAGCACATGCTTGGGGTGGCACCTTGGGACGGGGTGGCACTCGGGGTTTGTTTTTGTGTTTTTTTGGTTCTGCTGGGTCGCGCTGGGGGAAGGCAGGGCTTGGGAGGCGTGGCGTCGTGCTGGGGAGGTGGGGACTTGGGCGGTGCGACACTCAGCGGGGCGGGGACTTGGGTGGTGCGACACTCGGGAGGGGCGGGGGACTTGGGCAGCGTGACGCTCGGAGGGGCGGGGACTTGGGTGATGCGACATTCGGAGGCGGGATTTGAGCGACGCCATGATCGAGGGGGCGGGGACTTGGGCAAAGCGACGTTCGAGGGACGGGGACTTGGGCAATGTGATGCTCGGGGGGTGGGGACTTGGGCGACGCGACACTCAGGGGGTGGGGACTTGGGCGACTCGACGCTTGGGGGGGCGGCGCTCTTTGTTTTCGCTTGGGGCAGCAAAAATATTAGAGCCGGCCCTGGCTCCCAGGCAGAGAAGGTGTATGACACTTTGATTAGGCAGCAATCACACGCCGAATGCATGGATACTGCAAGGCACTGTTCAAGGTGGAGTGGGACCAACTAGGTGCGGTCAAGTCATCTCTAGTCACAGGCCATGAGGAGCAGGTCCTTAAAAGGGGAAAAGGCCATGTGCTCAGGAGTGCACTCACAAGATTGTACCTCCCATGAAGGCCCTTCGCCCGGACCACCTGGCCAGTGGTTCGACAAGTTGCATTCCATCGTGCCTCAGGAAGACGTACCTTCATCACACCATCCATCGCTGCACTGTGGGATGCTTACCTTCAAGGATCCTGACATCTCCAGTGCAGTGCCAGTCCTGGGACGGTGAGTATCTGAGTGTAAGTGTGACTCGCCCTCCCCTTTTCCCCCCTCTTCCTTTTCTTTTGGGCTCAGTTATCAGTATAATAAATGTGCTGCTTTCTGCCAAACTCTGGTGCATCATTAGTCCTCCCTAAGCTGAGTAGCTGGCCTAATTTCGGGTAACAGCCAGTACTAATAACATTTTAGGAAAGGTTACTGTGAATTACAAGGACCCACATGATTATTTTTTTAATTCTTTTGTATCTCTACATGAAATAACCTTCTTTTGACCACCAGAATTACATTAGAAGTTCTTTGCAAAGCTGGTTGGGATTTCTTCTCTTTTTTTTGGCAAAACTTTTGTGCGGGGGGGGAAGGAGGAGGGCTGAGAGGGAAAGGTGCAAAAATAAATCCTCAAGAAAAGAAATTAATTAAAACCAAAACTGTTTGCAGGACAGAGTCATTTTTGCCAAGTTTCTCAATTTGAAAAAAATTTGAACTTTTGTTTCAAAATTTAATTTGTACTAAAAAGATTAAAATGATGAAACAAACAAAATGTTTCAGTTTACACAAATCAAAAGTGTATGGTTTGTGGAATCATCAGATTTTTATTTTTCATCCTGATTTGGAACAGAGAAAATTTTCAAAATCTCAAAAATTCTGGCCAGTTGGTAAAACTGTTTCCAGCACACAGTCTATCCAGTTCTGTGGATAGAAGTGACATTTGCAGCTATGTGTGTTCTAAACACCAGAAAGATTTCCAAGTTTTGAGAATCTCCCTGTGAAGTTTTCAGAGCTCTACCAGGATATCATTTGTGATCCCTAGTTTCAAAAGTTTAGTTTTTTGAATAAAACCATAACTTCTCACAGCCTCCCAGAGCCCCGGAACTCCATACTTGTTATCTTGCTACTTCACATCCCCCCTCAGGGAGCATAGCTCATTTATCTGTTTCAGTGAGAGGCCATAGTGCAGGCCATAGTGCTAGAACAGCATATTCTAATAGCTGGTATGCCAGGCCACTCCACACCTAATAATTTGTCTCAAATAACCATTACAATCTACAAATGAAAAACTATTTTGAACACTAAATGAGGATGGACATTAGACAAACAAAAAACAGTCCTTTCTATTTTCAGTTCTTAGATAAATTCATTTTTTGAAAAAGAAATTGCTACACCATGGCCCCAAAAGCAAGACAAATCAATATGTGTCTTGTAGTGACAGAAGAAAGTTACTGAACAGCCATAAAGTTTCCAATGGTTGTGCCATATTTGTCTGTCTGAAGTGTTTAGGAACCACTGCTTGAGATAGTAGGATCTGTGGATAGCACTTTCCTTTGATGAAATAATAGTTGAGTGCTGGGCAGTACAAGAACCCTATTTCTGGGGGACAATGCTGTTTTCTTGTGGTGTAATTCAGGAGTGGCTGGCTAACAGCACTCATGCTGTGTAACTGACAGTGATTTTTGCATGCTGGGAGGCAGGAGCGGCACCAGGGTTTCTGACGCCCTAGGCGGACAGCCATTTCGCCGCCCCCCGCGGGTCCGGCGGACCTACCGCAGTCATTCCAGTGGACGGTCCGGTGCTGGAAAGGCTCTGGTGGAACTGCTGGTAGGTCCGCCAGAGCCTTGAGACCAGCGCACCATCCGCCGAAATGACTGAGGCAGCTCCACCGGAGCCTTTCCAGCAGCGGACCGTCTGCCGGCATGACTGCAGTAGGTCCACCGGACCCGCGTGCCGCCCCCTCGGCAAAATAGAGCCCCTCAAAAATTCTGGCACCGTAGGCCATTGCCCAGGTCTCCTAAATGGTAGCGCCGGCCCTGCTGGGAGGCTGTGTATGAGAAGGACCAAGAGTGGTTGTTCCCACAGCAAAGTAGGGTAAAAGGCATCCCGGGCTAGAGTATTGAGGGGACACAGCTGTTTAACAGTCCCGATTGTATCCTGGGCAATGTTGCATTTGGATCAGAGCTACTGGACATTAATTTGAAGTCAGAACTTTAATCTGTTTGTTGGCCATATGAATACTGCAAAATACCTTAGGCCAAGAAAATAATTTTTATTAACTCATATAATTGTAAATGATCCAGGTTTCATCTATGATGAAACTTTCAGTTTGGATGTTGCAGCATGATCTAGCCAAGAAACAGGCAGCTGATGTGAAATGTCACAAGAAAATTAATATATATTTATGTACAGCTGAACCTTCCATTCCACAAGATGTAGAAAAGATTATTTTCCAGCCTTATGCTTCTGTCTTGTGACCAGAATGTAGTATCCCTACTGATGAAATGGACTCTCCTCAATGATTTCGAGGATAGGGAATACCATCCTTTCATCATACATATTAGTCTCCAATGCACCCCTAATTACATTGCTACCAAAACCATTGTGTTGAACTTAAGGAAAGCCAATTGGAACACCTACACAGAAGCAATGGAAAAAGTGGTTCGCTGAATACCCATGAATGTCCTCAACTACAACTTCTTTAAACTGGTCATGAAAAAGAACATCCCTACCGATACAAGAAAACCTATGCTCCCTGCTGGTTGGCAGACAGAGAGGTGCTCAAAGGAGCACAGGACGACAACAGGCAACCCTGCAGCAACTACACTCCTGATATCACTGAACTCTGCTAGACAAGAATGATTGGTAAAAGCTAAGACTAGATTTTACCCACTTATGTAGGAAAGCCTGGAGGCTTCTCTGTAGTCTCTATAGTGCTAACCTCCCACCCCGCCCCAAAAACAGAGTGTCAGATTTCACAGCCGACATCATCACCACCCAAATCCTCCTGAATTCCAAATCTCAAACAGGTTGCTATCACAAAAGAAAAGAAAGATCTTTATAATTCCTTTTATTACTCCCCACAACACTAAATATGTCAAAGTCATTCATTAGAGAATAGACGGATAAAGCCATAATACTCACCAAACTTGGCAAGGATACAGGCCCAGACAGCATCTTCCCAGAATTACTGAAAAACTTAGGTCATTATGGCTGACATGTTTCTTTACCAACAAGCATACCTCTGTCAAAATGCCCAAGGAATGGCAACAAGTAAAGGTGACCACCATATGAAACCAGGGAAATCAGCTGATGATCCAAAGAACTAATAGCTTATATCATTACTATGCATAACATACAAGTTTTTGAAAAGGATGCTACTCCAGAGGCTTACATCTATATTTGAGGACTACATCCCTAAAGAGCAATCCAAGTTTAGACTGGAACAAAGCATCTGTGATTAAGTAATCACACTGATAACCAACATCGAAGCCAGCTATCAACACGGGCTCAAAAAAGCAATTGCCTTTGTGGACACTGTCCTTAGCATACAATATAGTTTGGTAGAATGGCCAGTGTTGAAAGTGTTGAAAATATATTGTGTGCCTACTGACAGTTATGCTCACCAGACTCTAGTTTTGTGTACATCTAAAGGGAACAGACCAGCATAAGTCATTTACTAACAACAAGCTCCCCTATGTATCCGTCTTTGCATCATCGCTCTTTAATATTTATGTCCAAGACATACCATCAAATCAGTCACATACATTTGAATATGCAGATGATCTTGTGCTTGCCATCCAAGCAAGCACTTTCACCCAAGCAGAATGCATCCTCTAAGATCATCTGAAAAAAATGGGAGGATTAGTTATGCTGATTCAGACCAAACCCTCCAAAATCCAGCTGTCTCTATGTTCCACCTGAGCAACCACCATGCAAAGAAATTCCTGAATGTCACCTTCTGTGACATCAAATTTAGGTACAAAGATTTCCCAAAATATTGTCTCAATCTGACAAAGACTGATGTTGAAATAAAGGCAAGAAAGATTATAATCTGCAAACAAGCTGGGACCAGTTGGGGAGCAGACATACCTTATGGGAAGTCACCTTGACTTCATATTCTTACCAGTTGAATATTGCACACCAGTATGGGCAGGTAGCATATATACACAACTTAAGAACATAAGAACAGCCATACTGGGTCAGACCAAAAATCCATCTAGCCTAGTATGCTGTCTTCCAACAGTGGCCAATGCCAGATGCTTCAGAAGGAATGAATAGAACAGGGAATCATAAAGAGAGCATGATTCCAAAGAGGATGGAGCTAGGCTGTTCTCATTGGTGACAGATGACAGAACAAGGAGTAATGGTTTCGAGTTGCATTGGGGGAGGTCTAGGTTGGATATTAGGAAAAACTATTTCACTAGGAGGAGCAAAGAATCCTGTGGCACCTTATAGACTAACAGAGGTTTTGGAGCACGAGCTTTCGTAGGTGAATACCTACTTCGTCAGAGGCATGTCACTAGGAGGCTGGTGAAGCACTGGAATGGGTTACCTAGAGAGGTGGTGGAATCTCCATCCTTAGAGGTTTTAAAGGCTTGGCTTAACAAAGCCCTGGCTGAGATGATTTAATTGGTGTTGATCCTGCTTTGAGGAAGAAGTTAGATTAAATGATTTCCTGAGGTCTCTTCCAAGCCTAATCTTCTCTAATTCTATGAAGAGATCCATCCCTTGTCGCCCATTCCCAGCTTCTGGAAAATAGAGACTAGGGACACTTCAGAGAATGGTTTTGCATCCATCTCTATCCTGGCTAACAGTCATTGATGGATCTGTCCTCTAGGAACTTATCCAGTTCTTTTTTGAAACCTGTTATAATCTTTTGGGCTGGAGCTCAGGTTCTGAAGCCTTGGAAGGAGAGTGGGCTTCAGAGCCATGCTCAAGACTGTGTCTGAACATATATACATCTGTTTTTAGCAGATATTGCTGAGACTGTAGACCTGGGCTCTGAGACTCACTGCTGTGCATTTTTAAAACAACATAGATGTACCCTAAGTGAATTAGGAACACATTTTCACTTAGATCCCTTTGGAAATTTCTATCTGTAGTATTTATACAATATATGTACATGTAATGAGATTTTATTAGGAGAATCACACCCTGTGATTACAGTACAGACAAACATAAAGTTGCTATAATTGTTATGGAGTTCAAATTCTAATAATAAAAGAACACAACATGACTGTTTTTGCAAGACGCACCCCTCTCTCCCTCTGGTGTTACTTCTTTTAGTACACATTTTTACTTACAGCTGAATGTAATAGAGAGAAAATATGTGTTTTCTTCTCTCTCTCAATCATACAATCCCTTACCTCTAACTACATGCTTTACCAACATAATACTGTAATCATCACTCAAATGCAATTGTTCATACAAGTTTACAAATGTCACTAATTAGAGCTGAGCTGAGAAGCAGTTTTCACATGCTGGTTCAGATTTTAGACTCTGCCAAAGATTTTTAGAAAAAAGTTCAAATTTTGGTAGTTTATTAAGGTGATCGGGACTACATGGCCCTTTTATATCCTCAGCCTTGACCATTTATTACCATGAGATAGGACTTGTGCAACCTATGCAGTCAGTGTTTTCCAGACGGTTCTGAAGTGGGAATATGCAGAAACCACCTTAAAGAAGAAATTATGAGGTTTGTAGACTACATGCTATTTTTGAGACTGAGAATGGCCTCTTGAGCCCCTCAGATGAGAAGCATAATAGGTTATCATTTTAATGCCAAACCAGTACTGCAGGTGGAAACAGTCTATAGTAAGTATGCAAAGTGTTAGATTATTTATCAGTCTGCTTAGGCTCTGTTAGTACAATAATATTGGACCTGTTTCTGTCCACTAAAGATAGGCAAGGAAGTATTTGGCATAATCTGCTCTGCAGCAAGGGACATTTAGGTTAGATATTAGGAAAGACTTTCTAACTCCAAAGATAATTAATAGTTTAATAGATTACCAAAGGAGACTGTAGGTGTGACGTTCCCCAGTGTTATCTGGACCGGTGATCTGCTAGGTCACTCCGATCCTTGACTTTGAGATCCAGCCTTACTCTGCTCTGCTGTGAGAACCCCCACTCCCAAGCTATTCATGCACTGCCGCTGGCATGTAAGCTGCTCCCAGATACATAAGTGGGCACTTTTGGTTAGATGCTGCTTGGATTGTGCAACAGAATTACACTAGCCAATATCTCCAGTCCCAGACACAACCCTAGGAATCTCCATCTTGCAATGTCCAGTTATTCTCTGTATGCTACAAGCTTATATGAGTTCTTCAATTTAACAAAGAAATTGATATGTACTAGGCTTGTTATGCCAAGGGGAGTCTCTGACATGCTTCAAACCAAACACACTGCTTCAGGTAGCATAAACAAACAAATGTATTAACTACAAAAGATAGACTTTAAGTGATGATAAGTCAAAGCACAAGAAGTTAGATTTGATCAATTGAAATAAAAGCAAAACACATTCTAAGCTGATTGTAACACTTTCAGTGCCCTTACTAACTTGGATGCTGCTCACCACAGGCTGGCTGGTTGCCCTTCAGCCAGGCTTTTCCATTTGATCAGCACTTCAGTCGCTTGGTGATATCTGTAAATGGAAGTGGAAGAGAGATGAAGAGTACGACAAACATCTCTCTCTTTTATCATGTTATTTCTTCCCACTTGGCTTTGCCCCCCTCCCTTCAGGGTCAGGTGAGTATTACCTCATCGTAGTCTCAAACTTTCCAAGGGAAGGAGGGTAACTCACTGGATAGTCCAACAGATTCTTTGTTGCTGCCTAGGCTAGTATCTTTTGTTCCTGTAAGGTTGGGCTGGGTTTGTCCCATACATGCCCTGATGAGGTGTGAACTGCCTCTCTGTACCTGGAGAGTTTTGCCTGGGCTTTTTTTAATCCACGAGGACACATTTTCAGCCTCAAAACTATATACATGAAATTACAACCTATAACACAAGGGTCAGTAACCTCTGGCACTCGGCTTGCCAGGGTAAGCACCCTGGTGGGCTGGGCCAGTTTGTTTACTTCCCACATTGGCAGGTTCGGCCGATCGCAGCTCCCACTGGCCACGGTTCGCCATCCCAGGCCAATGGGGGGGAGCCATGGTCAGCACATCCCTCGGCCAGCGCCGCTTCCTGCCACCCTCATTGGCCAGGGACAGCGAAACACATCCAGTGGGAATCGTGGTCCATCAAACCTGCTGACGCAGCAGGTAAACAAACTGGTCCAGCCCGTCAGGGTGCTTACCCTGGTGAACCGCATGCCAGAGGTGCCGACCCCTGCTATAACATTACTATAACAACAATGCTAAGTGCATCATGAGCCTTCCAAAGATCCCCAACATGACAAAATTTACATTGGATACCACACAATCATATTATAAGGATGAACATGGGGATGCAGGGTGTTCCCCTCAGGTACAGAGTGTCACAGTGAGATCCCTGTCATTGAAGGTTTTAAAGAACAACTTAAACACTGGAGAGGTATGGTAAAGGTATACATGGTCCTGCCTCAGTGCAGGGAGCTGGATTAGATGACCTCTCAAGGTATCTTCCAGTGCTGAATTTCTATGATCCTATGTGTCTGGATTTACCTGCTACAAGATAACATATGTGCATGCTCAATTAAATTTTAGAGGGCAGGATCTGTTATACTGTGCAGCTCCAAAGACATTATCAGTGCTAAACAAAGAATGTTAAACAATTAAGAATAATTCCCTGTAAAACAATTCCACGAGTATTATATAACATAAGAATAACTCCACAATACCTGTGCTTATTTGCACAGTATCTCACTAAAGAAACACAACAACATTGGTTCATTATTACCAAATGGTTTGGCCTTCTTCTGAAGCAAGCTGTTCGTATTCAATGAATCCCGTTTACCCATTGTTTTATTATAATTGTCAAAAAATTGTCTAGATTTATGAATGCTGTAATATTTTACCATAAAGAATAGAAGAGACATGGGTGGACCTTTACTCTTTTACCTTTTGTTTGAGTCTATGATGAACACGTAGAGAGTTGTTAGCAATTATGTCTCCCATCAGGTTTTTACAGTTCATTAAACATGGGATTTTGTAAGACAATGTAATTAGGAGAGGAAAGAGACCAAGGGCAAGCATTTTATTTAATTAAATATGTCCTTAGTGCAAAAGACCATTTTTTTTCAGCTCAAATGGAAGAACTTGGAAAATATTTTCTTCTTTTTTTAATCAAAACTATTAAATAGCATTGAGGTTATTACTAGTGTAATTCAACTTGAATTGTACAATAGACAAAAGTTGAGTATACATTGTTGTTGTATCAAACTTTCTAAGAATTTGCCTATCATATAGAGCTGGGTGACATTTTGGGGATGAATAGTCTGTTTGACAAAAAGTGCAGTTTCAATTGACTGAAAGATTTGTGAATTTGACATGAATAATTTTGGTCACTCACAAAAATGTAGAGGTAATAATTTTGGTCACTCACAGGAGGAGGAGGTAATGATGCTATCATGCCCCTTCTCAGCCCTCTGTTATAACCGTTAGCCAAGTGACTAGGGCGCTCAAGCTGGGATATGGAAAATCAAGATTCAAATCACTGCTTTAGAACAGATAAAAAATGGATATTTTAAATTCAGCCAAAATTCAGAAAGATTTCAGATCTGGTTTGACCTAAACTGATTTTTTTTGGAGAACTGCCTTCAAATTTCAAACAACTGATTTTTTTAACCATCTCCATTTTCATGTGATATAGGACTCTGGAAATTCGCATAACACTTCAACTATGTCATTATCAGTATTTAAAATATTAAAAAGATTGATGATTAATTCTATTTTTTTAAAAGAACAGCTATTATTTATTTGAAGGAAATTGTTCTTCATTCTGTTTTTGCACTACACCCTGCCCCTTACAGGGATGATGACTGAGGGCGTAAGTAGCCTCAGACTAACAAAGTTTGGAAGCCCTAAATAGGACTGACATCCAGGTCATAAATGAATTTTGAACTGTATACACGTACAGTCTCCACCCCCGCAAGAGAAACTACAATCACAGCCCTGAGGTGTCTGTAAAACACCAGATGCTTTAAATATTCCCAGCATTGACACATGGCTCTCTAATGAATATAAGATTTCTTAATATCAGTATTAGCACCACTAATTTTGGAAAATGCTTCGTTTCCCAACATATACAGATATCCTTCTCTAGAACTTGAAATGCAAAGTTAAATAACTATTTAAAAATATGTAAATTCAAACTCAAGCCCAATTCACAGAAGGACAGATCTACTATGGTTGAGTGTGAAGGATCTCTGTCTTGCTAAGACTTTTGACCTGGCTTCTCTATGGTCAGCCAAAGGTGACATTGCTACGTGCTATACAAACACAGCTGTAGAGGCCAATTCTGCCCTAACTCAAACTAATGGTAAATTATAATCTCTCCTGTTGCACTGGCCTTGCCAAAAGGGAGATATCTGGAGAAACAGTGAGGCTAATAACTACAGCTGTTGTGTTTTTTTTGTTTTTGTTTTTGTTTTTAAAAAAAAAGAGAGGAGAAGTGAATTGAGAGATGCTGTCATTTTCTCCCTCTTTTTTCCATTGAAATTGTTGTTGTCAAAATGGAGGAAAAAATCGACCAGCTCTACTAATAACAAAAATTGCCCTGTGATATCCTGGAGTAATCCCTTCCTCCTATGGAAGACAAGATTATATCACTGGGCCCACCTCTAAAGCACCAGTCTTGCAAGTTATTCTGCACCAAGTTAAACAGAGTGTTCACATTAACCCTGAGAGAACCTGCTTTGATACAGAAATAAAATCTTCTCCAACTTCACATGCCTACTTTTCACCTACCACCCCAGACTGGAACCCCTATGGGGTATCATGCTTGACATTAAGATTAAAAACTCAATTCAACCTTGTAAATATTAGATCATTAGCCAGAAAGAAGCTTAGAAAACAATTTATGTTTTCAATTCTTCAAATTATTTTTAGAAGTAAAATTAGTTTCACTTGAACTTCCACAATTATTGCAGTAAAATAAACATTTGTTCATTCCTCCAGGAGAATGAAAATTTCTAAACTACCAAGCAGGGTGTCTAAAAAATGGTAAAACACATAGCAGTATTCTGGTTCAACAATTAAATAAACACAGTAAATTCAAACCCTCTACGGCAGACTTATTATAACTTTAGTGAACAGTAAATGGAGGAAGGTACATTAATCCTCATTTTCAGTGACTTTCAAAAGTAAGTCTGCACCTTTCTTCAGAAGGATTCTCTCAACTATGCCATAATGTGGATTTCACTCACTTAATCTATAGGTTATAAATGTCAAAGAAAATATTTATGAGGGCTCTTACAGTTTGTATTCGATTATTTACATGGTCAATCTAAACAGCTTGAAAAGTTTTAACATACACCAAAGAAGCTTTATTGTGATAGATTTTTCTTCAGAAACAGAATCTCTATGCTATTTTAATAGAAAGCTTCTCAATATTACACATGAAGTACAAAATTATTATCAATATTTACAGTTTATAGCACCACAATCATACGGTGTTTTGGAATACATAAAGCATAGCAAAGATAGAAAGACGTCTATTTTTAATTACTTTAAATATTATATCACATTGCTTTTCACTACTCTCACAAAACGTCTTGCTCTCTTTCAAATTGGATTATTCACTCTATATTCAATTCTTTTTTCTTTTCCCATATTCCCTTTATGGAAGTTTTTTCACTTGTCAATTTTCTGCTTTCAGTGTCTTCTTATTGTGTTTGCATTGTTAAATTAAACATGCTTTTGCACTGCAATGTTTTCAAAACTCCATGGCATATATTATTAATGTAATCTCATCAAAAGCTTCATGATGTCTTTCTATTTTTAAAAAGTAAACAATAGTTAATGTAATTTAAATTGAGGTAAAGGATCTGCTTTATGAGAATGTCATAAAACTGATTCTTGCTCAGAGTAAATTACTGTAAAGTAAAACACAGCTTCTGTCATGTCCCCCTCCATTAGCTGTTCCACAAAGGGTAAAAACCTAACACTGCTTAGGAAGCAATTCCCTTGGGTCAAGGGTTAGCGGTCTATATTTCTGATGTTGCAGATCCTGAGTTCAATTTCCAATGACGATCTGTAGTGGAGTGTAGCGATGCGGTGGGATGCCCCACAGCTGCGCTGAGGGACGAACCTCGCTTACCACCACGGTGGGAAGAGCCGCTAGGTCCTGCATTCGCCCCTCAGAGGTCACAGCGCAGACCTGGAAGTATAAAAGCTCACCTGCAGAGCTCAGTCGAGTCCCAGCCACCACAGGGGCCAGACGTCTGCGGCCGCTGCCAGCCAGAGTTCACACCCGCCAGCCGAGCCTGCCCAGTGCTCGCTACCCCAAGAAGGACTTGCTGAGCCTGCCCCGTGCCAGCTACCCCGAGGAAGAGCCGAGCCTGTCTCTTGCCAGGTACCCCGAGTAGCAGCTGAGCCTACCTTCAGCTACTTACCCAGAGGAGCCAATGGTGTTTGAGACCGCCGGTGATGCTACGACGACTCAGGTACCCTATGAGGGGGACAGTGGAAGTAGCCTGGGGGCAACCGACCCCAGTCTGGCTGCAACACTGCCAGAGCCAATGTCAGTGTGTTGCGGCCAGGATCTCCACTGATAGCAGCGAGTTTCTACCGCTGCTAGGGCCCTGGGCTGGGACGCAGTGGAGTGGGAGGGCCTGTGTCCCCTCTGCCACCCCACTCCGGGTTGCAGACTCCCCCTTCCCTTGGCCTGAGGAGGCCGAAGCCTATGATTACTGCTCAGCCCTGGCTGAGGGCCTGAGCATTCTGACTCAGTGTTTGTTGCCCTGCCCTGACCTAGGGCCTGGGCCGGCTTCGGACTATTGACTCAGCCTCCCCCGGGGTCTGAACCCCCCTAATCGTGTGTACATTGTTCCCCACGACAGCAGAGCCACCAGCTGGTGAACTAGAGCGAGGCGGTGGCATACCCCACAGCCCCGCTGAGGGACGAACCACGGTAGAGCTGCACTACATGGAGATATTGCTAAAAATGGTGCCCTCTGTAGGAATTTTAACTCCTGTAAACTTGAGGTTTGCACAATCAGGGGAATCTCATAGCCAGTGTGTTATATGCTTCCCGAAGAGTGTTATGTCCCCTTCTAGTAGCTGTTTCACAGAAGATCTACCTAGTATTGCTTCTGGCAAATAGGGTTATTTCTTTAGCTTACTTGGTAGATGCTTGTGCTTTTGGTAGTGATGATCCTAGGTCCAGTCCCTCATAATGAATTGAATCATAGTGAAGGGGAAGATCTGCATAATATGCACTTCTGCTGGACACAAATCAGACACAGGGAGTGTGCCAAGCTTGAGGATGGATACAGAAAACTAGTAGATATTGCCCCTGTTCCAAAGATCTCATAATTCCATTCCTACACTGTTCTATTTAGAAATGTAAAATTATATTCAACATTCCTTACTGTAAAAATATATAATCATTGTGTTCCCAGTATGTTTCATTTGTGGTATGTGCACATAAAACATTGGGACATTAAGATTTGTTGATTATAGAGAATATAACTACATGATTCCAGGCAGAGACATCTACCACCCACAATACTGCCAATGCTAGGAGGCAGGGTGAGTGAGGTAATATGTTTTATTGACTCAAATTCTGTTGTTGATAGAGGGAAGTTTTTGAGCCACACAGAGCGCTTTCTCAGGTCTGGGAAAGGTTCTGCCAGGTCACATCAAAATGCAAGGTAGAACAGATTGTTTACCATAAGTAGTTAGCATATATTGTTAGTGATCATTCAAAGTAGAGTGGTCCGTTAATATCTCTGCAGTCCAAGGACAAAAAGAGGGTGTTAGTAGGTTACAGATTGTTGTAATAAATCATAAATGCAGTGTCTGTTCATGCCATGATTTTTAGTGTCTACCAGAGTGATAAATTTAAGCTCCCAGGCTCATCTTTTGAAAGTGTTGTGGAGATTTCCTTTGAGGATGAAGACTGATAGGTCAGATACAGAGTGATCTATTTGTAAAAAGTGCACACCCAGAGGTGAAAGGGTGTGTATTTTCCTGTGAGAGTTTTTTAAGAGCATAGTGATAGTTCGGTTTCATCCACAAAATTGGGGATTTAGTGCACTGGATGAAATATACCACATGTTGTGATGGACATGTGTTGAATCCATGGATCTTGAAAGTTGTATTGTCAGGAGGGTTGATAATTGTAGCAGTGGAGGACAGCGAGAATTATCAAAATAACAGACAATGGGGGCATTATTTTAGTCCTCAACCATGATGAATATGTAAATAAGATGAACAGACAACTCCCCAACAATACCTACTATAAAAAACTAAAGGAAAATCCACACCACAATTTACCCAGGATCTTAATGATATCATCAAATCCTTCCCCAACAACTCTACAAACTCATCCCCCCAAGAATCCACCTCAGGGACCTTCTCCAAGATACAGAAACAAGAGAACCTAGGAAGACCATCCATATCTGGCCACAGCTCTCTTACTGAAGGAATATTGGGACTCATATATAACATCTTCAAACCACCCACCACATAAAGACCCAGCTTCTTCCAGGTCACAAAGGACTTCTACAAGTTCCATAATATTAACAACCTTCCTCAGAACACCATCCTCACCACCATGGCCCCTATATGCGTACATTCCTCACAATGATGGCATAGTTGTCTGTCAAATTTATCCATTTCATCCTCATGCATAACAATTTTATATTCAACAACAAACACTTTGTCCAAAATATGGGAACAGCCCTCGGTACTAGGCTAACCTCTTAATGGGCACTTTGAAGAAGAATTTCTAGACAAATGCACCATGAAACTAACGATATACCTGATGTACACTGATGATGATTTCAGACAGCTTAAAGTCCCACATAGATTACCACCACAACTTCAACAATAACCACCTGTCCATTAAACTCTCTCTGGAATTCTTCCATGCTATCAACCTCTTGGACACCTCAATAAGTTTCAGCAATGGAACCCTAGAAAAAAAAATGTTCAAGAAACCCACAGCTCACCACATCTTTCTTCATAGATCCAGCAACCACCCCAAATACACAAAGAAATCTATTATCTACAGCCAGGCACTCATACCACAGAATATGCTCTGATGAGAAAGACCAGGATAAATATCGTAACACACTTTAAACTGCCTTCACCAAACAAGGACACTCCACAAGAGAAGTAGATTGCATCATGAAATGGGCCATCCAAAAACCCTGAGAGAACTTGCTTCAATACAGAAATAAAATCTTCTCCAACTTCACATGCCTACTTGTCACCTACCACCCCAGACTGGAACCCATATGGGGTATCATCAAACAACTATAAACCATACTCAGTGGGAACCCCATCTGAAATAAATCTTTCCTGAACCCCCTATTCTGGCTTTCAAACCACTCCCCCAAACTCTCCAACCTCATCATCAGAAGTAAGCTCCCCATAGATAAGGACACACCTACTAAAAATGGCACCAGACTCTGCTAGGACAACAGATTAAAAACCTGCAAATGTATCTCCACTGCTACAATTATCAACACCCCCAACAACACACCTTTCAAGATCCATGGGTCCTTTACATGCCTATTACAACATGTTATATACCTTATCCAGTGGACTAAATGCCCAAATAACAAGAAAATGATAAAAGACAAAAACACCCTATCACCTGTGGGTGAACATGTTACATAAAGTGAACACTCTATATCTGACCTATCAGTCCTCGTCCTCAAAGGAAACCTGCATAACAATTTCAAAATACTAGTCTCGGGTTTAAATTCATAATTTGGCTTGACACTAAAAATCATGGTCTTATTAAAGACCCTGGATTTATGACTCATTATAACTATATATAACTCATTAATCCCCCCACCCCCTTTTGTTCTATGACTACAGAGCTGTTAATGGGCCACTTCACCTTGAATGGTCCTTTAGAATATGTGCTAACTACATGTGTTAAACTATCTGTTTGATCTTGTATTTAGCTGTAATACTCTGTGTACCTTTCCCAGACCTGATGAAGAGCTCTATGGAAATCTGAAAGCTTGTCTCTCTTACCAACAGAAGTTGGTCCCTTAAAAGATATTACCTTACCCACCTTGTAACGCTAGTATCCTGGGGCTGACATGGCTACAATAACACTTCATAAAATAACAATGATTAAGATAGGCCTGGAACATAAAATTAGGTTAAAAGAGTCATGCATGGACAGTAAATGCAGTGTAGGGACTGGTTCCTACAAAGTGACCAAGCCAATCTCAAAATTAGTAATGCAATGTATAGTAAATGCAATATTATGTATCAATGTATATAAAGGAAGAGGTTTCTTGTGTAGCATTGCATGTGTGGTGTGCCTTATATCCATTCCCATACTTGAGTCTCGTCAACTCAGTGTAGCGTTGCTGTATAACAAATAAAAGAACCTGAGTGATGAGACTGGAGTTAAATGAGTTCTTGTAGGAAACAAGTGGAAGAGGTCTCAGAGGAACCCCAGCATACATTAATTTGAAAGTATTGCTGTATAGTAAGACTAATAATGGATGTTTTGTTAAAATCTTCTTTTGTGGTATATAATAGTTGTTTGGTCTTAGATAATAGAAGAAAGAAAAAAACCTCTGAGGAAACTCCATGGCATGATATTCATTACTGTATTGAATTACATGTTATGGTGTTATATGATTAAAATATGACCATTTAGATCATTGTTGCTACCTCTGTTGTATACTTGCAACAATCCTTATACAAAGCATGACATGTAATGTGTAAATGGAAAAGTTATGGTTTGCTGAATGTGATTATCCTATTTATAAGTCTGTATCATTTTAGTATTTGAAGTTATGAATATTGACTTTTTACCTTAATTCAAATATGTTTACTACTGTGGTAACACTCACAAGGTAGTTTATATCCAGTCTAGCCACTACATTGTGAATAGTTTATCCAAGTTGATGGCCCATCAGTGAACCCAATGTGCCATGGAAGAAGCTTATCTCTGCCTGCTGGACTTTTCTGCTGGCATTCTAGCCAAAATATGGGTAGTAACCCCAGCTATGACTCATTAAAGCATGCAAGGATATGTGACCAACCAATGTGACACTGGACTCCATCTTGTGCCTGTATTTTTCTGCTGACTGTACCAAAAGCAGACCTACCATATGGCAGAAAGTATAACAGGTCCTAGAAACATCTCAATTTTGCCTCGTTCCTGCTCTAACCTCTGGACTATGGACTTATACTAATGGAAGCATTCTAACCAAGGGAATGAGGACCTTCCAGTTATATGGAAGTAACCAAGACTTAGCAAGCCAGCAGTTCATGCCATCACTGCTTCAAACCTGATCCAAGAACTTTGCACTTATTTTATGCATTTGATTCGTTTAACCAATTTTAACTCACCTGTTTCTTTCTTTTTATAAATAAACCTTTAGATATTAAATACTAAAGCGGAAGTCGGCAACCTCTGGCACGTGTCTTGCCAGGGTCAGCACTCTGGTGGGCCGGGCCAGTTTGTTTACCTGCTGCATTGGCAGGTTCGGCCGATTGCAGCTCCCACTGGCAGTGGTTCACTGTTCCAGGCCAATGGGGGTGGTGGGAAGCCGCAGCCAGCACATCCCTGGTCTGCGCCACTTCCTGCCGCCCCCATTGGCCTGGGACGGCGAACCGCAGCCAGTGGAAGCCGCGATCGGCCAAACCTGCCGACGTGGCAGGTAAACAAACTGGCCCAGCCTGCCAGGGTGTTTACCCTGGCAAGCTGCATGCCAGAAGTTACCGACCTCTGTATTAAAGGATTGGCAACAGCATGATTACTGGGTAAAATCTGAGTTATATATTGACCTGGGTATGCGGCTGGTCTTTGGGAATCAGAAAAACCCTTTGATGGATTAAATTGGTTTTAAATAACCACTCATCATTAAGTCTAATGTCTAGATGTTGAAACAAGAACTGGCATCCCTAAGGTGGCTAGATTTCTGAGTTCATTTTAGCCAGTGTGGTGAGACAGTTTACATTTGTTGCTGGTTTGGTATCTCTTATGGAAGAATAACCACCAGTTTGGGTGTGTGTCTGCCCTATTTCTTAGCAGTTTGTCCTGAATCTGATATTCTCGGTTATGACTCACTAAGGTACGGTGACGCATTTCCCAGCATACTACTATATTAGCTATATTATACAACACAAACATATCAGCCTTGTAAGCAAATTTCCATCAGATCACATTGCTGTCCTCTGTACCGGAGTTCATTTTTTATTATTTGATGCTGTTTTTAATACTGATTTTGCATCTGCTGACAAACTTTATCATTTAGATGAAATAAACTGTAAAGGAAAACAATTTCCTAAATTTCAGGGGACCAACACATATCCTGTACTCCACAGACAATCAGTCCCCACCTCTATACCCCTACATTAAGCCAAGAGACTAGTTAGCACTTCAGTATTAAGGAGTATTTCAGTACTCAGGAGACTAAACTGTGAGCCATAGGGAGAGAACCAGAGAGATCAATGTACTATCAATGCCCAAAGCCTTTGCAGTGGCAGAGAATGGAACAAGTGAGATTCGCAAATGATTCCTGCAAGTGAATAGCAACATATGCTACAAAGGAAGGTGAACACAAATACCCCAAGGTTCCAGTTGATCTGATGTGGGGGATGATCCTTCCTGATCCCAAATCTGGTGACCAGTGTGACCCTCATCATGTGAGCAAGAGACACCAGCCAGGCAGCTGGTAAAAGGACTCATTATACCACCTCAATGCACCAATCCATCCCATCTAGTCTCCTGTCTCCAGCAGTGATCAATACCGATGTTTCAGAGGAAGGTGAAAAAACAAAACAAAAAAAATCTGGCCAATTGTATGTTGGATGAAAAAATTCCTTCCTGATCTCTCTAGGAGACAGGCTGAAAACCTGAAGCATGGGATTTGATTATAGTCATTGTCTTAATGCAGAGCTGCATGTTTTATGAACATGTTGCTGCTCCTCTCTGGCCCATGAAGGAAAAGGATGAACAGGGGAACTCATGGATTTACATATTCCAAGGCCTGAAGGAACCACCATAACTATCCAATCTGACACTCTGCATGCATAGACCATAGAATTTTTCCGAATAACTGGATTAAAGCATATCTTTTAAAATTATATCCAATCTAGTCTATGTGAAAAAGTCTTTACTATGACACAAGTAAATCTTACTGAGACTGTCTGTTGAGAGAGTTACAGCATGCATAAAAGCAATGCAGAAGTCTTATATTCCTTAATTAGAATATAAATACTAGAGGTTTTTGGCATACACTTGAGATACGTCATAATTCATTTTGTTTCAATCCATCATCTACAATAACTTGGATGAAACACACAACACAAGAGCATCCTGGTGCAACAGAAAGTTATGAGGAATTAATTGTGTTCTGTCCTCTGATAGATATGCCTACTACAGCCTTTGGATGTATATATATAAATTTCTAAAGAAAACAAGTCAAAGCACGTAGTGAAATTGACACTAAAATTGTCAATTAAAAAAAAAACTTTCCCAGAGAAAAAGACACTCAAGCAATCCTCCAGGCAAATGCCTTAATGAATCATACAACTGCTCTGAAGGCCAACATATTTGGCTTCTGTTAGATGAATGAGAGAAGCCAATTCCAAAGTGGAGGTGACCCTCACTGAAGACATTCAACCTGCCATCTTAATGTTCAAATTTGAGGACAATTAGCAAGATTCATAGTGTAACCTTTTCAAAAATGCCTAAAAACATTTAAAAAAGTGATTTATGCACCTAAGGAGCTTTGAGAATCTAGACCTTGATGACTAATATGCAGATAGATGCCTCGTGGGATTTTAAAAATCCACAGATGCCTAACACCCATTTAAATCAATGTTTTAGATTCCTAAACCTGCTAGGTTCCTAAAAATCTTTGAAAATCTGTCTCTCAGGTACCTAAATGCCATTAATTTTCAATTAAACTGATGTCCTAAGCGCTATGTAAATTTTGAAACTCGAACTTAGGCTCTTATGTCACCTAGTACCAGATTTTTAAAAGTATTTTGGTGCCTAACTCCCATTGATTTCAATAGGAGTTAGGTATCTATATGCCAGTTAAAAATGTGGCCCATATGCAGTCTTAAAAATCTTACCACCAGTGAAATTCACCACAAATGTTAATTGTAGCTAGCTCATTTTGGCTTCATGAGTACATTTGGTCCACAGTCTCCATGACTATCGGAGCTAAATTAATAAATGTTCATCACTCAATTTCAGCAAACAGAGTTCTAATACCTTTTGGCAGGGTCGAATTTACCAGTTAGTGTCTGAGATAGTATTATTGATTTGTCACTTTTTCCTCTGAATGAGTAATGAACCAATATCCAGGAATGATATTGGGAACATATTGTATTGCTAGTGGTGCTTTCTTTTAGGTCAGATACAAACCAGTCCCTTGTGTGTGGATTTAACACTGAGAGCAGAATGATTCTCCCAATATAATTTATTTTTGCAGGGATTTTAGGTTATCTGTAGTTGTAGCAGAGGCAGTTCTATGCAGTGAGGCTCTCATCATATGGGACCTCACAGACTGAGGAAGCAGAAAGCACTAGAAGAATGTGTACTGTTGTTTATTTTTTATCCCCAGTGTAATGCAGTGGTGCTACTTCAATTCTGTTTTGGTTATTTTTAATATAAAAGCAAAAGCTCAGGTCACTGAAGCATTAATACATTGAAGTATGGCAGATAAAAACTACAATTACATTTAAACTGATGAGAATGGTTGACTTAAAGAAGAAACTATGAGGAATAAGTGGAGAACATGCCTGATCTATTCTATGGATGCAGACCCTATTGAAATGATTACCCTTATCAGATTACAATCATATTCCAAGCCTTCATTTATAGTGAGAAAGATAATATACCAAAATGTTAAACCAAATAAAGTGGATAAGGGTGAAATCCTGGTCTCACTGAGCTCAGTAGGCATTTTGCTGTTGACTTCAATGGGGATAGGATTTTACCCATAAATGTTAAAGCTAGAAGGGTCCATTACAATCAACTAGTCTGTCTGCCTGCATAACAAATACAATGGGATTTCAGCAACCCCTAGTCTTAGTAGCAAGGGGGCTGGTTTTACTTGATAGAAGTGACCCAATTTAAGTTATAGAAATTCTATGCCAATAAAGTGAAACGTTCAAGTTACACTGAGGGAAGAATGGTCTTTAAATCCTTTTTTCCTTTAGTGACATTCGGCTACAAATATTATACAATGCAAAGAACACATTCCCTTGCCTAACCACCTGCACAAAGTTCTCACCACTGTTCAATCACATAGGAAAACTATAGAAATGAGCCAGGTTACTCATCCAACACAGATGCCAGCCATTAACCAGACCTCTGTGTATGCCAGGAGTCTGCAGCTGTGGAATTTGCCTTAGAATCTACCCTTTGTTATACAAGCATGCTCTAGAATATAAGATGCTATTTGAAGAAAAGATTGACTCTTGTTGTCTATGAAAATAATGTCAGGGTTCACACTTAAACCATTATCCAGCCAGTTTATTCATAAATAGAATGCATCCTTCACTGAGTGGACTTAAGAAGTAAGCTCTTTGGGGCAGGGGCTGTCTTTTTGTTTTGTGTTTGTGCAGCACCTAGCACAGTGGGGTCCTGGCTTATAGTTTAAAGTATGAAGACTCTGACCCTGTGTTTTGCAAATTGGGCAACACAAGTAACACAAATGCCAATCTTTCTTCGTTAGGTGAATAAAGTTTACCAGCATTTCACACCAGTCTCCTGCACTCTGCAGAGTGAGCACAATGCCCTTCAGCACACATCAGAGCAGTGAATCTATCAATGTAATGAAAGATATTTCTCTCAGTAAAACCCAGAGATGTTGCCAAGTTTTAATCATCACATGAAAGCTCATTAAAGTAAATGTGAATTCAAATTAACCCTGCTGAGTGGTGGTATTGTATCTTCTTACAACATGATTTTTTAAAGAAAAATCTTATAAATACACTTGTATTACTATAGTTAACTTTGCTTTTCCAAAAGTATCTCCATAAAACAAGACAAATGTGGCATGTGTTTTTTTGTGCAACATGTATTATCAGAGCAGCTACAGTGATCAGTGAATATTTGCTGCCATCTACTGAAAAACTCAGGGAAATGTGTTTCTAATTTTTATAAAAATTGCAATGTACTTTGTATTCTAATTCCTTAACAGAAGACTATCTATTATACCTCAGTAACGAAATAAACTAAAATATGGAATCCAACTTGCTACAATGTTGAATGTACTGGCAACTAACATTTTCTAGAGAATCAGCTGCAATGGAACCATGTGTAAGCTTTTTGACAGCAAAAACATTTTGTGTTAGTTGTTTGATATATTCCTAACATTGATGTATATAAAGAGTAACAGTCATATTTTAACTAAAAAAGAAACTGGCAAGTTCTGTTGCAGGGGTTTTCAGCATGTTAATTTGCTTCGAGTTCTGGATACATCAAAAATCCTACTGAGACACTGGGCTGTCCTTAGGATTTATGGGGCCCTATGCAGTATTATTAAATTGGTGTCCCTATGCCCGACTTCTTCTTATCAACACAAATATAAGCTTACAGTATTTGAAAACTTGCCATATGCACTTTATTAAAAGCAGTTTAAACAAATTAAGCACACTATAATGCTGAAGATGTGCTATAGAAAAAAAATCTGATTTATTGACAGAATGATGCAAATAATATATATTTTTAAATTCGCCAACATTTTATTGGCAATTACTATGGGGGGAAGAATGAGGCAGCAAAGGATACTGAGCCACCCAACCTGCCTCATAGCAGAGCAGAGTCAGAATTCTCTGCAGAGACCCCTGTACCTTCTCCCTTACACAGAAAGTGCTGTTCCAGCGTATTCGGCTCTGTGAATATGACCCCTGCCTAAGGAGTTTGCAGTGCATGCTGGGTGTGCGGGAGACAACCCTCTCTAACCTGCTGTGCTGGTGGTGCCTCAAATTTTCGGGTGCCATACACAGCCGCTTTTGCTGCCTATGCCTAAGGACGGCCCTGTTGAAACATAAGCGAACTTCAGCAACACTGCTCACTATGCCACCATACCAGAAACCTGTCCCAACCCTGCTAACTTGTCATGGTGTTTGGTAGAAAGGTGTACTGATTTTTCCAAACCTCCACATGGCTGATAGCTTCAAAGTTAGCTAACTACCTCACCTTTTGAATCTTCAAGGAGTAATTGACTATCCTTCCTCCTTCCCAAATCCTTGAGGAAACATCATGGTAAACCCACTCTCCCATGCAACACGTATTTTATTGGGATGTAAGAGATCACAGTTCTCTTCTTATGAAAAGATCTTTTTAGTAATTTATAGGGATGAAATCAGTAGGGAGCTATAGAAATTGAACAAGATTCTATAGCAGTTACTCCAATAATTAATAAAATTTAATAGAGAGTATCTTTACTTGTAGTATCTTGAATCATCCAGAATTCTGTTTCACAGATATGTTTATCTAAACACGTCTATAAAAAGACTCAAAAACCTTTAGAAAACATTTATATTTGTCTTTTAAATTCTTGAAGAGACCCCCATAACCTCGAAAACTCCCTGCTGCCACCTTGTTGCTGATTCTTCAGTAGCAGAATTGAGAAATGCTCATTCTGTGGCTTCTCCTTTGGCTGTCCTTCCTCAGGTTCCCTTATAGGTTACCATATGCCCAGGTGTATCACTTAGCCCCAGATTTAGACATTATGTGGGCCGGGAGGAGCAGGAATTTGAGAATTGGCTTAATTAAGTTGTAACTAATTGGTTTGCTTTGCAGTATTAAAGTAGTCAATTCATTTTGCTACATGGATATGAATCACAGACCTTCTCCTGGAAATCCTAGATGCCCCATCATCTCAAGCATTGGGACCTCAACAGCAGGATTGTCGGCTATGTGGACTCTCTCCTTAGGCCCTATGCTACCAGCACTCCCAGCTATCTTCGAGACACCACTAACTTCCTGAGGAAACTACAATCCATCGGTGATCTTCCAGAAAACACCATCCTGGCCACTATGGATGTGGAAGCCCTCTACACCAATATTCCACACAAAGATGGATTACAAGCCATCAAGAATAGTATCCCCAATAACATCACAGCTAACCTAGTGGCTGAACTTTGTAACTTTGTCCTCATCCACAAGTATTTCACATTTGGGGACAATACATACCTTCAAGTCAGTGGCACTGCTATGGGTACCCACATGGCCCCACTGTATGCCAACATCTTTATGGCTGACTTAGAGCAACACTTCCTTAGCTCTCGTTCCCTAACGCCTCTACTCTACTTGCACTGCATTGATGACATCTTCATCATCTAGACTCATGGAAAAGAAGCCCTCGAGGAATTCCACCGTGATTTTAACAATTTCCATCCCGCCATCAACCTCAGCCTAGATCAATCCACACAAGCGGTCCATTTTCTAGACACTACTGTGCTAATAAGTGATAGTCACATAAACACCACCCTATACCGGAAACCCACTGACCACTATACTTACCTACATGCCTCCAGCTTCCATCCAGGACACACCATACGATCCATTGTCTACAGCCAAACTCTAAGATACAACCATATTTGCTCCAATCCCTCAGACAGAGATAAACACCTACAAGATCTCTATCAAGCATTCTTAAAACTACAATACCCACCTGCTGAAGTAAAACAACAGATTGACAGAGCCAGAAGAGTACCCAGAAGCCACCTACTACAGGACAGGCCCAACAAAGAAAATAACAGACTGCCACTAGCCATCACCTACAGCCCCCAACTAAAACCTCTCCAGAGCATCATCAAAGATCTACAACCTATCCTTAAAGATGATCCCTCACTCACAGATCCTGGGAGACAGACTAGTCCTCGCTTACAGACAGCCTCCCAGCCTGAAACAAATACTCACCAGCAGCCACACACCATACAACATAAACACTAACCCAGGAACCTATCCTTGCAACAAAGTCAGATGCCAGATATCAATTCAAGTGACACCATCATAAGACCTAATCACATCAGCCATGCCATCAGGGGTTCGTTCACCTGCACATCTACCAATGTGATATATGCCATCATGTGCCAGCAATGCCCCTCTGCCATGTACATTGGCCAAACCGGACAGTCTCTTTGCAAAAGAATAAATGGACACAAATCTGACATCAGGAATCTTAACATTCAAAAACCAGTGGGAGAACACTTCAACCTCTCTACCCACTCAGTGACAGACTTGAAGGTGGCAGTTTTGCAACAAAAAAACTTCAAAAACAGACTCCAAAGAGAGACTGCTGAACTCGAATTAATATGCAAATTAGACACAATTAACTCAGGCCTTAACAGAGACTGGGAATGGCTGGGGCATTACACTAATTGAATCTATTTTGCTATGTTAAGTTCTCCTCACACCTTCTATGGGTCATCTTAATTATCACTTTAAAAGTTTTTTTTCCCCTGCTGACGATAGCTCATCTCAATTGATTAGACTCTTCCTGTTGGTATGCATACTTCCACCTTTTCATGTTCTCTGTATGTATAAATATCTCCTGTCTGTGTGTTCCATTCTGTGCATCTGAAGAAGTGAGCTGTAGCTCACGAAAGCTCATGCTGAAATAAATTTGGTAGTCTCTAAGGTGCCACAAGTACTCTTGTTCTTTTTGCAGACCTTCTCCACTTTCTTCCATCATGTATTTTCATTTTCATCTCTCAAGCCTCTGAAAAGCAAGTGCAAAAAAGGTATAAATGCTACTACTATCCCGCGTTGGTAACATTCTACATCAATTTTGCCAGGTACAAATAACCACACAAGATGTAAGGATGTGGGAATCAGGCACCATTGCATTATATTATGAGAGGCAGAAAACACCACTAAACTGAAATATCAGCCAGGAAAAGAATTTCCACTCTAGAAATGGTCTTAAATCACAAAATTGGTATCTGGATTTCTATTTCAGTCATCCCGTGGTTCAGAGTCTCTTGAATCCTGGGATTTGACAGAGGCTGATATAACTTACACTGAGTGCCAAGTAGGGTCATGGCTGCCCCAGAATACAGAGATCACAAAAGTGGTTTAAAACTAACTTTACCACCACATACTCCTCATTCCTGTACTTGGCATAAGAAATCAAGATAGGTTGCTTTTCTAAAGAATATATCTAGTTTAACTACAAGTTACTGGGCTTGATGCAGGAATCACTGGGTAAAATCCTAAAATTGTGTTTAGGCAGCCTGTCAGAATAGATGATGAGAATGGTCCATTTGGCCTTAAGAATTCATATGTGACCATGGGGCCTGGAGAGGGCTTGCTGAATCAGGGCAAACTTCAAAGAATGGGGCAGACAACTGCCAAACAAACAAGTCAAATATAGGGAGGATTACTTAAAATCTTGTTCACTGTACATATAATTCTACGAATCCTAAGGCATCGGACATATTCCCCACCAGCTCAAATGAACATTTCAGATCTTACCCAAATAGATGCTTACAGCCAATTCTTATTAAATAAACTATGATTTATTTAAAAAAAAGAAAAGAAGAGAGAGAGAGAGTGTGAATAAGTATTCTGGTTGACAGATCATTATACATACAGATATGAAAAAAGTTCATAAGTAGTTTCACAGCAGAGATGGTGAGTTGCTGTTTTGCAGAAAGTTCTCTCATCATCAATTCTATAGGATATAGTCCAATAGGAAGTCCATATGTAGAATCTGTTTAAATTCTTCCATGTGAAATAATATGGTAATCCAGACTGGAGCTGGAGACTTCAGTCTTGTGACTTAAGCCTCCACTGACCAAGCTTAAGCAGGTCTTAGATGACAGGATCAGGCCATAGAGTTTTTTGTATAGATCTCTGGCAAGCTACTATAGCCTCTTGACACAGATAACATGGCAGGTGAAGAATAGGTAATATATATTGTGGCTTTTGAAGCAATATGTCTATTTCCTATGTATACACAGACAATTAGTTGCACTGATTAGCATAAAGTTATCCATTCAAGCTGTTCACAGACTTACTTTTTACTACAATTTTTCTACAAACTTCAAAGAGAATATACACGATGATATTATTACACCCAAGTTTAATCTAAATGTTTACATTCCCTTTTGATCTCTGTATCAATAGAACATAGTAACATAATAATAGACTGGAAGAGAATTGTATCATCTGCCAGTTAATGAGATTACATTGTGAAGCTTCTAAGAGATACAGGTCTATCACATCTTACGTGCATTTAACATGTGTGATTTCAGCTTTACACAGTAGGCAAAAACCAAAAAAAAAAAAAGAGAGAGAGAGAAAAATAACAATTTTAGTACTGTACTGTAGTGTGGGAGATTCAGTCCGCCATTCAGCTCAGTGTAATTTGACTACATGCGGTTTTGTAGATGTTGGTCATCTAACTTTGCTTTGATAACCAGAAATGGCCCTGTTTACCACTTCAGTATTTCCCTAATATGTTTTTTTAAAATTTTGAATTTGGATAATTTAACATGCTAATTGCTTAACCCTCGCTGGCTCAGTGTCACATCATTTAAGCCCCAGAAAATAGCACCCATTTTCCTCACACCAGAACTCCATAATATCCATAGCTTAAGCTATCTGCATGTCGAAGCTCAGAAACACAGATTCAAACGCCATCAGCTCTTCGAAATACAGACCCTCTAAGAGGAAGTCAGATGGGACAGCCAACTAACATCATGTGTGAGGGAATTCCACTTAGTAATCCAAGTTCTATTCATACCATGACATTTTCCTGGCATTCTTTAGGTCAGGAGTCGGCAACCTTGGGCACACAGCTCACCAGGGTAAGCACCCTGGCAGGCTGGGCCAGTTTGTTCACCTGCTGCATCGGCTGGTTCAGTTGATTGTGGCTCCCACTGGCTGCAGTTCGCTTTCCCAGGCCAATGGGGGTGTTGGGAAGCTACAGCCAGCACATCCTTCTCCCGCACCACTTCCTGCCACCCCCATTGGCCTGGGACAGTGAACCATGGCCAGTGGGAGCTGTGGTCCGCAGAACCTGCTGACACAGCAGGTAAAAAAACAGTATGCATTTCTAAAACTCCAAGAAAAATTAAAGAAGAAAGTATGTCATGTTGAAAGGAATTTTGTCTATAGTTACACTGATGCATTTAAAACATATCCTGTAGGCCTCTTTGTAAAAAGAAATATTGTATTTTTAGATAACATTGTTTTGTGTAACCCATCACTGAACTGTTTTGCATTAACTCATAACCCTTCCAGCAAGTATGTAAATGTGCTTCAGATAATGCTAGTTCAAGGTAGGATAAATTCTGTTGTTCAAGTTGAGCAAGAATGAAGGAGCAAGTTTTAAGAATGCCATTTTGAAAACACACTGCCTAGGTGCTCAGCATGATGGGATTGCTTGCCCGTATGATCACTTTTGGCTGATGTTGGATCCCCCGTTTCCTTGTTATTGGGACAGGAGTAATACAGCATTGTTATCCTTGTTCTGTGAATCAAGAGCAGCAGAACTGTACTTAGCATGCCTCGACTGAGGGACTTACTTTCAATTAAATGACACTTGCTAATCAGGGGACGTGTTCCAAAGTTCAAGGAGAGAAAGAGGAGACAGGGTACTTGTATCTGGTGGCGTGGGCTGTACCTGAGGGCCTCAGACATCATTCTACTCTCTCTCTCTCCACTATAAAAGCAGCAAAGAATCCTGTGGCACCTTATAGACTAACAGACGTTTTGGAGCATGAGCTTTCGTGGGTGAATACCCACTTCCTCAGATGCATGTCCTCATGCATCTGAGGAAGTGGGTATTCACCCACGAAAGCTCATGCTCCAAAACGTCTGTTAGTCTATAAGGTGCCACAGGATTCTTTGCTGCTTTTACAGATCCAGACTAACACGGCTACCCTCTGATACTCTCTCCACTATGTAATAATTAAGTTAATTTAGACTCAATTGACCGTCTTCTTATACATTGCAGAACTCAAGTCAA
The DNA here is from genome assembly GCF_007399415.2 of Gopherus evgoodei. NCBI lineage: Eukaryota > Metazoa > Chordata > Testudines > Testudinidae > Gopherus > Gopherus evgoodei. The sequence continues at coordinate 85,903,205 of NC_044322.1, read as the reverse complement.
TGATACCTAGATATAAGTGTTAGACCTGCTTTTGTACAGCTTCTCTGATGCAAGAGATTGCACTGTGAGGTTCCTCCCCTAACAGCTGAAATCACTGAGAGCTGTGTTAAATGGTGGGATCTGAAGACATCCCAGAGGATTGGTGAGTGGATGGCAGGGACACCAGTGGAGTAGCAGAACTGTACTGAGAGCTGGAGACCAGCTGGCAGGGAAGTTTGGCGATAAGGCAGCTAATGAAGAGGAGTGTTGTGCTGATCAGTTGGCAGGATGACTGGTGAAAAGGAGTGGTGAGCAATGGCCCAGGGAGCGGAGCAAGTAAAGTGCCTTCTTACCCCACCTCCACCCAGGGCAGGAGGTTAACTCTGAAGATGTACCTCTGGACTTTGGGTCTTCACTCACCAAGGATAACAACTTTGAGTGGGGAGCAGAGAAGGGATGGGCACGTTAAAGGGACTTTTGGTTGCTGGACTTAAGAAGCTGACAGAAAAGGACACTGCCCAACTTACTTGGGGGTGGGTCTTGTGCTCATGGTTTATGTTTATGAACCCTATTTGCAGTGTTTTCCAAAATTAATGCAGGGTTACTTCCCTCCTTTTTAATAAAAGTTTTTTTTCTACACTCAGACTCTGCTTGTGAGAGGAGAAGCATTGTCTCTTAGAGGTGCTCAGTGGGTGGTATGTGATTGTCCTATATATATATATATATATACACACACACACACACACACATTGCAGCACTAAAAATATTTTAGACAGGTTGTGAAGAATACCATCTCCACTTGAAATTAAAGGGCAATCCAAGTAGGCCTAATATTATTAGCTACCTAAAATTTAACTCTTACAAGAACCCCAGTCTTCCTCTGGGGGTTCTTCCTGGAGGAAAAAAAAAGATCCTGGAATCTTAAATGATTACAAGTGAACAAGTGTGACATTCTATACCTTGGTGGAGTGCAACCCCCATATTCCTCATTTTCATATAATTGTGATCTTACCTGACAAGTCTTGCTTTATACGTATCAGGGGAAAGGTTATGATCTGCTGAAAGTCATTTCTCTGTCCATATAGGAGTATCATTAATTCATATGAAGTTAATTAGGAGTAATTCATTAATTCATATGTTGTATGGTGGTGACTAAAACATATGGTAAGTTGGGAAATCAGCCAGATATTAGCTCCTCAGAGGCAACAGCAAGGACAGTAGCCAATGTGTGGATAGGGTGTCAAACAAAAGGGTTCCATCACATTATATACTAACAGAACATCTCTCCTTATATTTATTTGGGGAATTCGATCAAAATTAAAGCCAGGATAGTAAAGGAACTAATTAAATTTGCTAATGCATAATTTAACAACCTTCTACCACACATTCTCTACATCTCTGCTGTGAAATAGTATCTCAAGATGTCAGCTAAGTCTTTCATCTAGGTACTGCTTTCAACCCTAGTATATCTTCCATTCCAAAATCCCCCAAATCCTATATACTATAACCTCATTCTTCTCACTAGTCATGAATGAATCATTGAACTATAACTTTTGTCAGCATGCTATGGGAAGCAATAAGTTGCAATTAACTATTTTTTTTTCAGATGTCTTTTATACTTTATATATCCATTGTGAATTTGTAAAACTGCTTTGGTTAATGCAGTGTTATTCCACATTTTATCTATTACATATTAATAACTGAAATCTTTCTGAATGCATGAAACTTTTTATTTTGGGGCACACTAATGATGAGCACCTTTATAAAGCAGATGTCTGAACATCCAAGTTCCCAAAACATCATTAAAATGCAGCTTGCATTTTATGTGCACTGTAACCTTACTTATTTTATACAACTTTGAACTACAGATTATTCCACACTTTATTTCTGTATGTGTATGTATTGTAAAATGAAATTCTGTGACCAAATGTACCTCAGTGATCTGGAGCAGTCCTTGCTCATGTCTCTGTAGCCATTCCAAATTTTACTAATGAGGATGTGAGAATAACACACACGAAAAAGGCCAATATAGCCTAGTAGATGCCTTAAAGAGACAGCCAAATAAAGTTTCTTGAAATTAGGCCATGAATGGAAAAAATCCACTTTGTGATTTTTACCTGGGAAGATTAAAAAACCAGCAGATGGATTATATCTACAAGTCTGAATAGAATGACGACAAATATAGCATTTATGTTGTTCTCTAATTATTAATGTGGATGTTAACATTTCAAAAAGTGACTTTATCATGATGACCCTTTCTTTTCCCACATATACAGCATTAATGGTTTAGTGAAATCCATTTAACTTGCACATAATTTAAGTAACCGGTTTTTGAAGATGGGACTGAGGAATGTGTGAGGATTATAGAGGCAAAATTCACTTCATCTTGGTGCTGCATTTTGGGTGTGCAATGCAGCTTCCATGTGACTGTAACTCCAGCCTATGGGATCCTGGTGTCTGCCACTGATGAGTACTGGCTAATAGGATGACTGGATCTGTCTAAATGTAGGTCCAATGGCCCCCCCCAGCAGTCTCTATAATTTCTCTCTCAATGTGCCACAGAGAGGCTTTTTCTGTGGTGCATAGGCACAACTGTGCTATTGTTATTGCCCATGATCCCAAAGATGTGAAGGGGTTAAGTAATGCAGAGGTCTCCATTATTTCAGAGCTGTTTACATGTTAAAATAGTTATTTTATTTTTTAATTTCTTATGTACACATTATAGAAAAGAATATTAAGGTATCCTCAGAAATAATAGTATTTTGTTCACCTTCAATAACTTGGTTTTGGAGGATGAGGTATTTAAAACCTGAGGCATAAGGTGGCAGGGTCAATATTATGGAAGCTTAGGTTATTATATTCAAAATTGCATGCAGTGTTCTTGTAGCCATGTTGGTCCCAGGATATTAAAGTGTCGAGGTGCGAGAGGTAATGTTTTTATTTCACCAACTTTTGTTTGCAAGATGGACAAGCTTTCAAGGTTACACAGACGTCTTCTTCAAGCCCAGGAAATAACTGTCACTGCAAGTGTTAACAGACTCAAAACCACCTTCACCTCAAAACAAAGAAACTCCATCAGAGCACCAGAGAAGTAGATTGCATTATGGAATGGGCCACCCAAATACCTGAAAGAACCTGCTTCAATACAGGTATAAACCCCCCTTTGAATGCACATCCCCCCCAATTGTCACTTACCACCCCTCACTGCACCCCCATGTCCTCAAACAACTACAACCCATACTCAATGGGGACCCACCCTGAAATCTTTACTGAACCCCCTCTTTTGGCCTTCAAACTACTCCCCCAAACTCTTCAAGCTCATCAAAGGCAAGGTCCCCACAGACCAGGACACCAACTCAAAGCAGCACCAGACCCTTCCAGAACAACAGATTCAAAACCTGCAGATATATCTCGGCTGCTACAATGATCAACACCCCCCACAACACACCATTCAAGATTCATGGGTCCTACACATGTCTGTCACAATATGTGGTGTACCTCACCCTGTGCATTCAGTGCCCCAATTGTAACTATGTCAGTGAAACCAGACAATCACTATGCTCTCAAATGAACTCAGAGGAAAAATATCAGATACAAACATCTCATCATCTGTGGCTGAATGCTTTTCATAAAGTGATCAGTCTATAGCTCACATATTAGTCCCCTTTCTCAAAGGAAATCTGCACAACATTTTTAAAAAGACAAGCTTGGAAGTTAAATTCATGACTTTGTTAGACACTAAAAATCATGGACTAAATAGAGACACTGGATTCATGCCTCATTACAACAATATGTAACCCACTAAGAATCCTCCACAACTTCTACCCCTCCCTTAACTCCCTATGACTCAAGAAATGTTAATGGGCCTCTTCACCTTGCTCCCTTGTTAACTACTTATGCTAAACAGTCTGTTCAAATCTTGTATTTAGCAGTGACACTTCTGTGTAAACTCAAAAATTTGTCTCTCTCACTAACAGAAATTGGTCTAATAAAAGATTTTCCCTCCACCACCTTGTCACTCTATAGTTGTTATTAGCAGGGTTGTTCCATCATCTCTCTGCCAAAGCTCAGTTTCTCTGTTTTTAGTATGATATTGCCGGATCTCCTTCTCACTTATAAGTGGATAAGGAACTAGTTAAAGGGGAGACAACAATGGGTCATGCTGAGAGGTGAACTGTCAGGCTGAAGGGAGGTTACTAGTGAAGTTCCTCAGGAATCAGTCTCGGGAAAAATCTTATTTCACATTTTTATTACTGAACATGGCACAAAAAGTTGGAATGTGCTAATAAAATTTGGATAATATATGATGAGCTATTGCCAGTATGGAAGAGGACCAAAATATATACAAGAAGATCTGGATGACCTTGAAAACAGGAGAAATAGAAATGGAATGGTTTCAGAGTGGCAGCCATGTCAATCTGTATCAACAAAAAGAATTAAGAGTACTTGTGGCACCTTAGAGACTAACAAATTTATTTGGGCCTAAGCTTTTGTGGGCTAAAACCCACTTCAACATATGCATGGAGTGAAAAATACAGGAGAAAGAAATTTAATAGTGCAAAGTGCAAGGTCATATTTAGGCAATAACAACAAGAATTTTTGCTATAAGCTGGAGACTTATCAGTTGGAAGTGACTGAGGAGGAGAAAGACCTGGGTGTACTGACTGATCAAAGGATTACTATGAGCTGTCAATGATATGAGGCCTTGGAAAAAGGGTAATGCAGTCCAAGGAGCTATTAGGAGAGGTATTTCCAGTAGAGACAGGAAAGTGTTAGTACCATTATAGAAGGCACTGCTGAGACCTCATCTAGAACACTGTGTGCAATCCTGGTCTCTCATGTTTAAGAAAGATTGATTCCAACTGGAAGAGGTGCAGAGAAGAGCTACTAGGGTGATCTGAGGAATGGAAAACCTACCTCTTGAGAGGAGATTCAAAGAGCTTGTCTGGTTTAGCCTAACCAAAAGAAGGCTGAGGGGAAATATGATTGCTCTCTATAAATACATCAGAAGGATAAATACCAGGAAGGGGGAGGAATTATTTAAGTTAAACACCAATGTGGGCACAAAAACAAATGGCTATAAATTGGCCATGAACAAGTTTAGGCTTGAAATTAGGTAAAAGTTTCTAACCATCAGAGGAGTGAAGTTTTGGAATGGCTTTCCAAGGGGACACAAAAATCTTAATGGGGCAAAAATCCTAACTGGCTTCAAGACTGAGCTTGATACTTTTATAGAGGTGATGGTATGATGGAACTGTCTACAATGACATGTGGCCCATCTGCGACTGCCTGTAGCAAAAATCCCCAATTGCTGGAAGCAGCACACTAGATGTGGAGGGCTCAGAATTCTCTTTAATAACTGATTCCCACTTATCTGCCACATGCTAATGGTCTAACTGATCGCCATATTTGGAGTCAGGAAGGAATTTCCCCCCTTCCTGAGAGACCTGGGGGGGGCTGGGGGTGAAGGTTCTCCTTCCTCTGTAACATGGGTCATTTGCAGTTTTAAATTACTGTAAATTGTGAATTCTCTCTAGCCTGAAATCTTTAAACCATGATTTAAGAACTTCAGTCACTCGGACAGAGATTATGGGTCTATTACAAGAGGGGGTAGGTGAGGTTCTGCGGCTTGCAATATGCAGGAGGTCGGACTATATGATCACAATGGTCCCTTCTGACCTCTAAAGTCTATGAGTAATTCCATTGAAGTCAGTGGACTTGCAGTGGTGCAAAACTGGTGTGTGATCGGAGTCTGGCCCATGTCCTCAAGATGATTGTATATCTAAGTCAATAAAAGCCATTTTTTTCAAGTCTTCCGGCAACACTGTTGGGAACTGGGGTGGAGGGAGTGGGTTAGAGGGAGGCTTATTTCCCCCATGCACCTCCTAATTCAAATCTTTACACAACCTTGACCATTGCTTAAAAATATTTCTGTATTGATTCAATATGATGCAATTGTTTGGCACAGTTTAATTATTCAGCTGGGTTTTGATCTTTTGGAGTTGTGAGATGCTGATAATCATGCCAAGATTTGTTTTTAAAATTTAAATTCTGCTTTGTTTTTGGCTTATTTTGTTCAATTAATTCAGCTGCAGTATGTGCCTTGCTTTCTGTCACCTGCAATACAATAACAGTAACTTCCCAGTGTGTTCTGGCCTGTAGCCAGGGAGCAGAGTTACTCTTTCTCCTTGTGCTTTCACTGCCACTTCAATGGATTATTGCTGCCAGCAGGAAAAGTACAGTAAATTGAGGCTGTTTCTTCTGTGGAAATCCTATGATAGAATTAAGAGGTATTCTAATATTTTACAAGAGACTGGGAACATCTGTTAAGATCCAGCTGGATGAGTCTTAGGCAAATAGAGTGGAAAGTCATTTCTGACTGTCTACTAGGGTAGCTTCCTTTCCCGTTGTTAATCTTTCTGCTATCACATTCTGTGTCACTGAGTGGCCAGAGCAATTTCTGCTCACAACTTAAAGCTTGGGGTGATTTTTCTTTCTCTCTCTTCCTTTCTTATTTCAGGTTTGTGGATTTAAAAGTGAAGTTGCTTTAAACTTCATCTGCAAAAAGAAATCAAGGTGAATATATCAAAATATAGGATTCACATGCCAGTGGGCATGCAGTGCTGACAGAGTACAGAAAGGCTCGAAGGGATCAGGACTTAATCTTCTTCTGACACTGTGTATCTGTGATAGCCAACTGTAGAGCTATATGCTGCCTGCTAGCTACGCTGACAGTTTGCGGAGCTGTCAGCCATAGACCATGCCTTCATAGGCTCTGTCCTTTCACCTTCCACATCAGAATATCTGGTGCTACTGTGAAACAGGCAGACAGTAGTTGGTGTATCTGCCTGCTTTTCATGGGAACTAAGGCCCTAATTCAGGAATTTACTTAATCACACATTATTTGATTTGGTACTTGAGTTACTAGGTGAAATTCTGTCATTTAGAAGGTCAGACTAGATGTCATTTTTCTGACCTTACTTTCTATGAATCTTAAGTATGCTTTAGCTTTAAGCAGGACTAATCTGTCCTCTTAGCATCAGTAGGATGGCTCACATTCATAAAATTATGTACATGCTTAAATGCTTTGCTGGACCAAGGCCTAATTTAGGAAAATATTCTCAACTTGTCATCAAGCCAGTATCTAGAGGTGAGTCTCTCATTTAAGCAGTGGCAACTTTGAGCATTTTTTTTCCCCACTAAAGTTGGCTAAAAGTGCCTCCCTTAACACTTTTGTCTTATAGCAGCTTTCTCTGTAGTGACTCATTGTGTACTTCATTCATCTTCCTCACATCACAACCTTCATCTCTGAGCAGTCCATTACATTGACTTTACTGCTTACCTCCTGGCAACTTGCCCCAAAACACTCCTCTGTAAGCTCTCAGCATTATGTCTCAGAAAGTCGTACATTAAGTTCCCCTCAGAGTGACAGTAGGGTAGATGGGTTGCCTCAGCTGCCATAATATGTCTCTCTCCCTCAGCTGTTGGTAATATTATTTTGTGTTGCCAACAGCATAGACCATCCTGTTCTCTGTCTTTCCTGAAGGTGTAATTGCTCAATATACAAAAGAGTGGAGTTTGCAGGCCACAAAGGAGACTTTGTTTCACAAGGTCAAAAGTTCCAGGAACACAGGGAATGGCTAAATGATTCTTCCTACTCCCACTATGGAACCACACAGTCAGTATCTCTCTCAAGCTCAGGTTCAACCCAGAGAGCCATAACTAAATTGAAGAGGATACCTTTTCTTCCTCCCCTGCACCCTTGCCCTTCTTTCCCTTCCCATCAAAAAATGTCTAAAACCTTAATTGTTATTACTGTTGAATATGAACACAAACAGCCATCACCTCAACCAGTAGGCTATGAAATTGTATAGGAAGCGAATATACATTACATCCATATGCCAAAAGATATACCAAGTATATTTTAAAGAAAACAGTCTTCTCCAGAAAGAAGTGCTTAGTACACATTCTGTGAGAGACTTTTTTCGACCAGATTTTCTGTCATTGCTCATATATTGCTTTGCCAGGTGATCATCATGATGCAAATATCGAATGAATTAGAAAGGTGGAAAAGGACAGAACTTCAATGTCTTTTGTCTCTGTACAATTTTTTCCTCACTTGGAAGGTGCACATGCTGCTTTATAGGTTGCTCAAAGAAAATGTAGATGGTACTATAAACTTAATTGTCTGACTGCCACACTTTCAGCCATTTTTGCCAGTGTTTACAATATATTTTGCAGTTTTCAAAAACTGCTCATTTTACAAATTTAAACTGAATTTGGTAAAAAGTGTATTTTATTACAGTACTTTATTTCAAAAATATCCAAAAGAACCAGATTTGTTCCTTTCTCCTACTCACAAAAGAAAATAGCTTGTGGAAAATCCAGAGATAATATACAGTCTCAATCAGCCAAGCCACCCTGCGTGAATCAAGAAGGATTGAAAGAGTACGACGAAACTGGGTCACCTCAGTGAGCATTTAGGAGGGCACACAGATAATACCTCATTCAATCTTTCAGTATCTGTCTGTGGAGAGGAAGAAGGCAATAATCATCTCATATTTAATGGGATATTGGTGTTCTCACTTACAATCACATCTCAAAGATAAAAGACCCTGTCCACTGCTCCAATCTAGTATCGGTCATCCCTCTATTCTTGTAGCTGAAGTTGCATATCTTATGTTGATTTCCCCCACCACCCCAGTGTAGACCAGGCCCAAGTTTAGGTTGCTCATCTGGCTTAAAGTAAACTGACCAAGCCTAAATCATGTTAATTCCAGGACTGAGTCAATTCCTACTGATGTCAGGGAAGGATTTTTCATTGACTGCACAGATTCTTAGATTTTTAGGCCAGAAGGGAATGTTAGGTTATGTAATCTGACCTCTTGTATAACACAGACCACAGAATTTTATCCAGTTACTCCTGTTTCATCCAGTTGGGCATTGGATTGGGCTTTTGAAGCTTTCATTTAAAAAAAAGTAATCAAAGTTATGGGAATGTATCTGATTTAAAGAGATACTTCACTTCTGCCACAGTACTAGCAACTTAATAAATAATTAAATTTCAGACTTGATTCCCCCTTTGAATGTATCAGATCGTAAAAGCTTAGATGGATTTCCAACTGGTGTAAATTGACATAGTTCCATTTACTTCAGTGGAGCTAAGCTAATATATAGCAGTGGAGGATCTGGTCCTTAATGTTTAATCTAGACTTTATTTTCCCCAATGAATCTGTTAATTACTCTCTGTACTGGGTGTTACAATTATCTGACAATTATTGTGGGAGATTATCAAATAAGTAATTACATTGTGAAGCCACAACCATACTCACTTCAATATATCCCAAATGATTAGAATCAATTAGTTGCAAGTTAAAGTTATAAACATTAACAGGGCCAGATTCTCAGCTGTTGTAAATTGGAATGAATTCATTATTTCAATGGAATTACACCAATTTACACCATCTCTGTGTCTTGGGTTTTGAAATGCTGCAACATCCTTTATGTATTACTAAAGGAATCGGCAACCTTTGGCATGCAGCCTGCCAGGGTAAGCACCCTGGCGGGTTGGGCCAGTTTGTTTACTTGTCACGTCCACAGGTTTGGCAGATCTTGGCTCCCACTGGCCACAGTTCACCGCTCCAGGCCAATGGGGGCTGTGGGAAGCAGCGGCCAACAGATCTCTCGGCCTGTGCCATTTCCCACAGCCCTCAGTGGCCTGGAGTGGTGAACCGCGGCCAGCTGGAGGCACAATTGGCAAAAGCTGAGGACGCGACAAGTAAACAAACCAGCCTGGCCTGCCAGGGGGATTACCCTGACAGGCTGTGTGCCTAAAATTGCCGATCCCTGTCATTGACAGTTCTCTTAAAACATCATCTCAATGTGCAGCAGCAGTCAAAAAAGTTAACAGTGTAGGAACCATTAGGAAAGGTATAACTGAGAGAGAAAATATCATTATACCACTATATAAATTCATGTTATGCCCACACCTTAAATACTGCATGCTGTTCTGGTTGTCCCAGCTCAAAAATATGTATTAGAATTGGAAAAGATGAGGAGAAGTGTAACAAAAATGGCTAGGGGTATGAAAAAGCTTTCATACAAAGAAAGATTAAAAAGACAGACTCTTCAGTTTAGAAGAGAGATGACTACAACCACAACCTCAATGACTAAATCGTAGCCTTAAGTATGACCTAACACCAGTATGGTCTCAACTCAACAGACTGTGTCCCATGGGCACAGAGATTTGCAACTCACAGGATCAGGATCTTTTCCAAATTTGTCTTCTACAAACATTTTAATACTTTTGTAAAGGACAAAGGCATATATTGAAATATTCAGAGGTATCTTCTGTCTCTTTAGCCACAGTGCATTAATGGTTTTCCAAATCTAGTTCCTTCCAGTTTAAAAAAAAAATCACTGCAGACCAGTATTCTTAAAGGAGCCTAAGGGAATTAGGCATGCAACCCCTACTGGAGATTATTGTTAGCTGGGTGTCTAACACATTTAGGCTTATTTGGAAATTCCAGCCATAGTCCTTTTCAGTGGATGTATTAAATCTGTCAGATCCTTGGCTGCAGCCAAGCAGCACACAGGCCAGCCCAGCCCAGCAGCCGTGTATGCAAAGGTGGCCTGTCTGCTTGCCTGATCCTAAGCCACTCACTGGTCCATTCTCAGGTGTAAATTACAGCAGCCACCAGCAGTTGCAAAGGAAAAGGGTTCTGCAGGTAAGGAACTGAACTCAGCCACTGCAGATCTCTGTTAAACTGCCACAGGTTTCTTGTGTGACCTTGGATAAGTCATTACACTCTGTCTTGGCTGCTCATCTTTCTCCCACTTTTTGTCTCTCTATGTAGAGTTCAAGCTCTTCAGAGTAGGGATTGTCTGTGTATTGTACAGTGTCCAACACAATGAGATTCTGATAGCAGTTGGGATTTCTATGTGCTGTTGTGTTAAATTTAATAAAGTGCCAACATGATAGCCAGACAGGATGACCAGATGTCCCAATTTTATCAGGACAGTCCCAATTTTTGGGTCTTTTTCTTATATAGGCTCCTATTACCCCCCTCCCCCAACCCAATCTCGATTTTTCATATTTTTCTATGCCACCAGAAAATTCTTCTTTTCCTGGAGTGATCTTTTCATGTCTGGCTATGCCACGTTTATTGGCAGAGCCTGCCAGCAGCCAGCACAGAACAGTCATACTACAACCCAATATCCAGGGGAATGTTTTCCCCAAAATAAAGAAAAGAGAAGAACAGAGAAGCAAAATATATGCAATCTAAAGTAGGCAGGAGCAGCATGATTCTTCAGCTTGGCATCCATGAAAAGCATATCCAAGAGCATTAAATTACACAAACAAGTTTGTACTACACTAAACCCCATTTCACTTTATGAATTTTCATGACATTCTAAGAACCTGCTGGGGAAAAAGAACTTGCAGACTGAGTATAGAAGAGATAAAAAAGAAGGATTTTATGTCAAACAGTATTGAGGCTAAAAATAAAAACTAATTTGCTAAAGTCTTAAGTTCCCAGTGATGCTGAGCTATTAGGCACGTGCTGTAATAAGACTAGTTCTTCGGGTTCTCTCACCTTCTTGGGTGCTGGCTGGTGAGTCTTGCCCACATGCTCAGGGTTTAGCTGATCGCCATATTTGGGGTCGGGAAGGAATTTTCCTCCAGGGCAGATTGGCAGTAGCCCTGGAGGTTTTTCGCCTTCCCCTGCAGCGTGGGGCATGGGTCGCTTGCTGGTGGATTCTCTGCAGCTTGAGGTCTTCAAACCAATTTTGAGGATTTCAATAACTCAGTCCTGGGTTAGGGGTTGTTATAAAAGTGGATGAGTAGGGTTCTGTGGCCTGCCTTGTGCAGGAGGTCAGACTAGATGATCATATTGGTCCCTTCTGACCTATGAGTCTATGAGTCTATGAGTCTAATGGGGGCTATGATAGAGGTCTATACAATCATGAATGGTTTGGAGAAACCGAATAGGAACTCAAGAACTAGGGGTCATTGATAAAATAGGCAGCAGGTTTAAAACAGACTAAAGGAAGTACTTCACACAACACACTGTCAACCTGTAGAACTCATTGCCAGGGGATGTTATGAAGGCCAGAACCATAAAGGAATTCAAAAAATAATTAAATAAGTTCATGGAGGTCCATCAATGGCTATTAGACAAGGTAGTCATTGGCACAACTCATGCTCTGGGTGGCCTAAGCCTTCAACTGCCATAAGCATCTAACTAGTGAAAGGGACAGGATACTGGGCTAGATAGACATTGGTCTGACTCAGTGTGGCCATTCTTATGTTCTTATATTATTGCAGATTTGTTTAGTGTACATTGCATCATAATACCATTGTCCATTTAGCCATTCTCCTGTCATTTGTCATTTAAGAGCAATCTTTGGCAGCATTTTTTTTCCTGAAATGTAACATTCAGAGAACATAAAAATATCATTTCTTTTTCTTATTAGCTGATAAGATGATAGCTCTGAGGCCATTTATGAAGCCTTTAAGAAACTAATTAATATAATTACAGAGAACTGTAAATGATGATTAACAATTAAAACTAAACTTTCAGTACAGAAGCTGGCTTTCCCAATGGACAACTTTGAATAAATTATCACTGAAGGGGAAGCTAATGAACTTTTCTTCATGCAGCAGTGACATAATTACATGTCTTTGCTACATCCATTAATACTGAGATAAGCCATAAACACCTATACATTTACTATCACAGTTTGCTATTAGGCCTTAAATTATATATATATATATTTATTGTGCAAAAAGCACCATTTATTTTTCCTGTCATTTAACACATAATTGTTTCTCAAAGTGCATGACATTCCACATGATATTGTTCTGACAAGAACTTACAATGCCAAGGTTTTTTACTTTGATTTAAAAGTTTGTAATATATGGAAGATACTTACATTAAACTTTTTTTTTTGACTGTACTATACTTAGCTGCTGGAGTAGAGAACTAGATGTCAGGATTCCTCCTAGGTTATAGTCCTGTCACAGTGTGGCCCTCCATGGAAGTGTTCCTCAGATTTTCAGCATCATTGGTATAAATTTAGTTCTAGATCTTTCTAGATTTGTTCTTCATCATTCCAGATGTAACAGATGTATAGACTTTTACATGATCTGCACAATGCCACCATTACTAACAGGGGAGTTGTTGTCCATTATCTCATCTAGCACATGATCTTCTAATGAATCAACCAAGGACAGAAAAAGCAGCTTTGTTTGATTTTGCCTTTCTTTGAACATTGGAAAGCCTTGCTTTGATTTAGTAATTGGTTATAATGGAGTTTCTCCACATCTTTCTTCCAGCAGTCAAAAGATATGAAGGAAATGAGGATTATGCTGAAGATTGAAGCTTTTGTTTTAAGAAGAATTAATTTCTTTCTACCATAAAGAAGATCAACTTTCATTTCTTGCTGATCAGACAGTACTGTTTTCTCAGTGTAGTTTTGTCTAACTATTCACATAGGTCAATCTCTGGATAGCCCAATATTTGGTGGCAAACTCCAGATTTGAAACAGTACTAAGGAGCTAATGAATGATATAATAAGAGGGTCAGGGTTTAATTTGTTTGTTCTTCTGATATATTCTGATGTAGTAAAACACCTCAAACCCAGGCTGCTAAAGCAGAGGGCTCTTAGTTTGTTTCATGCTATTCTATAGCTCTCAGTATAAATCAGAATAGATGTATTGGTTCATGGTATTTTTTTTTTGCTTTTATAGGGCAGTAAGCAGTTTATTTCAATGTTTTTTTCTGGAATTATCTGAGAGTGATGGAGCCTGTCACTAATCTAATGATAGAATGAGAGGATTCCTTACTATTAGCATGTGACTCTGTCAGTGACACATGAACATATTGAAGCTTCATATTGTTGCAGATGTATTAAATAAATTGGACTATTTCATGAGCAATAGGAATAATGTTCTTCTGAAACCACTGTTTTACCATAAAACCGGTTCACTTGTACATACTTGGTAGATTATGGGATAATTTCTTTCAGTCAGAAAAGGAAATAACTGAATCTAAGAAAAGATACCTGAAAACTTAAAGATTTGACCTTATACCATGCCATTACCATTATTCTCAGACACAGAATGGATGGATGGGCTACAAAAGGACTTTCCGTGTTCAGAATTTCAGGCCTTTTTTAACCTTTGAGATTTTTCTCTACCCCAATGTATCCTCAGACTGTTACTTTTACCCCTCTATGTGTTTTTCCTGTTTCACTTAAACAGCTTACACTTGGTTGAGTAAGCAGACTTAGCTGAAATTGTGATGTTTCATTATATATGTTAAGTGTGTGGTTTTTACATTGTGGTGGGGGGGAAGGGAAGCAGTTTTACAGAGACAGGAGGGAAAGGAAACAGAAGGAAAGAAAATAAGAGAGAAGAGGCAGAGAAGAGCAAAGAGGAAAAAGTTAAAGAGGGATATAGAAAAGAGGAGACAAAGGAACCCTTGTCTCCTCCTCATACTCTTGTCCACAGTCACTATCTCCTTCAGGGAAAGCCTGTGGGAGAAGGGCAACCAAAGTAAGAAAAAAAATTGAAGAAACTCCTTTCTGTGCTCCGTTACAAAATTTAGGCTCATAAGGACTAAGAAAAATTATTCCTGTAACATTAATGTGGAAGTCTTCATTTGCTGCTATGACTGAAGGTCTTTCTAGTTAGAGATAGTTGAATATATTTTTTTTCTGATGAAAAATTGTTTTTGTCTTTTTTCAAAACTGAAACTTTTTGTGAAAGGTTATTTCCCCTTAACATGTTATAATTTTTCAACAAAAGCAAAACATTTGAGATTGACTTCTTAATTCTCTTTCCTTCCCACTGAGGACAACAAATTGAATGGTGTCTAGGGATTTTTCTTCCTTTTTTTCATCCCCTCTAACTTTTTTCCCAAAACTTTGACTTAGAGAGTAGTAAAAGGAAAAGTGAAACTATAACTACATCACTCTGTAATTTTTCAAAAATGTAAAAAAAACTACATACAGTTTATTTTATTGCCTTGACTGCTGCCTATTGGATATACCCACACTAGCAAAGAAAATGTTTCAAAGTCTTAAACAATATTCCTGAAATGAGGGCTTTTCACTAAGAACCCTCAGGTTCCAGGTCAGAGCAGTGGCATACCTAGGAGTGGAAATTTGGTTGGGCCCTGACTTTTGGGTGTATGGGCAATGACACACTGTTCTAGCTCAGCTTCTCCCCCGATGCCACTCCCACTTCCTAGCCCTGGTGCCCCCAGACACAGGGCTTCACCTGCTGAGCTGTGCATGCACATAGATAGGGTGGCTCAGAGAATGGCGAGGCACAGCTGCCGGAGTGTAGCTTCCTGAATGGCAGGCACATAGCTCCGTGCTGGATTTCAGGTGCCCAAGTGACACTCTGGGCCACTGTGGCAGCACTACACCCCTGCTGAGAGTTGGGTAAGTCTGGATGCTAAATGGGTGGGCCACGGATTGTTGGGACAGTGCTGAATTATTATGAATTATTGTGGCTGATATGAATGAATTTGGTGAACATGAGTTTGGTATGGCTTGGTACATCTGAATTTGCTAGAGGATTCTGGGAACAGGATTATTTTAACAACAGACAGGTGGTGTGGAAATTTACTAAGGGTGCTTTAATTGAACTTGAATAGTTAAATGAGGCTCCATCTATGCCTGTGTTTCAACATGAGACTTTGAAACAAGTCAGCCAACTGACCAGCTCACAAAGTAAAGAAAACGCAAAAACACATGATCAGTGGGCTTGGGACAGGCTGACGTGGTTCAAAATAACCCCTTTTGGGAGACACTGCACTAGGAGCTTAAGTGAATAATTAATGAGAGGGTAAATGTCAACTGATCTTTGGTCTGTCCCCATTTTGCAGTCCCTTCTGAAATATTACTTAGAAAAAACAGTAATGAAATGCTCACAGGGCATATTTCTGGGACATGTGACTCCTTTAAGAACAAAAGGTATAAATGCTAAGCAGAGTAAATTAGTTAGTTTAGTTCCCTAATTAACATCTGAAGAGGTCCAGGATGCTGTAAGACAGAGGGTCAGGGTAGCCAAGACCCTAGTACGAGGGACTTTTGTAAGACTTATGAACCAGAGGGCCTCAGGGTAACCAAGACCCCACTTAGGGGCCTGTTTGACAGACCAAGTACCTGAA
Source organism: Gopherus evgoodei (assembly GCF_007399415.2). NCBI lineage: Eukaryota > Metazoa > Chordata > Testudines > Testudinidae > Gopherus > Gopherus evgoodei. Next base: position 85,887,045 of record NC_044322.1, on the reverse strand, counting down.
AGGGGAAAAGAAGAGAAGAGGAAAATTCTCCATCTAGGACTGGTAGCAATAACTGTTTTGTTTGCTAGCCAGGATACTGTGTAAGGATAACACAGTTATTGAGGGTTTATGCTTGGGGAATTGAGGCTTATTAAGGAGATGAGTCTTATATAACCTTTACTGCTTGTGTGATTCTTTCTCTAATAAACTGCTGTGCATTCGGCATATTGAATCTGAATTTTCACTGGTACTAGTAACAACCTTACCAACTGTTGGTCATTAAAGATCCGTTTCAACACGGCCCACCCAGGCCCACTCATGGCTCCACCCCTGGCTCAGACACATTTTTTTTAGGGATTATGAACTTGTGAGAATTTTCAAAGCAAACTTCTGAAAATATACAGTATAGTTTTTTGTTTTGTAATTTTAATGTAGTGGCAATGACAATGAATATAACTAGCTCAAACCCATAGAAACGTATTCTCTCTCTCTCTCCCTCCCTGTCTCCTCATAGTAGCTAGGATCATGGGTAGACAGACTTGCACTAGCATGTTAAAAGTAGCAATGTGGATGTTGTGGTCCATGTGACATCTCTGGTGCTCAAGACACCTTGGTCTGAGCTTGAGTGGCCTGAGCCTCTGACAGTGCCACAATATCCACAATGCTATCTTCAATGCACTAGTTCGAGCCAAAATAGTGTGAGTCTGTCTACCCAGGCTCACAGACACATTGTTCCCACCAGCAGTGTAGACATACCCACCTTGTCCTATTAAAGTCAATGAGGATTTTTCAGTTAAATTCAACGGGAGCAGGATTAGGTCTCCATGGCAGCTAATTTTGGATGATATCTAGTATGTTCCCACCCCTCATACCCTCCAATTTAGATGTTAATTTGAGTCTTATGCTACACTACATCAATCTTGATATTCTAGACTTGTGCTAAACCTGAATAATCTGTTGACCGTAGGGCTAGGAAGGAACTATCATATTTCTTTTCTGACTTGACCAGAATTTTTCTTTATGTTCAGTGATGAGCCACCATGCTAACTAGCCTCCTAGAAGTTTGCTTTAAAAAAAAATCTATCTATACTGGGAAAGTGCATCATGTTAGAAAACACAAGTAATGTATTAATTAATATGGCACTAAATACAATTTACCCATAGTTTCAGTAAGGGCAGTTGTGTTCAACACATTATCTGCCCATGCTTAAGCCTTTAATCAGCTAACATGGGTTTAAATACAACTGTCCTTTTACACATTAAGGGCAAAAATATATTTAGCTTGGTGTTAATTAGTGTTTTCTAGCATAGTGCTTTTTCCCTGTATAGAAAATGCCACAGGGAACTATTTTTTTCCAACTAAAACTGTTGCATAATGATTACAATGCTTGCAGCATGTAATTTTATTAATTGTATCCTGTGTAGAAGAAACTACAGATTTTTGGGAACCTTCCTTCTAATTCTCTTTTGCTTAACAAAAAGGTAAAAAGAGGTCACCTACTGTACTAGTGTGAAGAGCGATTCATTTAGCTCTTTGTTAGGTTTTCATACACATCACTAGCCTGGTAGAAAATTTGAAATCTAAATCTTTATTTGCTATTCATGAATTCTTCACAGATACTTCTTAAGAAGCTTTCTGATAGCAAGACATATATACATCTTTGTCACAGTAGGATATTTGTCTAATAATTTTGTTGAACATGGGTGTGTGTGTGGGAATATTTCACAAAGCAAAATGCTGTCACCTTGAGGAAAACAAGTCAGCACAGAAGGACATTGAACAAATATTCTAATTAGTATGGTGTATTTTCCAATAAGGCAAAGAGCATGCACCATCCACGCTAATGAGCAAAAGCAGTAAGAACTCCATTCTTGGCTATGGGATTTTGGGAATGCTACTGATAAATGTTATAAATCTGGAAACCTTATTTCCATTCTGAATAGCAAAGGAGTTCCCCATCATTTCTAGTGAACAACTGATTACAAAAAAGAAGGAACTCTCCCTTTCTTGTTTTGAGGGGAAAATTATTTTTGCTCATATTTGATTTCCTTGTCCTTCCTAGATGAACAAAGTAACTTCTTGAACGGTGGAAGCAATACTAAAAATACATTCAACTATATACAGTTACAATTTACAAATGAATTGGTTTGCAAGCATGGTGCTAGTATCACAAGTATGGGATTGCAGTAAAATACATTTTACAATTTTTTTCTAGTCTGTTATGTGTATGTTAGCACTGCTCAGATGGTGCAAAGTGATTGATTGTTTTGGGGTTGGGAGTTACCAATGGGAAAATGTCTCATTGCTTAGAATAACTTTCCCATGGTATAAAGCTGGTAGAAGCCCCAAGGTCTACCTTCTGCATCAGCTACAACTTATCTTAGCATAGGGGGCAAGAGAGGGAATGTGCCAAGGCGAAGTTTCACTATGCCTGTCTTTGAGGCTTTAAAGCAGCTCATTTCCTGCCCTACTTTACACTGGGACCAGGCACTTCAGGACCAGATAGTTGCATCCAGGTCCCTAATGTCTTCCCTTCCCCAGTGCAAGTGGACATACAGCATGAGGAAAAATACATTATAGAAATATAAATCTGAGTACTTACATATAAACATAAGTATAAATGTCTTATTACACTGTTCCTGGGATGCCTTTGAAAGACTGAATGAGGTACTGGAACTGTGTTTTAATGTATATAGTTGTGACACTCTGCACTCCATATTCACCATAGTGGTATGATTGTGATATGATTATGACATAATGATGATGCATCTGTGGCAGAGCAATGACCTTCCCCCATGGGACCTGTGCTTCTAGGCAGTTTATGCTAGCCTCAGCAGCTCACTGTGACCCTCCATGTAGCCCTTCTTTCTCTAGGGCCAGGGTTACAGTCTACTGAGCCCTTTTCATCATAGGCCAGCAAGGAGGTTGGTGAGAGAAGTCTCACCATCTCTGTTGTCCCTGTGGGCTTATTTCAGAACAGTTTAGGCTCCTGTCCTGACAGGTGCCTGACTTCCTCTCCCAGGAGGTGTTCCTGTAGTGGTGGGGTGGGGGGAACCCAGGCCCACCCTCTACTCCAGGTTCCAGCCCAGGGACTCTAATGCTAGTAGCTGTTGGCAGCTAACCTTTTACTGCCAGATTTGCTACATTTCCCTAGGCCACTTCCCCACAGCTCTCCTGCTTCTCCCTTCTTCACCGTTACCTTCGGGCTCCCTTAACAATGGCTTGAGGATGTCTTCATTAACCAGCCCTTCAGCTGCACTTCTTCACCTTTGGCTCTCCTATGCCCGACTGGAGTGAGCCATTTTTATATTATCAGAAGGGCCTTAATTAGAGTCAGGTGGGCACATTAGCTTCATGGCCTCACCTGACTCTTTGCAGGTTAATTAGAGTCAGGTGTTCTCATTAGCCTGGAGCAGCCTCTGCTCCGGTCAGTCAGGGAACAGAAAACTGTTAATCCAGTGGCCAGTATAGCTCCCTTCTTCTATTCTGTTGTACCCAACTGGCCTGGGTCTATCACACGTCTTATACAAAATATGCCCTGGGAGATGAGAATGAAAAGTTATGATTTGCTGAATATGATTATCCTATTTGTATGCATGTATCATTTTTGTATCTGGAGTTATAAATATTGACTGTGCATCTGTATTTGAAATATGCTTGCTTCTGGGTAACACACGCACACTTTACATCTAGTATAGCCAGCAAATTGTGAATGGCTCATTAACAAAGACAATGGGACATGAGAAAGGCTTTATCCTCATGAGTGGACACTTCTGTCAGTATATGGATAACGACTGGCATGACTCATTGAAGCCTGCAAGGGCATGTGGCTAGATCATGGACTCCATTTTAATGCCTGTATTTTTCCACAAACTGTGTTGGTGGGCTTGGCTTGAAACAAGAAGTTCCCTCCACATGGAAGAAACTATAAAAGGGGGAAGTGACATCACCACAGGGCCTCACTCCCCACACAACAGAAGACCTGGAAATGCCTGAGGGACAAAGACTGAACTGTGGGAAGTGCTGGCCCCAGGTGGGAAAGAAGGAAGCCTGTCTGTGTATGGAAGCTTGGACTGTTTGTACATCTCCAATGATGGAGATTCCATAACCTTTTTAGGCAATTTATTCCAGTGCTTTACTAACTTGACAGTTAGGAAGTTTTTTCTAATGCCCAACCTAAACTGCCCTTGCCCAGCTAAATTCATTGCTTCTTACTCATAGACTTAGAGGTCAGAAGAGCCAATCTGACCGGTACTTAACTCAAATAACTCCCCTCCATCAATGGAATTTATCTCTCTGATGTATTTATAGAGAAATCATATCTCCCCTCAGCTTTCCTTTGGTTTGGCTAAATAAGCCAAGCTCTTTGAGTCTTCTCTCATAAGGTAGGTTTTCCATTCCTTGTATGATCTAGTAGCCCTTCTCTGCATCTGTTCTAGTTTGAATTCATCATTCTTAAATAAGGGAGACCAGGGCTTTAGGACGTGCTGGGCATGATTCGAAAGAGCTGCTGCCGAAATGCTGCCAAAGACAGAGGCAGCGATTGAGCTGCTGCCGAAGGTGGCAGCTGTAATTCAGCAGCAGCTCAATCGGTTGCCACTGTTTCCGAAAGCGCTTCAGCGGAGGGTGTGGGGCCCCTCTTCCAGATGCTGCAGGGCCCTCTTAGGCGTGGGGCCCAATTCTCGGGAATTGCCCAAAGCCGGCCCTGAGGGAGACCAGAACTGCACATAGTATTCCAGATGAAGTCTCACCGATGCCTTGTATAATGGTACTAATTTTACTTATCTTATTCTCAGAGGTTAAAGAGAACATTTTTTCTCCCAACTCCTTGTAACAACACTTGATATACTTGAAAACTGTTATGATGTCCCCCCTCAGACTTCTCTTCTCCATAATAAATAAACCCATTTTTTTCAATCATTCCTCATAGGTCATGTTTTCTAGACTGTTAATCATTTTTTCTGCTCTTTTCTGTATTTTCAACAATTTGCCCACATCTTTCCTGAAACATAGCACCCAGAATTTGACACAATACTCAGGTTGAGGCCTAATCAGTGTAGAGTAGAGCAGAAGAATTACTTCTTGCATCTTGCTTATATCCCAGAATTTTAACCCTATCCTCCAAAGCACTTGCAACCTCTCCCAACTTGGTATCATCCAAACACTTCGTAAGCTTACTCTCTATGCCATTATCTAAATCATTGATGATGATATTAAAGAGAACCACACCCAGAATTGATCCCTGCAGTACCTCACTCAACATGCCTTTCCAGCTTGACTGTGAACCACTCTGTGGTAACAGTTTTCCAGCCACTTGCATTCTCACCTTATAGTAGCTCCATCTAGGTTTTATTTCCTTAGTTTGTTTATGAGAAGGTCGTGCAAGACAGTATCAAAAGCCTTTACTAATGTCAAGATATACCACATCTATCACTTCCCCCCTTTCCGCAAGGTTAGTAACACTGGCAAAGAAAGCTGCTAGGTTGGTTTGACATGATTTGTTCTTGACAAATCCTTGCTGACTGTTACTTATCACCTTATTATCTTCTCGATGTTTGCATGAGATTAGCATCTGTCATCATACCAATGCTTTACAAAACCCCCTTCCCAGAAAAGAAAACAAACAAACCTCCAATGACAGATATCTGCCCTAAGTATCTTATGTTTAAATTGAATGTAATGAAATATGGATTAACAAATGGTGGGTTCTGGAAAGAGTAAGGGAGGAAGATTATGACTCTGGTTAACTTCAACGGGCTTTGGATCAAGTCTAATGAGCAGCATAAATGTTCAATATAATGTTCCTTACTTCTTTGAAAAATAATGTGCATCCACATTTGGAGATAGTGTCTGGAGTACAAGCAGATGAAGGTCAGCAGTGGAAGGTTAATCAAATGTAGTGACTTTTCAGAAAGAATTTGACAGAGTATATGAGAGGCATTTAGGGGTGACCTATTTTGATAAGGGTGATCTATTTTTTATTTTGACATTTTCTTTTTTTTTTAATGAGTAAGAAAAGTGGATGAGGTAATACAAAAAAGCAACCAAACACTCCTTTTGACCAGCTCTAATTATTATTACTAGTTCTTATTCTCTTGTGTGAGTATGTAGCCCAACTCACAACCTAGCCCAAAACATAAATTTTTCCTGCCACAATGGAAGCTCATTTGTCAACAGTGATGTTGCCGCTTCACAGGCTGGCAATCTCATGGGTAACAGAGCCAATCCCACCTGCAGGCCTGAGGCAAAGTTCCCAGGTGACAGCCATCTGGTGGGTTAGATCTTTTTAGTTAGATAGAGACCTGCCACTATATAGCAAGAACTCTAGACCTACAAACTCAGCCAGAGAGAGAGAAGAGTAGAACAGAGTGTAATAAGTGTTACATTTGGGAATAAGCCTTTAGAAAAACAAAAAAACACAAATAACTGCAGAGTCTAATTTCTCTGCCAGGCCCTCTCACTTCGCAGTCTTTGTTAGCAAATCAGATTGCCTTCAGGTGCAACAGACTAATTGGATTTATTGCAGGAAAGCTGCTACTTTAGAAAGTCAGAAGGGATAAGGTACAGAGACGAAGTGGGAGGGGAGGGTTGTGACCACCGAACAACACCACAAGATGCTCTTTCCTACTCAAAAGACTACATAGATTGTGCTGCTCTCAGTTTAAATATTTAAAAAAACAGAACTTGGAAGTTGTTTATCATTTTAAAAAGAGAAGAAAGCTGAGGATTATTTTTCAGTTCCTTTAATGCTAACAGGAAAACAATGCAGTCACCAATTATCCAGAACAAAAGAGATTTTGTAGTGTTTATTTCATTATTTAAAAAAGTTAGCTGGCAGTAAATTAGCAGCTCTTGTTATGCCTTTGATCTTCAGCTATCACTTTAATACATTTCTCCTTCAATTTAAGTCCCATTTTTGACCAGTTATGCCCCCGCAACTAGAAAATATGCTGATTGCTGTAATGAAAGTAAGATGCCTGTGATTACCCTCTTGCATCCCTTTACAAAAAGGTTGTAGTTTTAAAAACTCATTTCCACTTTCAAATTGTCTTGTCAAGAAACCATGGTGCATAACTGTAGGAGAGCTGGCATTATTTATGCATTCTGCTGAGAAGGGACTTCAAAGAGCAGTTTAGAAAACAAAGCAAAATATAATTTAATCATGTGGAGATTGACATTTATTGCACAAAGGAAGTTTTCAAAAGTTTGCATAACTAAATCCATATTACAATGTTATTGCTGCACCCATGAAATCTATGCTTTTCAGTCTACAGATAGCAGTGAAAAACACCACCATAAGCCAGTAATAATGGAGAGGACAGGATTCATGGCCCTAGGCATGGAGAAAGGGTGGACATTGAGGCTATTATATCTCATCAGAGCTGGAAGGGACCTTAAAAGGTCATGGAGTTGAGTCCCCTGTCTTTGCAGCAGGACCAAGTATTGTCCCAGACAAATTTTTTCCTCTAGATCTCTAAATAGCTCCTTTAAGGAGTGAACTCACAACCTTGGGCGTAATAAGCCCATGCTTAAGCTACTGAGCTATTCCTTCCCCTAGTATTGCATTATCTCCTTGCTCCAAGAGGGAATTTGTTAATACATTTACACAGCCTGAGCTTAATAACTTTCCCACCCATAGTCCCTTGCCATGCAGAGCTTTCAGTCAAAGAGACAAGTCAGACAAAGTCTGGGAGTAAGGAAATATTATCATGTCTATTTTAAAGACAGGAAACAGAGATGAAACCTGGGATTTAAAAATGAGCCTAAGAAAATTAGATGCCTAAATCCCATTGAAATCCAATGGAATCCAGATCCCTTAAATTTCAATCTAAGCTCTGGTCTACACTATGAGTTTAGGTCAAATTTAGCAGCATTAGATCGATTTAACCCTGCACCCGTCCATACGAAGAAGACATTTTTGTTGACTTAAAGGGCTCTTAAAATCGATTTCTGTATTCCTCCCCACCAAGGGGATTAGAGCTGAAATTGACCCTGCTGGGTTGAATTTGGGATAGTGTGGATGCAATTCAATGGTATTGGCCTCTGGGAGCTATCCCAAAGCACTCCATTGTGACAGCTCCGGACAGCACTCTCAGCTCAGATGCACTGACCAGGTAGATGGAAAAAGCCTCACAAACTTTTGAATTTCATTTCCTGTTTGGCCAGCATAGTGAGCTGATCAGCACAGGTGACCATGCAGAGATAATCAGCACAGGTGACCATGGAGTCCCAGGATCGCAAAAGAGCTGTAGCATGGACCGAACAGGAGGTACTGCATCTGATCACTGTATGGGGAGACGAATCTGTGCTATCCGAACTCCATTCCAAAAGACAAAATGTTGGAATATTTTAAAAAATCCCCAAGGGCATGAAGAACAGAGGTTATAACAGGGACCCGCAGCAGTGCCAAGTGAAGCCTACCAAAGAACAGAGAGGCAAATGGCTGCTCTGAGTCAAAACCCCAGACGTGCTGCTTCTATAACGAGCTGCAGGCCATTCTAGGTGGTGTCCCTACAACTATCCCACATCTGTGCTTCCCTCCTCCTGCACCCCTCTCAGGCTACTTTGGCAGTTATCCCCCATTTGTGTGATGAATTACTAAAGAATGCATGAATTTAAAACAACAATGACTTGGAGGGATAACTCAGTGGTTTGCGCATTAGCTTGCTGAACCCAGGGTTGTGAGTTCAATGCTTGAGGGGGCTGCTTAGGGGTCTGGGACAGAAATTGGTCCTGCTAGTAAAAGCAGGGGCCTGGACTTGATGACCTTTCAAGGTCTGTTCTAGGAGATAGGTATATCTTATCTTATTGCCTCTACAAGCAGAGCTCAAACAGGGGAAGGGAGGGTGGTTGGCTTACAGGGAAGTAGAGTGAACCAAGGGGTGCAGATTTTCATCAAGGAGAAACAAACAGAACTTTCACACCTAAGCCTGGCCAGTCATGAAACTTGTTTTCAAAGCTTGTCTGATGCACAGCACACCCGGCTGTACTCTTCTAACCACCCTGGTGTCTGGCTGCATCTAATCAGCAGCCAGGCGATTTGCCTCAACCGCCTACCCTGCCATAAACATCTCCCCCTTACTCTAACAGATATGGTGGAGTACACAGCAAGCAGTAACAATAATGGGAATATTGGTTTTGCTGAGGTCTAACTGAGTCTGTAAACTGTGCCAGCAAGCTTTTAAATGTCCAAGAGCACATTCTCCCACCATTATGCACTTGCTCAGCCTATAACTGAACTGCTCCCTACTACTGTCCAGGCTTCATGAGCCATGGGAGCAAGGGTTTGGCTGGGGTAGGTGCGACTGCTCAGTGCTGCCGACTGGGAGAGCAGACTGAGGCAGAAGCCTCCAGATAGCATGATAGTCTGGGCAGGACTGAATCTCTATTAGACAAAACTTAAAGAAGAAAATGACCTGGAGTCATTCCCATTTTTGTCCAGGCACCCCCGACAGACCTCACTGAGGCTGGCCAGGAGCACTCATGTCTGCTCAGGTGCCCCCGGCCAACCCAACCGAGGTCAGCCAGGAGCACCCATGGGACAACGACAACGGCTAGCAGTCATATTGAACCGTCTGCCATCTGCAAGGCAAGGCAAGGGGAGGCTGCTGTATAGTGCTGCACTACCGTATCTGCCAGCAACATCCAGGAGACATACGGTGACAGTGAGCTGGGCGGGCTCCATGCTTGCCATGGTATTTTGTCTTCATGGGTAACCCAGGAAAACAGGCAAAAAACGATTTTTTGCCTTTGCTTTCATGGAGGGAGGAGGGTCTGACAACATATACCCAGAACCACCCACAACAATGTTTTTGCCCCATCAGGCACTGGGAGCTCAACCCAGAATTTCAGTAGGTGGTGGGAACTGTGGGAACTGTGGAATAGCCACCACAGTGCAACACTCCGAAAGTTGACGCTAGCCTCGGTACTGTGGACGCACACCGCCGACTTAATGCACTTAGTGGGGACACACACAATCGACTGTATCAAATCGATTTCTAAAAAATCGACTTCTATTAAATCCACCTAATCTCATAGTGTAGACATACCCTAAGTGACTTGTCCAAGTATAGAGAAAGTCTATGCTAGAACCGGAATTTGAACCCAGATCTCCTGAATCTCATTTTGATGTATAACACTATCCTTACCCTTTTATGATATAGCATTTGCCAGGTATCCTGCAATGCTAAACATCATCTGTTCAGATCATACTCTTGTTGGATGTTAGTAACATGGGCCAGATTCTGCAGCATAGGTTGATTCTGAGCAGCACCCACTCATGTGACTACATCTACTGAAACATTTAAAAAGGATAGGGTATCACATTCCTCTACCCTACTTTAAAAATAATTCCAAATATATAAACACACACACATTATCTTTTACGTGGTTAATATAAAACATTATACAATCTAACAAAAAAGATGCAGGTGAACAACTGCAGACTTTTTAAATTGCAAGGGATTATTCGGCCCTGTTATAGCAACTCCTTAACCACACAATTTATAAATTCAGGCTTACCACTAGTTTTCATATTTTCCTGGAATTACATGGTGATGGTGGTGCCCTAAACAACAGGAACAGTCAGTGGTAAGGAATCAGTTGGAACTGGTATCAGTTTCTGCCAATAGACCATCAGAATTAGGAGTTTGAACCTCCCTCTGTTACATCAGACAAACAGAAAGTCCTAATGGAACAACCCTGTACTCCAGTACTTGTTGAGGCTGAAGCTGGTCTAAATGTTGTTTCTATAAAATAGAGTCAGATAGACATTTTTACCACAAAATAAATACATCAGTGCATTTTACAAGTTCTCCTGGTACCCCTTTCACTGCACAAGCATAGTTGTGAGTCCCCACTATGTCTCGTAAGTGAAAACAATGAGAAGAAGTCTCAGCGATCAAGTTACATAGTTTGGGATATGGCTACAAAAGACAATATCAAGACGTAGCAGATCCCAACAGATACTCAAAAATTATTTCAAGAAAATGGTTCCATGTGCTTCCTGGATAGTAGCATGTGCTATGTTTCTGTAGACAAGCAAGAAATTGTCTAATTTCTGCTGATTAATCAAAATAGACTTGTTAGCTATTATGGCATGCTTAACACTGGCCAAAGTGTTCCACTAGTCTGTTTGCAGCAGGATGTTATGCGGCAGTTGATACATGCTCAATTCCATTTAAAGCTAGCAACCTCTCAAAGTCTTCAGAGCAGAACTGAAGTCCACTGTCACACAAACTGTAACAGTAAGATAAACTGGCTAACCAAGGTATAAAGATGTCCAGTGGTTTTGGTAGCTATAAAAGTCCATTGTGAAAACTTATAGATTCATAGATTCATAGATTCTAGGGTCAGAAGGGACCAATGTGATCATCTAGTCCGACCCCCTGCACAAAACAGGCCACAGAACCCTACCCACCGACTTCTATAACAAACCCCTAACCTATGCCTGAGTTATTGAAGTCTTCAAATTGTGGTCTGAAGACCTCAAGCTGCAGAGAATCCACCAGCAAGTGACCCATGCCCCACACTGCAGGGGAAGGTGAAAAACCTCCAGGGCCTCTGCCAATCTGCCCTGGAGGAAAATTCCTTCCTGACCCCAAATATGGCGATCAGCTAAACCCTGAGCATGTGGGCAAGACTCACCAGCCAGCACTCAGGAAAGAATTCTCTGTAGTAACTCAGATCATCCCATCCAACATCCCATCACCAACCACTGGGCATACTTATCCGGCGATAATCAAAGCTCAATTGCCAAAATTAGGCTCTCCCATCATACCATCCCTTCCATAAACTTATCAAGCTTAATCTTAAAGCCAGATATGTCTTTTGCCCCCACTACTCCCCTTGGAAGGCTGTTCCAGAACTTCACTCCTCTAATGGTTAGAAACCTTCATCTAATTTCAAGTCTAAACTTCCTAGTGTCCAGTTTATATCCATTCTTTCTTGTGTCTACATTGGTACTAAGCTTAAATAATTCCTCTCCCTCCCTAATATTAATCCCTCTGATATATTTATAAAGAGCAAGCATATCCCTCCTCAGCCTTCTTTTGGCTAGACTAAACAAGCCAAGCTCTTTGAGTCTCCTTTCATATGACAGGTTTTCCATTCCTCGGATCATCCTAGTAGCCCATCTCTGAACCTGTTCCAGTTTGAATTCATCCTTCTTAAACATGAGAGACCAGAACTGCACACAGTATTCCAGGTGGGGTCTCACCAGCACCTTATATAACGGTACTAACACCTCCTTATCTTTGCTGGAAATACCTCGCCTAATGCATCCTAAAACCGCATTAGCTTTTTTAACGGTCATATCACATTGGTGACTCATAGTCATCCTGTGATCTACCAATACCCCAAGGTCCTTCTCCTCCTCTGTTGTTTCCAACTGATGCGTCTCCAATCTATATCTAAAGTTCTTATTATTAATCCCTAAGTGCATGATCTTGCACTTTTCACTATTAAATTTCATCTTATTACTATTACTCCAGTTTACAAGGTCGTCCAGAGCTTCCTGTATGATTTCCTGGTCCTTCTCCGTGTTAGTAATACCCCCCAGCTTCGTGTCATCCGCGACCTTTATTAGTACATTCCCGCTTTTTGTGCCAAGGTTGGTAATAAAAAGGTTAAATAAGATTGGTCCCAGAACCGATCCTTGAGGAACTCCACTAGTAACCTCCTTCCATCCTGACAGTTCACCCTTCAGTACGACCCGTTGTAGTCTCGTCTTTAACCAGTTCCTTATCCACCTTTCAATTTTCATATTGATCCCCATCTTTACCAATTTGACTAATAATTCCACATGTGGAACCGTGTCAAATGCCTTACTGAAATCTAGGTAAATTAGGTCTACCGCATTTCCTTTGTCTAAATAGTCTGTCACCTTCTCAAAGAAGGAGATCAGGTTGGTTTGGCACGATCTACCTTTAGTAAAACCATGTTGTAATTTGTCCCAATTACCTTTGACCTCAATGTCCTTAACTACTTTCTACTTCAAAATTTTTTCCAAGACCTTACATACTACAGATGTCAAACTAACAGGCCTATAGTTACTCGGATCACTCTTTCTCCCTTTCTTAAAGATAGGATCTACGTTAGCAGTTCTCCAGTCGTATGGTACAACCCCTGAGTTTACTGATTCATTAAAAATTCTTGCTAACGGGCTTGCAATTTCATGTGCCAGTTCCTTTAATATTCTTGGATGAAGACTGTCCGGGCACTCCGACTTTGTCCCATTAAGCTGTTCAAGTATGTTGAACTTCTGGCTTGACTCAAATAGGTGACCAAAAACATAATCTTCTAAATGTCCAGCATAGTCCAAGTGAATACATGTCCACGGAGTCTGAGGCCATGGCCAATGATGTAGACAAGCTGAATTTCGTACACATAGTATAGCACATCACCTTCGTCTCAGCGTCTTTGTCAATCCCTGGACACCAAACATTATTCCAGGCTATAGACTTCATCCATACAATGCCAAAATGTCTTTTGTGAAGAGCTTCCAAAACCTGATATTGAAGTGATTTCAGAATGATCACTTGCATTCCTCATAAGACACAACCTTAATTCTCACATAATTCACATTGACATGACATTAATTGTGCAAATTGGAGATCCTTTTGATCTAGTACTGTACCTTGTAGAACCATTCCCTTTACAAGAGAGAGAACATTATCTTGGCAGTTTCTTTGTTAATGTCTGTGCTAGTGATGGGTAACATCCATCAAACTGGATATAGAACACCTTGTCGAAATGTTTATTTGGGTTGAAAGAAGCTTGGGCATAGCAGGCATAATGGCCCATGAGCAGTCTCATGATGAATCTCTCTTTCTGGAACTGAATAGTATAGGAACAAGCTGAAAACCAATGATCAAGCAATGATCCACCAGCAAAGTAAAATGCCTACCATACAGAAGGGTGTGACACAGACTGGTCAACTTGCTATGACCCATTACTTTATAAGATGCATTGAAATGTAATCAAGACAACGTTCTTGTATGTGAACTTCAAAGAGATGTTCTAGACCAGCAATCATTAACCCATGTATTTGTTGTAATAGAAATCTAGGGTAGATGCTAACTGTATTTGTCTGTGTTTACATGTATCCTGTTAGAACTTTAACAATGTGATCTAAATAGCTTGTGGATGATAAAATCCTGTTCATGTTTTATAATGCTTTATTACTATATTCTATTGACTCAAAGATCAAAGATATAAGATGCTACAGAAATATTATTTACATTATCTTCTACTTTATTAGGTATGCTATAACAAACCGTCTTGATAGTTTGAATGGCTAATTGCCTTATATGAATGGATGTATCTGGTTTACCTGTATGCATAATAAATAGAAGATTATTTTCAAAGCAGCAATATAAACTGCCTCTTTTTCATCCAGGGAAGGTCCTGTTGTGACAATTGCTATCAAGAGGCTTATCAACTCACTGAAGGACTATAAAGAAAAATCCCTGGGCCTGATCCTGACATCTCAGGTCTGCTTAAACTTTGGCAGGGAAGGTCTATGCCACAAGACTGAGGTCTCCAGGTTTATTCTAAGGGCTTGGCTACACTCACACTTTACAGCGCTGCAACTGGGGTGTGAAAAAACACCCCCCTGAGCGCTGCAAGATACAGCGCTGTAAAGCGTCAGTGTAATCAGGGCAGCAGCGCTAGGAGCACGGCTCCCAGCGCTGCATGCTACACCCGTAAGGGTTGTGGTTTACATACAGTGCTGGGAGAGCTCTCTCCCAGCGCTGCCGCTCTGACTACACTCCCGCTTCAAAGCGCTGCAGCGGCAGCGCTCCCGCAGCGCTGCCGCGGCAGCGCTTTGAAATTCCAAATGTAGCCATACCTGTACCCTAGAATTCTCATGGAACAATTTGAACAAACTCTACACCTGGACTGCCTATTGAACTATAGTCTTTTAAATAGATCCCAGAAAGACTTTTACAAATCAGCATCCAGCATCTCAGCTATGAAACTGACCTAAGAACTTTTCACATATCTGTAGGTATATTAATCTCTTACCCACTGCAACACTCGTCCTTCTTCCCTTTTATTATTAAAATCTTTAGTTTTAGTTAAAGGATCGGCATTTGCGTGATTATTGGGTAATACAGGAATCGGCAGTCTTTGGCATGCTACTCCCCAGGGTAAACACACTATTTACCTGCCGTGTCCGCAGGTTCGGCCGATCGAAGCTCCCACTGGCCATGGTTCGCTGCTCCAGGCCAATGAGGGCTGTGGGAAGCAGTGGCAAGCACATCTCTAAGCCCGCGCCGCTTCCTGCAGCCCCCCTTTTCCTGGAGCGGCGAACTGCTGCCAATGGAACCGCGATTGGCCGAACCTGTGAATGCGGCAGGTAAAAAAATGAGCCCAACCCAACAGGGTGCTTACCTTGTCTGGCTGCGTGCCAAAGGTTGCTGATCGCTGATCTATAACTTTTTCCAGAGCTGGTCATTGTGTAATCCGGAGACTAACAGGTCATACAGGGCATCTTTTAATGTTTGTTCAAACTGACAATTCTCTGACAGCTTCTAAGAGCAGGAACAAAGTGTGCTATCAACTTTCCACTTCCCTTATGAAGCGTATCATTCTTCTATCATAGATTGGTAAGAAAAAAATGTTCCTGTATTGCTGCAGTAATTGTGGCATAATTGACAGTTACAGGCACAGCTGGAGACAATAGGTCACATAGCAGTCCATTTGCCTTTAGACACATTACTGTCAGCGAGGTTGAAACTCATTTGTTTGGAATGATGTTGCAGGTTACAAATTGTTCAAAATGTTCAAATTATACCACCCATAATTTGTGATTTTCATCAAATTCAGTAATATTGCCTACAAAACTGCCACTTTCTCTGGTCTCATGTTGGACTTTACACCCTCCCAGACACACTTTCTCCAAAGGAAGACTGTTGTTATTGCACAATCTGCCTCTTCTGGTTGTGTATCAACACTGCAGAATTCTTCCTTTGGCTGCATTTGGGCTCTCTCTGCCATCTGCAGACCCTCAGTGCAGGTTAAACTGTTTGCCTCCCCGATTGCATGTGGTGAGTAAAGATGGTTGCTATCTTCCCCCTCACTGCTTTGTACAAAGTATCTCCAGGAAGTAGACTGTTTATTTGTTTTTAATTACCAATTCCCCCTCTAACTGGCTGGTTCCCACTGTCCCAGCAGCAAAAACAGCAGCCTGTCACCTTGTTCCTCGAGGTCGGGGTTCCCAAACTTGGTTCGCGGCTTGTTCAGGGTAAGCCTCTGGCAGGCCGTGAGACACTTTGTTTACCAGAGTGTCCACAGGTATAGCTGCTCGCAGCTCCGCGTGGCCATAGTTTGCTGTTTCTGGCCAATGCGAGCTGCGGGAAGTGATGGGGAGGGGCAAGGAATAGATGGAACCTTAGCTTTGCATTCCCCTGCGTTGGTCAGAATAGGTAAGTTACAAACCTCCCTCCCCCAAAAAGGATGATGAAAGGTAGGAAGACACAATGTCTCCCATGTCTATATTTGGGTTAGTATAGTTTATGCAGTACACCTTGCTCAGGGCTGTGCATAAAGTTAATTTAGCCCTCAGTGATTAGTTCAGACTAATAATTAGCCTCATAATTAGACTAACAAGTTTCTAATAAATTGTGTGGGTATGTGAAAATTGTTATTAAAATTATAATTTGTAATGTGCTTAACTCTGAAGGGTTTGATTCACAGAAGCTGACATTACTTTAGTGTACATCTGAAAAATACTCAAAGAAATTAAAACTTCAGGAAAAAAAAAGCAAGAAAGCAAAGAAACAAGGCTGGATATGGACCAAGAGAATAAGTCAAAGCAGGTAAGTATTCGAGATAGATATCGCAGGACCTCTGAAATCTGAATATCATATCAGCTTTTACTATTTTAGCAGAAACTTTTAAAGTATGAATTTCCTCTAGTCATGCTTTGATATAGCTGTCAGAGCTGCTGTAGATTTTCATGCATTCATGAGAAAGTTGGGAGAGCCTTGTGGCTTATTAGCTTTGAAGTTGGAATAGTATAAACGGGAATGTCACTAGTGCTAGATCAGCAGTCTGGAAGGAACATGACTGTATAAGAAAGACAAAGTTTAAGTTAGAACTAGCTTGGGGTATAAAGAAAAAAACAACAACAACAATAATTGGAATAAAGAGTGCAAGAAACTAACAAGAACTGCATGTAACTCCTCTGAATCTGCATCCACTATCACTAGCCACTTAAGTGAGCGCTGTCCACACTGAAAATAATTGTCTTTTTATATTTAATAGGATTTAATATTTAACTTTAAACTTCTTTGTCTTCTGATCAGTGGTCCCCCAGTAACTTTGCTACATACCTTTTGTTCTATATTTTGACCTCAGCATTCAGCCTAACTACATTGGCTGAGTCACTGGGGAAGCTTAAATGGCTGATGCTAGTAAATATATGTGCAAAGGAGCTAAATGAATTTCACATTAACTCCTTACATTCTGTATTCCAATTACTGTTTTTTCTTATACCCCAGGCTAGTTCCAACTTAAAATCTGTAACCTATCTTATATATTTATGTTTTTAGCAGACTGCTGATCTTGTACCGGAAGGTGGAATGAAGTGGAGCTGCTAAGCTCCTGCACCTCCAAGGGCTGAAATAGACTTTGCAAAACTTGAGCCCTCATTAATTGTCATAGGAGGGAAGTAAGAACTGGATAATTTGTGCAGTGTTCCCTGCATGTTCTCCACCTGCCCGCAAAGAATTGAGTTCCATGGCTGCTTTGTGCTAGATCCTGGAATCCTGCCTACATTCTCTCACAGAGGAAATGCAGTAGCTCCAATAGAAGATTAGTTCCAAAGCAGCAACACATAACTGTTTCATTGTTTAAAATAGTGAATTGCAGTGAGTGTCCAAAAATTGTTTGTATATGACAAAATATATTTATCTCAGGGAGATGTGCACTTAGCTACTTTGCAATTAATATTATAGCAAGTTACAGCAAACAGAGGTAAAATCCTTCCAGCAAAATACACATTCACAAGTTAAGAAAACAAACATAAGACTCATTCGCCTTTTCTAGCTAGTACTTACTATTTTTAACCATAAGAGACTGTTTCAGAAAGATTGGAGAAAGACCTGGTTGCACGTCTGGTCCCTCTTAGCCCCAAGAGTGAACAAAGAACAAAACAAACAGCACAAACAAAGACTTCCCTCCACCAAGATTTGAAAGTATCTTGTCCCCCCATTGGTCCTCTGGTCAGTTGTCAGCCAGGTTTACTGAGCTTCTTAACCCTTTACAAGTAAAAGAGACATTAACCCTTAACCATCTGTTTATGACACCCCCCCCAAATCTCAGACAGTGTGGAACCACATTGGCGGTGATTTCTTCCTAGAACTTTAGAATAAACAGATTAATAAAACACATGCACCTTTACATATACTACTAAATAGGTAAACTACAAAACTTCTCACATTTTAAGGACAATTTTTAACCAGTTGATTTTGGGAAACTTTCACGAGAGAGTGTATCAGCTACTTTGTTAGAAGCTCTTGAAATGTGTTGAATTTCAAAATTAAAATCTTGGAGAGCTAAACTCCATTGAAGCATTTTTTTGTTGTTTCCCTTGGCAGTATGAAGCCATTTTAGCGCAGCATGGTCAGTTTGTAGCTGGAAATGCCGTCCCCAAATGTATGGGCGTAGCTTTACCAGAGCATACACAATGGTGTAGCATTCTTTTTCACTGATTGACCAGTGGCTTTCCCTCTCAGACAGTTTCTTGCTGAGAAACACGACAGGATGGAAGTTTTGATCTGGTCCTTCCTGCATTAAAACTGGTCCCACACGATGCTCAGATGCATCTGTGGTTACTAGGAATAGATTGTCAAAGTCTGGGGCGCTTAGCACAGGGTCAGACATGAGTGTTGTCTTAAGCTGGGTAAAGGCCTTCTGACACTCATTAGTCCACTTAACTGCATTTGGCTGGGTCTTTTTGGTCAGGTCTGTTAGTGGGGCAGCGATTTGGCTGTAATGTGGTACAAATCGCCTGTAATACCCAACCAAGCCTAAGAAGGATTGGACCTGTTTCTTTGACTTTGGGACAGGCCACTTTTGGATAGCATCCACCTTGGACTGTAGGGGATTTATTGTTTCTTGACCCACCTGGTGTCCCAGGTAAGTCACTCTGTTTTGGCCTGTTTGACACTTTTTAGCCTTAACAGTTAGTCCTTCCTGCCTGATGCGCTCAAAGACTTTTTCCAGGTGTTCTAGGTGTTCAGGCCATGAATCAGAAAAAATGGCCACATCATCGAATTAGGCAACCATATTCTCCCAATCCTGCTAGGAGATCATCCACAAGTCTTTGGAACGTGGTGGGTACATTTCACAGCCCGAAAGGAAGCACATTAAATTCATACACCCCAGCATTGGTGATGAAGGCTGACCTTTCTTTGGCGGGTTCATCTAGCGGTACTTGGCAGTGCCCCTTAGTTAGGTCTATTGTAGAGATGAACTGGGCATGTCCCAATTTTTCCAATAGCTCATCAGTGAGTGGCATTGGATAATTGTTGGGACGAGTTACAGCATTTAACTTATGGTAGTCCATGCAAAAGCGTATTTCCCCATCTGGTTTGGGTACCAGAACTACTGGAGATCCCCATGCACTGGTAGAGGAGCGGATTATACCCATCTGTAGCATGTTCTGGATCTCCCGTTCTATAGAAGCTTGGGCATGAGGAGACACCCAGTAGGGTGGGGTTCTAATTGGGTGAGCATTACCTGTGTCAATGGAGTGGTATGCCCATTCAGTCTGTCCTGGGGTGGCTGAGAACAATGGGGTGAAGCTAGTGCACAGCTTCTTGATCTGTTGCCGCTGCAGACATCCAAGGTTGTGGAGAGGCTCACCTCTTCAACGCCACTGTCACCTTTTCCTTCGTAGTAGACACCTTCAGGCCACTCAGTGTCATATTCTCCCTGGGCTTTAAACTGACAAATTTTTAAGTCTCTGGGAAAAAAAGGGCTTGAGAGAATTAACATGGTACACTTTAGGCTTTAGGGGGGAGGTGGGAAATGCTATGAGATAGTTAACAGCCCCCAGGCGCTCTTGGACTGTGAATGGCCCTTCCCATGATGCTTCCATCTTATGGGCCTGTTGTGCCTTCAAGACCATAACCTGATCTCCTACCTTGAAGGAACGCTCTCTGGTATGTCTATCATACCAGGCCTTTTGCTCTTTTTGAGCATCCTTTAGGTTCTCTTTAGCAAGGGCTAAAGAGTGTTGGAGGGTGCTTTGTAGGTTGCTTACAAAGTCTAGAATGTTAGTTCCTGGAGAAGGCATAAACCCATCCCATTGCTGCTTCACCAACTGTAATGGCCCCTTAACCTCGTGGCCATACACGAGTTCAAACGGTGAAAACCCTAAACTGGGATGTGGTACAGCCCTGTAGGCAAAAAGCAACTGCTGCAACACTAGGTCCCAATCATTGGAGTGTTCATTTATGAATTTACATATCATGGCCCCCAAAGTTCCATTAAACCTCTCCACCAGGCCATTGGTTTGATGGTGGTAAGGGGTGGCACCCAAGTGATTCACCCCATGAGCTTCCCACAGATCTTTCATGGTCCCTACCAGGAAATTAGTTCCTGAATCTGTAAGGATGTCAGAGGGCCAACCTACCCTGGCAAAAATGTCGGTTAGAGCCTGGCACACAGCTTTAGCCCTGGTGTTGCTTAGAGCTACTGCTTCCGGCCATGGAGTAGAAAAGTCCATGAAAGTCAGTAGGTACTGTTTTCCTCTTGGGGTCTTTTTTGGGAAAGGACCCAGAATATCCACACCTGCTCACTGAAATGGGACCTCAATTATGGGGAGTGGCTGGAGAGGGGCCTTGACCTGGTCTTGGTGCTTTCCCACTCTTTGGCACACCTCACAAGACCGGACATAATTGGCAGCATCCTTGCCCATCCCCTCCCAGTGGAAGGACTTCCCCAACCTGTCTTTGGTTCTGTTCACCACAGCATGGCCACTGGGATGATCATGGGCTAAGCTTAAGAGCTTTCCTCGGTACTTAGTTGGAACTACCAACTGTTTTTGAGGACGCCAGTCTTCCTGGTGTCCACCAGAAAGAGTCTCCTTGTATAAAAGTCCTTGTTCTACAACAAATTGGGATCGGTTAGAAGAGCTGAGAGGTGGTGGGGTGCTCTGTGCCGCTGCCCAAGCTTTTTGAAGGCTGTCATCTGCTTCCTGCTCAGTCTGGAACTGTTCCCTTGAGGCTGGAGACACCAGTTCCTCCTTAGACTGTGGACTTGGGCTTGGTCCCTCTGGAAACGATGTAGGTGATGGGGTTGTTTTCATTGATGGTGAACCGCTTTCCGCTGGTGCACTATGCGATATTTCAGGCTCTGGCTGAGCCTCTTGGGTAGGGTTGTCTGCTACTTCTGCCATTTCAGGCCCACTGGCACCCTCTGGCGTTGGGGTTGGAGGCGAGTTTGCAAGCGCTGGCGTCAGTGCTGGCCCCGGTTCTAGTGCTGGTTGCTTTTCCAGTTCCCGTTCTGGGCTGGATGCACTGTGTCTGTTGCAGTCGTTGTCAGGGGATCCGGGTCCACCACCTCTGTCTGGGTATCTGGTAACACAGACGGGGCCCTTGTGGATGGCTTAGGAACAGGGATGGGTCTTGAAGCTTGCCTGGCTTGGCTGCGTGTAACCATTCCCACCCTCTTGGCCCGCTTCACCTGGTTGACCAAGTCTTCCCCTAATAGCATGGGGATGGGATAATTGTCATAAACTGCAAAAGTGCACATTCCTGACCAGTCTTTGTATTGGACAGACAGTTCAGCTGTAGGTAAGTCTACAGATTTGGACATGAATGGGTAAATTGTCGCTTGGGCCTCTGGGTTGATGAATTTGAGGTCCACTAAGGATTGGTGGCTAGCTGACACTTGTGCCCCTGTGTCTCTCCATGCGATAACCTTCTTTCCACCCACTCTCAAAGTTTCCCTTCGCTCCGAGGGTATTTGAGAGGCATCTGGGCCTGGGGATCTTTGGTGTGATGGTGGTGTAATGAACTGCATTCGGTTGGGGTACTTGGGGTAGCTGGCCTTTATATGTCCCAGTTCATTACATTTAAAACATCGCCCAGCTGACTGGTCACTGGGCTGAGGTGGGTTGCTGGAGACTGGTTAGGTGAGACAATAGGGAGTCTGGGGCTTTCCTTGGGTTGTAGATGGGGTCTTGGGTTGCCCTCGGTGATAGGGTTTATTGTCTGTTTGCCCCCTGTGATATTCGCTCCCCTTGCTAGTAGCTTTTTTCTTTTCTGCCACTTCCACCCATCTGGCTCCAATCTCCCCCGCCTCAGTTACAGTTTTGAGCTTCCCATCTAGGATGTACCTATCTATTTCCTCAGGAACACCCTCTAAGAACTGCTCCATTTGTATTAGGAGGGACAGCTCTGGCAGAGATTTAACATTTGCTCCTGATATCCAGGCAACCCAGTCTGGTAAATGACACATCTGGTTTCCACCTTAGGGCTCTGAACTGCCGATGGGCATGCTCAGGTGTTAGCCCCATTCTGATTCTGGCCTTGGTTTGAAAAAGTTCATAATCATTCATGTGTTCCTTTGGCACTCCAGCTGCCACCTCTGCTAAGGGTCCACTGAGCTGTGGCCTCAGCTCTATCATGTACTGGTCTGTAGAGATGTTGTACCCATGGCAGGTCCTTTCAAAATTTTCTAAGGCGGCCTCAGTGTCATCACCTGCCTTGTAAGTGGGAAATTTCCTGGGATGGAGAACAGTACCTGGAGAAGGGTTCTTAGGGTTGGCTGTGTCATTCTGCTTAGCCTTTGCTAACTCCATGGCCTGCTGGTGGGCCTCCCTTTGGAGCTCCAAAGCCCTCTGGTGGTCAGCCTCTTTCTTCTCTACATCTCTCTTGTGGGCCGCCTCTTTGGCTTTTTCTTCTCTTTCTCTCTCTCTTTCTTTCATCTCCATCATTTCTATAGCTCTCCTGTGGTTAGCTTCTTTGGCTTGTCCTTCTGCATCCAGTCTTGCCCATTCCTGTTTAACTGCTTCCTTGGTGCTCATTGTTCCTGCTTTTTTGTGCTGGCTGCCCCGTCTGCAGTTTACAGACTGCTTGGTTAACAGAGATTTTCTAACTAGCTATGCCCGAGAGTTAGAAAGAAAAAAACCAGTTCACTGGTAAATGACTTTTGCTGGTGTCTGCTGGCTCACAGCTTGAGCCTCCTTTTTAGCAAAGACCCTTCTTAAAAACTTAACACATCTGCCCTCAGGCTGCCTTCTGAACAGCCAGAAAGGAGAGGAAAAGCTCACTGGCTTTGGTTTTTAAACCCAATCCTCTTGCCTGCTTTCCAAGCAGTTAGAAAGGAGAGAAAGAAAAATCCTACTGGCTTTTGGTCCTAGAAATCCCACTGCTGTACACAATGTCAATGTATTTTTCCCACTTTGAACTTTAGCATCCAAAAAGTGGGGACCTGTATGTACTCTTCTAAGCTTACTTTCTAGCTTAGATCTGATAGCATCGCCACCAGCCAAAATATAGTGTTTGGAACACTTCTGTTCCCCCCAAACTTTCCCTGGGGAACCCTAGACCCAAACCCCTTGGGTCTTAAAACAAGGAGAAATAAACCATTCCCCTTTCTTTCCCCCTCCCAGACTTTCCCCTCCCTGGGTTACCCTGAGAGACTACACTGATCCAAACTCCTTGGATCTTAAAACAGATAGGAATTAACCTTTCCCCCCCTCTTCTTTCCCCCCACCAATCCCTGGTGAGTTCAGACCCAATCCCCTTGTGTCTTAAACAAGGAAAAAATCAATCAGGTTCTTAAAAAAGAAAGCTTTTAATTAAAGAAAGAAAAAGTAAAAACTATCTCTGTAAAATTAGGATGGAAAATGTTTACAGGGTATACAAATTCATATAGCCTAGAGGGACTCCCTCCCCCGTAGCCTGAAATTCAAAGTTACAGCAAACAGAGGTAAAATCCTTCCAGAAAATATACATTCACAAGTTAAGAAAACAAACATAAGATTCATTCGCCTTTTCTAGCTAGTACTTACTATTTTTAACCATAAGAGACTGTTTCAGAAAGATTGGAGAAAGACTTAGTTGCAAGTCTGGCCCATCTTAGCCCCAAGAGTGAACAACGAACAAAACAGACAAACAAAGACTTCCCTCCACCAAGATTTGAAAGTATCTTGTCCCCCCATTGGTCCTCTGGTCAGGTGTCAGCCAGGTTTACTGAGCTTCTTAACCCTTTACAAGTAAAAGAGACATTAACCCTTAACCATCTGTTTATGACATAGCCACAGACTATGACAATCAAACACCACTGTAGGAATGTTTGCTCCATATAAGTTATTGTCCTGTATAATAGCTACTGCTATTTGTGTACATTACACACATTTATGTTGGATTAGACACACACACACACACACACAGAGCAATATAAATTGTTTGTTTATATGGAGAAGGTGGATGAGATGGAAGGCATTCAGAATACAGGCACTGTACAGTCCAGATTGATCATCACCTGAATGGACAAGATGTTCACTCCACACCAAACCATAATCATTGGACTTGACAGCTTTGCATTGCCAAAGTAAAGGAAAGTGTAATGGGGATGGAGTAAGTCTCCCTTAAGATTCAGACAGCTGCTTTGTATATGCTCTATAAGGTAGCTGGTGGATCTTCATAGGAGTGGATCCACAGATTCTCTTCCTGCTCCTTATCTAACCCTGTCCACCCTCTAAATACCACTTCATGGAGGCACAACGATTGTCCATGAACTCCCTAAATCCAATCCACATCTTTCACAGAAGATTTTCACTTTTTGCACGGCAGAAAGCACCTTCTATGCCCAAAGAGCACGAGTAGGAGGAGGGGGCAAGTTGCCTAAGAGGAATTATAGTGTTGCACCACCCCAGTGAATGTATTCTGACTGGCAGGGAAAGTCATCATTAAAGAATAATAGGATTTAAGTAAAATGGATTTTATACAGTATGTGAAATCAGTAATTAAATTAAACAAAAAATGACTTTCTATAAGTTACATGAGTGATTAAAAAGACACTAGGTCAAATGCATCTGGTGTAATTATATGGATATTAGTCATTGGAATTGAATTTGGATCACTTTATTTAAATCATCACATGAGACCCTAAAAATAGATCATGCAGCTTTCACACTTGGGTAGAACACCCTCTTAATTTTTCCAGGGAAATTAAATCTATATTATTAAGGGTTTGCTCTGTTCTTTTCAACATTGTACAATTTAGTGGCATTTCCTTTTATCTGTGACTTAAATCCATGAACATGGAGCACTTGAAGAACTGACAGTCATTTTCATTAACTACAATTACTTTGAAGTAAAATCTTCAGTCTATTGAGATGTAATTCCAAGCTAATGTGTAATGCTGTTCTGCGTAGCCTTCAAAAAGCCTTACTTTTTACAGGAATTTACTTTAAATTAAACATACAAATGTCTTCAGACAACAATTTCTGAAGAGGTAACGAGGGTGTAATTGGAACAGTATGCAATTGGCTACCTCTTTTTATATTTAGCTTTCCTTTTAGAAAAGACTATTTTGGCATCTGTGCCCTATTTATAAAATGATTTATCTTTTGCTGGGTTAGAGCTCCCCTCAGTGGTTAATTGCTATGACACACAAAGGTCTCAGGTCATTAACCTTTTGCAAAATGAAATAATGCAAAATGTGTGTCTGGCTATTTTTAAAACATAAAAAGATGCTTGTTACTATATAGGAACAATCTGTTACCTACATGTTGTTTTAAAATTATACCATTATCTTTTTTTTTTAAAGGCTAATAGTACCCTGTTTGAAATGAGTTGCTGATGGAATTGTTTGAAACATATTTCTTCTTTGATTATACAATACGATATTCTTCTGTGGTTTGCAAACCTAGTTCAGATAAAATCCAAATCTTCACCAAAACTTTCTACAAACAAAGCCTATATTTTGAAGGTAGAAAAAAGTTTAGTGAAGTGTTTGGATCTTTTAATTGTATACTTCCCCACAATTATTGGTTTTGCATGAAGGCAAGAAGTGGGAGTATCACACTACAACAAAAGTATGGTTCTCACAACATTTCTGGCCCAGCAAAAACAAGTACTGGAAATCTTTGAAGATAGAAAAGAATCTGCTCCCCAGAGACATGACCTAGTGATCAAGCAAGGGGATGACAGGTGCTCTAATCTCTTGGTCCTCTTTTTTGATACCTGTCCCATCCCTGCAAGGGTATGTGTCTGTCACAGTTGAGGGTCCCTTCAGTAATCCAGCAAGAGTATCCATTCACAGGCTTCAAGCTCCCAAGCTCTTGCCTTTCTTGGGTGGAGGCATGCCACACTCCTTTCTGACCAGGCTATTTCCAGGCTGCACAGTTCACTACCTTCACTGTGTTATTCCAATCAGAGACAGATTCCCATGCACACCAGCTTGCTTTCTCTTCAGGGATGATTAACGGGTGGAATTGCGATAATTATAAGGTGCCACAGTTTTTTCTAAGCAAGCCTATTTTGCTCTTAAGGTAAGAGCATTACAAATAATATATATTAAAAAAAATCAATAAAAGCCTACATGCATGCTAATAAGCTTTCATCATCCCAACCCTAACAGGCGCTGGCAGGAACAGTCCTTCAAACCCCACCCAAAGGGATTCCTTGTGGCTACAAGTTCATCACAGCTTCAGCTCAGGACAAGCACACAGTCTAATGAAGCCTCAGTAGGCCCCGTTCTTCCAATTCTTCCCTAAGGACTCAGGCCCTCTGTTAGCTAGGATTAATGAGCATTTGCTAGATCAGAAAGAAGGCCCTGAGTTAGTTTAAAACCAGGCTATTTATCAAAAAAGTTTCTCTTTGTCTGTTGGACCCTGAAGAATCCAGGCTGAACAAGTATATGCACATATTTTCAGGGAGATGGTTTCAAAGGACTGATTATGGTAGAATTATATTAGCATCCACCAACTGCTAGAGACAGTGCAAACAATTCCACAATAACACATACACAGTTGCAATTTTAATATAATGGACCCAAAGGTATCAGATCTAATTCAATAAGGTTTAACTTAATTCAACAAATTTTATTCAGGATATTGTCTATCTGTCAAAGTCCCCTTCTGTGATTTGGCCTTCTGGCCTGGCCACAAGTTGTGTCTACCTCTGCTGGGGTATGTAAAGAGTCCAACAACGGCTACTTCCACTGCCCAGCAAATTCAAAACCCCCAAATTAGGACTTTCTAGGATATGGGGTTTTCCAGATCCCGAGTCTCTAGTATAAGTATAGGCTTTCTGCCTCCACCCCATCTCAGGGTGGGTAGAGTAAGCCAGGTCCATCCTCTCCACTAGGTTCCAATCTAGAGACAAAAGGGAGATGGATGTGTCTTGCACCCTAGAGTGCTATGTGACTACCTCCCTGGATCACAACCTACTAGCCTTCTCACACAAGAGGGAAAATCAAAGGCATGTAAACAAAATAATTCAAATAAGAAGTCATCAACCTTGCAAATGTTCAGAGACCTTTTCTCTCAGCAGGTCTGGTAGATCATCACTTATAATGGGCCTCAGCAATTAGGCCTCTCACTGTTCTTATTTTGCAGATTTTCAGAGAGTAGGTCTTTTTACTACCACTGGCTGCCTGCAAGTGAACCTAACTATCCAGCCACAGACTGTAGCTGGATAGGCATGTATTAGACAATCAGGTGCATCTATAGTCTTTCCAAAATTATCTGAACCTCCTAGGTAATGAGGAGTAGAGACCCCATACTGGAAATGAAGTGGTTAAAGAGCTGCTCTGGTCCCAGGCAGCTCTGCCCTACCACACCTGCAAGGCACAGACAGGCTGGAAAAGAAGCTTAAAAGGGGAACAGAGTGCTAGGATACACAAGGTGTTAGGATACATCTAATCGGCTTAGCAAATTCTCTTGTTTTCTGAACCATCCTGGCTTTCTCTGCAAACTATTCTGCACATCTCTTAAACATGCAGTAGTTTTCTAAGTCAAATGAAGGTTCTTTAAGTGAACTCTTTAGCTCTGTGGCATAGCAATTTTTGGCAAGTATTTAAAAATAATAACTATTAAGGGTCAAGGTACAAATATACACTATTATACAAGCTCATAAAATAGTTTAAAATAGATAATTCAGCAATAATAAAATGCCCTTTCAACTCTCAAGGCTATATCTTAGCTACCAACATTTGGAATCATGAACTGAAAATTCTATAACCTGTGTATGATTTATTACTTTTGTGATAAGATGCACTGTCATTTGGATGGAAAGCATACACTGAGTTATCCAGTGAATTATTCAGCATGCACAGTGTTTTCTAAAACTGCTTGTGATTTATCGTTTTCACATAATATTGTATATGCATTTACTCAATATATTTAGTCTTCTAAAACCTAATGTTTTAGATGCAATTTGTTAGTTTAAGTAAGGAACAAGAAGTTATCTGTAACAATAATAAGCAAACAACAACAGATTCAGTGATAGCTTTGGTTCCAAAAAGCCATCAGAAATTCATATGCCCGTAATATTTATCTAGCGCTTTATAAGTGTTTATTAACTAACACTAATCTTCACAACAGCCCTTTGTAGCATTTAAGTTTTATCTCCATTTTACAGTGGTAAATTGAGACAATGAAGCCAAGTAGCTTGCCCAAATCCTTACTGGATGACATAATCAGAGCCAATACCAGTATTAAAGCCTGAGATTAGACTACTGAAATTGCGAACTCTTCACTGTGGGGACCTGGAATGGATTAGAAAGCAACTGGCACAGTTTTGGTGCTACACACTGGTAACTTGTAAAATCAACCTGAGGGTTCATGGTTCTATGGCTGAGTTCCACAAATTGACTTAGGCACCCAAAGTCCAGATTTAGGCACAGTGAGCCACAAGCCCCCCACCACATACACACTCTGAACTGCTGCCTACTTCTTTAGGCACAAAACTCACATAGTGCCTGTAGTTTCACTGTAAAAGTCCCCTCGCATAGACAGTGGGTATAAGAAGCTAGGTGGGCTAAGCCTTTCCAAACACAGCCTGCCACCTTTGGAACACGCCACCGCAAAAAGGGTGGGCGCCCTGGCCATGAGCCCACTCATGTTCTGCCTTAAAGCCCTGCTCCCAGTCGTCCTCTTCCTGCCGAGGCCACGCTTCCTCTGCCTTCTCTTGTTCCTGCTCTGCCTGTATGGTAGCCTTGCGGGAGGGGACAAAGACATGCATTTGAGAGGTGAGCATCCAGCTGACTGGTGTGCAGATTGAGGGGCTGGGAGAGAAGCCAAAGAGATGAAAGCTGTGGGTGGATGGGGCCTAGGGAGGGAGTGAAGAGGTGCAAGTGGTGAGTGGGGGGACTCAGGGAGGGGGATGAGTGGAGCTGGGGTAGGAGCATGGATGGGGCTTCAGGGGGAAGAGGCCAAGCAAGCGTGGTTCAGGGGGGAGGGGGCACAGTCATATGCCACCCATGTCCCCTAGGTGCCTAAGTTTATGGTTCTGGGCATGTGCACTGTTGCCTCAGGTAGGTCCTTCGATGTTTATCTCATGCCTATGCCCAAGTGCAATCATCAGACCAGGTGAACATAGGAATTCCTCCATCTGATTTGCCTCTAGGCCTGATCAGCCAGGTATGCTCTGAACATGCTATTTCCTCACTAAACTATATTTTAAATAGTTCATTAAATCTCTTGAAAGCAGCAGGGCTCAAGCGGCAATTTAAAGGGTCCGGGTGGTAGTGGCAGCTGGAGCCCCGGGCCCATTAAATCGCTAACCAAGCCCCGCTGCCAGAGCCCTGAGGTAGTGGCAGTGGAGCTCTGGCAGCAATTTAAAGGGCCCGGAGCTCCGGCTGCTGCTACTGCCCCAGGCACTTTAAATCTCCGCCAGCTCCAGCAGCGGGGCTTGGGTACCGATTTAAAGGATCTGGGGCTGCGGCCGCCACTACCACCCCTGACCCTTTAAATTGCCGCCAGAGCAATGCTGCCGGATTCGACAGAGTTTTAAAGGGCCTGGGGCTCTGGCAGCAAGGTTCAGGTGGCTTTTTAAAGAACCCGGGGTCTAAAGGCCCCACCTCTTCTGGTTGAGGCCATGCCCCTTTCGGTTGAGGTCCCACCCTCTGCTCAGGACTCCGGTGTACCAGTAAGTCCTTTAAGATATTTTCACCCCTGATGTGCAGAGAATGAGATAATAATGTGAAAGAGAAAATGCAGTTGGAAGGGCAAATATTGGGGGATGAAGATTGGGGGCTGAGAAAGAGATGTGGGGCAAGGAACTAAGACCCAAAATCATGAAGAGTTATAAAGCCAATCTAATGAATGTTTAGCTGATAATACTACAGATCTTTTAATTTGTGCAGATTTTCATACTTGCAGAATATTGTTGGTATTTTAAGGAAATTCTGGACTCCCTTCAGGGGAACTGTGACTCAGACGTTTTCCTGTTACCTCTGCCCAGTCCACGGATGGTATACAATGCTGACTGCTTGGCTGCACATGTAGACTAAACAAAGGCACACTGACCTATGCTTTCCCCCCTTTTCCCTGAGTGGTACATCTACAGAGCACTTTCTGCAGCAAATTCACAGCAGAGTGAAGCACTGAATAGCACCTACCTACGGGGAGAGGGAAGGAGCCCAGCAGCAGTACAAGACCTGAAAGCAGAGACAGCTTGTAAAACAGAAGAAGTGAGGGAGCCTTGGGGGCTTGCAGGAATGAGCCTCATGTGTGGCATGGATGACTGGAACATGGAATGGGAAATCAAAGGAGGTGTAGGAAACAAGCAGACTGGGAAAAGCCTGGCTGTGGGAACATGACTGGCTTGGGTCCCATAAGACATCGGGGCTGCTTCCCTTCTGCTATTTAGCTGAAAAGAAATCTATCTGGCTGGGGTGAGACTCAGGCAGTGAGAGGTATATCAGACTGTGGACAGTAAACATGGCATCATGTATTTTAGACATTCTGACACTAATTTACTATTAAGCCATATCTTATTATAATTTTTGCATCTTAGTTTATATCAATGAGCCATTTCCTTAAAGTAAAAAATGCTGTAAAATAAGATCTACATTAGGGCTCTCTAGATCAGGGATCAGTAACCTTTGGCACATGGCCCATTAGGATAAGCACCCTTGTGGGCCAGGCCAGTTTGTTTACCTGCCGTGTCCACAGGTTTGGCCGATCGCAGCTCCCAATGGCTGCAGTTCGCCTTCCCAGGCCAATGGGGGCTGTGGGAAGTGGCAAGGGCCGAGGGATGTGCTGGCCGTCACTTCCTACAGCCCCCATTGGCCCAGAGCAGTGAACTGCATACAGTGGTAGGCGCGATCAGCCAAACCTGCCCATATATCAGAGAAACAAATTGTCCTGGCCCACCAGGGAGCTTATCCTGGCGAGCCGTGTGCCAAAGGTTGCCGATCCTCTGGCTACCTCAACCTTTTTAAGCTCTGTGTAGGAGGTATGCCATAACCTAGTCCCAGATTTGGACCTTAGCGTCCAAAACATGGGGATTAGCATGAAAACCTCCAAGCTTAGTTACCAGCTTGGACCTGGTAAAGCTGCCACCACCCAAAAATTAGAGTGTTTTGGGGCACTCTGGTCCCCCCAAAAACCTTCCCTGGGGACCCCAAAGACCCAAATTCCTTGAGTCTCACAACAACGGGGAATAAACCATTTCCCTTCCCCCCTCCAGGTGTTCCCTCCCTGGGTTCCTGGAGAGATATACAGAAGCAAGCTCCGTGAATCTAAACAGAGGGATTCCACCCTTCCTATTTTCAGTCTTGGAAACACAAGTACTTCCCTCTTCACTCAGAGGGTATGCAAAGTCAGGCTTGTAAATCTAACACACACAGATTTCCCCCTGACTTCTTCCTCCCACCAATTCCCTGGTGAGCTACAGACTCAATTCCCTGGAGTTCCCCACTAAAGAAAAACTCCAACAGGTCTTAAAAAGAAAGCTTTATGTAAAAAGAAAGAAAAATACATAAAAATGGTCTCTCTGTATTAAGGTGACAAATACAGGGTCAATTGCTTAAAAGAAATATGAATAAACAGCCTTATCCACAAAGAATACAATTTAACACATTCCAGCAACTACACACATGTAAATACAAAAAAACAAACCTATGGTCTTCCTATCTTTGTACTTACAACTTGGAAACAGAAGATTAGAAAAGCAGGAGGCAGAAAAATCCTCTCATAGCTGAGAGAGTACAGGCAGAAGACAAGAACAAAGGACTCACACACAAACTTCCCTCCAGCCAGATTTGAAAAAGTCTTGTTTCCTGATTGGTCCTCTGGTCAGGTGTTTCAGGTTACTCCTTTCCAGGTGAAAGAGACATTAACCCTTAGCTATCTGTTTATGACAAGGTGACATAGAGCTACACCACTCCAAGGGAAATTAAAAATGGGATAATTCCTCTTCTGTGTGAGAAAACCGTTTTCTTCAGTCACCCAGCCCACAGACTACACCAGTGCAGATGGGAACACATCCCTGGCCCGATCTCAGCCTTATTAGAACTGCTAAGGAATTTTCTGTGTAAGTGTTTTTCATCAGTGTGTCAAAACCAGTTATTTTCAAAGCTTATTTAAAAAAAAACTGAATTGTGAAATATGCTTTTCAAGGTATTTTTATAACCTTCATTATAAACCATTAAAACCCATCTTAGTAGTTAAAAAAAAGGCACATCAGTAGTCTAACCACCTCATTTTACCAACAGACCTTCAGAGATGCACAGAAAGATATATTATTTGGAACATTTTTTTGGTTAAAATTAATAATTGCTTTTCTTCTTCCTAGTTGTCAAAAAGAAATTTAATTCCAAGTGAATTAGTTTCACTGATTTATGATATTTTAATAAAAGCTCCCTGTTTGTGTCTTTCTGGAATTTCAAAGTCCTGTAGCTTGATATTTGAGAATTTTAAGAACATTTCACCTCTACTTGCAGTTTTCCAAAAAGCCTTGTAGAGCATTTTAAAACGTTAGTAACAGTTAAAGAAGGGCACACCCTCTAAACATATAAAAGAAAAATAAAATAAAAAAATCTTTCCAGCACAAGTAGGAGTGACCTGCTATATCTCCTTAGGTGTTATATCACCTATGGTCTACAGGAAGTCACACTTTGACGTGGAGGTGATAATCATGAATAATCTATTTGCACAGGCTAAGTATAATTAATGTAGCATTGAAGAGCCAGTGTGTGAACAGATGTCACCATTAAATTTGTTTTCCTTTAAAGTAATTATAAAATTCTGTGCACCAGCTGATCCTCTTTGGTGCATTATTCTCCTAAAGTGTAATTCCACAGCTTTGCAAAGCCATGAGCAAAAGTGTATGCTGTGATCTGAAATGCGCTGAAAGGGATATGTTCATATCACTACAGCTGTGTGGAACAATGATCAGAAGGTGGAATACATGCCAGCCTCAACTCATTAGGAAATATTCCAGTCTGCCAGCTGTTCTCTCCCAGCTAGTACAAACATAGTGTCATCAGAAGAACTGCTGCACACCTTTTAAGTATTTTAAAAAGGCTGTTTTTCAAAGCACATCTTCAATATAGAGCCAAGTTTAATGCTGGGCCTTAGCAACCTGAGTTAATTATATCCAGCAATGAGGACAAAGGAATTCATGATTAACATATGGTGACTATTCATATTCTCACTGTGCTTTGCATATTACTTATGCTTACCTGTTCATCTCTTGTTTCCTGCATGACAACCATGCTATCGAAAATGTATTCAAGGTCACACAATACTCAGTCTGTGGTTACTCTAATTCAAACAACAAATGCACTACTAATGTCTCAGCACCTCAGTTGGTTTGCATGCTCTGATGGAAGTGGGAAAACTGCTTCTGAACCTTTAAAGTGCAACTTTCTCTTCTCCCCAATTTTCACTTCATAAAATGCCCAAACTAGTCGGGACCCACAGTTGTGCCTACTTTTATTTAAATGTGTGTATTCTGAAGGGGATTTAGAACTCCCTCACTCCCTCCAAAAAAAAAGCCTTAAAGGGAGCCCTCTCAAAGAAGGACTCATAGATGATACAAACATTTGCTCCTTCCTCTATTGTCTGTGGGAAAAGTAATGCCTGTCCTGCCTTTCCTCCCCCTTCTGCAACCTTAAGCCTCTCATCACCAGAGGCGGCTCTACGTTTTTTGCCACCCCAAGCACAGCAGTCAGGCAGCCTTCGGCGGCGTTTCTGCAGGAGGTCCGCTGGCCACGTGGATTCAACGGCAGTTGTGTGGGTGATCTGCAAGTCCTGCATCTTCATCAAACTTGTCACCAAATTGCCGCTGAAACCATGGGACTGGCAGACCTCTGCCAGAAATGCCGCCGAAGACAGCCTGACAGCCGTCCTCACAGCAACTGGTGCCTGGAGCTGTCCCTGCCCATCATACACACAGCAGGGTCTCTAGGAGCTCCCTGATGTTCCCATCTTACTTCACAGCTACTGAAAGACATCTCCATTCAGCAGCTGAGCTACCTGCCTCTGCCTTCCTTGGAGTTCCTTCCTCTAGGGCTCCTGCACGGTAGAAGCAGGCCTCTGGGGGGAGGGGACAATAAATTCTTATATAGACTTATTTGGGTTTGCATTGGTCCTGCCTCTTATTAAGTAAGAGCTGGTGATACAAAAGCACTTTAAGTATCAGAAAAGGGGTTGCCACAGGGAAGCTGAGATAGCTGAGTGGCAGGAGATTGCTTCAGTAGAGAGCCTGGAATCTTGTAATGAGTGACACAACATGCCACAGACACACTTTAACTGGAAATAGGCTAATGTGAATAAATGTTTCTTGGCGAATAAAGGAAAGCAAAAAAGGGCTGGCAGGCCAAATGATCTCCTCACAAGGTTTTTGCACTTGCTCAAAGTTCCATTAGCCTTATGCTGAGGAGTGGGTTGGGCATGGCCCAACTGCTTGTAAGCAGTTGGTCCAGTAGTAAATCTGGACAGCTCTTGCAGGAGTGTCCAAACATCACTCTGGCTGTGTGGTCTCAGTGCAACTGAAATTTGATCTGTCCACCCCTTCATCCAGATACAGAGCACCCAGGTCAGATGGTGTTATGACCTGGTGCATAGGGAGTCTCTCTGTGTATGGTGAAGTACAGGGGAGTCTACTGAAAACTAGACTCCTGGGGGAGGGTGGTGACATGAGCAGGCACCAGAGTTTGCTCTCATTCCCTAGAAATATCTGAACTGTCACCACTGTAGAGGAGTGACAAAATATGAAAGAGAGAAGAAAAGAACAAAAAAAACCCCCTCTAAGATGAAGAAAAAGTTTTAATAAATCAGATGTGTTTAAGTGAAAGCAAGGATCATGCTTTTTAATGGCATCTTGCTACAGTTTCCCTTGATTCCATAGTAGTTGTCACATTTTGGGGGAACTTGAATTTACATCATTACATGTGAAGATAATTAAACAGAGACTTTCATCCTGGCTTGTGAAAAATAGCATTGCAACAGGAAATTTAAAAAACAAAACAAAACTGGGGTATATAAATTTTGTCATTATATACGTATTTACCAGGTCAAGTCAATTGTGAATACGCATCTCAGGGCAGCATTCATTGTCCACGAAATGTCATGACTTTAGAAATTCTTTTGTTCAAATTACTTCACAGATAGCTAGGAATGAGGCTTAAAGGCTTCAACAGATAAAGAACAATTAGAAAAGTGGTTCTTAACCTTTACTGCAGCCTGCACCCCTTTGGTTCTCAAAAATCAAAATATGTTATTGTCATAAACAGATAGTAAAGGGTTAATGGCTCTTTCACCTGTAAAGGGTTAACAAGCAGTAAACTTGGACCACCTGACCAGAGGACCAATCAGGAGAAAAGATGCTTTCAAATCTCCATGGAGAGAAGTCTTTGTGGTTTTTTTTTTTGGTCTGTTGTTCTCTCTGGGTTCTGAGAGGGTAACCGGACGTACCTACAGTCTCTCTCATTTTCTATTCAAATAGTAAGTAACAGTGGAAGGCAGTTTAGTCTTTTTTGATTGTTTTCTTTATTTGCAAATGTGTATTTTGCTGAAAGTATTTTAAATTGTATTTTGCTGGGGGGAGGCTTCTCTCTAGTGTCTATAAGCTGAAAGACCCTGTAATATTTACCATCTAAATTACAGAAAACTTTTACTTTTTTTCCTTCTTTTTATTAAAAGTTTTTCTGTTTAAGACCTGTTTGATTTTTTCCCTTTGTTGAGGCTCAAGGAAATTGATTCTGTACTCACCAGGGAATTGGTGGGAGACAGAGAGAGAGAAGAGAGAGGGGAAAGGTGGAATCCCTTTGTTTTAGATTCACGGAGCTTGAATCTGTCTATCTCTCCAGGATAGCCCAGGGAGGGAAAGCCTGGGAGGGGGAGAGAAGGGGGAGAAAAAACCTGATTTCTCTGTGTTGTGATTCAAGGAGTTTGAATCACGGTGATCTCTTAGTGTACCCAGGGCGGGAAAAATCTGGGAGGAAAAAGGGAGGGGGAGGGGAAATGGTTTATTCTCCTTTGTTGTGAGACTCAAGGAATTTGGGTCTTGGGTTCCCCAGGGAAGGTTTTTTTGGGGGACCAGAGTGCCCCAGAACACTATATTTTTGGGTGGTGGCAGCCTATCAGATCTAAGCTGGTAATTAAGCTTAATGGAATTTATGCTGTTACCCCATCTTTTGGACTCTAAGGTTCAAATTGGGGAATTATACTATAACAGTTATCGCACCCCTTAAACATAAAAAATATATTTGCATGCCCATTTAAACCTAGATATATTTTTGTTTGTATATTACAGTAATCATTAAAAAAGTATAATGTTAATAAATGCATTGGTTTGATGAAACAAAGTAGTTATAGTTATGTGCCAGTGCTTAATTTGTGTTTTTGATGATTTACCTTCTAAAAAAATCTGGCATATCTCTCACCCCCAGAAAGGGCATCTCGCATCCCCAGGGGGTGCAAGCACCCCAGGTTAAGAACCACTGAATTAGAGGGACTTCTTCATTGTGCTGTAGTTTCCTCAGCTAAATAGATTTCAAACCCTTTACTCATATTGTGGAGCATTTATGTGTGTGAGTAGTCCCATTGGGTATGTTTACACTGAAGCTGGAATGTGTGATTCCCAGCACAAGTAAACAGACTCATCTAGTTCAGGTTTCATTTAAAAGAAAAAGTAAATGTATAGGCTTTGAGGATGTGGAGAAAATCTTAATAAGCTGAATCTCAAAGGCTCACACACCAGAAGGCAACCAGAAAGAACCACAAATGTATTAATTTTGTAGTCTCACAATTTTTATGCCAACCTCATTATTTTTTTAGCCTGTCTCCTGAAGTTCGAAATCTTGGGTTGGCAATAATGGAAATTCCATGGTCTACTCCATGTTAATTTTTGACAAAGTCGTCCATAGTCCAGGATAGCCTCCCCCCCCCTTTTTTAATGATTCACATTTGTTTAACATCTACTAGTTCCATGTGTCTGCATGGGGGATGGAGAATAAATGAAGACATTTTTGTCTTTTTGCCAATTTCCTTTAATCTCATCTTTCATTTCTCCATGGAATGCTTGTTGTTCATGCTATTGCAGAAATATGACAGAACATTTAGCACAATACTACACAGAATTTTTTTTAGAAATATTTTTCATTCTCCTTTACAATCAGTTTTTCAAGATACTAGGAAACTGAGATTAGTTCTCACCCATGAGTATTTTCTTGGTTCAGAGATGCCAAATCATGTCAAGTCAGATAACTATTTACCCACTTGTCACTTGGTACAATAATATCTTCCTCCTTGCATTTTTGCAAGTTTGTTTGTAATCTTTTGTAGTTTAGCTGCCAAACCGCTGAGAAATGATAATGTGTCAGTAATTGGTGTGTGAAAATAGGACAAAACTGTCACTCAAGTTTAAGATAAAAACACCTGTACACGTCAATGATGTGAACAAAATTTAGGGCAAGTCAACCCAGCTTCATTCATGTCCTTTTTATGAACTTCATCACAGATGCCACCTTTGCAGTTTCAGCAACAAAATATAACATGGTTTTCTGGTTTAAATTCAGAAGGTTAAAGTATTACTCTGGGGTAAAGTTTTTGAACTTTTGCTGCTGAGGAAATAATGACAAATAGAGTTGAAAAGGAATCAATTACTAACATATTGTTTTCTTTTTTCTTTTTATGTCTTTAATTTTAAGTGAACTTGATACTAGCGAAGATTGCAGATTATCAAAATTGGCAACAGAAGTCCTATATCCACATGACTGCTTCAATAGAGCTGACTTCCCCACACTTTGTCTGCCATTGTGTTTCATAGATTCACACATTCCAGGACCAGAAAGGACCACTGGGATTATCCAGCCTGACATCCTGCCCAACATAGGCCATAGAACTACTCAAAATAATTACAAGAACATAGATTTTAGGTAAAAACTCACATTCATTCTTGATTTAAAAAAACTGTCAGTGATGTAGAATCCACCATCACCCTTGGTGGATTATTCTCATGGTTAATTATCCTCACTGTCAAAATTTTATGACTTATTTCTAGTCTGAATTTGTCTAGCTTCAGCTTCCTGTCATTACACCTTTCTCTGTCTCACAGAAGAGCCCATTATTAAATATCTGTTCCCTATGTAAGTACTTACAGACTGTAATCAAGTCACCTCTTCACCTTCTCTTTGTTAAACTAAATAGATTGAACTCTTTGACTCTGTCACTATAAGGCATGTCTTCTAATCCTTTAGTCATTGTCATGGCTACTCTTTGAACTCTCTCCAATTTATCAACATCTTTCTTGAATTGTGGGTACGAGAACTGGACAAAGTATTCCAGCAGCAATCTCACCAGTGCCAAATACAGGGATAAAATAATCTCCTTACTCTTACTCGAGATACCCCTTTTTATGCGCTCCAGGATCACATTTGCGCCCTCTTTTGGTCACAGTGATACACTGTGAGCTCATGTTCAGCTGATTATCCATCATGACCCACAAATCTTTTTAAGAGTCACTGCTTCCTAGGATAGTCTACCATCATGTAAGTGTGGTCTACCGTCTTTGCTTCTAGATGTCTACATTTACATTTAGCTATATAAAAACATATCTATCTTCTTCTCTATTTACCACTTTCACATTTTTTCTGACATCTCAAGATTTTATCAGTGATTATTTTGTTTTCTTTCAGGTCTTTGATAAAAATGTTAAATAGAATAGGTCCAGGAACTGAACCCTTTATGACCTCTACTGGAAGCACACCTGCTTGATGATCATTCCAAATTAACAGTTACATTTTGAGACCTATCAATTAGCCAATTTTAATTCATTTAATGTGTGCTATGTTTTTTTTATTGTTCTAGTTTTTTGTTGTTGTTGTTGTTTTAATCAAAATGCTATGTGGTACCAAGTCAAACACCTTACAGAAGGCCAAGTATGTTATGCCAACATCATTACTTTTATCAATTAAACGTCTTATCTCATCAGTAAAAGATATCAAGTTAGTTTTATAGGATCTGTTTTCCATAAACCCGTGCTGATTTGCATTAATTACATTCCTCTCCATTAATTCTTTCTTAATCAAGTCTAAATCAAGTCCTATTATCTTGCCTGGGATCCATTCAGACTGGCAGGCCTACAATTAGCTAAGCCATTGCTTTTACACTTTTTAAAAATTGGCATAACATTAGGTTTTTCTCCAGTTTCCTGCTGTAAGGACCTGGGAACTAGAACTCAATCTGCAGAGTCTGGTGCGGTTGATGTTTCCACAGTGCCACTATGCAAAACCACACCCAAGGAGTACTATGGAGAGTAGGAAGTACTGTCCATGAGACCCAGTGTGACACTACCCTATGGCCCTGTGATTGGCCAAGTGCCCCTACTTAATCCAAGGGGTTTCCCCAGGAAATTGTCTGGGTGACCATGAAGACTTTGGTCTGCTGCACTGGTAGGTTTGCCTTGTCTTCTGGGCTCTAACTCCAGCCTGACTCTGACTCTAATTCCTGCTTCTGTATTCTAAGCTAGTACTGCCTCTGATCTCCAGTCTATGACCCCGGCCTGGCTCTCTCCCTGACTCTTTTTTATGAAACCTATCCTTGGGATTCCTCCACCTCTGCCCTGTGACTTCTGTCACTAGTGGGCAGAGCTCAGACCTGCCTTGAATGCTAGGCAAGACTTCTTATGCCAGGAGTCGGCAACCTCTGGAATGCGGCTCACCAGGGTAAGTACCTCGGCGGCCTGGGCCAATTTGTTTACCTGCCGAGTTGGCAGGTTTGGCTGATCGTGGCTCCCACTGGCCACGGTTTGCCATCCCAGGCCAATGGAAGCAACAGGAAGCCATGGCCAACACATCCCTCGTCCGGGCTGCTTTCCACTGCCTCCTTTGGCCTGGGATGGTGAACCGTGGCCAGTGGGAGCCGTGATCTGCTGAACCTGCTGACGCGACAGGTAAACAAACTGGCTCGAGCTGCATGCCAGAAGTTGCCAACCTCTGGCCTATGCCCTGGTCCCTTATACCTGGAATTTCCCAAGTGCTCTAAGACTTGTTGCAATTCAACATTAATGGTCTGGTTAACTAGTTCTTTTAAAACTCTTGAGTACAAATTATCTAGACCTGCTGGTTTAAAAAATCTAACTTTAGTAGTTTCTGTGTAACATCCTCCAGAAATGCTAGTGGAATGTAAAGAGTATTATGATCACAATGTACTGAGACTATATCATACAGAACAGAAATATTCATTGAACACTTCTGCTTTTTCTGCATCATTATTGATAATTTTACCATTTGCACCTAGTAATGGACCAATACTATTGTCAGGATTCTTTTTTTCCCTTAATATATTTAAAAAAATTCCTTCAAAGCTGAACTGGAAAGACAACTCTAGAAAAGTGGAGGGATGTTTTATTCTCCTTGTTTTTTTAATTCCTGTCCTCAGTGGGACTGCCAATGGACTTGCTGATGTTGATAATTGTGTGTGTGGTTTTGTATTTGTGATGAAAATATAAATTCAATTTTTAATTGTGCTTTCTAAATTCCTAGTGAACCAATGTCATTTATCAAAGGCCTTGGGACAACATTCCAGTAGTGATGAGATAAAGATGAGCTGAACCTCTTACCAATTGCCTAAGCCATTTAATTCTGCATAATAATTAAACTTTTAAAAAGTAAACTCAAAAAGTTTAATAAAAGGTAGAGATTTAAGAGAATTCTTAGAACAAACATCTTTTAATTGATAAAATATTCAAAAGCTGAAGTTTCTAAGCATTAGTTTTTGGCAGGATTGATAGAGTCATGGAGAATTTGGTTGAGGAGGCAAAGCACTTCAACACTTTATTTCTTTATCCTAAAGGAACATTAAACTTCACTTAAAGCTCCTGCTCCTTTAATTCAGTGGGAGTTTTGCCACTGACTTCAATAGGAGAGGAATAAGATTCTACTGAAGATGATTTTAGTTTATCTTAATAATGTGCTTTGCCATTTTTTATTACCTCCTATATTGTCACTTAAAAACTGAGGAATCTATGAAATAAGTGATGGAATATCCCACTACTCCAATATATGGCTGCCATTTTGGATTTTTCATCTGTTGTGTGAATTCCTGTGACCACTCTCAAAGGTCTCAATGTTTTTTTTCTTAATTGAAAAAAAACAGTCTTGAAAAGAGAGTACCTACATTACTTTAATCACATCTAAGATGATAACTATAATTTTTTCCCTGCACCCTCAAAAACTTACAAGGACCCTATAAAACCCCCTTGTTTTAACAGTAAGAACACACAGCTTCACAACAGTTAAGTACATTAAAGAATATTAATTGAAATACAGTAGATTATTCAGGCACAAGTGAACACGGAGTCACAACTGTAGTATGTAATATGTTGTGTCAACTGGTCTAATTAATCTTTGCAGTGGGACGGAATCCAATGAAACTACAGGGAAGGATTGTCTTAGTTTTTTAGTGTCTATACAGTGCATACAGCTATTTAAATATTAGTAAATAAAATATGTAAATAGTGATAAAAATATCCATAAGAGGGAGTAGAGAGGTGGAGTGGCTCTGGCGACTTGATATGGGGGGCTGACTTGTAATAAGCTCCTCACCAGTTCTATGAAGTTGGAAAGCTACTGAAGGAAAAGATCATTCTATATGAGCTGACACAGATTTGTAATAAACTAGCTTTATATAGTAAGCAAGCAAAGCATTGCTTTAGAATTATCTGGCATGCGGTAGTTTTCTCTTGCATTAATAGCACCTTTTTCCTGAGAGGACTATGTAAGAGTAAATAGCCCATGATCAGATTTTCTCTTTGCACAAGATGTGTGCATTTGGTTGTGTTCGAATGGGTATGCATTCTGTATTTTCAAAATATATACATACATTATTGTCCTTGCTCTTGTAGGTCTATATAATGTGAATTCAGAGTAGTAGCCATATTAGTCTGTATCTGCAAAAAAGAATAGGAGTACTTGTGGCACCTTAGAGACTAGCATATTTATTGTAGCATATGCTTTCGTGGTCTACAGCTCACTTCATCGGATGCATTTCCAGAACTTGACAAGGAAATATAAGGAATCAGACAGTCTCTACGTACAAGAATAAATGGACACAAATCAGATGTCAAGAATTATAACATTCAAAAACCAGTTGGAGAACACTTCAACCTCCCTGGCCACTCAGTTACAGACCTAAAAGTCTCAATATTACAACAAAAAATCTTCAAAAACAGACTCCAACGAGACACTGCTGAATTGGAATGAATTTGCAAATTGGACACCGTTAAATTAGGTTTGAATAAAGATTGTGAGTGGATGGGCCATTACACAAAGTAAAACTATTTCCCCATTTTTTTTTAGGTGAGTGGCATGTGGAAACAGCATTCTGAGGTCTGAAAATGTGGGGGGAGGGACATGTGCCTAGAGTTTGTGGGCTGGAATGTAGAACCTGGAATCAGATCAGGTAAAGGCACATTTCTGGGTTTGTGTCTTTGTGTTTACCCAAGGTTTTATTCAGCCTGAGAGTCCAAGCAATGGAGATTCTATCACTTCCCTTCCACAGCATCTTTGTGTGTGTGCATGTGCATGGGGAAAGAGGTAGATTACTTACCTGGATGGAAAAAACCCATCAGATGGTGTAGAAAGCATCTACACCACAGAGCTATAGTAGCACAGCTGCAGCACTGCTGTAGCGCTTAAAGGAAGGTGCTCTTATGCTAAGGGGAACACTTAGTTAATCAACCTCCCCAAGAGGCAGTAGCTATGTGAATGGGAGAATATCTCCCATTGACATAGCCTTGTCTAGATGGGGGATTAGGTCAGTATAACTACATCACTCAGGTGTGTGTATTTTTTACACCCCTGTACGACATAGTTATACAGATATATGTCTGTAGTGTCCTTACTTAGCTTTGGTTTTCAGGAACCAAAATTAATCCCTCCATTGCTGGTACTTAAATTAATAATGGGGGTGTTAATTTGTTTGAATTTTCCCTCCCCTGATGTGGAATCAAGCATCAAGGTACTATGAGGGGTTGGGGGTGAGGGAAGGTCTTAGCTTGAAACCTCAAGCAGTCCAGGTGCAAAATCCAAAACAAATACTTTGAAAACAATTAAAAGCTATGCCTCTGATGAATAAAAGGTAGAAACAAGGTCTGCAGAGTAGCAAATTGGAAGGTGCTCATGGGAATGGGAAGATACCAAGGCTAAATCTAGTCTACCCAACTGCTTCAGAGAAATACTAGGCTTAGGTAAGCAATATGCATTCAGGCTTCCCTTATTTTAATACTTTTTTCTCAGATGACGTGTTGGGGTGTACAAACACCACACTGGGCCTGAAGTGGGTTACACAACAATACTGGGTTCAGGAAGCCCCACCCCAGCAGATCATTCTACAACTGGAAAGGAAGTTTATAAGGGAGCAACTCAGCTCAGAACGGGTAAGGAATACGGACCTATGCTGAGGGCTTTGGAACAAGAGTGTTGAAAAATACTTCCCCATGAAGAAAAAAACTGCCTGCTGGGTCTGTTGGAGCTTTAGTTTTAGTTTGTCTTTTCCTTTGCTCTCTTATGCTGGACTTGGAGATGTTGGAGGAGATGGATGGTAGGAAGTTACCTAAGGAGGCATCTCCGGGGGCACTCCACAGTGACTGACACAGTTGTCTCTCATAAGGTCCTGGATTGGAGCCTGGTGGAGTGGGAGTGCCCAGGATCCCCTATCAACTGCCCTTGTTGCCAAAGGGGCATAAGGCTTATTTCCAACCCACTCTACTAAGGATGTTGAAAACCCGGAGGTGAAGATAAGCCACATGCAAGGGCAAGGATCTGCACGGAGAGCCTTTCCCACTGGGAGGCATTAAACTGGGTGCATTAACCACTAGACCACTTGGACTGCTAAGGCTTTTATTACTGATGGTTACATGCCTGTAGATAAATAAGTAACACTTTCTTTTGAAGAAGCCGCCTGGTGTCATTTCATTTACCTACTCGTCCCAGGTCTTGGAGGGAAGTCTATAGGAGGGGCCAAACTCCGCTGGACCTGCTGAGGAGACAGGGAGCTATAGTCTGGTGATGCAGTCTGAAAGTAGAGTGAGTCATGGGTTTCCACTCTGAGAAGAGTGCAGAGGTAAGCTTGTCAGAGAGCAAATTCCCAGGTGAAATGAAACATGGGGACTTAAATGTTTTAAATGTAGATACTAAAGTTTGAAGAGTATTTGGACACGTGCATTAATGTATTACCCAGCTTTGCCAATGCAGGGCTAATGGAATCATTTTGGAGACACTAACATGTTACCAGTGGGATATATGTGTTGTATATATATGACCCACAACAAGTGGTTTTTTCCTCTTCATCTCATAACA
Source organism: Gopherus evgoodei (assembly GCF_007399415.2). NCBI lineage: Eukaryota > Metazoa > Chordata > Testudines > Testudinidae > Gopherus > Gopherus evgoodei. Next base: position 85,842,278 of record NC_044322.1, on the reverse strand, counting down.
TCATTTTCCAGCATGCTGCTTAAAATAAAATTGTGGGGGTTCTTTAAAGTTAACTGAAAACTCCAATACAAAATTGATAAATGCCACAGGTTAACTCTGTTCATTCTGTTTCTAACACCATATATCAAGAGTTATCCATTCACACAAGATGAACTTATTCTGTACACCTGCTGAGACAGAACTGGAAATGCTCCATTGAAGAGGTAAAGATTGACACAGACATTAACCATGTATTTGGAGCTAGTATAAAGCAGGAAATGTGAAGCAAAAAACTGTGAAACCAACGGTGGTGTCTGGAAAATATAATCTCTGAATGTTCAATAGATCTTCTGTCTTAGATCCACATTGAGTTCAGTTTCCTTATTACAGGATCCCTTTGGTAATAGTCCATAATTATTCTCACATTATCCCAAGCTAACAAATAGCTCCACTATATTGGTGGTGCATGGTGAGAGAGGTAAGGTAAAAGGAGATGCACTAGGGAAGCCACACCCTAAATCAAAGACACCAAATAAGGAGATACAAATCTCATAACACCTTCCACTCCCACCCCCCAAAAAAGCTTTGTTGTTCTGAATTGTAGTGGCAATGAATGAATAAAAAAAGAAGGCACAGTTTCAAAGTATTTGTTGACTTAGTACTTAGAGCCTGCCAAGGCTTCTGTGACACAAATATATACTCATTGCTGAGGTTCCTCTCAGGGAAAGATGCAGTTTATTCAGAAGGCTCACAGTCGGAAATTTAATAATTGAGTGAGCCTGACACTGCTCTTCTGAGACTGAATACTCCGGGGGCAAATTCAACTGAAAAAGAAAACTATGTACTGGAAACCGAATATAGTGATACAATCTCATGGGGCCTGGCATGAATTATCTACTGCTTTGTAGGTTTTTTTTTAATAGGTCCCTTTTCATGAAGAAACATAAAATGATGCACTCTGCAATAAGATTTTTAAAATGTACTAAAATTATGCTAGTTCTGACATTCTGGCATCAGCCTCACAGTCTATAAGCACAAAATATTAATACTGTGATGTCTTTACTGAACTTCACAAAGATACTTGCCTATGGGAGTTTAAAAAAAATAAAAAAAACTTTTGTTTTATTGTTTTTATTAAATATATAAACACATAACAAAACATATAAATACTTGTGCAGGATGGAAATAACATATATGTATATATATCAATAACAAAATTCAATGTTCATTATTTGCAAAACGTGGGAAAAAACTGAACCCATAGAGGTCATGCAGGGCATCAATTATTGAAATGACTAAATGAATAAATAAGTGAGAACATAACCGATGAGTATTGGGGGGCTAATATATACCAAACTGCAAAAGTATGATATAGTTTCATATGTGACAAGATAGCCTCCTATTTTTTCCAAGTGTTTTTATTAGTCAATCATTTTTTCCAGTAATTAAGTAGCAGAAAGCTCATTAAGCCAGTCTGTGGATGAGGGAGCAATTACAGATTTCTATTTTCTCAAAATAGCTCTTTTGGCCACTATAATATTTACTGTAATTCATTTCTTAATGTTAACTGGTAATATCAACTCATCTAGCTCCCCTAAAATATAGAAGCTTGGAAAAAGGAAGATTGTGACACTTGAAGTTTCAAGAGAATATTGAATATGTTGCTCCAGAAACACATGCATTTTTGACAAGTATAGAGGATAAGAGAAAGGTTCGTATGTGACTGTATCTCCAACATTTGCTGTGTGTTATTAATCTGGCCTTAAATAAACATTCTAGAGTCCAGTAGTACCTATTTAATATCCTGTTCTGGTAGAGGCACAAGGATAAAGAACTTGAAGTATATTTCACATTAAGCCAGATATCCTCCAAGGTTTCTGTTCTTTGAGACTGAGATTGAGAAGGTAATGCAAAGCATTAAGCCACTTAAAAGTAAATCTCACAAAGTGACTTTTGTTTCCATAGTTCTTAACATATTCATCTAGAGGTGAGAATGATGAAATAGAAAATATTGTCCCCCGTCCTTGCATGAATCCCTGAGCACAGCTACTGAAAGAAGGAACTGTGAGACAGCGGTAGGCTAATATCTGTTAAACATATAATCAAAGAAGGACAGTCTATCATCTTGTATTGCATCTTTATTTTTGTTAATCCTGTTTCTATCCAAATTGTCTTAAGTGTGGCATTGGCCTTGATCCTGAGACACAGGGTTATCCCATAGTGGTATGAGAAAAGAATTAGTAAGATCGGATATGGTAATTATCTTAAAGTGTTGCAGGATACCCCATGTAGATACAAAGACTGGATTTTTCCTTAAGGATATGAGTAGCATCTTAAGTTATATAAAAGAAGAGAGGGGACGTCTGGGCCTGGGGATCTTTGGTGTGATGGTGGTGTAATGAACTGCACTCGGTTGGGGTTCTTTGGGCAGTTGGCCTTGATATGTCCATTACATTTAAAGCATTGCCCAGCTGACTGGTCACTGGGCCGAGGTGGGTTACTGGAGACTGGTGAGGTGGAAGAATAGGGCGTCTGTGGCTTTCCTTGGGTTGTCAGTGGGATCTTGTGCTACCCTCGGTTATAGGGTTTATTGTCAATGTGCCCCCGGGGTATTCGCTCCCCTTGACAGTAGGTTTTTTCTTTTCTGCCACTTCCATCCATTTGGCTCCAATCTCCCCCGCCTCGATTATCGTTTTGGGTTTCCCATCTAGGATGTACCTTTCTATTTCCTCAGGAACACCGTCTAAGAACTGCTCCATTTGTATCAGGAGGTGCAACTCGTCCAGATTGTTATCCTTTGTTCCTGATATCCAGGCTTCATAATTTTTTGCAATGTGGTAGGCGTGTCGGGGGAATGACACATCTGGTTTCCATTTTAGGTTTCTGAACCGCTGATGGGCATGTTCAGGTGTGATCCCCATTCGGTATCTGGCCTTGGTTTGAAAAAGTGTATAGTCGTTCATTTTCTCGTTAGGCATTTCAGCTGCCACCTCTGCTAAGGGTCCACTGAGCTGTAGGCTCAGTTCTACCATTTACTGGTCTTCAGAGATGCTGTACCCAAGGCAGGCCCTTTCAAAATTTTCTAAGAAGGCCTCAGTGTCATCACCTGCCTTGTAGGTGGGAAATTTCTTGTGATGTAGAACAATCATTGGAGCAGGGTTGTTAGGACTTGCTGGAGCATCCTGCCTGGCCCGCGCCAAGTCCATTTCATGCTTTCTCTTTTTTTCTCTCTCTTCACTCTGTTTTTGTTGTTTTTCCATTTCTTGTTGGTGTTTCTCCCTCTCTCGTTGGTGGGCTGCATCTTTGTCTGCTTGTTCTCTTTTGTAGGCTGCCAGTTTGAGGTTTTCTTCCCTTTCTTTCAGCTCCACCTCTTTTTCTCTTTTTTCCATTTGTCGCCTGTGGTCTGCTTCTTTGAATTGTTTCTCTGCATCCGATTTTGCCCTGGAAGTCATGGTTCCTGTTTTCTTGTGTTGGGGTGCCCTCTGGTGTTTATTGTCTGAACTGCTGGCTCTCTGTTGTCTCCTGGGGTTGGCTTAGCAACAGAGTCTTTTTTTTTAAAGTCCTTTCTTGATAATTTAGAAACAAAAAAAAACTTTTAATTTGCCTATGTGTTCTGCTGGAGTTTCTGTTGACTCAGCTGGAGTTCTATTGTTTAACAAATGACCCTCGTTAAACCTTGATGGCCCTTGCCTGAGGCAATCTCTATGCACAGCCGGAAGGAAGCAAGGAAAGAAAAAAAAATCTCTGGCTGTAGTTTTGAAAACCCTCTCTCTGCTACAAGCAGCTAGCAGATAAAAAGAAATATAATAATCTTACTGGCTTTTGGATTCTTATCTTTCCCGCATGCTGCCACCATGTCATAGTATAATTTCCAAATCTGAACCTTAGCGTCCAAAATATGGGTACTAGCATGAATTTTCCTAAGCTTAATTACCAGCTTAGATCTGATAGGCTGCCACCAATCAGGACTTAGGTAGAGCGCCTGATAGACTCTGTTCTCCCCAAACCTTCCCTGGGGACCCCAAGACCCAAATTCCTTGAGTCTCACAACAAAGGGAAATAAAGCATTCTCTCCCCCCCTTTACCTCCTCCCAGATCTTTCCCGCCCTGGGTACACTAGGATATCACCGTGATTCAATTCCTTGAATCAACACATAGAGAGGAATGATACCTTTCCCCCAGAGGCAATACAGATTCAGTTCCGTGAATCTAACACAAAGAGGAAATTTACCTTTCCCTCCCTGCTCTCTTTCCCTTCTCCCCACCAATTCCCTGGTATATACAGACTCAGTTTCTTTGAGCCTTAAATAGGAGAAAAAAAATTAGACAGGTCTTAAAAGCAAAACTTTTAATAAAAAAGAAAGAAAAAAGTAAAAGGTTTCTCTCTGCAATTTAGATGGTAAAAAGTTACAGGGTCTTTTAGCTTATAGAGAATGGATAAACAGCCTTATCCAGAAAAAATACAATTTAAACTATTTCCAGCAAACTACACACTTGCAAATACAGAAAAACAATGTAAAAGCCTATATTGTCTTTCTACCGTTGTACTTACAAATTGGAAACAGAAGATTAGATAGCCTGGAGATTCTTGTGGTCACTCTCAGAGCCCAGAGAGAGAACAGCCCAAGAACAAAGGACCACACCCAAACTTCCCTCCACCCAGATTTGAAAGTATCTTGTCTCCTGATTGGTCCTCTGGTCAGGTGTTGCAGGTCACTGTTTGTTAACCCTTTACAGGTGAAAGAGACATTAACCCTTAGCTATCTGTTTATGACACCCCATGTAGATACAAAGACTGGATTTTTCCTTAAGGATATGAGTAGCATCTTAAGTTATATAAAAGAAGAGAGGGGACGAAACAGAACAACTAACCTTTTTCAATCTCAGATCAGGCTAGAGTGTATACAGAGCAATTGTAGGGAACCACTTTACAATAGGATGCATTTGGAATGCTAGATAGCATAGATACAAATCTGGCAACTGCATACCTCTAGTTGCTCAGGATGTTTAAAGGGTCTTGTGTGACAAGTGAGACTGTTTTTATCCCATGTAAATTACATGATAAACCTTTTTTTCCCCCCAAAGAACAAGGGAGAGACATTGAAAGGCAAGAGGCTAATGACATAAGTCAGTTCTTGGGCAGATATTCATTTTGGCTATTTTTATTCTCTCCGGTAAGAATCTAGGGAGGAGACACCACCTCTCTACATCCTTGAAGATTTCTTTTGATATGTAGTCCATATTTATAGAAACAATATTGGGAAAATTGGGACAAATCTGAATACCTAAATAAACTATTTCCTTGCATAATTGAACTGGAAAATGTTGAAACTGACGAGGATGTGGCCTTTTGTATATATCCATTGCATCTGTTCTATTCCACTTCAAGTGAAAAACAGAGGTCGTTCCAAAAATATCAGCTATATTCAATAATGATGGGATTCATGAGGATGGATTCTTCAGTAGCACAAAAGTGTTGTCATCATCATATAAATTGATTTTGTATTCTTTTCTGTTTATAGTCACACCTTCAATGGCTGAATGCTGACACGTGTACATTGCTTGTGATTAAAAAGGAGGGATTAGAAGGGACAGCCCTGCCGTGTCCGTCTTTCTAGTTGAAATGTGGGAGAAAGAATTCCATTAGTTAATAGTGAAGAAAGGGGAGAGTTGTATGATACACTCATCCAATTCAGGAATATTGGTCCAAATCTGAATTTTGGATTCAAAAGACTTTCTCTGCATCTAGAAATAAGGCTATGTAGGGAATATGTGACATATGAGCTTGTTAGATCAAGTAAGCAATTTTTCTTGTATTATAAGCAACCAGTTTTTCTTTAGTGAAACCAACCTGGTCTCTTTATTTAATTGGTGGGACAATGGTGTTCAGGATGTTGCTAAATTTTTTGCAATTATTTTGAAATCTGTGTTCAAAAGAGAAATGGAGCAGAAGTCACCACAGTTGGGCCTTACTTTGTTCTTCTTTTAATATTAAGTAACTAAATCAGTTCTCATGAAAAGAAACATAGTTGCTTTTGGAAATGTTTTAGTGAAGACCTTTGAAAGAATAGAAGAAATCTGATTACCAGATGTTTTGTTGAAGCTTCCCAGAAAGTCATCACATCAGGGGCCTTGCCAGAATTCATATTTTTTTTATCACTTGTTAAGTTTCTTGTGTTGTGAAAGTTTTGTCCATAAACAACACTTGTTTTGAAGTTAGGGTATTAAAGGTAGCCTTGCCACGCCCTACTTCCACCTTTGGGCCTGAAGCAGCAGCCAGGCCCAAACTGACTTTTTGCATGGGCGCATGTACCACCCCCTTGGACTGACCCCCTGCAGCAAGTCCCAGCTTTGCCCCTTGATACCCACCCCATTTGCCCCTTGCAGCCTTTTGTCCCTCCCCTTTACCCCAGGCCCCTTGCTATCTTCAGTTTGTTTGTCTGCCCTGCCCATTTCTCTATGCAGCCTCTGTTTATTTGCCACTCCCCCAGCCCTGAAGCAAGCCCTTAGGTTCCTCTGCCCCTCTCCTAGTCTGGTTGTTCCCCTCCCTTCGATCTCCTCTTGCCCTGATTAGCCCCTCCCCTCGTTCACCCATGCCCCTTCCCATGTGCTTGTGCCCCTCCCTATTTGAGTTTGACCCTGTTTCACTGCACCCCTCCCCATGATGTTATATCCCCCGATTCCCTAGTGCAGCTAGAGGAGCCAGAACCCCATTCCGAGTCGGTGACTGGCATCCCACCCAGGTCCTTGATAGCCCCCGCCCATCCAGTCCTCCTCTTCTGGAGCCCTCCTCCCCTGCCTGCAGCCCAGCGGGGAGGGGTGATCGAACTGTTCCCCTTTGCCCTCCTCCCTTTGGTGTTTGTTCCCCCTCTGCTCTCATTATGGCATGGGACACGGCGGGCGAGACCCCTCAGATAGACTCTGCTGCCCCCCCTCTGCCTGTCCCCCCATAGATCCCCTCAGGCCTCCACCTCAACGCTGATGAACCATCTGCTTCCAACTCCACTGGGGCACTGGCAGCGGCAGACAACGAGATGACCTCCTCTGCTGCCATGATCCTTGCCCCCTCCGATTCTGGGGGACCCCCCCCAGCCGGCGGGAAGGGCCATGGCAAAAAGAAGGATAAGGGCCCTACCAAAATGATTAGGCCCTCCATGGCAGGGGCTGCCCCTGCTTCTGGCCCTGCCACTAGCTGCGGCATCCCTCCTTGCTGGTCCCTCCACCAGCTCTGCAGGTGCCCTTCCCCCAGCCCCCAGAGTTTACATCCAGGTGGCTCCCCTGCCTGCTGCTAGGTCATCTCTCTGGACCACCGCCTCTGCTACCATCTACAGTGGCCAGGGGCTGTTCCCCACCTTGACCAGAAAGCACGGCGTCCTTTGCCTCCTAGTGCCTGCCTCACCACACATGGAGACTTACATGCGAGCATAGGCGAGGGTGATGGGGCCCACGGCTATTGTGTCATCCTTCAGAATTTATGGAAAGGTCTTCTTCTTCCTAACATTGCAGGCCGCCGCCCAGGAGGCAGTGGAGATGGGCCTGGCGGTGGAGGGTGGGGGTTCGTCCCCCTGGAGACACTAGGAGACCTGGGGGTCTGAATAGTCCTGACCTTTGTCCCTCCCTTCCTTCTGAATGTCGCCCTGTTCCCCTCCCTCTCTACCTTGGGGAAATCAATCTCTGTAGTCAGCTCTCTCCCACTGGGCTGCAAAGACTCTGCCCACCGTCACATTCTCTCGTTCGGCTGACAAGTGAGGTTTCAACTGCCGACCGCGTTGTGTGATGGAGAGGCGCTCGAGCTGTCCTTCCTGGTCCTGTACCAAGGAGCCCACTACTAGGTGCATTACTCTATGGGGGAGGTCCAGTGCTACCTCTGCCAGACGATGGGACACGTCCGGAAGGACTGCCCCTTGGCCTGGCACGGAGGAGAGTCTGGGACCCCCGAGCCCAGGCAGGGCACTGGCCGTGGGATTGACAGTGCTCCTGGCTCCTTGGTGCCCAGAGCTGCCCCTTCTCCTTCCCAGTCCACCACTGCTCCCACTCAGGCCCAACGGGTACCTCCCCTTGTACGCCCAGAGGAGCAGGAGAGCCCCGCCTCTGCTGCATGCAATCTGACAGGGCCCATGGAAGAAGGTGCAGCAGGGATACCGCTGGGCACGGGAGAGGGCTCGCCCCATGGGAAATCTTCCCTTCCTGATGCGACCCTACTGCTACCTCCCCGAGTCCCTGAGCCATCGCCCATACTCCTCCAACTTGACCCCTGTTAGCCAGCCCCCTGATGATGCCATGAAGGTCTGGGCCCTAGTACAGGGGAAGCGGGGCAAGTGGAAGGCTCAAGCTCCATTTCTTCCCACTGCTGCAGAAGCCCCCCGGAAGACCAGGAAGGGGGGCAACGATGCTGAGCCTTCCACCTTGTCCCCAGGTGGATTTTGTTCACTGGTGCCGGCTGGGGAAGATGTGGCAGCACTGGAGGGTAGCACCATCCCTCCTTTGGAATCCCTTCCCTCAGAGGCCCCCGATGGAGCCCCTCCTGCCTCCTTGCCACCTAAGGCCCTAGCAAGCCCTGAAGCGAGCGTCACTTTGGATGCCGGCGGGGAGAACCCAGGGGTGGTGGAAGGTGATTTCTCCTCCATTTATGAGGAGATTGAGGCCCTGGGTCTGACGCTGGTCACCCAGGGGGAGGACAACCCTCTGTCAGTGGGCCTTGATCTAAGCAACCTCAGCCTGGTCCCACTTTCCCCATGCTCCTGCCCCCTAACCACTGCTTCTGCTCCCACCTTGAGGGTCCCCTGGGCTCTTCCATCTGCCTGGCCACAGATTTGCACCCCACTGACAGCTGCCAAGCCTACTGAGGTGATGGTCGGTGCCATGCAGCCGGGACCCGAGTCCCATGGGTATCCCTCGGAGGTGTGGGGCAACCGACCTCCTTCCTGGGCAGGGACCCCACTGAAGACTGTCCACCTCCTGATGCCATGTCTGCCAAACCAGCCATAGACCCTGAGCCTGGCATCACTGAGGGTTTCCTTCCCACCCCCTAGATCCCTGAGCCAAACCGAGAGGGGCCACCTCCCAGCGGCCCAGCTACTGGGGCTCAGGATCCTGCCTCTGTCCCTCTTCCCAACTCCACTCCTGACCCCTACCCTGCTACTATTCCTGACACCTGCCCTGACCCTACTCTTGAGCCCTGCCCTGCCCCTTATGCTAATACCATACTTCTCCCCTCCAACTCCTGTGATGCCATTGCTGCCCCTGGGGCTGACTCTTTCCATTTCCCAGAGAATGACCCCCAGTGAACGGTCTTTGTATTTCCTGATCCTGACCCACCAGGGGCTGCTTCCTTCCTTCTGCTGCCCCTCATTGAGCGGGGATTTGAGGTAGGCCGCGTGGCACCAGCCCATCGGGCATGGCATCGGGGGTCCACCCCTTGCCTGCCCATCTGGGTGGGCCATGAGGCTTTGTCAGGGGCATCTTCGGAGGATAGCCAGGGGCCAGTGACCCCGACTCGCCATACGCTGCAAGAAGAGCTGCGGGAGTTCTTTGAAGACATCTGTGGCTCCCGTAACAAGGTACAGCTTGTTCTCCAGCAATGGAGGGATTTTCATCAAATCCTCTGGGCCGCGAGGGCCCTCATGGGGGAGGGTAAAAAGACCAGGAAGCAGGCAGCCATAGCCTACCAGCGGGTCTGCCTCTTCTGTGATTCCTTACTCACCTACAGGGTAGATTATGGATTGCTGCATAGCCTGATGGGGGCCGTGAGCATCCCTGCTGGAGAGGAAACCCCCAGCCCTCCTCATGGCACCTATCATCTTCGCAACATTGAACGCCCGGGGCTGTAGGATGGGTATCCGCAGGAGCCAGGTGCTCTCCTTCTTTCTGCGGGAGGGTGGGGTTACTCTGTTATTTTCCTGCAGGAGATTCAGCTGGATCTGGCCCCTGAAAGACAGCTGGCAGCTGGAATGGGGGGACAAGGTCTACTTTAGCTATCTCACAGCTCTTACAGCTGGAGTGGCAACCCTGTTCTCCCCTGACCTATGGCCCGAGGTGCTGAGGGTTGCTGAGGCTGTGCCGGACCACCTGCTGCACCTCTGGGTCGGTATGGATGGGCTCGTGGTCAACCTCGTTAACGTCTATGCCCCAACATTGGGCCCGGAGTGGCTGAGTTTCTATCAGCAGGCATTTGCCCTCCTCTGCACCTTGGATCCTCACTCGTGCCTGGTCCTGGCTGGGGACTTTAACGCCACCCTTGAAGAACAGGACTGCTTGGGGACCAGGCAGTGCCCAACCCCTATGAACATCCTCCGAGAGATAGTCGAACATCATTCCCTGGTGGACATCTGGTGTGACTACCACTTGGACAACGTTTTGACATTCACTTTGGTCCAGGTGGAGGCCCATCGGTCACACCATTCCCAGTTGGACCACATCTACTTATCGTATTTCAACTTTTCATGGGCCCACTCCTCCAGCCTCCAGTTGGCCCTGTTCTCTGATGACCTGTCTTAGCGCGGAGAGGCCAGGGCCAGCCTATTGGCATTTTAACAACAGCTTGTTGGAGGATGTGGGCTTCGTGGCATCCTTCCGGGAGTTCTGGATGGCCTGGCAAGGGCAGCGGCGTGCCTTTCCCTCGGCACGGCGGTGGTGGGACCTGGGGAAGGTGTGTACCCAGCTCTTCTGCCATGACTACACCTGGGGTGCCAGTCGACGGAGGAATGCGGCGATAGAGCAGTTGGAATGGGAGGTCTTAGAGCTGGAGAGGCCTCTGGCTGCCAGCCCTGAGGATCCATCCATCTGTGGAGCATGCTGGGAGAAGCAGGAGGAGCTCTGGGCCCTCAACGACCATCGGGCCTAGAGTTCCTTTTTTTGATCCCACATCTGTCTCCTTCAGGAGATGGATCGTGTCTCCCACTTCTTCTATGCCCTGGAGAAAAGGAAATGGGCCAAGAAACACGTCACCTGCCTTCTGGCAGAGGGCGGCACTCCCCTCACAAATCCGGTGGAGATGTGCGGGAGGGCCAGGGCCCTCTACAGAGGCCTTTTCTCCCCAGAACCGACCAATCCTAACGCTTGCAGAGAGCAGTGGAACAAACTACCTACAGTCAGCATCAGCGACCGAGACTGGCTAGAGCTGCCTCTCACTCTGGCCAAGTTCTCGGAAGCCCTCCACCACATGCCCACCAGTAAATCTCCGGGCATGGATGGGCTGACCATGGAGTTCTACCCCATTATCTGGGATGTCCTCGGCCCAGACCTAGTCACCGTCTGGGCTGAGTCCTTGCAGAGCGGAGTCCTCCCTCTTTCATGCAGGTGAGACGTGCTCACCTTATTGCTGAAGAAGGGAAACCTCCATGATTTACGGAATCGCTATCCCATATCACTCTTCAGCATGGACTACAGAGTCGTAGCAAAAGCCATCTTGATGCAGCTAGGGTCCATGCTGGCAGACTTGGTCCACCCAGACCAGACCTACACCATCCCGGGCCGCACCATCTTTGACAACCTGTATCTGGTCTGGGACCTCTTGGAACTTCAGTGTAGGGATGGTCTGTCGTTCGCCCTGCTGTCCCTGGATCAGGAGAAGGCGGTCGACAGGGTGGACCATGGGTATCTCCTGAGCACTCTGCGAGTGTTTGGCTTCGGACCCCAGTTTGTAGGTTTTCTCCAGGTGCTGTATGCTTCTGCAGAATGTCTAGTCAGGCTCAACTGGACCCTGACTGAACCAGTCAGCTTCAGGCGAGGAGTATAGCATGCCCCCTCTTGGGCCAGCTGAACACTCTGGCGATCGAGTCCTTCCTCTGTCTCCTCTGCAGGAGGTTGACGAGGTTGGTACTGCGAGAGCCAGAGCTGTGGTTGGTCCTGTCGGTGAACGCCAATGACATGCTCCTTGTGGTTCAGGACCTGGGCGACTTGGCGCAAGTGGAGGCTTGCCAGGCTGTCTACTCGGCAGCCTCCTCCACCCGGGTTAACTGGGTCAAGAGCTCTGGCCTGGTGGTTGGGGATGGGTGGCAGGTGAGCTCCCTTTCACCTGCACTTCGGCCATCTGGTGGAGCGTGGGTCCGCTGCTCTATCTTGGCATTTACCTTTCTGCCACAAATCCATCTCGGCCGGAGAACTGGCACAATTTAGAGGGCAGGGTAACAGAGTGGCTCTGGAAATAGACAGGACTACTCTGATGCCTCTCCCTTTGAGGGAGAGCACTGGTGCTTAATCAACTAGTCCTGTCTATGCTCTGGTACCGGCTCAACACCCTGGTCCTGGCCTCAGCTTTCCTGGCCAACCTCCAGACCGTGATTCTGGAGTTCTTCTGATCAGGACTGCACTGGGTTTCTTCAGGGGTTCTCCATCTACCCCTGGAGGAGGGAGGGCAGGGCCTGAAGTGTTTATACACTCAGGTCCATGTCTTCTGCCTCCAGGCCCTGCAGAGGCTCCTTTATGATACAGGTAGTCCGGCGTGGAGCATACTGGCACGCACTTTCCTGTGCCGCTTCTGAGGGCTTCGATATGACCAGCAACTCCTTTATCTCCATCTGAGAGGTTTTCTGCGAGATCTCTCTGGAATGCTGATCTTCTTCCAGGACCTCCTCTGGACCTGGAAACAGTTCCCAGTGACCAGATCCGTGGTGACCACTATGGGGGCAGATCTCCACACAGAGCCCCTGCTACACAACCGTCATCTCTGTGTGCGGGTGGTGGAGTCCCCCTTGGTGCGCCAGAGGCTGGTCCTGGCAGAAGTCACCAGAGTTGGAGATCTTCTGGACTATGACGGGGAAGCTGGTTGGATCCTCTGATGCTCACTCAGCACATGGGGCACTCCGGGCCTCATACTCCTCGGCGCATATTTCAGGAGGTGAGGGCCGCTTTTCCGCCCACTACTCAAGTTTACCTCGACTGGGTCCTGTGAGACGGCATGCCCCACCCACCCTCCACCCCAGGCCCTCTGGACCTTTTCGTCGGGTCCCTGCCCCATGGATCCAACTGGTCCCCCCACCCCTTCACTGTGAGCTGGCTGCACAATCTGTAGCTGGTCTCCTTCTAGACTGCACCAAGGAAACATCTAGACATGATTGTGCTCCACATCCTTCATTTTTTCACCCTTGTGTCCCACTCTGACCCAAAGTGGCAGGACCTCCTGCCACCTCTAGAGGGAGAGGAGCCCAAGTGGGCCAACCAATACTCCACCCTGGTCCCAATACTCACCGGGGATATCAGTTGGTGGCTCCTTCATGGGGTCATGAGCATGGGCGTGTACTTGGCGTGGTTTACCCCTATCCCAGACACCTGCCCTTTTTGTGGCATGAGGGAAACCCTGGCACACATTTACCTGGAGTGCGCCACGCTGAAGCCCCTATTCTGGTTCCTCTTAGACATCTTGTTAAGATTTTAGTTGCACTTTTCCCCTCACCTTTTATTTAAGCATTCCTTATCTGTGGCCCCACAAAGTCACGGGACCTCCTGGTCAGCCTCCTCTTGGCCCTGGCTAAACTGGCCATCTATAAAACCAAGGTGATGAGGTTGGCTGATGGAGTATCCTGTGACTGTGGGGCCTATTTCTGATCCTCCATCAGTTCACGTATCCAGGCAGAGTTCCTCTGGGCAGCGTCCACTGACTCTGTTGATGCCTTCGAGGAGCAGAGGGCGCTGTCCAGGGTTCTCTGCTCGATGTCCCCATCTGGTTCACTTCGTTTTACCCTTTGACCACACTCCTGACCCTATTATTTCATTAGTTGTCCCCCGTAATCATTTGGTTTCCAGGTCCTGTGGATCCCCCTCCTTAGGACAGGGGCGGGGGGGCAGGAATCCTTTAGCAGTGGGCAGGCAAAGCCTGGATCCCAATAGGATCACTTTCCTGTAGCCATCTGGCCTGACTCGGTCACACATCATATACTGCTAATAATTGCAAAGTATGGCGTGACAAAGAGTCCTGTGGCACCTTATAGACAAACAGAAGTATTGGAGTATAAGCTTTTGTGGTAAATACCCAACTCATCAGACACAAGTATGGAAGGTTTGTTTGGCTGAATAGATACATAGTTGATTATAGAAAAATATTCTTGTTTCCATTATAATTTGCTAACTTTTCTATTTGTCTTCTTTTCCTTCAGCTGAATTTTGAAAATAAAATTCAAATGCTCAGTCTTGGAAATTCAAATGATATTCATCAGAATTAATGGATTAGTTTCAAATTCAACAACTTATGCACCTTACACAAAGAGTTGTTATAGCACAATATCTGTCTATTATACTTTGCATGCTAATTTAAAAAGTGATTATTAAAGCAGATGTTCCAGCCTAATACATCTATATACTATTGAATTTTAAAAAGAATATTCCTATTTAGAAATTGAAAAATATTTTATATATAACTTTTCAGTGAAATGAGTAGAATAAAGGCAACAATCCAAATTTATGAATTGAAAATGTGCCTCTGTTCTGATGCCACATAATTAATTTTAGTAGCAGAGATGGACTCTATTATTCAAAATAACCTTATCAGTTTTACAAAGATGGTTTTATAAGGCATATGTAAGTAGATATGCTACTTGGAATCCATTTCTTCATTGGTAAAAATTAATCATCGTGTTCAGCAATTGAGCTGTTATTTCATTAAAAGAATTTTTGGTCTCTATCAAGTGTTTATTGCTTTAAATTACAGAATGGCTTGATCAGTTCCGAAACTTCTGAGGATTGTAAAATGTATTTCTTCAGCCTTTAAGATATATTTAATTAATGTAAATGACCTCAAAATGTGGTTGGCATAATTTATGCCTTAACATTTACAAACATAAGAGTATAAGAACAGCCATACTGAGCCAGACCAAAGGTCCATCTAGCCCAATATCCTGTCTTCCAACAATGGCCAATTCCAGGTGAATCAGAGGGAATGAACAGAACAGGTAATGACCAATGATCCATCCCCCATTCCCAGCTTCGGGCAAACATCGTCTAGGGACACCATCACCGCCCATCCTGGATAATAGCCACTGATGGATCTATCCTCCATGGATGTATATAGTTATTTATTAAACCCCATTATAGTCTTGGCCTTCACAACATTCTCTGGCAAAGAGTTCCACAAGCTGACTGTGTGTTGTGTGAAGAAATACTTCTTTATGTTTGTTTTAAACCTACTGCCTGTTGTTTTCATTTTGTGACCCTTAGTTCTTGTGTTATGAGAAGGAGTAAATAACACTTCCTTATTTACTTTCGCCACACCAGTCTGATTTTATAGACCTCAATCATATTCCCCTTTAGTCATCTTTATTTCAGGCCGAAAAGGCCCAGTTTAATTAATCTTGCCTCATATGGATGCTGTTCCATACCCCTCGTCATTTTTGTTACTCTTTTCTTTACCTTTTCCAATTCCAATATATATATTTTTGAGACAGGGCAACCAGATATGCCACAGTGTTCAAGATGTGAGTGTACCGTGGATTTATATAGAGGTAATATGATATTTTCTGTCTTATTATCTATTCCTTTCCTAATAATTCCCAAAATGATGTTAGCTTTTTTGACTGCTGTTGCACATTGAGTGAATGTTTTAAGAGAATTATCCTGAATATTCACACTGTGCATTATTCTACATTTATCAATATTGAACTTATCTGCCATTTTGTTGCCTAGTGTTGTTAGATCCCTTTGTAACTCTTCACAGTCTGCTTTGGACTTAGCTATCTTCAGTAGCTTTGTATCATCTGCAAATTGTGCTCCCTCACTCTTTACTCCTTTTTCCAGATAATTTATGAATATATTGAACAGTACTGTTCCCAGTACAGACTATTTACCTATCTCCATTCTGAAAACTGACCATTTATTCCTACCCTTTATTTCCTATCTTTTAACCAGTTACCAAACTATGAGAGGACCTTCTCTCTTAACCATGACAGCTTACTTTGTTTAAGAGCCTTTGGTGAGGGACCATGTCAATGGTTTTCTAAAAATCTAAGTACACTATATCCACTGGATTACCCTTGTCCACATGCTTGTTGACCCCATCAAAGAATTCTAATAGATTGGTGAGGCCTGATTTCCCTTTACAAAAAACATGTTGACCCTTCACAAACAAATTGTGTTCATCTATGTGCCAGATAATTCTGTTCTTTACTATATGTAAGGGGACTGTTGCCCCCTTACTAACATTCAGTGGGTGTGTTTTGGCTGCTAGTTCTCAGCACTAAAAGGGGAGGGGTCGATCGGAAATCAGGACCCTGAGACACTCCCCAGAAACAATGGTGAGAGCCAATGCTCCGGGTGAGCCTGATTGACAGGGCGGGCAGGCTAATCAAGAAGACAGAAGGCCAGGGTGGGTCCTGTCCTCCGTTTGAGCTGGAATTGTCTGAGTCAGACAGAGTGGGGCCTAGCTAAGGAGAAAGCAAGGGCTCAAGCTGAGCTGGAGAGCAGAGCCATGCCAGATCCAGAGGGGCCAGAGCTGCAGCCACAGAAGCAGAGACACAGCCCAGGGAGAGCAGATCCTGTGCTGGGAGCAGAGCTGCAGCCACAGAGCCAGAGACACAGCCCAGGGAGAGCAGATCCTGTGCTGGGAACAGAGCTGCAGCCACAGAGACAGAGACACAGCCCAGGGAGAGCAGAGCCTGTGCTGGGAACAGAGCTGCAGCCACAGAGCCAGAGATACAGTCCAGGGAGAGCAGATCCTGTGCTGGGAACAGAGCTGCAGCCACAGAGCCGGGTGTGGTGAGCAACTGGGGCCAGCCAAGGGGGGACCTTGGGCAAAGGGCCCAGTGCAGAAAGACACCCCTAGCCAAGGGTCCTTTCAGGCCAGGCTGGGAGGGGGTTCTTAACCCAACGGGGGGCTGACGCTGGGAAGAAAGGTCCCACCACCCAAAGCCCGAAGGTGTGTGGCCACCACCATTGTAAGTGTCCAATCTGCAGCATCCCTGCAGCACAGCCAGGGCCTGAGAAGAAGAGCTGGGATCTACAAGGAACAGACTGTGAAGTGCCCTGACATTCCAGAGACACTGTTTGTAATGTTCCCTGCCACAGAGCAGGGTAACGTGTTTCCTTTAATGTTTCCCATTTTTCCTTATACTTTTTTCAAATTAATTGTTAATTAAATAACTTGTATTTATTTTAAATTGTATGATGTGATCAGTGGGTCAGGGAGATGCCCAGTGCAGAGAAGGTACCCTGGAGTGGGGACACCCTAGCCCCTGTCCTGGGTGACCACAGCAGGGTTGGGGGCTGAGCCCCCCAGGAATCCTGTGCCCAGCCTTGTTGGGGTTATGAGGATTCTGCCAGACAGGAGAGTGAAAGGGGAGTCCTCAAGGGCAGGGAGGCTTCTGGGTAAAGAAAGTGGGAGCGAGGACTCAGATCCTTTCACCAGGGTAGCACAGAAGCCAGGAAAGTTCCCCACAATAGTGGAACCATTCCCCGGCTTACATATAGTTTCAACAAATTTTCCCAGTACTGAAGTTAAGCATACTGGCATGTAATTGCTGAGATTGCCTCTGAAGTCTTTTAAAAAAGTTGGCATCACATTAGTTATCCTCCAGTCATCTGGTACAGACGTGGATATAAATGATAGGTTACATTCCCTGGTGAGTAGTTCTACAATTTCACATTTGAGTTCCTTCAGTAATTTTTGGGTGAATGCCATCTAGTCCTGTTTTGAAACATATGTTCCAGTCTTTTATCAAGAGATGTCTGAAATTTATCCAGAAAATTTGGATATTAATTTATGTCTCTATATAATGGTGAAGCAATTACCTCTTAACCACCAAATGTCCTTTGAAAGAATGCAAGATGGGCTGTCTTTGTGGGAGTAGGGATAGCATGATGGGTGGTTTCACAGCTCTACACTTCCCTGCTCTCTTCAAGATAATTTTGTCCAGATTACCCTTTTCCTCATCTGATGCCCCTGTACAGTTCCAGGCACAATTTGCCCCTCACTAGGCCTGATCTTGCAGATCTGATCTAGCAAATTTCCACTGATTTCATGAGCTGTTTTACCTGAACAAAGGCTGAAGCCTTGCGGTTTATACGTGCAAGATCTCCAAGTTCCAGTTGTTATGAAAACGCTAACCTTAGATTTATGTGAACTCTCAGCTATGTTGCAGCACTGGTATCACTGTGTCATTTAATACTATATGAATAAAAAAACCACATATTTACTGAACTGAAGAAATAACTGAAAGTGTGATAGCACTATCAATAGACCAAACCTATAAGAGGAATAAAAGCAAATCCATTGTTCTACGAAAGACAGGGCAGCAATCTAATGGTATTAAAATGAGGCTTGTTTGTTTGTTTGTTTGTCTCCCCCAAAGCACACGTAATAATTTGGAGAAACAATTGTATGAGAGTCCCACAGTGTCATTCCATACAATTTCTCATTAGCTGCTGCTGGGAATATTCTCTTAGTAGCAACAGAATTTTGTCCTTAGTTTTGTTTGTTTGTTTGTTTGTTTTTTGTTTTTAATGGCATGCATTGTCAATTTGTTCACTAGATAACACTTAAAATTCAAGTCGTTTTGGGTTTCTTCATAGGTAAACATAATTCAAGAGAAAACTGAAATAAATAACCCCAAAACAATTCCCCCATGGAGCTTTTATCCCATTAAATTATTAATATAGAAGCATTTTATTATTTTAAACTAATAGCAATGGCTCCTTTCTGATTCTGAAATCTATTTGATAATATTTATCACCATTCTTAGTTTCAGATTTAACATAAAAGCTCAGCATCCTTAATAATATCCTTCAAATATTACTTTCCAGCAAACCCACTGAATCACAGCTTTTGCTGAGGAGGGCTTGTCATTCCTGTAAAAGTGGAAGCATGTCTCTTAACAGCTTTGTTCATAGGATTTGATGCACTTGCAGTAGTGAAGAATGTTACTGGAAAGTAATTAAAGAGTTCCTGTGTAATAATAGATACTTCACAATATGCGGAGAAAATAACAGTGCCACCATTTTGCAGCTAAAATAATGAGATAACCATAGCCACCATTTCTGAAGGTTACTTAAGCTTACTTTTATTAAGCGTGTGTGTGTGTGTGTGTAAAAGATATAATTCCTTCTCTGTGTATCTTTTCATCTAGCTTCATCAACTTATCAAAATGCTTTTAAAGGTATATGGTATTTGTTTACTCAAAACGCCTTTGGAAAATTAATCCCAAAACATTCAGTGCCATCTTTCTAACAATAGCTGCCAGGTTGTACACTAAGTCATAACTGTGTTATGTGAGCTTGACCTCTACTGTGGTTCTCACCTTCATAATTCAAACAGAAGTGTTGCCCTCAGACACTTGAAATCTGACACAACACAAATAAGTTAAGGTTTCAAAGAATCTGGAGTTCTGATTAGTTCCCAATAAATATAGTATCAAGTAAAGCAATTAATGAACAATTATATGCACTTTTACATGTACCTTTTTTGATTTTCTGTAGTCTGTGAATCCTTATTAAATAAACCAAATGCATAACATGAAATTAAATGTCCCCAGCACTGGTAATTTATCATTCCCCTAGGGAGAAACTAGTCATTTCCTGGCTGGGTCTTTTCATGTTAAGTGGAAAGAGCCTTCTATATCAAAGCTTTCCTGCTTGTCACTTGCAGTAAATTTGGTGACCAGCTGTGACTGTAAAAATGTGTTTAGGCCTGGTAAAAATGATAAAACTTCTACAAAATAATCAGTGCGTGGTTTTTTTGGCCAGTTCATTTCACATGATTTTAACCCTCTGAAATTACAATTTTTGGTGACATTTTTGAAAACGGGACTTCTTTTGCAATAAAGATGTAAAACATCAATGCCTTTTATTGCAAAATTTCATAAACATGTATTTTTAAAAAGCTACTGGAAAAGGAAGTATCACACAAGATCTTGTT
Source organism: Gopherus evgoodei (assembly GCF_007399415.2). Classification (NCBI taxonomy): domain Eukaryota; kingdom Metazoa; phylum Chordata; order Testudines; family Testudinidae; genus Gopherus; species Gopherus evgoodei. The sequence goes on along the minus strand of NC_044322.1, from coordinate 85,822,462 downwards.
CATTGGATTAAGAAATGGACTGAGTGGCATGATATCTTTAGTTCTAATCCCAGCTCTGTGCTGATTTGACCTAATAATACTGTACAGCCACTATATAGTGAAGAAGTAGTTATAATGTTCCTACATGTGGGGAGGGAAACTGAGGTGTAGATTTGCACAAGGTCCCAAAGCAGGTCATACTACTGAGTTGTTAATGAAGACAGCTTTTACTGCCTTTTAGCTCTAGCACCTTTAGCACCTTCACATTCAATCCCATGTCCTCTTTCATAACTCTTCTCAAACCACATCTGCTGTGATGCATACAACTCACATAACAATGAGAGGTAGTGGACATGCTGACTCTGCTTTTTAATAAACTAATCGGGATTGTTTCACTATTTATTTTACCTTCCTGCCCAGCTGCTTACCTGGAGAGTCTGCTGACCAACTAGCTAATTTTGGAAGAGCTGTGAAAAGAAGCAGAATCAATGGTGATAAAACCCAAGCTTTTCATGCCTCCTCTGAAATGACAACTAATGACCTATCAGTGCTGCATGTAGATGACAATGACATTGAATGGGTGAACAGTTTTATTTCTCTGGGAAGGCAGTTGACAGCTGGAGGTTCTATAACCAAAAAAGTCGTACATCAGATCTGTCTTGCATCAATGTTATTTCTGCATCTTCAAAGACCTCTCTTCGAGTGGCAGGATGTCTGTGTGAAATCCTGTTAGTGATGGCAGACCCATTCCATGGAGTAGAAAAATGACTGGTAAAAACAGCTGAGGAGAGGAAACTAAACTGTTTTAAGAATCAAAATTAGTGCATTTTTAACATTTGTTTATTTGATTGTTAGAAATGAAAGTATACTTAGATGATCCTGGCAAGTTGCAGTGTTTCAGCACTTAAGAACAAGATAACTGCAGTGGTAGTGTCATGTCTAGTATGCAGAAAAATATAAACTTTTGTAGAATATTTATATTGCTGATGATGATGGAAGTAGAGCACAAAGCCAACCACGAATGAGATCAGAAGATGCAATTTTGAGGAATTTAGAGAAACCTAAATGCTCCCATATTGACTCTTGCTGAAGAAAGAAATCTTAAAGGGATTGTTCAAGATGAAAGTCAATTCCATGGCTACATCATAGTCATATGAATCTGCTGCTATGCTGCTGCTGCTGCTGCCTGCCCAGCTTTATCCAACTGTTTGTTTTATCTACCTGTTGTTGTCCTGTCATATGTATAGCTTATAAGATAATTGAAGCAGGAGCAGTCTTTTTCTTATTAGTGTATGGTGTCTAACACAATTATCTCACATCAGGGCTTCTAATGTAAATAATAAATAATAGTAATAATAGTTAAGGCTATAATTTAGTCACAGAAGTCACGGAAACTGACTTCCAGTAACCTCCATGACTTCAGCCTGTGGTGGTCAAGAGCTGCAGGGTACCCCACAGCCTGCAGGGGCTGGGGGCTGTGGGGTGCACTCACTGCCTCTGGTGGCCCCCAGAGCTCCAAGTGCTGCAGGCAGTGGGGGAAATCCCATGCACTCACCTTCCATGGGCGATGGGGTCCCCTGGAGCTGACAGTGGCAGGGGAATCCCCAAGCACCCTGCCACCGTGGATGGTGGGAAGACCTGCAGCTCCCAGCTGCCGTGGGTGGCGGAATACCTCAGAGCTTCTGGCTGCCCTAAGTGGAATGCCCAGAGTTCCTGGCTGCCATGGGCAGTGGGGAACCGACAAGCTCCTGGTCACCATCAGTGGCAGGGGCCCCTGGAACTGCTTGTGGCAGGGAACTCCCATGCTCCCACTTACCATTGACCCCTGCAGCTGTGGACTGAAATGAGAGGCAGGGGCACCCCACAGCTCCTGGCCCCAACGAGCAGCAGGGGATCCCTGGAGCTGCAGGTGGCAGGCGTACTCCACAGCCCCCAGCTGCTGCAGGCGGCTCCTAGCTCCTGCACAGCTGCCCTACTTCAGGCAGTATTGGGACCTGCAGATCCCCATTTTGTTATGGATATTTTTAGCAAAAGTCATAGACGGACAGGTCACAGCTTCCATGATTTTTTCTTTTTTGCCCATGTCATAAACAGATAGCTAAGGGTTAATGTTCTTTTACCTGTAAAGGGGTAACACCAGTAACCTGAAACACCTGACCAGAGGACCAATCAGGAAACAATACTTTTTCAAATCTGGGTGGAGGGAAGTTTTGGGTGTGAGTTCTTTGTTCTTTGTCTTGGTTCTGTGCCCTCTCTGCTCTGAGAGTGATTTTTCTATCTCCTGGCATTCTAATCTTCTGTTTCCAAGTTGTAAGTACAAGGATAGTAAGACAATAGGTTTATATTGTTTTCTTTTGTATTTACATGTGTGTAGTTGCTGGAATGTTTTAAATTATATTCTTTTTGGATAAGGCTGTTTATTCATTTTTTTTCCTTTAAGCAATTGACCCTGTATATTGTCACCTTAATACAGAGATCCTTTTATGTCCTTTTTTTCATTCTTTTTATATAAGGCTTTCTTTTTAAGACCTGTTGGAGTTTTTCTTTAGTGGGGACTCCAGGGAATTGAGTCTGCAGCTCACCAGGGAATTGGTGGAAGGAAGAAGTCAGGGGGAAAATCTCTTTGTGTTAGATTTACTAAGCCCGACTTTGCATATCCTCTGGGTGAGGGGGAAGAGAGATTAGATCTCTCGGTACTTGTGTTTCCAGGACTGGAAGCAGGGAATCTCCTAGGGTCGTCCACGGAGGGGAGCCTGGGAGGAAGTAACAAGGAAACAAGGGGAGGGGGTTATTTCCCTTTGTTGTAAAACTCAAGGCATCTGAGTCTGGGGGTCCCCCAGGGAAGATTTTGGGGAAACTACAGTGAGCTAGGCACTGTATAATTCCTGGCTGGTGGAAGCAATTACCAGGTCCAAACTGGTAACTAAGCTTGGAGGTTTTCATGCTAACACCCATATTTTGGATGCTAAGTTCCAGATCTGGGAAAAAATGTTATGACAGTCCATGACTTGTCTATGACTTTTGCTAAAAATATCTGTGACAAAATCTTAGCCTTAATAATAGTAATGTTAAGTCAAGTCAGAACCAAGATCTCCTGATTCCAATTGATAGGTCTTATCGACTAGACCAGAGTGCTTCCTACCTACATGTAGCTATGGACATCTTAAATTGTATATATTTTCATATTTTAACATTTTGGAAATTGTTCTAATTTACTGAACGTATAACAAACTGAAAACATATATGGCAAATTCTACCTCCCTCTCCATCCCCTGTAACCCAGAACTTAACGCTGCATTTAACTGTGCAAACTTCCATTAATTTGACAAGAATCTGTGGAATAATTATCACTTTTGAAAATCAAGTCCATCATCTGGCACTTAAATAAATGCCTTCATAGCCTAATTTTAGACACATATTTTAACCCCCTGTCCCATGGAGCTTACAATCAATGTTATATTCAAATTGACAGGATGCAGAGGGAAAGATGGAAGAACAAACAAAATGAGATTATGAGCAAGATTATTTTGACCACAGTGCAGCATGCTGAGAGGCATCATGATCTGGTGATTTGAGCATGGGACAGGACATTAGGAAATATGTTTTCTATTTCTGGATGTGCCATTGTTTTGTTATGTGACTTTGGGAAAGTCACTTAACCTCACTGAACCTCAGTTTCCCCAAATGTAAATGGCAAAGTTGTGTTGTAAGTTAATTGATATCTTAATGTAAAGGAAACTGACGAATAATTGTTCTATTAAAATCTCTACTACTTGGTTCTATTAAACTCTCTATCTGTTTTTTCCTCTTGTCTAGATATTAATTGACACAATCTAGCAGAAATTTTATCGCACAGTATTTGTGATGTGGTCATTTGCTTGAGTCTTCAAAAATAGTTTAACCTGAAAAATCATCACTTTTCCTTCCATCTTCAAAAGTTCCTTGCTAATCCTCTGAACACTTTTGATTATAAGGGCACTGATCCCATGGAAACGTGCTGTGAGACACACATTTTACTTTTACAACCCACCCATGAAAACAAGGAAGAATGAACTGGATCCCTGAATCTGAATACCTACACATTTAGAGGAAGTTCAGATCAGTGTTGGATCAATATGTGAACAGCATAGCTCGCTCCCATGTCTGTAATGGGCTGGATTGGAGCACATTTCTGAATACCCCCCAGCTTGGGATAAGTTCAGATCTGAACTGACTAGAGCTCATCCCTAGGAAAAAGCCACAGAGTTTCCAAATTGGACAATTTCACTGCAGACAAGGGTGGAAAACACTTTTAAAACTGATGCCATTTTAATGAAATTAAACAATTGTCATACAGAGCAGCCTCTCATTGATCTGTATGTTTAATAAAACTA